>NC_139348.1:146107097-146707097 GCF_055883805.1 Amblyomma maculatum | reverse complement strand
AATAAATTAATTACTTTTGCTACGAAATTACTGTCAAAAAGTGATTACCAAACCGAAAAAGTAATTCATTACATTATAAATTACCGAGAAAAGTAATTAAATTACAGTAATTTAATCACTGTAATTCAATTACTCTCATGTCTGATCAGTATACTGATCGATGCTCACATTCCCACCTGTAGGCTTTGCGCAGGGTAGTTAAGCTGTCCTCCCTTTACCTTCCCCTCGCCATTAAGTTTGTGCTAAGTTCAGCTAGCTTTCCTTCTCACAATCTCGTTTACTCTTTAGCTTGAATACCGGGACCGGGTAGCATGCGCGTTTCGTGCGTAATCAGACTTTTATCTCCGCCGAACATACATACGCAAGATGTCGCCACCAGCGAGAAATCTGTGAGCCAGTTCAATTACATCTTGTATTGTAGAAGTGTTACAGCATCTCCGGAGGTAAGAGCTGAATATCACAAGCCTATAAGAAACTGTGTAACCCCGCAGCCATATTCAAAAGAAGCCGAACAAGAATTCAAAAGAAGAAGTGGTGAAAAATTGTACTTCTATTAGACTGTCTCAAGTCGCAGAATCCATCAACCGAAATTTGCCGCATGGCAGGTCACGAGAAAGGAAGTAGTCAGGAAGCGCTGTGGATGTAATGAGCGAAACCCAACACTGGAAAGCAGAGACACAGTTACAACACGCAGGCCCCTGCAAGTTCATCAATCTATCTAATTCCACAAGAAACGAAAAAAAAAAAATACTAACAAAAATAAATTTTGTAATGTGATCTCCTAGAACATTTGTCGAGAGTGTACCTGCTCGTTTGAACTCACACATGGCGCAAGTTCTGCATATAGTATTTTTCGCAAGACATTTCTATTACGATCCCATGCAGGCTAACACGATGGATCCTACAAGCGCAAAAAGTAATTGCGAAACCGAGAAGGCAAGAGACAAAACTGGAGTATCAGTTTCGGAAGACAGCGAAATTGCACTTTGGATGTGGCGTGCACGTTCTGCACCACCACGCAATCTTCCAATTGCTCGAACATGGAGGCTGCAGATGTGAGAATGAAGTAACGCTGCTCTAAGTAGGACAGGAGGTCAAATTACGCAGACAATATTTTTGAGGTAAAAAGACAGATTTTCCGGGCGAGTAATTCTGTGTACTCTGCTGAACATGATTTCAAAGGAGCCGCCATTTGTAGGCAGTTCCCCCCGTAATTGTGGAATGAAGGCTCTCTTTGGCGCCTATACTTCATGTGTCGAAACAATAGAAATCTTTGCTTTCGATTCTACAAAATGCAGATTAGTGTCAGGGTGAAGTGGCTTTCGAAGCATGTGGATCGGGCGTTTTTTTCAGGGGCGGCGGAATATTCTTTCCCTTTTCGTTTTTCGAGCGGAGCGTAAGAAACTGCACAACACGGATTGATCAGACTGGATTTTCCTACCGCTACTGAATAATCAGTAATGCGATTTAATCACAGTTATCACATCTCTGTTGTGCGCTTCTTTTTCATCCCCAGAATCGCAGTCGTGGCGTCACTGGTAAGCTCGAGGCAACGTGAGGGAATCAAATATTTGAAGCCTGCCATTTTTAATAGTCTGCGCTGTCAGGAACATTCAGCAGTTACTTGCAGCTCATCTAATCATTTGAACCTTATCTCTGCCATTGCCAGGGGTCGGGTATTTTTGTATAACTTCTGAGGTGGCCTCCCGCACCAGGAAAAATCTAAGATTGGTTTCGTAATTTCATCCATAGCTAACACTGAATGTCGATACAAACGGCGAAAATTTAAAGCCCTTTCGAGTGACAAGAATGTCATTTGCGAAGAGTCGCCAGTTCTATCGCTTTTTGCCAGAAACTTCCATTGAAACACGGAGTGTTCTTTTCATTTCCAGCGTCATATTTGTCGAAAAACAAAACAAAAGGTTGTCATAAAGATACAGTATCGGTCACACACATTCACGCATGTACTAAATATCTCAACTCCACCGCCTAGGTACATATGATAGCCTCTTATCGGCGTTCGTTTCAGTGCTACATATGATTATAATTGGTATACAGAAAAGGCGCAGTATCTGTCACACTTTCTCCGGCATGTGTGTTTAGACGGTGCAATACCGATCCTGTCGCGTGGCGTTCCTTGGACGCGTCCAAGCCTCCTCCGGGATGCAGAGCGCTAGCTCTGTTTGGCCCCAGCGGCTGTCACACTGTCCCTCTTTATAAGGAAAGCGCGCCGAGTTCATTACACCTCTCCTTCTAGCCACCCTACCATAGTGGAGGGCTACGGAGTAATTTCGACCTCGTCGGGATCTTTAACGTGTACCGACATCTGTGCGATGTCTAGCTACAGTGCCAGTTAGCGGCACTTTCTTTTCATTCTTCCTACAGCCACAACAACAGCACACGGAGCTTGTCCGCTTTGCCTCCATCGAAACGCAGCCGCCGGCGGTCGGATTCGAGCCCGGGTATTCTGCCTAGAAGGCTGGTGACCTTAGATGAGTTCAACAGAACGCTGGTTGAGTTCGATGCAACGATCGGTCGCCTGCAACCAAAGCTTCCGCTCCACATTCGGTTCAGCAGCGTTGAAACCCTCAAATGCACAGCTGGCGCAGCGGCGACGGACCCTCGGAGTCACCCGCGCAGAGGAGGAGTCGGCGGCGGCTCCGCGCTACTCTCCAGATGTGCGCCATATGACGTCACTCGCAGAAAAGGAGGTGTCTAAATTTTTGTGTGTGTGTGTGTGTGGGGGGGGGGGGGGGGGGGAGTCATCAATGGCAGAGAAGGAGCCGCAGACACTATTAGTTTTTTATTCTTGTCGTTGATGTGTCGCGTAGGACTACCAACTTTTACGACGTCGACACGCATAAGAAACATTGCTAGCAATTACTTCATTTTAGATAATATTTATGAACTTTTCCTAAGGTAACTGATTAGGGCGAACAGTAGACGATCCACGAAGAGGAGACACAGACAAAACATGAACAGGAAAAAACTAAAGATTAACAAGTACCTAACATATCATGTCCTCTGCGTCTATAAAATTGTAAGTTGGTTTGTGAGAAAGGAAAGTCATAGTATCTATCACACACGGCCCTCCAGTGTACAAGAACGAAACAGCAAAGGCGTTTCAGTCAATGCCTAATAATTGTGAGCACTGCGACACTACCAACATTCGGCACCTTGCAAAGCGAGCGCTAACAAGCAGCACTGAATATAGCTGCACAATCGTGTCTCCATTAATCATTTTCAATTCATCTATTTCCGCCTTCAGTGCAGTAGTGCATCGGGGACTAATTATTTGGATATGAAATCGAACAACTGCAGCTGAAGAATCGAGAGTGGCTATATGCATTATGCGGCGCCACCTTCTCAAGGGTGCTCACAAAACGTCGGACGTACCAATACTCTCATGCATTGTGGTGCAGAAATAGATTTTTTTTTTTAGCACTACGACAATACTTCCCTAAAAGAGACAGTTCACAGGAGTGTGGTTGCACGCAAGAGAGTCCGGCAGAAATACCTTTTTCAAAATCATGAGAACGAGCTCGCCGCAAATAGAAAACACCATTTTGCACAGCCGGATTACGAGCTCTCAATAACACAAAGTCGGTCTGCTCTAAACGAGTGGAAGTCGCTATTTCATCAAGAAGTTTGGGCGGCATGCGAATGGGGCACTAAAAATTTCGTAACGATTGGCAAACCACATACTCGACGTGTCTTATGATGCGAGTTCGTAAAGAATAAATTGCATTTTTTCCATGCCTTCCATTCTTTTTTCGGAACTTTCACCACTTTCTTTTTAACGGCAACAAATAGCGCAGCACACTTCTGCAGGCCCTTATATTGTGGCTGGCAGCTCGGAAGGCCACAGCGTCTAGTCTGAAGGATAAATATTTGACGCGTTAAAAGTAGAAGCGAATAGGACGGGCATGTGGATTGTGTCTATATAGGAATAGGCGTTCATCTTGTCCATCGAAAGGAGAACAATGTTTCAAGGCTCAAGGAAAAACCGTCAACGTCTGCAGTACACACTGAACGCTCGACAAAAAGCTGGACCATTATTGCAACATTGCGCTCCAGTCTCGTTACGCAACGAACGCGAGTACGAGGCGAGCGCAGACGCGCGTACGAATAGATAGGCAACAGTGCGCCGCCGCCGGCTGGTTGGAAAGTTGCTTTTGTTGCAGAGCTCCGCTTTTGAAGGAACGAAGAGGCGCGTACCGGTGAAAGAGAAGAAAGAACGCGCCATTGAGTGGAAAGAGGGGTACAGAGGGGCGGGACAAAACTGAGAGAGAGGAAAGAAAAGTTGGCTCGGCGCCCGGCTGCGGTGGTGCGGTTGTGGAGAGAGAAAGCCGGGAAACAGGAATACAGAGAGAAAGAAAGTGGAGAGAACGCGTGCTCCTCCTCTCTTGAGCCTTGAGGTCACATACACTTCGTATCGGGAGCTCGTTTTAGGCTGTATTTTCAAGGAACAAGCAGCGATTTGAGTGTTCTTTTAACAAATTCATTCTGGGTAGACATTTGAATTTAGACCTTAGAAAGATGCCTAAAAGGATTCTTAATGAAATAGTTAAAACGTGTATTTATTCTGCTCTGCACTCGTGCCGGGAATATGGTTACTGAGGTGGGGACGGCTTTCGCAGCGGATGTGAGGTTGATCCTTTTACGGTTCTACGGGGAATGATGAGTTGCGGGTTAGCACGCTTAATGCGTGATACGTGCCACGCCCTCTCTCTTGTTACGACGTTAGGCACGTAGCCCCTCTGACCCCATAGAATTCAAAAACGATCTGCTGTACATTGAACTTAAAACACAGAATTTGGATTTGTTGTTTTATTGCAGCTGGACGCGTTGCGTAGATTGCGCTATTAGGAAGTGCCAAATGGAGGAAGTTAACGGGACTGTCTTTGTGTGCCATATTGTCACACCAAAAGCCGCTTATAAAGCGCGGGTTTTTCGAAAGTTCTAACGCTGTCTGTAAAACGGTTTCACGCAATTTTCGAACTTCTACTTCCTGTAAAGGTTTCTTATGACTGATATATCACACTTTCCTACGGGATATTGAGAGTTGCAAAAACACGGGAAGCCGATTGTCACCAGTGCACCCCTTTCGAGAAGGGCACGAACGCACCTGTGTACAGCGACTCGAATACGTTGCGTATGCGGTAATTTTGGCTACCGCTTCGCTATCCACCCTGGCTTAACTTCACACCGTGTTCGCGCCCACTGAAACTAGTCGTATTTTATTTGTCTCAACGTTCCTTCACCACATATTTCTCACGCTGCGAATATCAGGTTTGCTTAGGGAGGAAACGCGGCAAATTCAAACGTGAATTCTGTGCAATGCGTGACTTCCCTTGTTTATTGTTGCGCTTCATTTACACTGTAAATAATGTGTCTTAATGACGAGAATAATATTCTTTTAATGCGGAAAATAAAAAAAACTCCGACTGGACTAGGCTGTCCTGCTGATAGAGAAAAAAAAATGAAATAGAATGGTGACCTGAACTGGGGACACCCTTCTGTCCTTTTTTACCCTCGCTACTAAACCCCAGAAATTTTCGATATAAGTCTTTATTCACAATTCCGACGAAAAGAGGTCATTTACACCTGACGATTCAGCTAACGTGGGGAGGATGGGAGGCAGCCTCTCTAGCTCGTACCACGAGGACCACCGATAAATCTTAGAAAGAGCGAGGGTGGCGCCCACAGCCAAAGGTGTCCCGGACGAAGGATTCAGCCAGTTAAACCTCCCATAAACCCACTCCCCTCCCCCTCCCTTCTCATTTAAATAAAACGTTTTCTACGTCATCACCTGATCAACAAACATAGATATAGACTACCAGTGAGCGGTAGAAGCTAGCTTGTGTACAGTAGATTGGGACCACAAGAGAAGGCGCGGTTTAAAAGAAAAAAGAAACTTTCCAGAACATTTCTAAAAAATAATGGAATAAGTTTAGGCGGTGTTATTGATATACAAAGCTACTGTAAACGGCACGAAGCTGACTATCGGTGTCTGCATTCTTGTTCCGAGGAAAGTTTGGCTGCCTCAAATTGTACACTATACACTGATGATGGTATAGTGTACAAATTGCGTACACTATACCATCATCAACGCCTTCCTCACAGGGCTATAGTATTCCGGATATATTGACGTTGTATCGCGCGAAGTAATCTGATCTGATGAAATGCGTGTTATATTTCTAAGCTCCCGGCGAAAATCTCGACTCAGCGAGATTTGTCCGCGATATGCGACAACGAGATTCCGGCTGACAGATACTGCGCCTTTCCTTTCCGTAAACCAGTTATAGAATGGTGATGCGGAACTGTGATGCGTTCAACGAGAAGGGATTGATTAGAAATGACCAAAAATGGTTAGTAATGCATAGTAATGACTAAAATGAGCTACTAATCACTTGTAATTACTAGTAATGTATTGCAATGACTTTTAATCACCAATATGTCTAACGACGACTTATAACCACTACGATTGACTACTAATGATTAAAAATGCTTAGCAAGAAGTAGTAATGACTAACATGACTACCAATAACTTGTAATGACCACTATGTCTAACGCCGACTTGTAACGACTACAACTCATTAGAAATGAGTTAAAATTGCTTAGTAAAAGTAGTAATGAGTACTCATGACTGCTGCTATGCTTTCGCCGTTTATTATGGCTGTCGCCGCAATTTTTTGAGAAACACAATGCCCCATCAAGGTGACGCAATGGTTACGACACTCGGCTACTGCACCGGAGCACCCGGGTTCAAACCCGACCGCCGGCGGCTACGTTTCGATGGCGGCGAAACGGAGTGGCGTCCATGCGCCGTGCGATGTCAGTACACGTTAAATCGCAGGGGGTCTAAATCCATAGTCCTCCACTAAGGCATCTCTCATACCTTGAGTCGCTTTGGGACGTTAAACCCTGCAAACCAAACCAAAATCAATGTTCTGAGTTTCCGTGAAGGTGAAAGGCAAAAGGCGTCCTTTTGTTCTACGATGTGCTTGTTAAAGATCGCCAGGTGGTCGATATTACTCCGTAGCGCTCCACCACGGCACGCATGTCGCTACTTCCCTGCTCTTTTCTTTCCCACCTTCCTCCACTTTCTTCCAGCGTGGTACAGGTGCTACCAGACACCGCGTAAAAATCTTGGTCGATGGTGTTTGACGTCTCGGAATGATCCAGGATGAGAGACGACGTAGTGAAGGGCTCCGGAACATTCGATCATCTGCGGTTTTTTAACGTCCACTGGCATCGCACAGCACATAGTCGCCTTGATTATCGCCTCCATCGAAAAGTGGCTGTTGCGGACGGGATTCGATTTTGCATCGCTGGGTGCAGCAGTTGATTGCCCTAACCTCTGCGCCGCCGCTGAGGAGCCAAATTTGCAATTTATAACTTCTATTAGAATATTTTTTACAATTTATATTTTAGATAACGCAGCTTAATTAGCGCGAAAGAACGTGCAGTGCCAACATGGAAAGCTTCGCGTGAGCTTGCGCGTTTCTTGTGTCGTCGCTTCTCAATGGTACACCTCGCTAAAGAATGTGTTCTCTTTGGGTTGAGCTGACATCGGGCATGCTGATACTGAGCATCAGCTGGTCCGACTGAGCCTGAGTTAACCGCCACTCTAACCGGAAAATAAGGCACAACTTGTTCAGGTGCAAGCAGGCGTTTTGGACAAATAATTGAAGGCACCTATCAATGGAGCAGGAACACCGGGCGTACGTAGAGCAAACTCGTATGTCATCCTCTTCTTGCATCACCTGGAAGCAACGTGTCCAAATACAGCCACATATTCAAAATTAGTACCCCCCCCCCCCCCCCCCCTATCCCCTGACCCTTCCCATATTAATGCAAATTTGTCAGTGAATACAAATTCGCACTATACTTTGCTCTAAGCGAATTCGAAATTTGCACTAAGCGAAGATAGCAAATAAAGCGCACCGTGAAATACTGGCATGTTAGCACATGAAGAAACTGGTTTATAGACTGCTGGGATGCTGTTTCTAAGACATCTTACAAAGTTCTTTAATGAGAATTCCTTATGGATTTCAGTTTTAAGATTACCCGTAGAAAGCGACAAAGTCCCGCACGACATGATCACGATACTAGGCCTTAACAGTATTTGGAAAACCATTTCTTTATTGTGTTTAGTTGTCGGTTGTTATTTTTGGCCTGTGTACTTTGTTCAGTTGGTTTCCTGAATATTTGTGCTCAGTACTTGCCCACCCTACAATAATCCCTTACTGGGATTGCAGTGTGAATGAACAAAATTAAAAAAAGGAAAAAACAAAAGTCGGCATGCAAATGTAGCCATCCCCTTCTTGCAAGAAAAAATGCGTCGACGAGTCTGCCAGTGCGCTTGCTCACTCACGTCAGAGTCCCGAGGTGGCGCGGCGGTCGCGGCGCAATCCGGCTTCTTGTTTTGCTTTTCTGACGCTACACTACAGCTGGCAGCACAAAGCGGCGAAAGCCAGCCGAAGGTATCAGCGTGTTGTCACATGGACCTGGAATCAGCGCACGTTGGCAGGTTTCGCAGGCATCGCGGGCCTGCGCTTTTGTGATCGGTGCCAGCTATTTGATCACCGCAAGGAAAGTCGGAATGTATCTGAAGAGGGCTGCCACGGTTTGAAGTTCAAGCGGACTTTAAGCGCGTTTACGAAGACGTTTGCCAAGTTATTTTGAGAAATAAAATTTTCTTGCCGCGCTCGTCTCGTCACGATATCGCCGCAAAAACGGAAAGGTAGGACGTACTGCAGATATTTCCAACTCCCCCCTCACAGCTCCCTCTCAGCATTCCGATCGCAAAAAAGGGGATGCTTATAATCGAGTAAATATGGTATGTATAGAAGCATCGCCATCTATTTGCTGGTACAGAACGAGGTTTCTTTTCTTGAAGTCGAGACGCGCTACTAAAGGTAAAAATTATTGTACCTGCCTTGTATCTTATTTGCAAGCTTTATCAAGGCCTCAGATATATTCATTACTGATTGACCACTCGAGACAAAAGATGAAGCGACAGCATGTCGTATCTAAAACCCAAACAACCTCGGCTTAATACATTTATTTCGCATTTATTTAGTGAATTCGGCAGAGTCCGCAATAACAGCGATATGTCTTCCCACGTCATACCTGTTAACAGAAGCGCCAAGCTGATCGAAGCAGCTACCGTGTAGCTTTTTTGGGCATACTCTCTGTGTACGTCCGCTAAATAACTTAAAAAAAAAAAGAAAACTACTAGGGACTTGCAGACCAACATATTGATCATTGGCACTACTATGCCCGGTGACTGAACAACAACGCTCATTTTCATACCATGGACATTATCAAAATTTTCGTCATGTGCTTCCCATATACCTTTATAAATGACTTCAAGAAGAGGGCTTTCCAGGGCTGGTTGGTTCGTGTTGAATGGAAGGAAGGAACCGCTCAAACGAACGGGACGTATGGGAAGGCAAGACAGACACATGAGCTGTGTCTGTCTCATGTGTCTGTCTTGCCTTCCCACACGTCCCGTCCGTTTGAGCTGGTCCATCCTTCCATTCATCATAAATGGCTTCCGCTGAATCATTCGGCCGGTCAGCGTTTTCGCTACTGCTTTGTAATAGTTCTGCAAAAAGTCACCAATAAGACCACTCGCTGTCACCATGCATGCTGATAACACCTGCCGGTTGCACTTCTTGCGCTATTTTCATGAGAGGGAAAACAGCGTAGGCTTTTCATTTTCATCTCTACTTAACATCGCTACGTCCTCGGCAAAACCTGTGAACATTTTTTTGCAACACGATTATTGAAGCACTTATATCCACTTGCAGGGCCTGTTAGGATTTCAGTTAGTATATGACACTAGAGTAAGACTCTTGTCGGTGCCTGGCAGCGTGAGAACTCTTCCATTTTATTTTTGATGTACCAATTCACCCAGAGATTTTCGTTATATGATCCATTTTTTCGGAGACGTCTTGACTAGGCCGCCAGACACTTGAGGCGCACTGGCACACATTGAGGTCGGGATGATATTCCAGCCTAAACATATATTGTTGCCCTAAAAAACCAATCATACCGTCAGCACGTGCCGACAAAGGCTGTTTGCAATGTCTGCGTTACTGAAAATAGGTGAGTAAATATACAAAAGGGACCCGGAATACTTTTTCACAAAGCGGAATTCTATCAAATGGAACCTGACAAAAATTTGCACTCTAAGAAATATCGATTAGGAGATGCTGCAGTTCAATACTGCGATTTATTTATTTCGCGATGAGAACAGATCTGCTTATAGTACGTTCACATATGAGTTAGAGATTGACATCAACAGCGAATGATCCTTGAGGCTAGACAGGAAGGAACGGCACGAATCGGACCGCAGCAGATCACGTTTTCCACCTGACTTTTGGAGAAATCTGTGATGAGTGGTGACTCACAATGGGGAGAAGGAAAACGATTGTATCCTTCGGACAGCTGTCCTCTTCGAGGAAGATCGAAATCAACATCAAAATTCCGGATTTGGATCCTTTGGTGGAGCTTAAGAGGGAGGAAGGGAGGCTGCATTCGTTTCCAATAAAGGTAAAAGTGTTGCCTGGGAATCAAGCTTGCTGATCAGATTTTTAGGAAGGTGCATTTTAGGAAGAATTCGAGACAAACCATGTTTTTTAAATTCATTTCCGTGTAAATGTTTCTGAAAAATCTGGCTGAATCCGAAAACGAAGAGCTCTGATTGTCATCGTTATAAAACGAGGCCGCGCCCAAAGTCTCAGTTGCTGACATCTTCAGAGGTCGCATATCGCGGTGCCTCCCACAAGTAGCGCGCTTATTGCCAATTCCACACTTGTGAATGCGTGTCACTCTTTATTCGTGCTTTAAGGGAATATTGCCTTGAACTTTTGACGGGAGGGGGGGGGGGGGGGGGGGGGGGGGGGGGGGGCGATATGCATCGATTGTCTACACTGCCATGGCTGGTCGCGGGGTTTCATCTCCCGTTGCTGCCGCGGTAGTGTGCACAAACAACGTACATCGCCACTGAAATTGCTTGCAACGCTAAAGGAAAGAAATACGATGAATGTAAAAAAAAACACTTTGACAAAAGCCAAGAACGTACTACTCGGTAAAGCAGCGCACTGGCGCGGCTGCTACAAATACAAGGTAAGATGCCGTAGCCCGTTGTTTTCTTTTTTCTCTTCTTAACGCTTTTTGTCCCTTTGTGTACGTGCTATCCCGCAGTATGCTGTAGCACCTTATTTTAGGTCCGGCACAGGAAGCGTCGTTGCGACGGTAGAGTGCTTGGATGGATGGATGGAATATAGGAGCGTCCCCTTTGAAGCGGGGTGGTAGCAGTAGCAGTAGCTGTAGTACCTTATTTTAAGTCCGGCACAGGAAGCGTCGTTACGACGGTAGAGTGCTTGGATGGATGGATGGAATATAGGAGCGTCCCCTTTGAAGCGAGGTGGTAGCAGTAGCTTGTGCGATCCGTGGGAGCGCCACCCTGCGGACGGCTACCAGGGCGCTACCCGACGGTGGCGTGCCATTCGCTCCTTGGAGGATCCTGCAAATATTTCGCAGCAGTGCACCGCGCTAGACTTTTCTCAAGGAGAATTTTGCAGTGAAAGCTTGCATGTCGGAGGTTGGCTTTTATCCAGAGCTCTTCAAAACTACCAGTTGCAAAACTTCCCATAGGGCTCATGTATAAAAATAAAGGAGGGTTTGAGAAAAATTCGGGTGGATGCGAATAGTGGCGCCACCCGCCGGCCATTAAAGGAAATTACGTATAAATAGCAAACTTTCAGATTTTTGATAAATGCGCAATTACATAGAAAATAAAATTAGTTTAAGGCTTATAGCAGCAAAAATTCTGAGATATAACAGCTGTAGAGTAAATTCCAAATGAAAAAGAAGAAAGAAAAAGTAATGTCCAAAACACAATGTCGGTAATAGTAGAAAACTTCTATTTACCGCTTCTAGATAGCGCGACAATACAAAGCATACGAAAAATGCATACAAATACTAGTCACTTTTTGAAGCGGAGTTTCGCAACTGGTATGATCCAAAAGCTTTTACAGGTGCTATCGCGGCTACACTCGGGACGAAGCTTGAGCGTCCTCCGTAATTCGAATCATCAAACCATGCATAACCATGCTTAACGCATCTTTCGCTCGTATCACTAGGTTCAAGCCATGCTTAAAGACCCACAATTCTTATTTAGCCTCATAGCTTTGCTCCTACGGGTGGAAACCCGGGGACGATTTGGTTCCGGCCGGGTGACCTTTAAGCTGAGTCAAGGCCAAACTGGGCGAACCTGCAAAGCCATATAAGCTGTATAGCTTCAGCATCGTTCTATACTACGGTAGGCTGGTGCTTGACCACATGACTAACTGACATTTCCGCCATGACTATGACATTGGGCCTCGACATTTGACCTTGAAAGGTAACTCACTCAATAACGTCAGAGATCAAGAGGCCATGGAATTCTGTTGCGTAGCATGCTTCATTTTTTATTTTCATTACGGATGTTCTCAAATTTTATTACCCGTCTACCTATCAGCAATAAGTGTTGTAGATTGTTCCTTTTCGGTTCAGCACACTCTTTTGACGTTCCGCACAAGTGCCTCTCGTAATATTCTCAGCGGGCTATTTGTTAACTTTACCGAAATACTATGCGGGGTTTCTGTGGTGCTTGCCCAATGCTAAAGTGTCGTTATCTTGTGAAGTAGTTCTCGTGTAAACCATCCAACTTCGCGACTGCTTTCCGGATATTATTATCATTATTATTATTTTACGTTGGTATTTAGCTATTATATGCATGATTTCTGATTCTGGAGGTTGGCCGAAAAACATTTCCAAGATTTCCCTTAGGTGTAGGTGTAGGCGTTAACGAGCCGTCAGCTGCAGGGATGCAGAAATGAATGCTACCAAATATCGAATTAAGCAAGCAAGCAGGCCTCCATTGATGACTTATCTCAGGCGTTTTAAAGTTTTCAAGGCCCAACTTTGCAACCTTTTAAACTCTTACTTCAGCGGACATCCTTCGCGGTGCAGCTGCGCGCAGTGGCCTCACGTACTTCAAAAGGAACGGCGGATTAGACGGCTTAATTAACGCGCGAGGAGCACCGCAGAGAAGAAAATCCGGATTTGTGGCATTGCGCCGGCAAGAACGCCTGCCAGGAGCAAACATTTTGGAGCAAGTAGAATGGCCTAGTCCCGGAAGGATTAGCCTAAATCTGCTACGGATTATAGGTCAGACCGCGTTGCGGTGTTTTCAATTGTACTGAATGCTGGTTTTCAATTTGCGAAGGGAAGCTAGGGGTACGAGCCCAACTCCTTCCTCTAAAAACTGCGGCATAAACATGTTTTGATCAAGCAGACATGCTTTTTTTCTCTCTCTTGTTTGAGAAGTGCTGCACAGAATGCCTTTTCTACCATGGTGTTACTTTAAGCCTCGACTACACGCGCTAATTTGTACATGTCAAGCTCATGTTTTTGGGCTACTGGAGCCAAAGAGAATATAAGCACTTTCGATAGACTGGCGAGTTGTAAACAAAAGAAAATGATCAGTTTTTTTAAATGGAGCTTTTATGATTTGCAAAAATTTTAATTCCTTCTCGGATGCAATAATGACGACTGCACGGCATTTTTTTTTTTTTTTTTACGCGGATCTATGAGGCTAAACGACACGGCCATTCACTTCTAAGCAGGGACCACGGAGTCATCTCCGGTGTTGATCACCATTTATAGATCCTTTTCAATTTCTTAACCATGCCTCCCAAAGCGGCAGTGATTAGCCCTTAAGCGCTAAGATGGCGCTGCGGTCGACGTTTGCGCCATTAGGCGGTCACACACTGATACGTACGGCAACGTTGGCGACACTGCGGTAACTGCGAAAATTCATTTGGCGTTTCCCTGTTAATATTTTAAGTCTTTTTTTTTTTTGCCCTTGAGTGTTTGTGCATTCTTAAGTTCGTAAGTGACAGAACACAGTGACAGTACAGTGTGAAGAAGGCTGAGCGCCGAAGAATTGACGCGTTTGAATTATGGTGCTGGCGGAGACTCTTGAGATGTTCCTTGGACTGCCAGAAGATCAAATCAGTCAATATTGTCTACCATAAACCCTGACTGCTCATTGGAGGGTCAAATTCTAAAGTTAAAGCTCAGCTACTTTGGTCATCTGATGAGAAGAGAGGAGTCGCTGGAGAAAGATTTGATGTTAGGAAAGGTTGAGGGTCGCTGGAGAAGGGGTAGGCAGCGAATGCGATGGTTAGATGGCATCCTCGAGGCGCTGCAGATGAAATTATGTGATGTTAGGAAGATAGTGACAGACCGTGAGGCGTGGCGTGATATGGCCGATAGGATCACGAAGAGTCGGACACAACTGAGCGACTGAACTGAATTGAAGTGACAGTGCTCAAGGTACAGCCTTTATGAAAAGTTTACAGCCCAGAGGGTTTACTTTTAAGCCATATAATATATCTTCAGCAATAATCGTGGAAGTCCTAGCCAATGAGAGGGTAAGGCGAAAAATCTTCTTGCTTTCAGCAAGTATGGGAACCTGGGAATGCATTACGAGAGACATAGTATCGCTCAGAAGTAGACCCCCTGGGCTGTAAACGTTTGGTAAAGGCTGTACCTTGTAGTGGTTTCCAATCTGGGCGCTGACATGGGCGCTGGCATTTTTCTGATAATTAGTGACCTAAGTTAGTAAAATGGGCTAAAGGACGGTAGTTCCCGATCGTAAATTAACTTTCTCTCAGAGGTTAGGTGACGTCTGTCATTTCTCTTCTTTAGAATGTGCACATACTGAGCAACATGTTTTTTGCTTGGATGTACCTGCAGGTACCGGCGTAACAGGTATGCGAGGCACTTCTCTCCGCTGCCGGATCTGCTTCTCTCAAACTGAGGCAGAGCAATACCCCACCATACAAGGTGTTTGAAACAACGTAAGAAGTGTCAAACACACTTCCGCGAAGGGGATGGTGTAAATCTTCGATCAAACTATATATAGCAAGAGGCATGCTCCCTCCGGTTCGATGTAGCTGGCATATTTCATGATATCCTGGTGTGCTTTGCCCAAAAACATGTAACGGTGAAAATCTCTGCTAAAAGGAGCGAAGTACACCCAAAAAATCAGCGGCAACGCACACCGATGCTGCAGAGGAAACCCTGCAAATCAGCTAAATGAATTTTACGCGAAGGCGATTCGGCTCAAAAGCTGCAGTCGTCACCACCGCCGCTATTTAAACTAAGAAAAACAGTGCTGGAGAAACTATGCACGAGATCTCGTATCGAAATTGTGACGCAACTATACTTTCTGCAGAGTTCAAGGTGATGCCATATTTCGTTGGTCGTCTAGCATCATTCTTCTAGCAAAGTTGGAGGGTAGTTTGCGATCGTAATTCGAACCGACAACATATGCACCTCTGACAAGTGCAGTTCTGCACTAAGCAATATACAACACCTTTAGTTTTCACAAATCAGCTCAATCAAAGGCCCCGCTGCGGTGGCGCAGTGGTTAAGTCGTCCGACTACTTTATAGAGTATCCGGGTTCAAATCCAACCGCGAGGGCTGCGTTTCGATGGAGGCGAACCGGAGCAGGAGGAAGATGAGGAGGAAAGGCAGGACGGTTAACTGGGTTAACCTGTAAAAGAAACCGGTTTGCTACCCTGCACTGGGGCAAAGGGATGAGTGGACGAACCGGAGAGACGTCTGTGTGCTGGGTGATGTCAGCGAACGCTTATGATCCCCAGGCGGTCGAAATTACTCTACAGCTCACCACTTCAGCATCTTTCTCTCTTTCCACTTTACCTCACACCTTTCTCCCTACCCTTACAGCCCTGTTTAGTTATCCATAAAAAAAAAAAAAAAAAAAAACTTTCAAAGATACGGCACCTCTTGTGACCTTGCTCACCACTTTGGTTTGGCAACGTATGCAGTAACACACCATGGCGTAGCACCATCGTAACGCCCCATAACTTTACTGTGCTTTGACCTCTAGCTCACTTAAAAGCGAAAACTTCAGGCTCCGCGAAGGCGGCCCGAGATAGCGTAATGAAGCTTTCGCTTAAAAAAAAAAAAAAAAAAAAAAGAACGTGCTACGCTAATAAAGAGTGCGCATCGCGGACCATGTTTGGCGAAGAAGCTGATTCGTGCAGCTCTGACTCCGCAGTGAAAGCAGTAACCAATTAGACAACTCAGTGGAGACCTGAAGAAAGAGTCATTAACAACTCTCAGTGAAAGTATACAAGAGCTGTCAGAAGCACCAAGATGAGAAGGTGGTACGTCCTTTCATGATCCCAGTTCTTTGCTCCAGAATATTCTCACGCCTTGTGTTCAGACACCCAATCATATTCTTCACACGATTCACGTAGTTTTTTTCAAGGTGGCGTATCTCTTACTGCTAAAATAATAATAATATTGAAGAAACATTCAGTGCAGAGGATGCGTTGAAGCGGGAGTCAGCATTGCTAGCATGCGCTCGCTACCAAGGGCTTTATATTCGACTTTTGAAAGGCGACTCACCTTGAGCTCTTTTGAAAATAAGCAGTCAAATGCGACTGACACGATAAAAATATCTACCTTTGTTACACGCCAGTGTACCGGCCATTGTGTGCACGCATACATTCGGGAGTGGGCATTAGAACTAAATGGCGAAATGCATATGCCCGCAAAAGTGACTGTTCTGCCCGAAGGAAACTCTTATTGTAGATGACCAACATATTATAGACTTTTAGTTTAGCGCTACCGCTTACCGCTACCACCTACCGCTACCGTGCGAGCGTCAGTACGCACGCGCAGATCACCCCGATGGCGACAGATGACGCCACGTTCCTGTCAAATTTCAGTGGACGCCTCACGCGGGGACCAATCAGTGCGTGCTGTGCTGACGGTGCGCGGTAGCGGTAGACGGCCGCGGTAAGCGGCAGCGCCAAACTAAAAGTCTCTATTATTAGCAGAAATCGATCATACTGTCACGGGGCTCAAATCCGTAAACTAACAAAGCCCAGATAACGGCTCCGCAAAACTTGAACAATGCATTGAGCTCCGTTCTGGAGTACAATGGAACGCCACGCTTCCGTAGCAGACGACGCTCATCCCTGGCGCAAACGTCGACAGCAGCGCCACCGTGGCGGGAACGGCGGCGAGCCGCCTGCTCCTGGCTGCGCTGCGAGGAGATGCGAAATTTGAAAGATACTCTAAACGTTAAGCTTGACGTCGGGAGCTTGAATCGAGGGGCGAGGAAAAGAAATGTTCAAAATCTTAAATCTGACTTTTAAAGTTATCAGCGTATGTAGCCGCTAAACAAGGCATTAACCAGATCACACTGTGCAAGGCAATGGATTTTTATCCCAGACCAAATGCCAGATGGAGTTGTTTAAACTTGGGATAACAGATCAAATGGAATCGTTTTTCGTCCTTCTGATAGACAGGAGATTGGTCATGTTAAATTATTAGAATGTCTGGGATAACGAGCTTTGTCAATCAAACCTTGAAATAACTGGCGAGCAAAATGAAAGTGCCTGTTCGAAATCGCTATCCCGCGGAATGCTTCCTCCGAAATCACGCAATGACCACAGGGGAGAAGAGCCTGTCCAGTTGCTGCAGCAGATAATATCTTCTTTTCTATATCCGTATGCTCCTGTTTGCAAACATTCATGCTCACCATTAAATGACATGGCCTAATGGACCTCAAGTACACGATGGGAATTACAAAGGCAGATAGAGGAAGGAGCACAGTAATAAGAGCAACCAACTTACGTGATTTAATAGAAGACTATTAAAGGAGCGAACAGTCTACGAGTGCAAGGAAAACGTTCGGGATTGTTTTTTTTTTTTCGTTTATACTGTGACATACACAGGAATTTTTGTGTTATGGTGATTTTTGGAATAAAGAGCATTAAATGCAAAGCGGAATGAAAGACAACGTGCCGATGGTGGGCGCTTGCCTTGCACTCGTAGACTGTTCGCTCCTTTAAATGCTTTATTAACGAGCCCCTCATTTCCCTTTCAATTGTCTGCTTAATAGAAGACAACCCATACCAGTGTGCATTGAGATACTATATTGGTGGCTTGGTGCGGACGTCTGAGGATGCTTCCTGTAATAAGGAATACAGGGCTGGAAAACATTTTTAAAAAGAGATTAGTGTACTTTTTTCAGCTAACTCGATCGCAGTGTTCGAACATGTGTTTTACGCATTGTTGCTTTTTGGCCTATTCAACACCCTGTTCATTAAAATGGTGGTCGCTATTTCAAAATCTGCATGCATTGAATGAATGTGTGGCGTCCTTGAGGTTACAATCGTCAAACGTCGAGGTCTGTAAGAATGCTTGACCAGAAAATTTAAAATTTATTTGGAAACATTTGTTTTGTCGCCTTTATGCTGATCGTCCATTTCATTGCGTCTGTTTGTTATGCTTTCTGCTTCACAACTAATTACACAAGTATATAATCAACGCGACAAAACGTCTGTTACATATGCCACAAACATGCTACCTTTCGTATTCGTAACACAGAGGCCCGATGTCCCCTAGGAGCGTAATCCAGCCACGGATCTGCGCAGCGGGACAGACCAATCAGCGGGTGATGCATTCCGCATGCGAGGTGACAGGGGATCCTTGACTAACCGACAACGCTGCGGCAAACGAGCAAGATAGTGCCCTGATTGCAGCCGGAAGCAATCACGGAAGGCAGCGCGTTTGCGAGCAATAATTAGTCGCTTCGAACGGCGCGTTTGCCAGTCCGTGCTCTTGACCTTGTATCACAACAGTTGGGCTGATGGAACCCACGCTTTTTTCCTGAATGTACGGTATCCCGGACTTCGCCTACCTGATTATTCTTGTTTTATTGAAATATTTGTTTCAGGAACTTTCTTCCCGCTGAGATGTATCGGAATTGTTGCAGTTTATCGAGAACTATTACACTCGATGGCTTCCGGTCTTGGAACGAAGATAGGCGCAGCACAGAAGAACACCTCATTTGCAGTGTGATATTTAGTTTAAGAGGTTTAACGTTTCAAAGCGATATGAGAGACTCCGTAGTAGAGCGCTTCGGAAATTTAGACCGCCTGGAGTTCTTTAACACGCACTGACATCGCATAGCACACGGGCGCCTCGCTTTTCGCCTCCATCGACAAGCGGCTGCCGCGGCCGGGATTCGATACCTCGATCATTATCGGGCACAGCAGGCGAACGCCCTACCCACTGCGCCACCGCGGCGGGTAGATCGATGGTTTTATGGCATGGAACATGAAAGGGCTGTGTGAGGTACGAGGGAGGGGAGCCTGGCGGCGTTAAGGTTTATCTAATAGGGTTGCTTTGTCGCTCAGTAAATGTGAGAAAAGTTACGAAAAAAAGCTTTAAAAGCGAAGCCTTACCAACTTTTTGCATTTGGCGCATCGTTAACATTATCAGAACTTGGTAGGTTTATGCCATATAACCAGGAGGCCTAGACGTTAAGTGGTATTGTTCACTGCGGAAAGGCGAACTTCTTTTAAATTACTATAGCTACCAGGCCGGTCTCAGCCAAATCACTGTCAATACCTGGCAAGAATTTGGCTGCGTACATTCCAGTTGAAAGTGGACTGTGCCGTTGAAGTTTTGAATATACCGCAACATTTCCCAGCCCTCAATGGGTCTGTGGGATAGGCTAACTTGGCCGACAGAAGCCGGGGAAATGGGACAAAAGATTTCACCCTACACAGCGGCACACGTATCAGAGTATTCGAAATTGCCCCAGGATTGTCTAGTGTTCGCTATATTCCGAACATTTGTCGTGACCATCAGAACTTCTCAAAGTCATCGCAGACGCCATTCGGACGCGTAAATAATCGTGAACATGTTAACATAGCTTCCCAAACCATTGGGCAGGTTTCTCAACTGCTAGCGAAAATAAATTCACACAGCGATGGGCTGCTCGCTGCTGACGGCCGACAGATAACGTTAGTGGGTGTCATTCAGCAAATAATATCAACTATCAGCCGGTACATTCATTTGCTAATTAAAACCTTTTCCAATCAACGTACGGTAGATCCCCCTCTCCATCCATCCCTCAATTCGAAGGTTAAATAGAGCGGCATTATCTTAAATATGAAGAAAGCGTGACAGGGTTCCTCTGCTTAATCGTCATAGTGCAATTTTCATGTTAATGCATACACCTTCTGCAACGTTCCGACAATCATGCGACGTCACCCCCTTCAATGATGATCCTCAAAAACTAATCATGTTCGATGTCTTAACCAGTATTAAAGTTGAGGTTGCTGCATCTGCAGGTGGTATTAGCCTTACGGATTCCGCCGAAAATTGCTCCACCCTATGGGCACATAAATGTTAACAAAAAAAAAATGTTGGCGGTGATTTAGCTGTGGTTAACCCTATAGTTGAATTGCGAAAGCAAGGGCTGCATGGCTACGCTTGTGGTTAAGCGTTGGTTTAGCTCTATTGTATAGACAAGACAAACTGCTCAGGTAACGACTAGGCTTTTATACTTTGTAGCAATGATGACGCTGCGATGGCCAGTGAAGTAGTGGGGCATTGTGCTGACGGCGGGCTCCGCATCTGCCGTGACTCTGTGAAAAACCGAGTCTAAACTGCTTCCCCGCTGTGTGGTGGTTTGAGGTTGGTGCTGGCTAAACTTCAGTAGAAACCGCTCATCTTCAGCTTGAACGAAGGCGGAGTTCTTGTCTTTAATTATTAAAGTCCCCCGTCACGACAATCAATTCCTTTTCAGTTCGGCTAGGCATTCCGGTAGCCAGAACGTCCAACGCAGTTTAAACGCTGGCCTGGGGAGATATATACATCACAGCCTACTACGACCCCTATCTCGCACAGTTACACAGCGACGGCAGGGGCGTCGACGGTGGCGCCATCTGTTGGAGCGCGTTTACCACTACTCCGCGCGTGGAGCGCGGAGTAGTGGTAAAGACGCCTATTGCATCTAAATATGGGGGACACTTAAGCTCAGCCTTTAATGGTATGACGCGATAGCGTAGGATACCAACCCAAATATAAAGCCCCACTTTAAGTGACTCGTATGAACGTGCCTTAGGGGCCTGTAGGAGTAACGTGAATACCAGGGTACTGGGAGGCTGATTCTGATATCACCTTCCCATCTGAGAGGATCGACCCGAGTTGGCAGCTCCTGCCACGATTTCGTTGCACCTGCCATTTGTGGCTACGGCATACGAGCATACCTAACGAGCCGAGCTGGCTGGCGTAGCGTTGCTTTCACTACAAAAAAGTTCTCAAATCACACACATATACTTTAGACCTGCCTGATAGATATCGGCGTGGACACAATTATCCATAACAGTCAACAGACATTTCCTGTTGTCACCACCATCTGGAGTCCAGATGCGAATCCTGCTGGACTCTCATAAGCCATGAACATTCTTTTCTACAAGGTTTCCGCACGGGTAGGTAACGTCGAGAGGTTAACTATGAGCGGCTCCTGTCTTCATGAGAGAAGCGAACAACGCACACGTTTGCAGTGCACACTGCACTGCGCATAAGATATTGTTCTGTATCCCCGTACACACCACATGTGAAACGCACGCGATGCGACGCTAGGCCTGTCTTATACATCCATGCAGGGCTGTGGCCGTCTCTTGAGCTTTCTCCTCATCACGGCGAAGGTCAACGGCCTTCGCTGCAACATGTTCTCACATTCTAGGCACATCGCTCCCACCGGAACTAATTACCGGTGTCGCGTCATTACAAGCAATTAACGATGCGCCGGAAGTAACCGTGGAGCTGTTGCGCAGGTATTAATCGCAATTAACGGCAGCAATCGGGAGCCCATCTGCGCCGCAACAAACACGGTCGTTTGAGGGATACTCCGACGCTGCTGCAGCCCACGCGAGGCCTATGTTGCGTCGGCAGGGAGCCGGGGAAACCAAGACGACTGAGTGCACGGCAGGTGCCGATCGATAACGATGCTCGCATTTGATTGAGAACTCCTGTCACGCTGAGCCCTCCAAGCTTTTACCCTATTCCGCAGCACAGGATATATATTGCCACTTCCAGGGTACCGTTCGGCTCTCCCTCTGTTTTGATACTAATGTTTTGTTTGTTTTGCTTCCTTCTGGCGGCTACAGCCAGAACGTTAGTGTTCTATCACAATGACCAATGAGTACAAGTTATGCTAACTAGACGCTTGTAGTTGCAGGTAAATCAGAATCTCATAACTTCTGGCTATTGATTCAGATGGCTTCCATCACTCTACCAAAAGAACTTGTTCCTGTTTGGCATTCCTTTAACATGACCGTCGTAGGCACATATGATGATAAATATAGTAGTTAACAGGTGGCTGTAGTTAATAACGCATGATGTGATCTTTGGAAGTTTTTCGCGCAGCTTAACTTTGCAGCTCTCTGAACAAGTAGCTAAAGCGAGCCCCTAATCCTGGAATAAGCTAGCAGTGTGCAGGATGCGCTGACCCAGGGGCTCGATAAACTTTGTTGCAACGGCTTTCCTGGGGTTCACTAACGAGCGACAAACATGGAACTACAGCTAATCTTGAGGCTTGTCCCTCTGCCGTTGTGGGCCTCTCTTACAATTGACTCAAAGAAAGACCAGGGGTTACTCTTGGTTACTCTTCGTTCTGTCCTCCAGGTCGAAGCTTGCGATTGGGGAAGGGGGGGGAGGGGGGGGGGAGGGGGGGGGAGGGGGGTCGTTACACCTTTGCAGTGTTGCTCTGTAACATATGTCACTCTGCACTCTCTGGACATCAGTCGGCAGTGACGAGAGCTGTACAGTCAACTGCGCTTGGGTGTAGTGCTCTTATGCAGTCTTCCTTTATTATTGTTACTTTTGCCACGCCCCTGCCCTGTACTACCTCTCTACCGTTCCTCTCTTTTATTTCTTCTTACTGTCTACTCACTGTCTCTGTTTCCGCCACCGCAGCGGAGGTGCCTTCGATTACGATGAGAGATGGTGATGCTGGCATAAATACGTTCTCTTTTATTTAAGGTCAAAAACCAATCGCTGTTATGACGGTGATGAAGCGTTCTAACTTGAATAAAATAAGCGGTCGCGCTTTTGGTTTTGAGTCTTTTGGCTCTTTTTTGGACATAGCTGTTACTGTATACGTTTTAGCTACATTACACCTTTAGCTCTTCAATGCTATTCGTTACTGATGAACGGGGTTGCGTAAGTTCAAATCATATTCTGGCTCAATTGCTTGTTCGCTTTGGAACTTGGTTCCCCGCGTTTACTTCTTTCCTTCCCACAGCTACTTGTATACGTCTGTGTACCTCTGATGGACGCTTTTTCCGAATGCTTCTTCAATTGTCCTTTGGCTAAAGTTTAGCACTGGTTTCTCGTCCATGTGCTGCCTTGCACTGCTGAAAGCCTTAGTGTGCCAAAGAAAGTGGTCCACTCAATGCCACCAGTTCGCATCAGGATATCACCGTTGAATTCAAATCCAAGCTAGGTGATTGCACTTGGGAAGCTGCTTTTTTCATGAAGATAATGATCCACAAAACTAATGCGAAGTGCTCCTTCGGCTAAAAAATATGAAACCAGAAAAGACTAGGGCAAGAGGAGAAGAAAGAAGCCGTCAGCCTGATGTTGCGACTGACTTCTGCCTCCGCAGGTGTGGCGTGTTTCTTACTTTTACTGATTGTTTTCTCTTTTTCTCGTCAATTTATTTTAAACTCGGTGCAACTAATATTTCATATCGCCCTGCTCCGCTAAACTACATTTTGTTCAAGTTACTCATCGGTGCCTGCTCGCCATGTCTTGGAAACTAGTGGAGCTACACCTACGCTACGAATATTTTTATGGTTGGCATACTTCATTTTTTTTTATACGCGACTAAGCCTCTCCGTTGTTCCATGAGGGACAGGCTCTCCAGATAAGAGCCAACCGGCGTCCAGTGATGATAGTACGAACCACTGTCAAGTGTGCAAACAAGAGCGATAACAAACGGCAGTCAGCGGTGGCCAAGCGCGTGTTATAATGTTCCTGGTCCTGCAGACAAAAACAAAAAGTCAGCAAACAAGAAATCTTCCCCGATAGTGCGAGGAGACCCACAGCATAATCTGCATGCTTAAGTAGTGCAGATGTTCATGGGATAAGCTAGGTGAAAATAATGCGGGAATGAATTGCTACATACCCCCTCTGAAGCCTTTGCAATCTAGTGAGACTGTTTCGCTGTCTACTAAGTCTTACTTTTTGTTTTGTAACTCTTGGAAGTTACGCTTGAATAGCATCGATAACCCAGCCTCTTATTGCACAGCCCGTAGATAACGTATGGGCTTTGTCAAAGGTGTAGAGATCAGGGTTCTGCTGTTGAGCAGTGTAGTGGCGCTGATCTAGCAATAATGAAGATTCTTATTGAAAAGGATTAGGATAAAACAGTTTACCATCAAGGGATCCGGAACACTGAAAATGCGCTACAAGCCTTACGAAGAAGCTCTCAAGCAGACTCCCGGGCTCTACACTTTTGATAAGGACTGTAAAGTTTTGTCCTTTTTATTTCCGTGACAACATTCACTGCAATATAAGGCATCTTAACTCCTGGTTGCGTAATATCTTAATCAATAGAAGCGAAATGTATTGATTCATCCGCTTTGTTTGGCTCGATGGTACGGCATGCAGCCGCGCCTTGCTGGGCGGTAGTCTCGGCAGAAAAAAAAACAAAAAAAAAAACGTCAGGTGGCTAAAAAGAGAAGGAACTCCATGCACTTGGGTTTCAATCTTCATCAGGTTTACGATGTCACCAGCAATAAACTGTAAGTGTGGTAGACACTTTGATAAACGAACAGTACGCACTACGCTTTTCAGCTTTTCAACGGAACTCTCAGCATCAACGCCTGCTTCGAAGCATTGACGAAGGCCTGCATACCGCAGGGAGTCTGGGTGCTCTATCTTGTTTCTGCCTTAACGGCACAAGTGTAAGGGTCAGTGCCATCAGTATCCGCTGCAGGCCATTCATCTCCGACGCGTTCGTTTCGGTTTGGCCGGTGCATGAGGGTACATATTCGCTTCGACAACCGAATCACCAGCGCTTTTATATATTCGGGGAAGTAACAGTGGGCGTAAACGCCCCCTCCCAGGAAAGAGGACGCCGACAGAGGACTCCTGTGGGACGTATAAGAAGAAAAGGGAAAATAGGAAACGACCGTTCGAAGACGTCCCAACGCTACTGCAACGGCGGAAGCATCAGTCACAGCCATGTACGCCGCGACTCCAGCGGTCGATGCCCTCGGCGCTTCTGATTTGGAATACCCGCATCCCTCACTTCACTCTAAATTCCGCTTGCTTTTCGCTTCCCCGGAGAAGATACCTCTACCGTTATCTCATTCTCTGTACCAGTGGGAAAAGAAGGAGGGTAGGTGAGGAGGCTGAACAATTGGCCGCAGATTGAATAAGGAGCTGTTAGGCGATGCGTGAAACTAGCGGTGATTTACGGGACAATTGTTGCCTGGCGCCTTATTCTTGCATAGTCGGAGCGAGGAGCGTACGATTAGGGAAGACTGGTCTTTTGAGTGGGCTTGCTTTCTGGGAAATGGGGAGCCCTGATTTTTATCTTGGGAAGGAGAGGAAAATGAGAAGGGTAGGATGGCTAGACAGCCGCGTGAGCAGTGAAAAGAGAAGAGTCTAGTCATTACTCTGCCTCTTATGACTCGAAAGGGCTGGGTGAGAGTGGTTTAAGCGAAGTGGTAAGAAGCTGTGTGTAGTGAGTGCATGCTTGTTCGTGTGTGCATTCAAGGCTGGAACCGCATCAACTAAAGGACGTTAACCCCTCTCACTCCTTTTGTCCCTGCTCAGACGGATGAGAGGAAGAGAAAAAAGGAGTTGGGGGAGTTCTGAGTGAGCTTTGCGTTGTGTCCAAATCAGTGGCGATGGGAAGAGAGTAAAGGGAGTAGCGACGGGAAGCACTGCGAGGGGCACGAAGATGGAGTGGGAAACAAAGTGAAGGGAACGAAGGAAGAGAGACGACAGTGGAGGAATGTTGTTTTTGATATACTTAGCCAGTCGAGACGGAAGATCATAATCAATCCCCACCCATTCATCATTCATCTGCTCTGCAATCAGAGCTGAATGTCCGGCGATTTCCTGGTTTCGGGGGGTCTTGGACTTGAAGATTTTGGAGGTTTCCGGGCTGGTAGTAGTTATGAGGTTTATTGGTATAGCGATAAAAAAAAAGGAAGCAAGCGAGAAATTCAGCATAGGACTTGAGGGGGATTTGCAGAACCGCCAAATTCCCGCCTAAATGGGATTATCAAGAGGCTTACAGCTGCTGATGATGCAGTTGCTTAACATTCTATGACAACAAATGTTCGAAGATTTCGGTAGAGAGAATGCAACCTTTGATGTTGTTTACACTCTCGCATGGTAGGAACAACAAGCGGCAAACTGGAGGTTTATGATTCGTGAAGGCTGTGGTCTGCACACGATTTGAAAAAAAAAAAAAAAAGCGTTTTTAAATGTAAAGAACGTACGTATTCTAGGTTTCGAGGTCAAGTCTATTGCCCAGTTCTTTGTTTCCCGTGCCCAGATCACTTAGCCCGCCTTAAAAAAAAAAAAAGGTGCATATTACACTGCCTGTAAAAAAAAAAAGTGCATATAACACTGCATGAATTGCCAATTAGGTAAGAAGATGTAGGCTATCATTGTCACCAGTCTCAACTTGGCAGCTCGGTAGTAAACAAAAGGCGAAAATATGCAACTGGTTAGCGTTCCTATGCCTGCAAGTTTTTTCCCGATTCTCTAGTGTGGCCACGGGCCCTTTGTTGTTAGGGTAGCACCAAGGACAACCGAACACGTGGCGTGTTGCAGGCAAATGGACAGAGTGCCTATCTGGAGCAGTGACATTTAGTTGCTTTCAGCATTTGCCATTCTTCACCGTCAAATTGTGTCGCCACATTTAGCAACAGAACTGGCTTGAAAAGAGGCTGGACGTACGATCGAGCTATTGCGGCAGGCAGCTTAGCGTTAGGTGTGGTATTTACTGCCAAAATAAACAATCTACGAAAGCATACCGATGAGACAAGCTTTCACGCGTGAAGACAAGTACGCCTTCGGTTTATTTTGCTGTTCACGGTTCACGACCGCACCACAAGAAGCGGGCGCAGCAGATACCGGGCGCTGAACCCCTGGGAGATCAGGCGGAAAGAAACCCGCACCACGATTCTCAGCACCCTGTTCGGTCTCTACCGCTATATATAGAAGTAGACAAATAACAGAAACACGCGTGGTGGCTTCGGAGGCGTTGTAGGCGGCGGTACAGCTTTTCACACTTCGATGCTGCTCTATCATCGGCACCACCATTAGCAGCCATCCCTCCTTGTGTTCGATGTTGCCAGCCTGCTTTGCAACAAGGTGACGAAGAGGAAACGAAGATGCGTTTGCGCGAAGTCAGATACGGGCCTTGTGTCAAAAAAAAAAAAAAAATGCCCTCTACCATTGTGGAAGGCGCCGTAGGTGGATGACCCGTGTCTTAATATGTGTGCATCTGTCCTGTCTTATTTTTTGTTTGTTTGTGTTGTCATGGACTTAGGCAACGAAACTTTACTTTTTGCTAGCTGCTTCAGTTCGACTTCGAAAATCCATCCCCACAAGCAAGCAAGCAAATAATAAAAAAAAGAAAGAAAGAAAGAAAGAAACAAACAAAGAAACAAGCAAGCAAGTAAGCAACCAAATAAAGAAATGAAACAGTGTCATAATTGAAAACTTAAAATAAAAGTGCCTGCCTTATTCTGCACGCCCTTGTGCATGATTGTGTGCACGCACAGGTTTTGCGCCCGTTATGAGATTCCTAAAGGAATCATTAAAACCCACTACAGAGCGCATCATAAAGGGTGGCTATCCCTATCTATTCTATGACGTAAACGGCTTCGTGGTTCACTCGCCCAATAGATGAATGTTATACCTCCGTGTACATATTTTCGTAGAATCTGACCTCTCGCCTGTCGTCATCGTTACTCACTGTAACACTGTTATTCCCTTTCTTCCCCATTTTCCCTACGTTTACCTTTTCACCAGTGCAAAGCAGCAGACAATATAGTTATAGCCTAGTATGTGCTTCCGGCGTAGCTATATATAAATGGCCAAACAAGGAGAGGTTGCCATGTGAAAGAGATGGTGGGCACTAATGTTCCCATGAGTGCGGAAGATAAAACTAAACTCAATACACGATGTACATGATCATCCACTTCTAGCTATAACATAGACGCTGCTTTCAAAGCAACAGTGCGTCACACGCAGACGCATATCGATGCAAGACGATGCAAGCACAGAGGGAGCCGGAAGTGCTGCTTCATATGGCCTGGTACTTAACTTTATTGCGCGGCCGGGTCCGACGCAATGACGATTTGAAAGCAGGGACCTTGTTATAGCTAGAAGTGGACGGGGCTGTACAGCAAAGCACTGCTGTGCCATACAGTGAATAACAAAGAATATATGAAACGTAGTGGGCAAGCTTAAAATACCAATCGCACATACAAGTAAATACTAAGAGTGAGCAATAATCATCACATCTATAGAGAAGTAAAAAATAAGTACATACTGTAAACAAGCAAAACTCCAAAACTTTCTTCTGTTGCGATGTGAGATGGAAATAATACACAAAACTGAAAGAAATACATGAACAGTAAGCAATTACTACCGACTCACAACAAAGAGATATGAGTGCTGATGCGTTGTACGTGAATATAAAGTTTCACAAAAATAGGCAGGGAATAAGAACAGCATGGGTTTGTCTTTATACAGTTACAGTCCTCTTCTATTCTGCACATCACCTAGAGAGCTGCGTGTCCTGAGTGCGTCGACACCAGGCGGACAGGAAAACGACCTCTCTTCCTGCGTTGTTCAGAGTCGTAGCGTTATTTTTACCGCCTCATCGGTTCCTGCGTATCACAGCGGTATGGAATGGCCGAACGGGCAGCTTTGACGTATCGCAGAGGGCGCTTGCGTCGGGGACGTCTATCGGTGATTCAGGCAGAACGTGCCACACGGCCGAACGGATAGAGCCCCGCCCTTTACGGCAGCGCAGATATCGGTAGGGGAGGTGCGGTGAAGCCGCAGAGAATGAATGAAGCGGAAGAACTACATTCCGCTACAAAGAAAAAAAAAAAAAAACTGCCTGCGTTGCAGTCCGAGGTAACTGATGCGTAGTATAATATGCGGGAGCTTAAAAGGAACGCTCGAATAGCTCGATGTACCATTTGTCACACCGTGTATACTTGTTTTCAGGCCTTTAAAGATTATTTTGACGCGGAATAGTTGTTTGTTGCCGATAAATTTGCATTAAATAATTTCGCGCCCCTAGCTTAAAACGCGTGATGTTTAGTCCCTTTCACAAGAATAGAACTCAAGGGATTTCTTCTTAAGCTGTTTAGCTAGGCTGCCTAGCATATTTCGAAGTGTAAATCAAAGAGGATAGAGCGGCGTGAGCATATATATACTTAGGCGGCTGCAATACAATCTCATATATTTCTCATACGTTGAATGAGGTTTGCATGAAATGATATGAAATTCGAACGAGTATAGTACAACAATTTGTATGATGTTATTGTGACTCATAGGGTTTTTTTTTCATTACAAAGAGAATTTATTGTGTACATACATACATACATACATACATACATACATACATACATACATACATACATACATACATACATACATACATACATACATACATACATACATACATACATACATACATACATACATACATACATACATACATACATACATACGTACGTACGTACGTACGTACGTACACACACACATACATACATACATACATACATACATACATACATACATACATACATACATACATACATACATACATACATACATACATACATACATACATACATACATACATACATACATACATACATACATACATACATACATACATACATACATACATACATACATACAAAAACGTACATTATTCACTGACAATTAGCACTATACAAAACACTAAAAGGTACCTATGCAAAATAAACTAAAAAATATGTTTTCCCATCGAGGGGAAAGCAATAGAAGGGACATGATGGTAATTAAATTGCTGTAATATAAAATACTGTAATCTTTATTACTTTTCCCGGTAATTTGTAAAATAATGACATTTTTTCTGGCCAATTAGTTAACTAATGTACCTTCTGATTGTAATTTTCAAGCAAGAATAGTTTATTCGTATCGTAATTAAGTTTTTCTCAGGTTAAAAACTGCTGTTTCTATTATAGGTGACGCTACATACACGGCCGCTAGTATCAGCAGTGCGAACACAATCAGAAAAAAAGATGGAGATATGACGGACATTTATGCCGTGTCATTTCAGTCCCAGAGGCTCAGTCCTCGGAACTGAAATGACCCGGCATCGCACTTTGTCCTATCTGCATCATTTTCCTGATTGTGTTGGGGCAACTGATAAAAATATAGGAATCGCAACCAAGTACCCAGGTAGATCGTATTATACGCGCCTGGTAGAGCGCCCCAAAAGCAGAAATGACGCACTGCGAGCTTCGGTCAGCGTGAGGGATTGGCAATAGACGGAATGGAGTAGAACTGTGTGTTTGTGACTTCTGATGCCCAGTGTAGCCGGGCACTTACAGCGGGCATCCTATGGTTAGTCTCAACCATTCTCCAAGGAGCGAGATGCAAGACGTCAAGGGTATACTGAATTGACTTACGGCGTAAGAAGGCCGGGGCTGAAAAATAGTTGGGAGAGCTCCATGGCACTCCCTCTTTCATTGACTAGGGCTCAGTATAGTGCCTGCTTACACTTGTCGCCATAGGATGAGGGAGAGGTGGGATAGAGGAGGCAGGCTGAAATATCCATGGCGAGAACATTACCGAGCGTAAGCCGCCGTGGGCGATTATTGGCTCCACTGAAGCAATAAATAACCTGTTTTAAAGCTTTCTAATGATGGTGATAGCTTCTGGCCAGCAAGCCGCTGGTTCGCCGCTCGTTTCTGTCTTGAGTGAAATGAAAGAGACCAGCGTTCCGCCATGGCTCCGTTTTCGTTGTTTTAAGCGAAAGCCTTTCTAGGCTCATGGAATGAAATCTCATGCGCAAGATTTGTGCGCGAGACCTGTAATATTAAACGAGATTCCGCGAGAGGTGTTCTTGTATAGCGTTCCTGTCATCTGCAATCTCACACTTGAACGCGCGCCAAGGAACGCCACGCGACAGTTGTGATGGCGTACTGTCCAAATACACACTTGCCGGAGACATTGTGACAGACACTGCGCCTTTGCTTTCCTGTAAATTAATAATGTAGCACTGCAACAAACACCGGCAAGAGGCACGAGGCAAGTGATCGGAGAGGAAGGGCAGGCTTTCTCCGTTCTCCTCTTAAGAGACATCTGAGAGAGCCTCATTTTTTTCTTCTGCGTTATTTTATCTTTATAATGGTGTGTGCTATAGGAATGGTGAAAAACTTCATTTAGTGGAGCCGCGAAATACTCGTTACAAGGGCTGGGCCGGCTCCTGATCACGGGTGGTGGCCAGCAGGCAGTGCCTGACCGCTTCCGCCCAGTCGACCAGTCTCCTTTGTGGAGCCGGTTCTGAGCTGGAGACCGCGATCTCCCAAGCCTCGTTGTCCGTAAGGCGCCATTGGGCCGGTGGTTGAAACTCCGGGCATCTGAACATAATATGTTCGAATGTAGCTCTCGGGGCCTCGCAGAGGGAACATTCGGACTGATGAGTAGAGGGGGAGAAGAATGCCAGCAGTGCTGGGGAGGGAAAGGTGCGGGCTTGAAGGTGTCTCCATGTTATTTGTTGTGGTTTAGTTAAGGAGGGGTGTGGGGGAGGGTAGTGAAGTCTTTCAGACCGGTAGTGTAGTGTAATGTCGTTGTAGGTGACCAGCCGATCTCTGGCACTGCCTAGGTTCTCGGTATCTGTTGCTCGGTCGAGGTATATGCTCGAGCAGCAGAAATGGCCGCTTCGTTACCGGGGTTGCCCGAATGGGCTGGTACCCAGACAAGGTCTATGGGTCGGGGTGTTTGAACGTTGGTAGTTAAGATTTTGTGAGAGGCAGCATGTAGCTGGCCTCGGGCGAAATTTTGTATGGCAGTTTTAGAATCGCTGAGGATAAGGGTGGCAGTGGAAGAGACTATTGCGATGGCTATAGCGGATTCTTCCGCTTCTACGGACGTTCGGGTAATGATAGAGGCTGATGTGATGTGTTCGAAGCGGCTGGATACCGCGCATATCGCATAAGCTGAGCGGTGTGGATATTCTGCGGCGTCCACGTAGACCGTATCGGGTTCGTTCGCATGTGCTCTGTGTAGGGCACGTGCTCTAGCTTTTCGTCTGGCCTGGTTATGAAGGGGATGCATGTTTTTCGGAAGTGGGTGGACAGTGAGGTGATCACGGACTGTGTTTGGAATTGCATAAGTTTCTACTGGAGGGGGACCTAACGGTCTAAGTTGGAGAAAGGAAAGAATGTGGCGACCAGTTGGAGTAGTGGAGAGCCGTCCTAGTTGGGCGATGCGGTGGGCTTCCGCCAGTTCGCTGAGGGTGTTATGAACTCCCATGCCTAAGAGTCGATAGGTTGGGGTGCGCTTAGGTAAGCCGATAGCTGCCTTATAAGCGTTTCTGATGAGAGCATCCACCTTGTCTGTCTCTGTTTTTGTTAGATATAAATACGGAATCGAGTAAAGAATGCGGCTTATAATAAATGCCTGTACTAAGTGTCTGAGGTCATGCTCGCGCATTCCACAGTGCTTGTTGGCTATACGTTTGATTAGGCGGGTGATCTGATGTGTTTTGTTAATCAGTCTGGAGAGTGTATCCGAGTTACGGCCGTTGTCTTGTATGAACATACCTAGTATTCGAAGTTTGTGAACTTGTGGTACTGGCTGACCATCTACAGTGATGAGCATAGGGGGTTGGTGGTATCACTGAGCATAGGGGGTTGGTGGTGTTTCCGCGGGCTTGGGTGGAGTATCAGGAGCTCGGATTTGGTGGAGGAACATGCAAGGCCTATTGAAGCTGCACATCTTGACACCATGTCTGCCCCCTCCTGAAGAGTTGCTTCCATGCTACCTACATTCCCAGTGGTGGTCCACAGGGTGATAGAATGGGAGAGGTTTGGGATCTGTGACAGCTTTTTAGCTATGGGGATGAGTGTGATGTTAAATAAAAAAGGGGAAAGGACTGATCCCTGCGGGGTGCCTCTATTACCGAGGGTAAAAGTGGGGGATTTTAGAGGATCGAACCGAATTTCTGCTGTGCGATCCCGGAGAAAGGCTGAAATGTAAGCATGTGTTCGGTTTCCCACATTCAGAGTGGATAGTGCATCCAATATAGAGGAGTGATAGACATTGCCAAATGTCTTTTGCAAGTCTAGAGCCAGCAATGCTCTCGTGCGTTTGCAGTGTCGGGGATGGAGAATTTCTTCTGATATCTGTAGCATGACATCTTGGGTGCATAGGTGGCTGCGGAAACCCAGCATTGTGTGAGGAAAAAGGTCGCGGGTTTGCATGTGTGTATGTAGCCGATTCAAGACAACGTGTTCAAAAAGTTTACCAAGACATGAAGTTAGCGAAATGGGCCTAAGGTTTGAAAGAGTGAGCGGTTTGCCGGGTTTAGGTATAAAGGTAACCTGAGCGTGCGTCCACTCTGAGGGAAGCATTCCCTCTTGCCAGTGTTAAAGAGTTCCGTTATTGCCTGGATGGAGTTTTCATCGAGGTTTCTAAGGGTTTTGTTCGTGACCTGATCGGCTCCTGGAGCAGACGTAGTGCGGAGTTGGAGCATGGCTGCTCTGACTTCATACTTTGTGATGTCTTCGTCTAGCTCATGGTTTTGGGTTCCAAGGTACTGTGGTAAGGGTGACTTCGGTGTGGTTGTGAGGTATGTATCTTTTAAGGATTGAATAATGTTGTCGTTGTCCATGTCTATGCCATGGATAAGACGCGCCACATTTTTCTGCTGTACATTCTTGGCGTGATCGGGTTCAAGAAGGCATCGTAGCAACCGCCACGTGTCCTTAAGTCCTAGGTTTCCAGCAAGGCGGTCGCATACTTGACCCCATTGCTGGTGACTGAGCTGTGCCGCGTGCGTCTCCATTTCCCTTATGAGAGCGGAGATGCGTAGCTTCAAGGCGCGATTGTGTTTGTTTTTAAGCCATCGCTTCTGTAAGCTCGAGTGAGCTTCCCACATGTGGAGTAATCGGCTGTCAATCACCTCCGAGGTTTGTGTGCACGGCATTTCCGATGTGGCCATGTTCACGTCCTTGTTGAGGTTAGCCAGCCAATTTGTAAGGTGGTCTATCTGCTTCGGGGCCGCGGTACGAAGATCGCGAAAGCGATCCCAGTTAGTGATTTTGAGTTTCCTCTTTACACGGGGGGTTATGGAGGATAGTGAGAAAGAGGTCTCAATTATATAGTGATCGCTACCAAGAGAGGTTTGCGTGTTTGTCCAATAGCATTGTGTTATGTTTTTCGTGAGTGTAAGATCGGGGGTGGTGTTGTTCTGTACACTGTTGCCGATGCGAGTGTACTGTTGTGTATCATTGACAAGGGTTATGCCCTCATTTTGGAGAAGTGTCCAGAGTCGGGCGCCTTTACTGCAAGTCGTTTTGTATCCCCATGTGATATGGCGGGCATTAAAGTCTCCTGCAACTATCAATGGTTGGTTAGCGCTGAATTAAAGGGCTTTTTTCATGGCCGCCATTAGAGGAGCAGTTTTCCCTTTCGGGGGGCTGTAGATATTCAGAATGAATAGACTCGTTCCTTTCCGCTTTTTGGGAAGCAGCTCTATCAAATGGAAGTCGATATCTGCAACGTCCATGTTGTGATCAGTTGCTGTGTAGTTGCGGTGAACCAGCGTCGCCACTCTGTACTGAGGACAGTTTGTTGGTGTATGAGGAGTGTAATTGAGCAGTTTTACAGGGGAGTTTGTTTCCTGCAGTGCAATTACCGCTGGTGTTTCATCGGCCGGAAGGGATTGAATGTAGAGCTGCAGATTACTACGCTTGGAGCGAAAGCCTCTGCAGTTCCACTGCCACACCTTAATGTCCTGTCGACGTCCTGCCATCTTGGGGCTGAGATTCGGGTGGGATCATTTGAGATACTGTGGTAGAGAGTAGCTTTTCTAGAGCAGTTTGAATCTGGATCTGTTGCTGCTGCATCTGCTGCTCGAGTATCACTATCCGCGCGTCTACTCCAGCTGCCCATGCGTTCGTGCTGGTGGTCACAGATTCAAATTTTTCCGCAAGCTTCTCTTCGAGTAAAGCTATGGAGGCGACCAGATCAGGCTTTTGGGAGTCGACCACTGTAGGAATGTCTTGGTGAGGTGCCTTCCGTTTGGCGGGTGTATGAGTTTTAGTAGTAGATGCTGTGTTGTTGCATGTGGGAGGAGGAGGCGGAAGTGGGGTGGAACGACCTGGGAGGGGAGTGGAAGAACTTTCCATTCCCTCTGCGGGGGAGAGCCTGTGAATTAGCGTTTGCATTTGCTGAGTGAGCTTTGCAATATGATCATTGAGTTTTTTTTATTTGATCATTCTGTTGCTGAATTTGCTTGCCCTGAGTTTCTAGCTTTTCTTTAAGTTGCTTATTTTCTCGGACAAGGGAGGAAGATCGTGGGCCCCAGCTCACCTTATTTTCCGGCGGAGGCTGGTCGGTCAGGGGCGGGAAAGATGGCGAGCGGTTCCTGGCGTTGGTCGAAGCGGCGGACGCGGCGGACCTGGAGCGGACGCTGTTAGTGGAACTCGTCCGGTGCTTGCTTCGGGATTGCCGGGTTGTTTGCTCGGCGTCTGCACCAGCTGTCGAGCGTGTCAGTCTCTTGTTGCCCGGTCTGTTGAATCGCTCCGAGCAATCGCGGGAGCCCGTAAAATGGGGGCCGCCGCATAGAATGCACTGTGGTGGACACGTTGGAGGGTCGGTCGGTACATGGGTCTCCCCACATCGTTGGCATAAATCCTTTTTGGGTGCCATGCACACGTCGCTGCGATGTCCCGGACGACGGCAGTTGAAGCAGGCTTCTGCTTTGGCGATGAATGGATGGCAGTGGTAGACCGCTCCATAGAAGCGCAGCTGTTTAGGTACTGATTTGGTATTTTTTAAGGTAACCAGAATTGATTTGGTGTGGCCGAGTCGGCGTGCATCGGTGATGAGATAGGAGGGGCTTTGGTTGAACGTTTTTAGCTCTGTAAAAATTTCTTCAGATGTCTGGTCGTAGATAGCATTATAAATGATGCCTCGAATGGCGTTGTCCGGAGGAGCGATATACGTTTTCATTGGGTAGACTTGGTCGGTTATCTTTATAGATTCTAGTTGTACATATCTGCGGGCACGGTCTTCGGCTGGCGAGCTGATAGTGAATGAATTGTGCCTGGGGTTGATTCGGATGGCGTCTTGTGTTCGCACTGCGTCTATCGGTAGCTGCAGAGCGCTGGTGACTAGAGACAGTATATAGCCCCCGTTGTGTTTACTTAGGTCGATGCCTCCACCGGGGCGGAACACGATTTTAAGGTCTCGTGTCGGGAGCTTGGGCAACGGTGGCGGACGCTTTAGAACGTTGGAAGACTTGCCTTGCGTAGGCTGCGTTGGTGTGGCTGTGCCGGCCGGGGGCTGATGAGTCGAGCTCGTGGGGGCTTGCTGGGCAGAGAGGACATCGGGGTGAGCCATACGTCGAGCCTGTCGGGCGAGTGAAGGGTTAGGCCTAGGCCTAATGTGGCGGTGGCCGGCTCCCAGAGCAATCTCAAAGTTTATCCGCAAATTCGGGAAGACGGACCCGAAGAGAGGGTGGACAGGTGTTTAACACCTTCATGCGTCGATTGCGGCTATTCGAAGCATGAACAGTCAAGAATTCCGCACTCACGGTCGAAAATTGGAGGAGCTGATGCGAACACCAAGCGTCCGTGTCAAGCTCCAAGCCAAGACTCTGCTATAGGAATAAAGAAGAGGAAATAGTCTGTGACGAAGTTTCGAGGGATGACAAAAAAGGTGCTCGTCGCTTCTCTAGGGAGGTGTTTCATTTACAGTCTGTATCGATTCTTTATATGGATAAAAACGAGAGCTTAATTGGAAAGTAAATGCATTGCTCTTCGGAACTACCTCCAATCTAAAATTATCAAATTTTTAGCAGCAATTCGTAATGAAATTTAATTCAATCTTTTATCAAAAGTAATTTTGTCATGCCTGAACCGGCCCCGCCGAGGTGGTGCAGTGGTACGACGCCTGACTACTGTGCCGGAGTTCCCAGGTTCAAACCCGACCACGGTGGCTGCGTTTCGATGGAGGCGAAACGAAGTGGCGTCCGTGTGCTGTGCGATGTGAGCGCGCGTTAAAGATCCCCAAGTGGTCGAAATTACGCCGTAGACCTCCACTACGGCTCCCCTTTCTCTTTTTCCACATTTAATCCCACCTTCTTCCCTTCCCTTACGGCGCGGTTCAGGTGTCCACAGAGCAAGTGCTACAGATACTGCGCCTTTTTGTAAACCAATTATTTATTTATTTTATGCCCGAACCGGAGGCCTTCTCCACTTTCTAAAAATTACGGTGGCTGAGGATGCAACAGTTGGTCCACTGTAGACTCAGAAGCAAACCACTTAATAGACTGTGTACTTTTGATGGTATCTGTACTTAAATGGAGGATTCTGTGATCACCGACTAGAAGTAAAGGTCGACGTAGCTTGGGATTAGGGATAATAATAATAATTGGTTCACAGGAAGGGAAAGGCGCGCTACAGTCACACTTGTTTTTGTGGACACCTGATCCGCGCCGGAAGGGAAGGGTGGAAAGTGGGATTGAAAGTTGAGAGAAAGAGGAGTCGCAGTGGAGGGCTGCGAAGTAATTTCGACCACCTGGGGATCTCTAACGTGAACTGTGACATCGAACGTCACATGGATGCCACTTCGTTTCGCTCCATTGAAACGCCACCACCGCGGTCGGGATCGGGCCCAGGTACTCTGGCACAGTAGTCGGGCGTCTTACCACTGTACCACCGCGGCGGGGCTTAGCATTAGGGATCTGTGAGTGAAAAAATATTGACGCTTCACAGTTGGCTCGAGAAAACGTATGGCTGTAGCGCCAACTTTAGTTCATTTTTCTAAACGATGTTTGTTTGTTGGTTCATAGGAAGGGAAAGGCGCATTATCTGTCACACTTGCTCTGTGGACGCATGCAGAGAAAACAGTCACGCAATATATTAATAGAGGATAGCTCCAATTTGTCCCCAAATTCAAGGTTCGAGGCGAAACGAAGTGGCGTCCGTGTGCTGTGCGATGTCAGCGCACGTTAAAGATCCCCAGGTGGTCGAAATTACTCCGTAGCCCTCCACTACGGCTCCTCTTTCTCTCTTTCCACTTTCATTCCCACCTTCCTCCCTTCCCTTACGGCGCGGTTCGGGTGTCCACAGAGCAAGTGTGACAGTTACTGCGCCTTTCCCTTCCTGTGAACCAATTTAATTTAATTTATTTAATCTCTTGTGCAAATGAAGAGGCATCCCTGTGCTGTGCGATGTTAGCGCACGCTAAAGATCCCCAGGGCCGGGTCGAAATTATTCCATAACCGTCCCCTACGGCTCCTCTTCCTCTCTTTCCAATTTTACTCTCACCCTCCTCCTTTCCCTTTCGGTGAGGTTCAGGTGTCCTAAGAAACAAGAGTGACAAATTCTGTGCCTTGCCCTTCCTGTGAACTAATAATAATAATAATAATAATAATAATAATAATAATAATAATAATAATAATAATAATAATAATAATAATAATAATAATAATAATAATAATAATAATAATAATAATAATAATAATAATAATGACTTGCTCATATGTTCCTCGCAACTGATGCGTAATCCATTCTAGTGTCTTGCTGTGATCTCTCCGAGTTTTTTGGGTCAATAAGGTGTCTTAGCAGTGCCCACGTTTTCACACTGCTAAGATTTCCATTTAAACTTTCGCAGATCTGGTTCCATTTACTGCGCGTACGTTTATGGGCGTATTCGCTGTTTTCTTTATTGATTTGTGCAATTATCTGTTTGAGTTTCGTGTTATATTTGTGCTTTCTTCATCGTTTGGTCATCCCCCTGCGTGCGTCCCATAGATGAAGTAGGTGTGCGTTTATAATTGGGAAGTCTTCTGTAGGCGTGACTTCCGTTGTGTTGTTCTTGTGGACTTTTCTAATCTCCTCTACGCATTTTTGTAAGCTGATGATCTCTTGGTCCTCAATTGTCTGTTCTCTGAACTAGTGCCAGTTGGTGATTTTAGCGTTACGTGGGCGTCTACTGCGCTCCGTTAAGTTTACCTGTGTTTGGATAACGTAATGGTCGCTACCAAAATTTTTGTTTGTATTGGTCCATATACACTCTTTTATATTCCGGATTATTGTGAGGTCGGGGCATGTATCCCTGGAAACGCTGTTTCCTCCTCTTGTGGGGAAACGGGGGTCGGTAACAAGCTCCAGGTCGTACCCATCCATGTTGGTTACGATGGATTTTCCCTTGGCCGAGTCAATCCTATACCCCCAGTTCCTGTGCGGGGCGTTAAAGTCCCCTCACTATCACTAGGTGATTGTCCTTGGCTTTTCTCACTACTTCTAATATTAGTGTATCGAAGTTAGCTCGTTTATGTCTAGGGGACGAGTAGACAATTAAGAAGAATAAGCTGCGTTCGCTCCTCTTCGGGATTATTTTAATAAAGATATGCTCAATGATCTCTTCCTTTGTGCGAATCTTGTTAATTGTGATGTTTTTGTAGCGCAGTGTTGCGACTTTCTTCAGTCTTTCATCTGTGACAACTTCGTAGCTTGCCATCTTGGAAGGCGAGTTGGTTTCTTGCAACGCTATGATTTCTGGTGGTTTTGTCTGTTTTAAAACGTGGACGCTAAAATCAGCCTTCCCTTTAAGCGCGTATGGTTAGTAATTTCGTCTTCTGATTAATGATGAACGCTTACGCCTACCCTGCGAAGAAGTGAAAAGCTGCGCGCACTGAGCTAATGCAAAGTGTTGTAAACAAGTGTAGTTCGTTGAACTGCGCCGAGTCTGCCCCAGTCTTCGATGCGTCTTACAAATGAGGGCTGTGAACGCATATTTGACAGAAGCATACAGTTACCACAGTGCCGTCAAAACAAGGTCGTTTGCGCGGACTCGCTAAGGGTTTCCAACCAGCTAGGATTTACGGCATTAAGCTAGCAGGAATACGGTTGAAGATAACAGAAGGAAAACATGAAAACAGAAATTATTTTTGTCGCCAGAGTAAGCTGGGAGTGGGAACGTATAGAGAAGGGAAGGATAAATCAGGCAGCATGGGGAAAAAGAGACATTTATTGCAACTGTCTATACTCTCGCTCGGTCTGAATAGTTAAAGAAAAATAAATTGCTCTGGATGGAGAAGATAATGCTTTTTATAGCTATCATAGCGAGGGGAGGCAGAGGGGAATTCCTGTCATCGCCCACATAAAGGTGATTGCCCGCGTCATTCTGAACCCTTCCCGTTTCGCAAACGCATACACATAACTAGCGCAGAAGCATATAGCCACAAATCCTACCACGAAGCTCTCCACGTGCCTCAGAGTATGCTATATATAGACTATGATCGCAGCAAGTCCATCACGTGTATAGGAAGTAAGGAGGGCCATAAATGGGCAAAACGTGCTAGGCTCTAGTAAGTATTGGCGCTCGGCTTCCTCTTCGTGGTTTGTCCTTCAGCCGAAGAAAGAGGTTGATGACGTTTTCGTTGTAGGGAGCTGGGTCGCGTCTGCGCCCCTGCTGTGTTCTCATTAGGCTGGTAATGTAGGCTGAGCATGGATTGAGCATGCCCTCACTCACGGAGAAGACAAGCAGTGGTTGACACAGGAGTGCTACTGAAAACGACGGCACTGAGGCGTTTTTTCTTTCCGAAACATTTACGTCTGCTCACAGTGCGGTGATGCGGATTCGTGCGGTGATTCATGCTGCCACGTTATAAAAGTGTTTCGTGGAGGACATTACTTACGGGAGTTATACGTTCACGGCTGTCACAAGCGTGGTCCTCTTTTATCTTTTAAGTGCGCTATATTAGTAATTTGTTATCGTTAGAGTTTCAAGAAAGAAAAGTGGGGACAGAAAGTATGCGAAAATAAACTGAGTGGAGGATTATACAAAGAGGGTTCGGGTGATTTGTGTAATTTAGCATTTGCCTTAGATAGCATGGGGCATCGGGTGATGAAATTTCGTCAGCATCAACAAAGCAAATCAAGCAGCAAGAGTCAGGCAGCGTACATGCATCATCATCATCATCATCATCATCATCATCATCATCACCACCACCACCACCACCACCACCACCACCACCACCACCATCATCATCACCATCATCATCATCATCATCATCACAATCACCATTACCGTCGTCACCATCATGGTCATCATCATCCATAATCATCATCAACATCATCATCACCATAACCTTGACTATATCCATTGCAGGGCGAAGACCTCTCCCATATACCTCAAATTAACTCGATGTTGTGCTACCTGCATCCTGGATACCTCATTCAAACTTCTTAATATTTCCACCCACATAATTTTCTGCCAACCCTGCTACGCTGTTTTTTCCCTTGGAATCTATCATGTTACCTTTAGCAACCAACGATTATCCTCTCTTCGCACTAAATGTCGCCCCCACGCCCATTTCTTTGTCTTCGTTGCGACTATAATGTTATTAACTCGAGTTATTTCTCCGACCCACTCTCGTATATATCTGCAGGTTTGCAAATGCTTCTTCCGCTAACACCTAGCTACTGCGGAAAGGTATCTGAATTAGTTCAGCAGATTAACAAAATTTCTTCTCTCTCCAGACTCTCTACTTTTTTCGGCCCCTCAACGCTTATTTCATCACATTACCTTTAGGCTTTTTCGACATCCTCATTTTGATTTTAATGAGGGAGTAATCACTCCCTCATTAAAATGTAGATACAATCGCGCAACTCATGGGCAACCATTTGAAAGGTGGCAGCTGAGTCAGGCATCAAAGCCCCAGTAGAAGAGCAAGAAATTGAGGTTGAGTACATTCTAAGCCACTAATTACTACACACGAGCAGTCATACATGGCTACAAAGGAAAGCTATATAGTTTTTTATAGCCGTATGACTGCACTGTTGGAGGCTAATGTGCAATATACCGACGGAAATCAGTTTGCTGCAAAAGCTCCTCATATAAAGTAACTTAATACGGCAATTTCCCTGACCACCTAGAAAAAAAAAAACAGTGTGTGAGTGTGCGTGTGTGCGTGTGTGTGTGTGTGTGTGTGTGTGTGTGTGCGTGCGGGGGGGGGGGTTAAACTAGACGTAGAATCTGCCAAAATAGTAAGAGAATACTCCATATTAAGCCAGCCAGCAGTCAATGAAACCTCGGAAACCAGAAAGAAATGTGTCTAATGATTTGCAAGTTTAGCGGTGTACTTTATTGCGAAGTCTTTCCAATAAATTACACAATTTATTGGAATGCTCAAAGGCCCAATTTGAGGCGCGTTATGTCAGTTGTGATGGGGTTCTCGGCAGTTATAACGAAAAATATTTTTCGATAGCAGTCTTGAAATCTTGAATGCCTCTTAAAGAGACGACGTGGACTGGAACGTCATGGGAATCCAAGGCAGTATGAAGAAAATATATTTTTCATTGGGATAGGATGCCATTTTGATGGAGGTGATGAAATGAACCATGTAGTGGCCGGATGAACACTTTGTCAGGTGGCAAGCTGTGGCATGCAGTACCCATGACAAAGTGTAAGGTGTGATAGCTCGCGGCGGAAAGCTATATTATCAGAAAGTCAAGGAAGCACACCATTTTGGGTGTCTTCTAAACTACATTCCTAACGAAGTAACAGCTCTTAGGTGGTGGTTTCAGATTTACGCGTTCTGTATGCATTGCCTTCCTGCCATTAAACTGTGCCTTCTCGTCAACTTAGGTCTCTATGTGCTTGCGCTCTTTTTCACGTATTTCAGACACAGGCATGCGGCATCGCTCCATGTGGACTCCGGCAATCTGAGGCTCCGCGCCCCGTTCTAAATTAGGCTTCGTTTTCGGCCAAGAACTTTTTATCCTAATTTTCTTGCCATTTCCTTCTCACGCCACTTATTCCCGCAAATTCTCTGGTGGGATCAGGTTCCGCATTCGTATAGACTAGACATGTTTTTAGTGGGTGAGCACCTATCATTGCATTAGCGCACAGAATAAAACTAATCCGACTAATGCATACAGGTCATCCACAGAGAATTTGCATAACTCGTGTTATTAATTCATCACTGCTCATTAAGGCGGATTAGCTGGAGGAAAGAGCGGGATTAATGAGATCTAGAAGTCGGCTCCACCAGCCAAATTTCGGAGGTCATTGGCTTCATTCCGGCCGAATAATATGCCTTATCCCCTCCCCGCCCCTTCCCCCCCCCCCCTCCCATTCCTTCTCTGCCTTATAAATGCATGGGTATTTATATCAATTTCGGTTAAGACTGGTAAGTGGTTGTGTTACGGTGAGTTAGTGGGTCGCATAAGAATAATTCGCCTGTTTTTCCACCTGAGCAAAAGTTTAGGGTTCCTCGCATTTTCCAAATTTGGCGGTTACCGATGATCGGTAACTCAGAAGTCATGTGACCTGCATGTTCTTATCACCCTTTCGATCAACAAGAAAGTTTTGTCGCAATGAAATTGGTTGGTTAAGATTTATTTGTAGGTTGGATTAATATTATTCGACACTTCCCCCCCCCCCCCCCCTTTCCAAAATATCGGGATCTTCGTCAGTGAATTTTCACATTTGCCTCTGCTACTTATGGTTATCGCATTATCGTGATGAAGTTTTCACCCTTTCTACCTTTTAAGAAATTTCGTTACAGAGAAATCGAATGTTTTTTGCAAGGCAACAATCGAAATGCTGTCACATGAAATGACGACCCCATTCAACCAATAAGATCTGAACCCACAACCTTCGTAGGTTGCCTACCTTGTTTTATCAACTAAGCTATAGTGTTGGCTTCACATTATTATACTTTCTTAGGCATTTCGGTAGTGTTCAGCATATACGTTTGAGGCCTTGAGAGTATTCATGAATGCCGACCTTTTCTTTATGTCGTTTTGCGTTGGTTAAACTGGAACAGAATTAAAACGTCTATTTGAAACAGCACATCTGCATCCGCCGCAAACAGGCCCATATATAGCCTAAAAAAGGGACTACGTCCACCCGAGATGTAGATGCATAATTATGAGTTCAGTGAGGTAGACTTCACTAAAGTGCTCGCTGTGCTCATAGCACTTAGTGACTTCCATATTATTCTTAAGGTGTGCATTTTGAAATCAGCGGTGAACTGCTTTTGTTCACCTATAATTTCACCACAACTGAAATTTCAAGGACGACGGCCACTCCTTGCAAATCACACGGTATATATAGTAGGGGGATACAAACTGATATGATAGGCTTGAACTGTGTCAGCACGCCATCAATGGCTCTCTCGCAAAAAGAGATGCAGTCTGTGTGCCAAGCGAAGTGGTTTTGGTTGGTAGCAGCCTTCTGTTTGTAACCCTTTTTGAGCCTGTATATGCCAATCGTTCTTTCTAAAAAAAAAATTTAGAAGTTAGCGCTTGCCCATGTTGTTTCTTGTCCCCGTCTTCGGAGCTTATGTTCGCTCAGTTTCAACAACTAACCTAAACCCACAGCTTACTAATCATTTTCTTGCCAGGGATATGTAGCAAGCTGCCGGTAATGGTGAGAATTTTGACGGATAGAAGGACGGTGGAAGATGAGCAAAAAAACTAACCCCGCTTCTTTATTGCCTAGGTTCGCGCGCACGCAGGCGTGCGTTTGTGGGCAACGCGTCAAGGGGACAAAACAGCGGGGATGGAAGACTATAACTCTACTCCATTGGATTGAACGATGATTGAAACTCAGCAGTTCTGGCACAAATTTAGTTTGCTTTATTTCACTTTGCGCCCTAGTGTTGCGTTTCTCTATATATTGATTGCTCGAACATTATGATCAAGAATCGCCTTCCCTTTCATATTTATATGATTTGTTTTTCTGCGTTTTATGCTTTTATTTGTCTTTTAAATTATACCCAAATATAAAAAAAAAGCTCGTCTTGTTAGCTTGAAGTAAACATTTTCTTTCGTATATTGACTGCACGTCTGCCTTCAGCAGACGTAAAAATTTAATTGAATGCTAATATTCTCTGAAGCAAATTATTGCCCTTCTGTCTGTTGAAGCAGATAAATATTGGTGCGTGGCAACCGTGACAACATTAACGTGTATTCGTGCGCCCGGATTTCGCATATTTTTTGCTGCGGCCGTGTCCTCCGCCGCTATCTTCGCAATGATTATCGTTCTATAGATATTCCTTTACTTCCGCCCACCGCTGATCGGTCACGATAAATGTAACGCGTTTGCGATCACTGCATATCTTATTTTTCTCTTTCAAGAAAAGACGTTATTGATTAGGTTCTGCCACTAGCATTTCTTGCCTGCATAGAGGTTTAACGATCGGTTGGTAGCGTGTGCCGGGGTGAACTGCTCGCAGCAGGAGAGTGCAGCCGCGTCACCGACCCTGATTGGCTGCTTCATTGGGAGTGGGGACATTAATCACTGTGGCAAGAGGGGTCGCGTGACGGCGATAATCTGTGGTGCGAGAAAGTAGGTCGGAGCCAGGGGAGCTCGCGCCGCAAGCTGAAGCCGGCAGTTGAGCTCCGGCATTTGGATCACAGTCTTGTTCCTTTGCCCGGGGTTTCTTGTGGCAAAATCTTGATATTTTCCACGCAGTTTTGCAGCGTGAAGCATCAGCTCCTCAGGTTTAAGGACGTCTCCCTAGATACCCAGGGAAGGAAGAGAGATGAAGGAATATTGGCTGAAGCCCTTCCGGGTCGAGACCGGAAGCACGCCAACACTCGAGACACATGTAATGCGTATCAGGGGCACACAAATATTTTGCGTGTTATCGCACATTTTCTTTTTCTTTAGTATCCACTTCCGCTCTTCGCGTATACTAAATTTCCACTGTTTCAACTATGTCGGCTATGGAACCAACTCGCCCAAACTACATCTTCGGGAAAACAATGAAGAACAAAAAAATAACAGTTGATGATCGGCATCCTTTCTAGTATAGTGTATACTTGAGACAATCAAGGCAGTATGCTGCTGTCCAGCTATCAAGTATATGGCTAGACACCCTAGTGTGGGTTCAGAAGAAGAAGAGTGAAGGCAGAGAAAGCGGTGTGCGGATACACACCTACAAACGCTTATTCCGACGCACGGCGAGGAGGAAAATCGGATTTGCCATCTTTGAAAGCCCCCGAAGCAACGAAAGAAACTTCTCAACAAAATCAAAGCCGAGTCGATCGAGGAAAGACCGGTAGACACTTTCGCAATCGTGGATCAGTAGCGTAGCCTGGTGGCTTGAACTTCTAGCAAGTGGCCGCCGCGGTGCCCCCGCCTTAAAGCAAAACCTTAATTGTGGCCATTGAAGAAAATATTTAGCTCGCTTTTCGCGAACGATCCCCCTAATAAACCCTATTTGCACATATTTACATTGTGGCTAGCACTGAAAAACTGTTTAAATGCTAGAAGACCATAGAAGACCGACCGGGCAATCGACCTCCTTTCTCTCGAGCGAACATGTTTCTCCAACGCTGCTGGCTGCGGCGTTCCCCTCGTCCCCGTCATCACAGCTTAAAAGAATGGCTTCCTTAAGTTTTCTTTGAAACGGGCCTTCAGCGTTGACAGCGGTTCGCACCCATAACGCTACCGCGCATGACAGCAGAGTAGTGTGCTGGTTATTTCTCGGCTCACATAGATTAATGCGCTAAGCTACTAAGCATATTTCTACTGTGAGACAGCACTTGCACAAAACGTCTGTTCTATTCCAGAACCAGCTGGCACACAGCGCGCGACGCTCCGAGCAACAGTCAGCGATGATGATGATAATGATGATGGATCTATACAGATGAAAGAGGTGAAAGTTCACGCGTTGCGCTCACAAAAATCCCCCCGACAAAAGAGCGGCCACCCTGGTCGCTGATTACAGGGATGAGGGACGACGGGCATAGGGCTTCATGCGCGAGACGTGGACGATCTCTTCGGAGCGACGACGTCGATCTGCGACGGTGTGCGAGGGAATAACGTGATAGTTCACCGGAGACATTTGTTGGAGTACTGTATAAGGGCCAATGTAACGATGGAGAAACTTCTCACACAGGCCAGGAATGCGGATTGGTGTCCACGGGAGAACTTCATCACCGGGGTAAAAGGAGGGAGTTCGATGGCGTTGATCATACAGGGCTTTGCGTTCTTGTTGAGCATCTTCAGTGTTCAAACGGGCAAGTTGGCGACACTGGGCCGTACGAGTGGCAAACTCTTCGCCCAGAGATTCAGACGTAGAGGGAGCAGAGAAGAAAGTAGTGTCCAGTACTGTCGATGGTTGACGGCCATAAAATAAAAAGAAAGGGCTATAACCAGTAGTGCGCTGAACAGCGGAATTGTAGGCGTAGGTGACGGAAGGTAAAACGTTGTCCCAGTTCCGGTGATCAGGAGCGATATACATGGATATCATGTCGGACAAAGTGCGATGAAACCGCTCGATGAGTCCGTTGGTCTGAGGGTGGTAGCTAGAAGAAGTCTTATGGACGGTGTTGGCTGCGCGCAGTACTTCCTCAAGGACTAGAGAAAGAAATGTCTTTCCACGGTCGCTAATGAGAATACGAGGAGCACCATGACGCAAAGCTATCGCACGCAGGAAAAAATCGGCGACTTCAGAGGCGGCACCGGAGCGAAGAGGTGCGGTTTCAGCGTACCGCGTTAGATGGTCGATGGCAGTGACAACAAAACGGTTGCCGTCTGACGTCAAAGGGAGAGGACCAAACAAGTCAATGGCGACCGTGTCAAAAGGCACAGATGGGCAAGGTAGAGGTTGCAGTAGTCCAGCAGGAGGGGATGTTGAACGCTTGCGATGCTGGCAAGACGGACATGATGAAATGTATTTGGCGACGCTGGCAGAAAGCCCAGGCCAGAAGTAGCGGCTCTTGATACGGTCGTAAGTTTTAAAGTGGCCTAAATGTCCAGCAGTGGGATCGTCGTGGTAAGCCTCCATAATTTTAAAACGAACTGAGCGAGGGGCAACGGGTACCCAGCGTTGACCCGTAGGGTGATAGACGTCGCGGTAAAGTGTTCCATGGTGAAATCGGAACCGACGAAGCTGACGGCGCAAGCGACTGTTTGGGACAACTGATTCTCCACGGAGGCGAGCGATGATTGTGCGGCAGTAAGGGTCAGTCAGCTGCAGGGACGAGAAATCAGCATTGTTTTCGAGTGGAGCTATAGCGATGGGTGCAACATTCAGGTGGCCAGCAGAAGGCTGACTCGGATGGCAGCAGGGAGAGGAGACCGTATGTGAGGCCGCGTCAGTAGGTAGCAATAGGCAGCGGGAGAGGGCGTCAGCGTCGAGGTGTTTTCGCCCAGATTTATAAGTGATGGTGAAGGTGTATTCTTGAAGACGTAGTACCCAGAGACACAGTCGACCCGATAAGTTCTTCAGAGATGACAGCCAACAGAGTGCGTGATGGTCTGTGACAATGGTGAAGTGGCGGCCATACAAATAAGGTCGAAATTTTTTAACCGACTAAACAACGGCGAGGCACTCTTGCTCGGTAATAGTATAGTTACGCTCAGCTGCAGTAAGCGTACGACTGGCGTATGCGACGACTTGCTCATCAGACACTGCGTTGCGTTGCAAGAGAACCGCGCCAATACCGTGGCCAATACAGTGGCAATACCGTGGAAGAGTTGGAGATACTGCAGAGGGGTTGGTGAGGCCGTAGAGCTCCTCCCGGATCATGGTGCGGATTAGGGACCGCAAATTTCCATCTATGAGGGAGCCACCATCACTGGGGTCTTGCACGAGGCGGCAGGACTGTAGCTGGTCCAGACGTTGACATGTGGATGTGATGTCGGATACGGACGACGGGTTTTTAAACACGAAGGCATTGATAGCAGCAGTGTTGATGCCCTTAATTAGGTACAAAGTAAGATGGAGTCCAAAGTCAGACTCCGCCCGCACCACTAATGTATCGCGGGTAGAGAAAGTTCCGCAATTCGAAAAATAAATGAATAGGTCAAAGAGACAAAAGTTTTTGATTTGAAGTTATTAAATAAAAGGGGGATGTGCTACTACGCGACCCACAGCCGAGGAAGCGGGCCCGGGGAGACCCCACGTATCTCCCCTGGGAAGTAGCGGAAGGGATGGGTTGTAGGAAAAGGGAAATGGGAATTAGGATAGGGTTATGGGAAATTGGAGGGGAATGTGGGCAGCGTAGGATTTGACTGTCAGACAATTTGAGTCGAGCTCCCATTTGGGCCTCCGTAGAGGGCTAGCACTCGCTCTTAGCCGAATATGCGGCCCTCGGCCCTTGGATCATTCCTCCCCCGCAATGCGTTTGCCGGGTCTCCGACTTCTGAGACAGGTTCCCTATTGAAGCCGCTTTTGAGGTTCCCCGTCCCCCCAGCTCAGTTCCCCCACCCCGACTCTAGTCGAAGTACTAGGAGACAGATTTTGCAACGTTCATGCCTACTTCAAGGTACTCCGCAAGTGACCAGACTTTAATCTGGCGCACACTGATGGATACTCTTTCACGGTGTGCCGAACACGCTCAGATTCAGGCATAGCAGCGTCGACACGGCGACAAAGGGCCAGAACGTCCTCGATATACGACGTATAGGACTCGCCGGGCTGCTGGAGATGAGCTTCAAGTTTTTTCTTCGCCTGCTCTGAGCGACCAGCCGAAGTGCCGAAAATTTTCTTGAGCTGGTCCGTGAATGTAGGCTAGTCAGCGATGTCATCCTCGTGATTGAGGAACCAAGTTTTGGCGACGTCAGCCAAGTAGAAGACGACGTTTAGCAGTTTATGAGCGTCATCCCAGCGGTTAAATGCACTGACCCTGTTGTAGTTGTCGAGCCAGTCGTCGACATCTTCACCGCGAAGGCCAGCAAAGATTTTGGGGATCGCGCTGGCGGCTGGTGACAGTCCAGGCAGGGGCAGCCGCAGTAGGAGGAGGAGACGCCGGAGGTGAGCGAGCACCGTTGCCCTCATCCATAGCACAGGACCGTGGACGCAAGCGAAGGCCTGAACGGAGCTTCAGGGAGAACGGTAGGCGGGTCTAAAGCGAGAGGTGGAGAATATGAATCGCACCTCCACCACTTGTGAGACAGCACTTGCACAAAACGTCTGTTCTATTCCAGAACCAGCTGGCACACAGCGCGCGACGCTCCGAGCAGCAGTCAGCGATGATGATGATAATGATGATGGATCTATACAGATGAAAGAGGTGAAAGTTCACGCGTTGCGCTCACACTACCATTATTTTTACCTAAAGTTTGACCCCCTAAAACGGTCGCTCTCATCGTCCTTATCAATCAGTTTGGCCTGGAATCTGCACAAGTTAATAAAAGGGCAGCTTTGCAGCTGCCACGGGCACTGCATCATGGCGCACATCGAGCCTATATTAAGCTTATATCGAGCCTATATATGCAAACCCGTGCAGTGTACCAGGAACGGGATCATACTGCCCAGACAACAAACGGGAGAATGCAAAGTATGCCCATGCGATGAGGGGCGCTAAAACGGTACCTTGAAGTGCCCAACTGGGCAGGTACTTGTGAAACAGTCGACCCAGAAGTCGACTGTAAAGCGCGAAAAGTGGCCTACCACGCTAGGCCTCTATGTCGCTAAGCTCGATCAGTTTCGGCTGATTAACGCTCTAAGCCGGCAAGATGAGGTGTGCTCATTGTTTTTTCTTTTATGTACAGCAGTGCTCCCTCCCAACATGCATCACCTCTGGCGTGATATCTCTTCCCCTATTTCCTTGACTGTAAACCATGGACCCACGTCTTCGCTTAATGAATGGCACGCGAAATAAAACTCCTGCACAATCATTTTTTTTTGTATATAATAAGCATCTGCACCTTGATGAATGTGGTTTAGCATTTCAATTATCTATTTTTTATATTATCCTTTGTCATACGTTCCAATCGGGTGCTCAAGTGAAGCAATATCGAATGCCGCAACATGTTTTATACCTTCTTATCTTCTCTGAATTCGTATAATTCGAGCACCTCTCCATTTTTATCCCGAAGCTTTCTACCATGACAAGGCTTGAGGAGCCGAATGTCTACATATATCTTTCTTTGCTCTCTTCAATGTGTCGTATTAGAATCATTATCGAGAAATAGATTCGTGGTCGATCAGATGATTTTGAGAAGTAAAAGAGACATCCCCAGAACCGCGCAACTATCTGTAGACACCTCCGAAAGAGTATGTCTTACAGCCGACTATGAATGACGTAGCAATAAAGAACTCCACGGCAGGAAATCTGAATTTTTCGTTATGCCGAAAGGCACGAAGTGCACGCACAAAATGCGGAAATGTAGATCAAAGGCAGCATTTCGGTCCACTTTAATCTCGCTGAAAATAGAGATTCTGCGTTAAGCCAGTACTACAATTAGTTTACCCCTGTCACAATAACCAAAATTATAATTATTAAAAGGTGCATTCCTTTTTGTATTAAAGGGATTACTCAGTTTCGTCTCGGGACAGCCATATGTACGTTTGGCAGCTGAGCTGTATTATGTCTATTTTTTGCTGCACTGAGAAAGGCAGAAGCACCCCGGTCCAATCAGGAACACGCGCACTACAATAGGCAATTAATTGTGCTCCTATGCGTCTCTTGTCCCCCAAATTGGCGGGGGTGACAGTAGAAGCAAAAATGTCTATTATAGTGCGCAGGGGCAAGAGGCCCTTAGAAGCACAATTGCAAGGGCTCCTCTGCCTTTCGCAGTGCTGCAGATTTCTTGTGAGGCAAATAATACTCACGTAGCGGTTATTTGTGACTGACAAATATTATATATAAGAAGGAACGACCAGATATTTGCGCGGTTCACAGCTACAACTCTGGAACAGGTGTCAATTCGTACCCTAGAAAATACTTCTATCAGTGCTCAGTCGTGTCTGGCGTCCACCAAGGATTAGTTTAGCGATCACGTTTATTTCTAATATGTATTAATAAAATTATGGCAGATATTTCATCCCGAATGAAGCTGTACGCGGTTGATTGCATGTTTCCACATAAAGGTGTCTTAAGTTGAAGATCAGGTGTGTTTAAATTATGACCTAGCGAAAGTGATTGTGTGATGTCATGAATGGTAGATGTACGTTAATTCTTGAAAAGATGTTTTTGTGGAGGATTACACATAACAAAAGACCTCTTCATTTCTGTACGCTACAAACTTGTCATCACTACAGGTAACAGAGTATAAATATTTGGGCTTGTGGATTACTTACAACTTTTCGCGGACAAAACATAAAGACACTGTTGTAGCAAATTCAATGCGCGAACACTTTCTTGGGGCGGTCACTGAAGTCATCCTTGCCTAGAGGTCGCCTTTTAGAGTGCAGTTCCCTCATCCGCGCTCTGTTAGAATGTGGTGTAATTTACAGGAGCCCTTTAACGTAACCCCACATTCACAAACTAGTGCGAAAACAGCATAGGCAGTTATGTTTGTGTTTAACTGATATGCGGCCGTGCATCTTCCAACAAGTTCGTGAAACGCACGACATGCATAGCCCAGAAACAATCTCTATGGTTTGATTATTTTCAACAGAGCCGTACATAGTTATTATTTCAAGAGAGTACTTACCAAAAGGCTGTAGAAGGGCTAGCAAAAAAAAAAAAAAAAACTAATTAAAATCAGAGCAGCAACAAAGAAGGGAAATAGCAGGAATCTTTTCATATAATTGATATATCGGATGTCATTATTATTGGCATTTAAGGGCTGCATTCCGAATTGACGTATCGGCAATTCACGACGCCTCATTCGAGTGCAGCGGATTAGATTTCACCCATTGAGGTTCTTTAAGATGCGCCAACATAGCACAGTGCAGGAACGTATCGCATTTGATCTCCATGGAAACGAGGAAGCTGCGGCCGGAATTGACCGCACGAGCTCTAGCTAAGCAGCGAGGCTCACTAACCAATCAGCCTTCACTGCAGATTGGAGGGTCTCTATAATTGGGAAATAAACGCTAGATAATGAAGTCAGCTGAAATTAGAAGGAGGAAACTGATTCGGACTGGTGATTGAACACGGATGACATACAGAATGCTGTCTGTCAGTACAAGACGGTTGGGAGCAAAAATAATCAACCAAAAAGATGGGGAGGAGGTGTGCTCAAGGGATTTGGCAGGGAAATGGAGGAGTTAGCGTGGTTGCGGAGTAGGGCTGACGGGAGGTCATTGAGAGAAACTAATTTCTTGCAGGAATCCAGTGCTTCGTGATTATGCTGATTCAACATCATCAAGAAGAAAAGAAGGGGGGGGGGAGGAGGGGCTTCAAACATCCTAATGGACGGAACCACGGTCTAGTTATTATTTTTGCTCGTGCGAACTTGATTGAAATGCAGTGTTGCAAGGAGAGATTATTACTAAACTTTATTTCGAGAGCCTTATTTCACGATGTCTAAGCGCGCATCGTCGAATCTGCGGGCCCTCTCACGTTTTCCCAAACTGGGGAGGGCGAGATCATAACCCAGCCTTCCTTGATACAGAGTTACAGACTATAGGCCCCAAAGACGCGTTCCTACGACGTGGTTAAAGCGAGCATCATAATGATTTGGCTCCTGCAAACTTGGGTAACATACATCATGGACCCCCTCACGAGTTTGCATCTGACAAATGATGGCGATAAGATAGCGAAAATGCCACTTACATCTACCAAGATCAGTCACGTTAAGCCTGCGCATTTTCGTAAAGATATTGCACGTAGATACGCAGCAATATCAAATGTTGCGTAAGAATAAAATTGTGCTTCAGCATGGGTATGTAAAATATTATATAAGCTAATGGACAGCGAGCTTCTTCAAAGATGGTTTAAAGGATGGATACAACTGCATATAAACATCACTTCACTAGAGAAATGAAAGAAAGAAAGTTCGAAGCATCAATTTACATTAGTCGTATCAACAGGCGAAACTAAGCAAAGTTCGCTTCTTTAAACTTTCCTCTCGAAGAAGGGCCAGTGTTTCGGGCATGTGTTGCCGAGGAGGCGCTCGTGCCTCCTTAACTTGCTTTAACCGACGGCGTTAATGCGCTTAACCCCGTGACCTGACCTGAATGGCTCGCCATGCGCCAGCGACGCGAAAGAGATAATATCGACACAGCCCGAGAACTTCCAGTGCTAAGCAAACTTATCGTGGCAGCAGCGTCTTAGCCTTTGCAGAATACGGGCTAATAACGGCCCTTATGAGTCTAACCACGAGTAAGTAAGTAACTGGGTCGACGTAAGAACCAGGTAATTAGGGCGCGCGTAATAACAACGCATTAAAACTAAAGTGCCGCGGGGCAAGTCACGAATACCGCAACTAAAGCTTACAGGCTAAAAGAACACATTAGGGTAGAAAGCACGTTATCGAATCACTCGTCCAAAAGTAAGCAAACAGGGATAGCATCGGATAATATTTCGATAAGCGAAGCAGGTGCACTGCGGTCGCACTGAAGCAAGCCAGGCGCGGCGGATGTCTTAATAAAAGCTTCTGTGCCGTCCGATGACCTATATGTACCGAATCATGGGAAAATTGACCCATATTGTGCTCCGAAAAACTTCTTTTTTTTTTTTCTCGTCTCTACTTTGCAGTCCTTGCCGTGGGTTTTGCGGTATCGAAAGAGCGCTCATAAAAACCATACACTGGCTTCCAGAGTCCACTTCAGCTGCTCTCAACCCTGCCCTAGTTTGATACCAACAGAAGCGCCAAGAGAAACTCAATCATACCGCTTTTCAATAAAATCACGTCCTCTTTGCTGTCTTCTTTTCCTCCACATTTCTTCGTCTCACGTTTTATAAGGAAAGCGATCTACATAGAAAAAGCAAAACAGACGCAGCGGAGTTGCGAATGAGCGATGTTCATTACTGTTACCACGTCCGTGTACTGCTCCGCACTCAAAAATAATGGAGTCAGCGAGGGAAGCGCAGATTTACGACCTGATTCTTATCCCATTTTGGAGAAGGATTGCGTGGGGCTTATATTAGGGTCGTTGACCCAGTTTTCCTTTTTTGCCAAAGATGTAACTGCCCCTTGTAAAGGAAGGGCGGATACGGCAAAGTCGACCATGATAAGGGGAGACAAAATGCGTACGCGCAGATGAAACGAAAGCAGTGCGCAGGAATAAAGAGAACCGGGAGAGATAGCCAGAGATATATGAAGTAGGGAAGAAAGGAAACGCACAAAACTTCGTAGCGTTTGGCAGTGAAAACTCTGGGAAAGCGGAGAGACGACCAATAATGAAAGTCAGAGAAAAAACATGAATGGTATCATGCGTAAAAGCCGACGATATGCAATCTTTAAGTAAGGAACAGCTGAAAAGACTTCCACACATGAAATGCAGAAAGAACCTAAACATGCGACGAATGGGGCTCAGCTCTGAGAAGGGGACCGAGTTGTACTCAGAAAAAGCCCACCAGATGGCCAGGACGTTGGCTGCTTGCCAAGATTCCAGGACCTAAATACAAGCTTGCGATGGAAAGAGTGGCTTTCCGCCTTGGAAGCACCGCGCTTCCTCGTGTTCGGATTCGGGAAGACTAGGAAGAGAGGCGAGGCGTGAGTGGTCTGACCGGCACTATTGGAGCCTTGGCGTAGGGCGGGATGGAAAAGAGGGTAGAAGGGGAAATTTTCGGGTTCCATGGCAGGGAGGGTTTGTGCGGAGGAAGGAGGTTGTGAGAAATTGCGTCAAAAGATAGATGCTCGCGGTGATTCCTATTTTTCCTCCGACGGTTTTCCGGGGAAGAAAAAGACAACGGGTGGGCTAGAAGCCTTGGTCCGTTCTTGCGAGCCAATGACAACTACAGCAGCGATCGCTGCTTTTCCTAGTTTCCGCGGGGTAGTGCATGCTCTGCGTCTCGTTCCAAATCTACTCACGCGGAAGACAAGTAGTGGGACATGGAGGGAAGCGTAGCCTACGGGGTATCTCAAGATCGATTCAAGTCGTCTCCACCCGCTTCTCCTTTCTCCCTTAAACTTCCGTGTTTAGTCTGGAAGTGGGTCGCCTTTTTGAGCCTGCATGAGAGTCTGGAAAAGAAGAGGCGAGCATGTTGAGCCCGAGGGAAGAATGGGATGAGATGAGCAGCTACATATCGAAGACGCTTGGAGAAATTCGGTCAGAACTGAAGGTTTCAGCGATGCTGAAGAAAACTGGAGATATCCGCGGGACGGAAAAAAAGTCGGTATTCTTTGACTGATATGCCGAAACCAAGGAGGATACCAGATAATTCTGGTTTTGTAAACTGGGGTGCAGTTACCTAATATATAACAACGGTTATTTTGGATGCATGCGGTATGCTTTGTCTACCTGTTCTGTATATACTTGTGAGAATGTATCTTCTGTGACCATGTGGCCTTATAAATTTCTTTTCTATATTCTATGCACTGGCAGTTGCTCCTCTGAATGACTAGCTTTTTATTAATTTATGCGCGCTGCAGGCCCTCTATGAGGCTATTGCAGCAGTGGAATAAATAAATCTATTATAAACTTCATACAAAACCAACAAACAATAACAACCAAATTGACGTGAAGTAAGGCATTGGAAAAAAAAGCAACTAACCTAGAATATCATAAGAGCAAAACGGGTTTACACTAACAATAAGTGAATGCCGCAATGGACTGTAATGTCGAAAATAGATACAATCAGGTGGAATTAATTTCCAACAAAAAATTATTTATTGGCAGTGACAATTTATAAATCTTCCAGAGATTAAGTTCGAGTATTCAATAGTGCCCAGAAAAAACTGAATTGAAAATTATCAGTGCGATAAATGCAAGACTTAATGTTAACCTTACGGTGACAACTACTTGACCGGGGAATATCTGGAGGAATATGCAAGGGTTGTCTGACACATACGATAAGAAATATTTTGATCGTAGCCACAATATATGAACCTGATTGATTTTTTTTTGTATACTCTCAATAAGGTTAATGCCACAATGCTTGGGAAGGCTCCACATAGAAGCATAATCTAGCATTGGACGAATTGAAAATTTATACAATAATAACTTAGCCTCTTTAGAAACAAGGGTGGAGTTGCGTCTCAAATAACGAAGCATACTAATTGATTTAGTGCAAATGAAACTGATATGTTTGAACCAGGACATGCTAGTGGTAAATAGGGCGCCAAAATACTTATACCCTGAAGCCCTGTGCAAGGATAAGTCATTGAAAGTGTAATTGAATTATGAGAAAAGTGCCCTATGAAAAAATGATATTACCAAAGTTTTAGTAGAAATTAATTTAATTTGCCAGGTGTTACACCAGCTACAGAAGCTGACAAATGAATAATTCAGTTGCAGGTAATCTTCTTCTGTGTTAATCACGCGATATAATACAGTCGTTCGCATTAAGACATATGTGTGAGGGGATAGGTCATTCATGTATAGAAAGAATAATAAACAATAATAGGAAAATTAATATGTAGTAAGAATATAATATTATTGGGTGTTAGGGAGAAAGCGCGAAAACTTACTACCATGAAGAGTTGATGATATTGCCGCGAAATGTCTAAATTTTTATTTGTGTTTTCGAACAGCCACCAGAATGCGGCCTCATCACTGTGATTCTAGCCCACAGACCGATCTTGTATTTTGTGTTCATGACTGGTATCGCGAAATGCACCTTATCATATTCTTTGTGGCGCGAGATGCGCCGGGATTAGTCTGGAATGACTGCAAGCAAGCACAGCTGTTTCTGTATTATTTCGGAATTTTTCAGTTTCCATTGGCTGGTTTACTCTAGATGTTTTTGGCGCCAAATTCATAATTGAGCCCTGCCGAACTCAACGGGCATTCCTTAATCCGAATACTAGCGAGCACGATTGCTACTTTCGCTGCTGCAAGTTGTTCAATTTTTTTACGGCGCAAATAAGCTCAATGAAGAGTTTGTTTCGGCGAAATCCAACTCTCTTTGACAGTTGCCTACGGTCCTGTTACTACCATGTGACAATATTCGGCGCGAGGACCACCAAAACTCGTTACCCGATCTGAGCTTAGCGAGGTATGTCACACTGGGGAAAATGAGCGTGGTTAACAAGAAGTTCGGGTGACAATTGTGCTAGACAAAATGAAATGTTAGAGACAAGCACAATTTTTGGAGAAAATTAGGCATGCAGGTTAGGGACGCAGATGGTAGAGCAAAGAATCGGCAGGTTAGAGGGGTGTGTTGGGGCGGCAGCGGAATAAGACCGATTAGCGGTGTGGAGTTTAATTATAGATTAGGAGCACGGAAGGTAGGACCAAGTTTTCTAATGTTAGCCTATTGAACATATAGGATATTTTGATCGAAAGGTTTTTTTCTGTTTACTTACGCGGCGGAATCTATTTACTGAAGCCCGAAGGACATGTTTATTCGGTTGCTGTTTCACTGCTTCATGAGCATATTTTACAACACCTCGTAAGAAGTCCGGCTTTGCAGAATACTGCAAATCTGGGGTCATTTAATGTTTTCGTAGAAGGCTGTAGAAAGCAATGTGCCAATCTTCCGACGCGCAAGAAAACCTTTTTTATTTAATGCTTGTATCGCGCGCACCGAGTTTTAAAGAGTTTCATAAAAAACGTACGTGGAACGTGCATATTTGACCATCAGAATATCGTTAATAATAGGGTGTTCGAATCGTAAAAAAAAAGTTTGTATACGAATCTAATACGAATGTGAGAAAAAAATATGCCTTCGTATATCCATTATCTGATCAAAGAAAATTCAGAAATTAAAGAGTAGCAAATATTATTCGTCTTGTTCTCTTCAGAGTTCACAAGGCATTTGCAAATAAAATAAAGCTAGATTTGTACAGCAAGGTATACCGTTCTGAAAAATTCAAAATAAAGTTTATACGGGATTTCATATACAGTTTTTCCTATAGGAAGGACCTGTGTGAAACCACCTTATTTATCAAACTGCTGCTGGATGCAGTTAACTATCGTTAATTCGGCCTTCAAGAGACCATAAAAATGTTTGAGTTTGTCAAAGCTAGAATTACGGAAAGGGCTTGAAAAGACTGCTGGAAACCGTTTTCATCACGGTGATGTTATCTGATGATGGACTGCGCAATGGTTTCTGGCATTTGAGATGAAATCGAATCAAGAGTGACGTATTTTTCCGGTTTCGTCATGTTCTCCTCTTCTTACAGACTGTCGGGATGACCGTCTCCTCTATAGGGAAAATCCCTCTTCACATAAAGGTCCCGTCGTATTTTCAGGATGCTTCACTGCACAGCGAACATGGTCAATCATGGCGGTGAAGCGGGCAGTGCGGTGAAACAGCGATGAATTTAGTGAAGTTCCGGTGTATTCGGCAATTTTAAAAGGTGTAAGAATGGGGGGTTTATTCAGCATATCAACAGGACTTGATCAGCAGGGCTGGGCAGATCAGCGGCAAACACAGCGGCATTCCGAATATCAGTTTTTCGAGTACGAATACGAATCGAATAACAAACATGTTCGATTTATATAGAAAATTTTTGAATATTTACACACTTCTAGTTAACAGAAAAAAAATTAAGCTTCCGAGTCTAAATCCACAATTATTAAAGTGGAAGCCTACGATAAGTAATTAAGCATATTTATGAAAGATTATCTGCAGCAGTGCACTTTGTGTCCCTTTTTTCAATGAATAGGAAGTGCCCCAGTTGAAAAATATTTCATGAGCCCTTTCATTTAATGAAATGAAGGACAGAACCGTTTTTCTACATACTATTTGCCGATGAAATTCTTTTTGCTCTCCCGTCCCACATTACATTGTCCCCTTAGCGTCTGTAATACTTCCATCGTTTAAAAATGCGAGATGATTGCAAAGCAAGAAAGCAAACGAGTTTCGGTGAGCCGGGAGGACATGTATGAGTTCCCTCTTCGGGTGGCGATGAGAGGAAATATCTTGTTGATGATGAAACCAGGCTTCGTGGTGTCTTGGCGGTTCTAACTCGCAAACATTCACGTTTATCGAGAACTGGCAAGATTAGCTGTGAGGCATTAAATAAAACAAGAAGAAACAAGCTAGGTGAAAACTATTTACACCATGAGTGAACCGTTGATCAGAGGAATTTGGTTCTGGTTCAGTCTAGAGCGCGTACTTTTCAATTCTCTGTCACCACCAAGAGCGGGGACACCAACCAATAGGATAAGAGTCTACACTTCTCACCAATTAATCCCTGCAATTCCCGGCAATTTTTACTGCCGTCAAAACTGTTTCGGTGCAAGAGAGGGGACATTTGTAAGAGTTAGGCAAGTCATTGCTGACGTATCCATAAGCGTGTGCTGCCATTAAAGTAGTATTTTGAGACGCTTTGTGACAAAAATTGCTTTACAACTTCGCCTATTTTAAACGAAATTACATCCCAAGAAATGATTCAATATTTCATCGAGTTGCTTCCTAAATTTGAGGTTTCGTCAGAGGTTCTTCAGTGCCAAAGTCACCTTTTAAGACGGTTTCAGGCAGTTTGTGTCGTTGGTGCCCGGTATTGTTTAGAGTTGGGAATTACGATTATTTGTCTTTAAGTTCGCCTTCGGTGGTAAGCGCCATATTGTGTCTCTGACTGGCTCTTCAAATTGACAGTCATAGTTAAGTGCTTCAAACTCGAGTGCGAGATCGTCAGTTCAAAAACGTACTCTTGCGTTGGAATCAAGATGAAGGGACCGCTGAAAAATTGATTCTCAAGACAGCCGGGTACCAAAAAATAGGCATGCTAAAAATTACTCATCAAGGCCGCGTCATTCTGACGTCAAACAAGAAATGACTTTCTAAACGGCTTGCTTCATGCCATAAGTTTGGAGCACGTTACTATGACTGACGCTTCTTGAATCAATCATAGAGGAGTACAGCCGGTGATAGGCGAAAGAGAAGAATCGGGAAAATAAGAGAAAGAGCATGAATAAGTTTATGAAATCAAGAAGTAAAAAAGAATGAAATGTTAAAATAAACAAGGATGAAAGCAAGGAAGGCATCAGTAGATGAATCAACTCAGAAGCTAAGGCTGAATGAAGCGATGAAAGGAAAAAAATAAATGAAAAAGTAAAGAAAGAACTTATGAATGCAGCCGAGGAAAGAACAATTGCTAGTAAGGTTATAAAAGGAAGCAAAGCAAGGAGGAATATAAAGAATACCAGAGAAGAAAGGGTGGAAGGGTGGACACGAGAACAAAATGCATGGAAGCAAGCAAGACGGACAGAGGGGAAGCAAGAGGTGAAGAAAAAAGAACGCGACGCAGACAGCTGGTCTGCGAGGAAGGGACGTTGGCCGCGCTGTGTGAGGAAACTGAATCGGAGGCGAGAGGCAGTCTCGTAACGAGCGGCGCCGCATCTCCCGAGTGCACCAGGCCGGGAGTGCGCGGCAGCTGCGAGGGTTAAACGATCCGTTTTATTGCATCAGAACGAGCGGCGGCGTCGAGCTAACGTGTGCAGTGTGGAGACTCCCTGGAGTTCGTCTTCTCCGATGCGAGGAGTGAATTTTGCGCAACGCTATTCGAACTGGGGCAGAACGGTCGATAGCGGAAGCTAGCGGCCCAAAAGCGTGGCAGTACGTAAAAGATGACCAGCAGGAAATGGTCAGCGAGCAAAGAAAAAGAAAAAAGAGAATTGGGAAGATGGATGGGGTTAGAGAGATACGGTTAGTGAAAGAGAGAAAGATGGATTAGCTGAGAGGTCGTTCCATGTCAGGGGATAAAGAAGAGAGATATATAAAAGATGAGAAGAGGTCGAAGGGAAAGAGTGTGGCATCTGGGCTTGATTCAGTTTTCGACATTAAGGGAGCACTCCGCAGCAAAAGCAGGTCAAATGCGGACCGGGCAAGAGGGGCTCTGTAAACGAAGCCTTGCAAATAATGTCTTCCCCAGCGGTGCCATAACGACAAAAACTGACCGGATAACTTAAATATTTGTTCAGACATTTTGAAGCAGGTATTTCTCGATACAGGTATGCAAGTATGAAAATGCCTGTTGATATGAGCCCGTCATTGAAAATGCGTTGAAGCCACAGCAGCTTCATCATGAAAAGACAAGAAACAAAACACAATCAGCGAAGTCAAGAAAGAGCTTAAAATAATGGAACACGTGTGCTGAGCGAGAAATGATGTGATCTTCACAACCTGTTGCAAGCTTTGGCTCGGTGACACGTGTCGTGCATAAGTATGGCTTTAAGACCTCAAATAAGCTTTATCAACCTAAATAAATTCTTGCTTGGTATCCACAACGAGCAGATACGCTTTACAACATCTGTCGCGGAGGCTGAGTGGATAAGACGTTGATGTATAATTAACTAATTTTTTTTACGGAGAGGAAATGCAACAACTCCGGTATATTCAGATTTCTGGGTCCGAATGGAATCCTAGATTGATCAAAATAATAATTAAAATTCCAGACCGCACCATAGTGTTGCCTGGCATAATGGAATTCATTATCATCAACCTCATTACGTCAGCAGCGGTACAAAAATTATGTCACAGCCTCGGAACACGAATCCCGGCCACGGCGGCCGCTTTTCGATGAAGGTGGAAAGCAAGGCGCCCGTGTGCTGTGCGATGTCAGTACACGTTAAAAAGCCCCAGGCGGTAGATTTTTGGAGTCCTTTATACTAGGGCGTCTCTCGTAGCACGAGTCGCTTTACGACGTTAAACCGCACAAACCAAACCAACCAGCCTCTGAACAACCTTATCTTGTGTCCGCTGAGGCCATCTTATCTTCGCAGACTACCCAAGCGCATTCACTCCTGGAGTCATGCAGTTATCCTTAATGACTATCGATCATCTTTGCCTTCGAATTGCGGGGGCTCTCCGTGCCAATGTCTTCATGATTTCGACTGGGATGTCATTTTTATCGCGCTTGTTCGCTAAACTAATGAGCAGGATTCCTGTATCTTTATGCTGCCCTCAGTACCTACCTTAATCCAATCAACAGCATGTTACTCTCCACTTCCTTGCCTAAATAGTGAGTAGTGGTAAGGTACACCTGTCACAAATTGCGACCTTGAGGAATACTAGGACGGGCGGCTTGTGATCTCACACAGCCGCAAAAGGTACTCAATCTCATTATTATCCTGCTAACTATTTTCGATCTCTTCATCCGGATCAGTGATTATCGGCATCTAAGTAGATGCCGATAATCTAAGTAGCTAAGTAGTAAGCTAAGTAGATGCTTGCCGCTTCCAATATATCGTTGCTGATCGTAAACTGCTCATCCCTCGCGAGACTGTTCATCATTACTTCAGTTTTCCGAACTTTCTTTTAGAGACCCATCACCTTGCTTTCTCTTCCAGACATGCTATTACAGACAATGAAATGTATTCTTCCCCCGAATTTTTTCCGAAACCTTACCAGTCCAGTTCTCCGCGCACCTTTCATAAACAGGCTTTGAGAAATGCTGGATAGACCGTATGGTATTGTTTGAAAGATTCAGTAAGTTTTAATTACTACTTTTTTCTGTAGAATTCCTTGCCCCAGTTATGCTCTCGTGCAGTGCACCATGCGAACTAGGTGTTGTGTCCAGACGCTGCGACTTCTACTCTGTGAAAGAAAGCAAGCGACACTCCAAACCGGGTGACATATGCGGCCGTTGGCACAGACTCAACGAGTGGAGAGGAGTTGAGTGCTATGTCTCGAGAGAAGGGCGGGAAAGGGGTAGGAGAGAGGGTGACAATTTCTTCTCCAAGAAAGATGGGAAACGTCCGTTTTTTTGCGCCGGGTGTCAGGCTCTTCTGTCGGGAAGCTATTGGGTCAGTGCTGACGTCACTGAAAGTGCCAGCATGCCAGCGCCTCTGCCGCTCGCGGAACCACTGTTGTGGCAGAGCGCACACCGCAAGCTTCTGTCGCCGGAGCCTCTCCGGAATCTAGGTCACAACGGGGTCAACTGGGCCACACGCAGCGAGCCCGCACAAGCCCAGCAGTCGCCGACAACACGGACCGCGGTTACGATGGGAGCTAGAACGCGAGACAGAACTCGAGTCTTCGCGGTTATGAGTGTGTGCGTGCGTCTGTAAGCGCGGTATCTTCAAGTGAGGACTTGGCGTCGTGCCTGACTGCGAGAGAGAGATATTGAGAGGGGACACTCTGCAAGACGTTAAGTAGAAGGAGGGAGGAGGCCGGGATAAGGGCCGGAATGTACTTAACTTTGCGGGGCGCAGGAAACGAAGTAAAATAAGAGCACAACACAAAAGAACATTGAGTGATTCTGCGAGTGGTGCCCTTTATAGAGCCATGGAATGAACTTTATTTCACGTGACGTCCGCAGATAAGCGAGAAGTTTAGCGGACGGCCACTCAATGTGACTCAAGTTTAGGGGAGAAATTGGGAAGGAGTCAAGCGTCGCCAAGGCGCCTCACGGTCATGCACAAGTGATTTATTAAATCGCATATATGTGTGGCTTCGTCACGTGATCCATTTAACGCGCATAAAATGACCTAATACAGATTAAAAACCGAGCACGGCGAGTAGTTCTTATGAAAGCTGAGAGTGGTGATGATGTGATCTTATTATGCAAGGACACCATTTCATGCACAATTTGTCCACTTGAAATTTAGAACAGGAGGAAGATGAAAATGTTCGGTGCAGTAGGAAGAGTAGGAGTTTAGGGAATGTCACAGATATGAATATGACAAGAGGTAGACGAAAATACCAATAGAGGAGGTTGCAAGAAAGAAACACAGTTTTAGTTTTCAACGCCGTTGAAGCAGCGATCAGTTATTCTGAGCTGGAGTGCACACGCAGCCAATAATAAACATGTAGAACACTTTATAGAAGATTGATAAATTGTTTCTTTAAGAGCCTTTAGGAAAGGGGGGGGGGGGGCATTATGTGATGCCTGAGGGCCGTGTACACACCTCATTTCTAGGTGAAAATATGTCGATTGCGGTGGAGTCATCGGTATTCTAGCGTTATGAAACACAAATGCAGCACAACTGAAAGAAACGAAGACGAAGGAAGAAAGACCAACACAAGCGCTGATTACTGCTAAGTGAGATCACGTGGTGTCTTTATTTTTTGTTTTGCCAGTATGTATTGGCTTAAAGAGAAAAAATAAAAGACAGAGAGAGAAAAAAAGGGGCGCTTCCCACTTAGTTTCCGGTAGCCACCGCGTGTACTCGTCTTTCTTCCTTCGCTTTGTTTGCGCTGCTTTTGTATTTCCCTCCCGCATAACTTGGACCACTTCGTGTTTCCAGTACGCAGTTTCCGTGCTTTGTTATCCAACTGATACACTCATATCTCTCTGATCACTCATGTTTAAAGTTACGGCCAGATTGACACACCTCTCCCTTGCACAAACGTGGTAGTCCAAGTACTTCCCCTCTGGAATGTGACACATTGGTACAGAGAATTAGGCAGTGTTACCAACATGTGCACATAGTTCACGAGTAATATTGTGAAGTCCAAGGCTTAATAAAAATCGTTTTAGCGCCGGGTATGTTCCTTTTCTTTACATTTATCTTAGAGCTGCTCACACCGCATTCCCATTTAAAGTAAAGCGCATATTCATAATGAATTTCTTCGTTTTTTTTTCTTTTTTAAGGCACAGATTGACAGAGAAAGGCGTGGCTGTAAAAGCGCTGATGGATGAGGAACAGGACAGATATCTGGCCGGAAATGAGAAGATTATAAAAATGAACTATTAAAAAAAATGTAACAAAAGATGACACCCACTGGGCTCTGCAAGTTTCCCTTGTAAACTTGCAAGCAATACAAATACAAATAATTTTATTTAGCATCAAAAGTGATTACACAGTACTCGCGATGCTGCAGGGTGCTAGCAAAAAGCCTGCGATGGCTTGACAAAGGCTAGCACCGCGCTTACAGTGCAATACAGCAGCGACATTTAAGGTTACATTTATCAAGGTAAGGTGCCAGAACAACGTTGCGAATACGCATCAGTCGCAAAACGGTGTTCAGGTAGAACAAACAGGTGCAATAAGCGCTAGTCATAGGCGTCATATAGGTACATGAAGCATCACCATCGATGTTATTTGCGTACAGTAAATGTACCCATGAGTTCACTAAGCAGGGTATGTGACATGCTGGATGTTTGGTTTTTGCAGCAGTACGAAGACTTGCGCAAGAAAAAAGCACCGCGCGTAGAAAGCCAACACTGGACGATGACAACTCAGTTTAGTTCAGTCGTGTCCGACTCTTCGTGACCCTATGGACCATGTCACGCCACGCTTTCCGGTCTCTCACTATCCTCTTAACATCACACAACTTCATCTGCAGCGCCCCGATGATGCCATCTAACCACCGCGTTCGCTGCCTACCCCTTCTCCGTTGACCCTCAACATTTCCCAACATCAAATCTTTCTCCAGCGACTCCTCTCTTCTCATCAGATGACCAAAGTAGCTGAGCTTTAACTTTAGAATTTGACCTTCCAATTACATGACAGCTACCTAATCGATTATTAGTTGCTCTCGCCCTGTATCTGTGCGAGTAGCTTTCCCCTTATTTGCTCATGACTTCAGTCAAAGTATTTATACAAAAAAACTGAGGATTGAAATGGTTTAGTCCTAGGTCATGTATGGAACTACCGCATTCATATAGGGTTCAATATCCAGCTTTCAAAGGTCAGAGGTTCCGTACTCATGCATGTGTCATTAAGCTATCTACGCTTGTTGCATTTTCTGGACAGCAGAGGCTTCTCTACCGGTGTCCACCGCTATCGCGTAAATCAACATAACCCTCTCAATATGCAAAAAGGCTCTTCAGAGAAACAGTGATCACCCATTTAAGTACTTTGTGACTTTCCCCTCAAAAGAGAACTGCAACCAAGGAAAAAAAAGATCCCAAGCCATTCTACTACATACCGTTCGCACGCCGCTCTGGTCGTACTCCGCAGGTTAATTTCAATGGCATGGCGTTTTCTCCGCTGTACTCCATATGCAGCGTATGAGAGGTTATAAAACTTTACATCATTGTGGTGTAATCTGCAATAAGTGGGTTACGCATGCATAATGCACGCTGAACTGTTGCTATGCGATGCATTGCTAATCACTTTTGTGGTGCGTTAATATTACAATTTTGTATTCAATTTACACTTACATCGGGACCTGTTTAGTCCTAATTTTAGGTATTAGGTCCCCTCGTTCGGCAAGAAATCTCTTGGCCATGTCATCCGGCTGTCGTGCCGTATCCCGGCGTGATTTAACTACTGCGACGGCGATACACATCGACGGCATTGTTGCTGTTATGGCAAGAATTGAAGCTGCCGCAGGATCAGCCCACGACTCAGCACTCAACCACCATGAGGACACTGGACGCGAACCCCATCACTGCAGAGTACGGCGCCAGCGTCGACCTGGAGAAACAAGTGGGGTCATGTGACAGCGGCTACCTATATATACGGCTATTGTAGCAGGCACTGAAATCAATTCGCGCGTTTTAAAAGCTACACATCTTTTTTTTTTCATTTATCTTTTTTAGCAGGTGCGAACGTTGCGCATTTTTGTCTTGCGGCGTCGCTGTGTTTTCTGCAGTTCTTTTTGGTTGTCGCAATGGTGCGTTCTCTATCCTCAGTTCATAAGGTATACGTGGGAGTCCAGTGTAAGCTCAGATTGCTACCCGAAAAATAATTGGAGAAATGCTTGGTTAATTGCGGTGCTATTGTAGAAACGAGTGAATGTGCACTCATGCTTGCAGCTAGCATAAAGGTGTCGTTAAACACATCGGTAAGTAGCGCTGTTACTAGGACCGGTGCGCTCTTACGTTCTTACGCTTAAAAGTTGTCGACCTATCGAAAGCTGATTGTCGGCAGGATGACGAAGGGGCTGGTTCCGTTATGAAGCTCTACCATTCCCACGACAAAGAAGGTTCGTCCGAAAGACGGGATGATTCAGTATTTTTTTCTCAATAAAGGCGGCTGAAACTAAATAAAAGATGCAGCTGCCACCCGCAGCGGTATGCATGCGGAGTCGTCTTATAGGCCACTTCGGCAGTACTGAAGCAGTAGTTCGAGATCATTGAAAAAAAAAACAACAACTAAATTTGAGCAAGAACTTCACACGTCGCGATCTGCTGAGATAAGAATGAAAAAATAAATCCTCTTCACGGGTAAAAAAGAAAAAAAAAAGCAATCACTCGAAGCCAGAGTGGCAATGGTCGGAGTCAGCACTAGAGAATTCGCGTTCCCCGCCGGGGTGGCGCAGTGGTTACGGCGCTCGACTACTGTTCCCGAGGGTGCGGGATCGAATCCCGGCCTCGGCGGCCGCCTTTCGATGGAGGCGAAAAGCAAGGCGTCCGTGTGCTGTGCGATGTCAGTGCACGTTAAAGAACCACAGGTGGTCGAAATTTCCGGAGTCCTCCACTACGGCGTCTCTCATAGCCTGAGTCGCTTTGGGACGTTAAACACCACAAACCAACTAGAGAATTCGCACTGTGAAGCACAACTTTTCACGGCTGAAATTAGACTCCTCCGCGTGGTGCTCACGCCCAACATCGCTGTTTTGCTTTATGGGATTTAACGTTTCAAATCGACTCACGCTGAGACGGACGCCGTAGTTGAGAGCAGGGGAAATTTCCGCCACCCGGGGTTCTTTAACGTGCACTGATATCGCACAGCACGCGAACACTTAGCCTTTCGCGTTCATTAAAAATTGGTTGCCGCAGGAGGAGCTCGATCTCGCGTCGTTGGGCACAGCAATGAAGCGCCCTAAGCAGTGCGCCACCATGGCGAGTTTAACTTATTGGATCTAGAAGGCTCCAAGGAGAAATCGAACGACACCGCTTCCGCCTGCACTGTTTTGAAGGCGCTTTTTATCTTTTAGGCACCTGACAGCTTCGCTCCTCCAGCAAAGAAATATTATTAGTGAGGGTAAATGACCGCTCACGTCAAACCGGTCGTGCGACAGCTTCACGTTTTTTTTTCAACGAGAAAAACAACAACAACAGCACTGGTCGGTGCGCGGCATAGCGGCAGTATTTCAAAGTCGTCGGGCTACGCCTCGACAGCTTGCTGACTTTCTGAAGTGCTTTCTTGCTGAATAAGACGGCCTAATATCTCAAATTAAGATCACATAGGTCTAGTCCAAAGAGTGTGTAAAAATTAGTTGTGGTTTAACTCTGGTTAACCCTAGTTGAATTGCGATAGCAACGTCGGAAGCCTCTTTTGCTTGCTACATTATTCCCCTATCACGCCCTCTCAGTGTAAGGTGCTACATTATTGAAGCTCATCCTTTAAGAGTATGACGCGAGAGCATAAGTTACCAGTCTGCTTCTTCTTCTTCTTCTTCTTCTTTTTCTTCTTCTTCTTCTTCTTCTTCTTCTTCTTCTTCTTCTTCTTCTTCTTCTTCTTCTTCTTCTTCTTCTTCTTCTTCTTCTTCTTCTTCTTCTTCTTCTTCTTCTTCTTCTTCTTCTTCTTCTTCTTCTTCTTCTTCTTCTTCTTCTTCTTTTCTTTTTTCTTCTTTTCCTTCTTCTTCTTTTTCTTTTCCTTTCTCTTTTTCTCTTTCTTTTTCTTTTCCTTCTTCTTTTTCTTTTTCTTTCTGTTTTTCTTTCTCTTCTTCTTTCTCTTCTTCTTCTTTCTCTCCTTCTTCTTTCTCTTCTTCTTCTTTCTCTTCTTCTTCTTTCTCTTCTTCTTCTTCCTCTTCTTCTTCTTTCTCTTCTTCTTCTTTCTCTTCTTCTTCTTTCTCTTCTTCTTCTTCTTCTTCCTCTTCTTCTTCTTCTTCTTCTTCTTCTTCTTCTTCTTCTTCTTCTTCTTCTTCTTCTTCTTCTTCTTCTTCTTCTTCTTCTTCTTCTTCTTCTTCTTCTTCTTCTTCTTCTTCTTCTCCTCCTCCTTCTCGGGTGTTCAAAGTCAAGCATGGCCTCCGCTGGGACTACGCGAAAGCTCGAAACTTGGCGCAGTATTGCTATCGCAGTAAAACTATGATAGCCACTTGAGCTCTACCTTCGCTGATATGACTCGATAGCGCAGGCTACCAGCCCATATATAAATCCCCGTTTTAACCAAGCCGTATGAACGTGCCTTAGTGACCTAGGGATAACGTGAATGCAAGCGTCCTGCTGGCAGCCTGATTCTGATATCCCCCTTCCGTATGAAAGGAGAGGCCCGATTTGGCAGCTCCTGCATAATGTAATGTCAGGCACCTTACGCCCAATTAGTGCTCGGCCATGTCAGCTGCCAGCTACCGCCTGCCAGCGCTATGCTCTTGATTTTTGGCTCACAAAAACAACGCCGGCTGACGGCCGCCAACGCCGGATGTTCGGTGAATGGGGCCCTTAACGCTACCGGGTTTGTAAATAAAAATATAAATAAATAAATGTAGTAATAAAGCGCAGCTGAACTGAGCAGGAAAGTATCATACAACAGTTCAAAGTGTGTTATTCCAATTAATGCGTCACGCGCGCCATGCCGTGAGATGGCGCCACAGTATTGTCCCGGTCTGCGCTCTTGCGCGCAGACGAGGCAATTCCGGTATTCTTCTAATTAGGACTCTGAGTATTTTCGACCTGCATTGCAGTACACGCCTTAGGTCAATCGCCTGATCTATGTCGCCATATAAATTGGGCTGAGGTGTTAAGCCGATAAGGTGTTAAGGTAAGAGCGAAGTCATCAACAACTAGATGTGGCGCTGGTAGAATGTTTTAAGGTCCGGAATGCAGATAATTTGTCTCACTAGCATTCAATGAAGTGCTGTCATACGACTACAAAGAAATACTAGGAGGATACCCTTAAACGTCGCACCAACACCGTTCCTTCTTCAAGTCGTTGAAAAGTTCGTACTTACCGTCTAACAGCCACCCTGGTTAGCCTAGTTGATAGAGTGACGGCTCCCGACCAACAGAGGTCACCCACTCGGACCAGAGTTCAGGAGAAGTTTTTCTTAAACTTCAGTTTCAGTGAACTCTCATGATCAGCTACTTGCTAATTACAAATTAACTTTGTAAATTAACGCAAGGTAAACTGGATATCGTCAAGCGAGAAATGGACAGATTGAACATTGATATCTTGGGTATCAGCGAGCTCAAGTGGACCGGAATGGGAGAATTTAACTCCGGCGACCATTATGTCTTTTATTGTGGGCACGAATCCAAGAGAAGGAATGGGGTCGCTCTCATAGTAAACAGAAGAATGGGCAAAGCAGTGCTAGGGTACAACCCCAAAAACGACCGAATGATTTCACTTCGGATCCAAGGTCACCCTTTCAACATAACAGTTATCCAAGTCTATGCACCGACCACTGCTGCTGAAGAAGCTGACGTTGAGAGATTTTATGCGGACCTACAATGCCTTTTAGACCGCACCCCATCATCAGACGTCGTTTTTCTCATAGGAGACTGGAATGCTAAGGTCGGGAGTGAAGAAAATATCCGGAATTACAGGCAAGTTCGGTCTTGGTGAGCAAATGAAGCTGGGCAGAGGCTAGTAGAGTTCTGTCAAGAAAACAACCTGACCATAGCGAATACTCATTTTCAACAGCACAAGAGGCGCCTGTACACATGGATTTCACCGGACGGTCTGTACAGGAATCAGATCGATTATATTATTTGCCGACAGAGATGGAGAAGCGCTATACAAGCAGTAAAAACAAGGCCTGGGGCCGATTGTGGCACCGATCATCAGCTTCTTGTTGCCAAAATTAAGCTTCGATTGAGGAAAACGCAGAAAACTAGAAGGCCTTTCAGGTATGATCTGTATCAGATTCCATTAGAATATGCTGTGGAAGTGAGGAATCGATTTCAAGAATTAGATCTAGAAGACAAAGAGCCCGAAGAGATGTGGACTGATGTTTGTGATATAATACAAGAAGTTGCTACTAAGGTAGTTCCAAAGCAAAAGAAATGCAAAAAAGCAAACTGGTTATCTGAAGAGGCTTTGCAAATAGCTGAGGAAAGGAGGATGGCAAAAGGTATGGGGGAAAGAGAAAGATACAAGGTTCTCAATGCGGATTTTCAGAAAATAGCAAGGAGGGATAAGAATGCCTTCCTGAACATACAGTGTCAAGCAGTTGAGGACAACAGCCAATTAAGGAACACAAGAGCTCTGTATAAGACAATCAAAGATATCAAAGGAAGCTTCTGTGCTAAGCTGGGCGTGATAAAGGACAAACAAGGCAAGGACCTCACTGAAGCCTCAGAGATAAAGAAGAGGTGGCAGGAATACACAGAAGAACTGTACAAGAAGGACCCGGATGTGCAAACCCAACATAGGACGGTTGTGATTACTGATCTCGAGCCGGGCATCCTGAAGAGTGAAGTTGAATGGGCCTTAGCCAGCCTTGCTAAGAACAAAGCTAGCGGAATTGATGGTATTCCAGCTGAGTTGCTTCAAAACCTCAACCATGACGCTGTTAACACACTGCATACATTATGTCAAAAGATTTGGACAACCCTGCAGTGGCCACAGGATTGGAGGAGGTCAGTTTACATCCCCATTCCAAAGAAAGGCAGTGCCAAAGATTGTTCCAACTACCGCACGATCGCGCTTATTTCGCATGCTAGCAAGGTGATGTTAAAAATCCTGCAAGGTAGGCTGCAGCAGTATGTGGATCGGGAGCTTCCGGACGTGCAAGCTGGGTTTCGCAAGGGCAGAGGAACTAGAGACCAAATTGCCAACCTTCGCTGGATCATGGAAAAAGCAAGAGAGTTCCAGAAACCCATTTACTTCTGCTTTATTGATTATGCAAAAGCGTTTGACTGCGTAGATCACAGCAGATTGTGGCAAGCTCTCCAAGAGATGGGAGTTCCAATTCACCTCATCTGTCTCCTCAGGAACCTTTATGAAGGGCAAGAGGCCACAGTCAGAACTGGGCATGGGTCTTACTGATTGGTTTCCGATTGAGAAAGGGGTGAGGCAAGGCTGCATACTGTCGCCCTGCCTATTTAACCTATATGCAGAGTGCATCATGAGGAAGGCTGGTCTGGACGAGTCATCAGCTGGAGTGAAGATTGCTGGAAAACGTATCAACAACCTTAGATATGCGGATGATACCACTTTAATGGCAGAAAGTGAAGTGGAACTCAAGAGACTTCTGATGCGCGTACAAGAAGAGAGTGAGAAGTTTGGGCTTAAACTGAACATTAAAAAGACGAAGATCATGGCGTCTTGCCCTATCAAGTCCTGGAGCATCAATGGACAAGAAGTGGAAGCTGTGACAGATTTTCTGTTCTTGGGAGCCAAGATTACCTCGGAAGGAGACTGCAGCCATGAAATTAGGAGACGCCTGCTTCTGGGAAAGAGAGCAATGGTTAGCCTTGACCGCCTAGTAAAGAGCAGAGACATTAGTCTGCCAACCAAGATCCGTATAACCCGTGCTATGGTCTTTCCAGTTGTGATGTATGGATGCGAGAGTTGGACTGTGAAAAAGGCTGACCGCCGAAGAATTGACGCGTTTGAATTGTGGTGCTGGCGAAGACTCTTAAGAGTTCCTTGGACTGCCAGAAGATCAAATCAGTCGATATTGTCGACCATAAACCCTGACTGCTCATTGGAGGGTCAAATTCTAAAGTTAAAGCTCAGCTACTTTGGTCATCTGATGAGAAGAGAGGAGTCGCTGGAGAAAGATTTGATGTTGGGAAAGGTTGAGGGTCGCCGGAGAAGGGGTAGGCAGCGAACGCGATGGTTAGATGGCATTCTCGAGGCATTGCAGATGAAGCTATGTGATGTTAAGAAGATAGTGAGAGACCGGAAAGCGTGGCGTGACATGGTCCATAGGGTCACGAAGAGTCGGACACGACTGAACGCCTGAACTGAACTGATTGCCCCAAAACACTGCGCCAGTTTTGCAAGATGCACTGTTCCACCAGGCATAAAAAAATTCGACATTCAAAACAAATACCTTCAAACTATCAGTATCAGAAGGCGAACGACATTTTTAAGAAAGTGGCTGATGAGCTAGTAATGCTTGACCATCGGCCCATCCAGTGCTCGCTCTAATATTTTTCGTACCAACAAATGTAGCATAGAGGGGTGACCAGAACTTAGTCCTCTGGTTGTTTAATTCCGAAACGTTGCCTTGCGGTGATGTCGGCAGCGTTCAAAAAGAACTGCGGAAGAGTTTAATTTTACTAATACATCCTATTATGAGAATAATGCAGAACATCAGCCGTTACAGTGCTTATCTCAACTGTTGACACATAATGAGGAAACGCTACAGCCCTGTATGGTAAGAGAAAGCACAAGAAAGAGGTAAGTTCATTTATATAGGAGGGATATTTTTTATTTTTATTTATAAAACCTGCCACTGTGGTTTGGGGTTTCAGACGATAAATTCAGATTCATCGTCCAGAATATTGCATAATGTGGAGGATGCGTATTGTACACAACAACAAAACACAAAAGTAAATTGAAAATGTCGGTAATGCGTCGCAAGAGGTCCTATCTATGAACGACGCTGGGAGATAATAAATGGCACACAATAATGTTCTTACAGTGTTCATTAAACAAATGTTGAATAGCCTAGCAAGATAGCCTCGTTTCTGAAACAAGCTAATACTTTCAAACTTCCTGTTCTCGACCCTCATTTGTTGAAGCTGGCCGTTACAGCACACAAAACTATTCAAAGACAATTTTGCTTTATCAGTGAAATAAAAATCTCTCGTTAAATTTCTTTATCAAGTATGCTGCTGAATCAGTTCAGTTCAGTCGTTCAGTCGTGTCCGACTCTTCGTGACCCTATTGACCATGTCACGCCACGCTTTCCGGTCTCTCACTATCTTCCTAACATCACATAACTTCATCTGCAGTGCCTCGAGGATGCCATCTAACCATCGCGTTCGCTGCCTACCCCTTCTCCGGCGACCCTCAACCTTTCCCAACATCAGACCTTTCTCCAGCGACTCCTCTCTTCTCATCAGATGACCAAAGTAGCTGAGCTTTAACTTTAGAAGTTGACCCTCCAATGAGCAGTCAGGGTTTATGGTCGACAATATTGACTAATTTGATCTTCTGGCAGTCCAAGGAACTCTCAAAAGTCTTCGCCAGCACTACAATTCAAACGCGTCAATTCTTCGGCGGTCAGCCTTTTTCACAGTACAACTCTCGCATCCATACATCGCAACTGAAAAGACCATAGCACGAGTTATACGGATCTTGGTTGGCAGACTAATGTCTGTGCTCTTTGCTAGGCGGTCAAGGTTAACCATTGCTCTCTTTCCCAGAAGCAGGCGTCTCCTAATTTCATGGCTGCAGTCTCCTCCCGAGGTAATCTTGGAGCCCAAGAAGAGAAAATCTGTCCCAGCTTCCACTTTTTGTCCCTTGATGCTCCAGGACTTGATAGGGCAGGACGCCATGATCTTTGTCTTTTTAATGTTCAGTTTAAGCCCAAACTTCTCACTCTCTTCTTCTACGCGCATCAGAAGTCTCTTGAGTTCCGCTTCACTTTCTGCCATTAAAGTGGTATCATCCGCATATCTAAGGTTGTTGATACGTTTTCCAGCCACCTTCACTCCAGCTGAAGACTCGCCCAGACCGGCCTTCCCCATGATGCACTCTGCATATAGATTAAATAGGCAGGGCGACAGTATGCAGCCTTGCCTCACTCCTTTCTCAATCGGAAACCAATCAGTAAGACCATGCCCAGTTCTGACTGTGGCCTCTTGCCCTTCATACAGGTTCCTGAGGAGACAGATGAGGTAAATTGGAACTCCCATCTCTTGGAGAGCTTGCCACAATCTGCTGTGATCTACGCAGTCAAGCGCTTTCGCATAATCAATAAAGCAGAAATAGATGGGTTTCTGGAACTCTCTTGCTTTTTCCATGATCCAGCGAAGGTTGGCAACTTGGTCTCTAGTTCCTCTGCCCTTGCAAAACCCAGCTTGCACGTCCGGAAGCTCCCAATCCACATACTGCTGCAGCCTACCTTGGAGGATTTTCAACATCACCTTGCTAGCATGCGAAATAAGCGCGATCGTGCGGTAGTTGGAACAATCTTTGGCATTGCCTTTCTTTGGAATGGGGATGTAAACTGACCTCCTCCAATCCTGTGGCCACTGCAGGGTTGTCCAAATCTTCTGACATAATGTATGCAGAATGTTAACAGCGTCATGGTTGAGGTTTTGAAGCAACTCAGCTGGAATGCCATCAATTCCGCTAGCTTTGTTCTTAGCAAGGCTGGCTAAGGCCCATTCAACTTCACTCTTCAGGATGCCCGGCTCGAGATCAGTAATCACAACCGTCTTATGTTGCGTTTGCACATTCGGGTCCTTCTTGTACAGTTCTTCTGTGTATTCCTGCCACCTCTTCTTTATCTCTGCGGCTTCAGTGAGGTCCTTGCCTCGTTTGTCCTTTATCACGCCCAGCTTAGCACAGAAGCTTCCTTTGATATCTTTGATTGTCGTATACAGAGCTCTTGTGTTCCTTAATTGGCTGTTGTCCTCAACTGCTTGGCACTGTATGTTCAGGAAGGCATTCTTATCTCTCCTTGCTACTTTCTGAAAATCCGCATTGAGAACCTTGTATCTTTCTCTTTCCCCCATAACTTTTGCCATCCTCCTTTCCTCAGCTATTTGCAAAGCCTCTTCAGATAACTAGTTTGCTTTCTTGCATTTCTTTTGCTTTGGAACTACCTTAGCGGCAACTTCTTGTATCATATCACGAACATCAGTCCACATCTCTTCGGGCTCTTTGTCTTCTAGATCTAATTCTTGAAATCGATTCCTCACTTCCACAGCATATTCTAATGGAACTTGATTCAGATTATACCTGAAAGGCCTTTTAGTTTTCTGCGTTTTCCTCAATCGAAGCTTAATCTTGGCAACAAGAAGCTGCTGAATCAGCTGTACAGATACTAAGAAAAGGCTTTCTTCGACTAGCCAGTCAACGTGTAGCTGGTGGGTCGCTGCAGGTGACGCCTAGTAAGCGACAACTTCTAGCCCGTACCCTCTGCTGACTTTTCACATGCCTGCAATGTAGAACTCCAGTGCATGCAAAACAGCTGCGGTCACAGCTTCATTAATTATGCCGCAACAACAGTAAACATTTTTTTGCTCCTCATTTTAAATGCGGAGTAATTATGAAAAACATGGTCGTCAGCAACCCCCAAACACGACTTTGACGAGCAAGAAGCAGTGGTTCTTTTTATGATAAAAAATAAATCGGAATACGAGGAAAAGATGGGTGAACATAGCGGAATATGGTATGTGCTAAGCACCCGCATTGCAGCCGAGTAAATAAAAGGGAAAGGTAAGTGTGAGTGAAACACATTGAGGGAGAAAGGGAGCAGAAATAGAAGAGTAGAAACTACTGCATAAATTTGATCCCGGGACGCATTACTGTAAAGTACAGCCTCCCCAACTTCAGATGCCTTATATATATATATATATATATATATATATATATATATATATATATATATATATATATATATATATATATATATATATATATAAAGAAGAAATGTAAGGAGATGCTTCACTTCATGTATGGACATTTGTTCTTTTGTTTTGCTTTGTATGCTCCCACAAAACTAATACCAGTTGAAGGTAGCTGCTCTAACATACCGAACTAGCGAAAAACATAGATATAAAAGAAGAGAAGTACAAGGGACAGCGCTTCTTGTGTCGGCGTCTTTAGCTGGTTCAATATGTTACATTCGCACCAACTAGCAAAATGGTTACTATGTTGAAGGTAGCTGAGCTCTGTTAACATTATCATTGCCTTACAGCAAGTACTGCTCTGCCACCGCGTTCCATTTATAACACAATTAATACACTGCCAATTTAAATCGACTACAGCGAGAAAGCACAAAGGTAAGCCAAAGGACGAAAAAGAAGAGTATCATGTCAGCTCGACGTCTGGGCGGCTTGTGGATTTCAGTTTCACCGCGTGTGGTATTAAATCCTTCTGCTCAAATAGAGTGCCTCGAATGGAATTGAGCAAGACTGCATTTTTAAAGGAAGCGGTAAGCCGGGCTGCAATAGCAGTGACAGTGTTATTAGTGACAAACGTTCAAGGCGTCTCAAGAAAAGAGGCGAGATGTAGCATCTGATTGTCAGATACTATAAAATAGTTTCCTCGGAATATAGTGGGAATAGTGGGAGAAATATAGCGCGTTGCTTAATTACACGCTCGCCGTTGAATGATTCACCTTAACCGCTGAATGCCTAGATCTCAAATCTTGAGTAGAAGCGGCATTTGGTCGAGAGTATTTTGTTAAAAGGAAACTTGTTTGGGGTATTTGCTTGATTCGATTAAAATAAGTCGGATGTTCGAACAGTCTGAAAAGATGGCGAAGCAAAACAAACCGTCGTCCCAGCGATGACACCGGTTGTTGCGTTCTAAGCTCTAAATTATTTATTGCAATGAACAAACAGTGCTCTTCGAACTTAGTGCAGTTGTGAGCAAACTACATTTTTATGATTAATAAAGCAGTTGATGGAACACTTGAAACCTTTTCAAAACATTTTTGCCGGCCATATTAAATGCAAAGCGGAAGGAAAAACAACGCGCTCGGCGCGTTGTTTATCCTTCCCCTTGCCGAGTTGCTATGGCAGCGTTGCTGTAAACAACGATGCAGCGACTTGTCGCGTTTCGTAACAGCCACAGATGGTGCCAACATCCGACGCCTTCCGATGGATTGATGAAAATGCACCAAATAAAATTTGCATGCGAATATTGACGACCAAAGTTCATTTCTGTGAGAAATTTCACCTCTAAGGATTGAGCGGTTTCGCTTGGAGAGAAACTTTACGGTGCGTGTGTAAATACACAGCAAGTGATAACTGCGCTTTCATTTAAGGACAGTATCCTGCCACAATGATGAGAAAAAAGTCACTAAACTCTGTTCAAGGCCAAAATCGCGCAACTGAAACAAAAGGAAAAGTTTCTGTGCCGCTCTGGTGACCTCACACTATACCACGCGGCACGCGAACAATCCCTGCCTTTTACATACATATTTACACAGTGTAAAAATCCCAGGTGCACAGGTGTCATGCCTGCCTGTATGTACGACAGGTACGGCGCAATTTAAACACCAGGAGTAGGCGGGGTTGGATTCACTGAAGCCACTATCTGCATGATGGAAGATTTCAGTTAGCAGTTGGGCAGTTCGCCCATTTGGGATAATATATCCATAAATTCTAAAAAATAAACACGACATTTTGTAGGCACGGATTTGGAGCAAGAACTAATTAATCAGCCATTTTTTTCCTTCCTAATAAGTGGGCGGAAACCTGCCATGCTTGCGATTATCAGCAAACGTTTAGAGCAATGTATGCGAAAAGTGCACAGAAGAGTCGCGATTACTCTCCAAAACGAGACAGGGCTCCCCTTATGCATGCAGTCAGCCTAATATGTGATTGATTCGGAAACTTGAGAGGGGGCAGAGGGAAGGCTGGGAGGCCAGTCAGTGGTTATATTCTATAAGAAACCACCTTCCTCCGGCATAGGTGATGTATATGCAGCTTACGAGCGTCTGTAGGAAGCTAGCGGCAGGAAAACTGGCTCGCTGGCAACTGGACCTAGTCATTGGCTGCAATATATGGTAGCCGTGGTACAAGTGGCGATGCGCTTGTCAGTGTGGAGATTGGCTGCCTTGCAAGTTTCGTGATTTGCTACTGGCTGCTTTTGTATGATGTCGTGATGCTTACAACAAAGCACCCTCCACCCCTTCTCCCAACCCCCACAACAAGCAAAAAAAGAAAAAAAAACGAAAAAAAAACGGATATAACTTTTCCTACAAAAAATAAAAAAATAAAAACCCTTAGAGGATATGATCGACAAGGGATTCCGATTCACTACACTTGTGAAAACGGATGGGTGGACGGAAAAGATCAAGAGATAAAGTGAGGAGGCGAACATGAGGAGCGAATTTCATTCCTTATGCAAAAACACTCCTATTAGCTCATGCGAGATCTTCGGTTTAAAAGAGTGCGTTGTTGGGCGAGTCGGTCAGACATATCTTCAAGGTATGCTGCGCACACACAAACAAGGACGCTTGTTGTGCACCCTTCTCGTCCTTGTTTGTGTGTGCGTAGTATACCTTCCAGATCTTCGGACTGCGGAAAACGCCATGGGTTCATATATACGCATTCGTGGAAACAAAACGACATTTTATATGCCATAGCTTACGAAGCACCTATATGACATCCGTCGTTTAGAGAGCTCCTTGGTAAGTTAGACCTCTGCATTCGCTTTCCTTAGGCGCATTGTAACCATCGACCACGCCGATCATTTTGTTCCAGTTGGGTCGACTTGCGGCCGTTTCAAGTTCGGGGCTCGAACCACCAAAGCGTGCTAAACGGGCTGAGTGGTGCAGTGGCCACCGAACCATTGCGATGAGAGTTGCTTGTTAACGAATTGAGAGGTCTGTATATGGTTCAAGTTATCATCGATTACCATTCAACTCTTTCTTGCCACTGGATGTGGGAGACACTGTGAATATGCCTCGTTAGGCCGTGTCTTGTAAAGACTTTTTCTGCCCACTGGCAAGACCCGGAGAATAAAATACGGCGTTTTGGACATTGACGTCAGAGGCGACAGCTGCTTACGACAAAAGAAGAAAACAGTGAATCAGGAAATGAATCGTTACAAAATACATCGCTTGGATGTCTTCGCCGCACGACGTCTCCGAAAATTGAATTCTCAGCCCAACTTCACAGCGTCGCAGATGGTATCTTCTACCGTGGGACGAATAGGCAATGAAGGAACTTGCAACAAAGGGGAGAGGGGGGAATGCTCTTTTTTTCGTTTCTATTCCTAAGCATAACAAGTACAGACTCACTGTAAGCCTGGTTCAACTCTCTAGCGACTTCCACGACAAACACGAACGCTCTTTACATTGTCAGAAAACTGACAGCTTCCTATAGTTTTCGTTTTTTTTTCGCCCAGTGCCTGAGCCGGACTTTATCCTTATTGTTACTACTTTTGCCCCGAGTACGTAAAGCGCTTCCCAGATTTCGCTTTCCTCTCGCGAACAGGCTTTTCATGTTATCCGCTTTGCGTGAGTCGTTTCAGACCCTTCACAGAAAATAGGATCAGGAAGGGTAGCGACGTCTAAGCCTTCCGTCTTTTTCTTCTTACACGACAGGGTAGGAAAAAGCTGAAAGCGTGCTGCGGACGAAAGTTCCATGCTGGCCCGGACTCTACGTCTGAAAGCTCGCCCTCATTAAAATGAAAAATAAAAGTTCACGAAAAAAATCTTTTCCTTTTCGTGCCGTAAGGGTGAACGGACTATTCTGTCCACGCCTAAAGGCCGGAAAATAATTATACGATTTCTACACTGATAGAAGATTCAATTTGGGAAAGCGAAATTATCAGCGTCTTACTTCGTTTATGTGGAAGGATGAATTATTTATTCCGTGCGGTATTTTTGGAAGTGACGAGCTTCGGCTTCTCTCTATTCTGCCATCCAAGGGAGCTCCTTTCCCTGTACCTTATTTTCCTTTCCTTAAAAATACAATGAGAAAATTTATCTTCTTTAAAATGCAGCCTTACCATGTAGTATTGCAACGCTGCTTTTGCTTTTTAATGAAGCCGCATTAAAGTGCTCTTAAGAAGAAAACCGTCCGAATCCATTCAGCACCATATGCCACCGTGGCAGATTGTACGTGCAAATTATTTTCTTCTTTCCACTTGCCTACCACCATGGCTCTCAGGTGGTAGAAAATCCCGTCTTTTATCTGTAAGGTCAGCTTTATCTGTAAGGTCAATCAACTCTCGATCATATTGTCACGACTGAAGTCCGAGGGAGCCGTGAAAGTACCACGTAGCCAAGGACCCGAGAATGAGGTCGGCTTGTCGTTTCGAACACAGAGTCACAGCGTCCAGCACCAGCGCGCCGCTCGTGCCAACCACCGCTTCGTTGTCGTCGGCCCCAAACACGGCTGTCGCGCGGCGCTAGGCACGTGGCATTATTCCCCCCCGTGAAAGAAAACATCGTCCCGATGACAAGGTGATAGGAGAAAAAAAATTAGGCGTGAGGTGAACTGTACAATAACGCAAGGTTTCACTTGCAGGGAACGCTCAGTCACGCGAAAAATACGGCTTTAAGCGCACCACATGCACAATTTCAGGCCGCTGGCGTCGAACACCGACGGTCACAGTTCCATCTGGAACGACTTCATAATTAACGTTGTTTAAGCGGCGCAAGACTTTATAGGGTCCGAAATAGCGGTGGAGTAGTTTCTCGCTCAAGCCTTTGTGACGCACGGGGGTCCACACCCACACTTGGTCCCCTGGTTCGTAGTGGGCCTCCCTGTGCCGAAGGTTATAGTGTCGCGCGTCGGTGGCATGCTGCTCCTTGATGTGTAAGCGGGCCAGCTGACGGGCTTGCTCGGCCTGTTCCGCGAAATGGGCGGCGTCGGGTTCGACCGCTTCTTCCAAGCACGGGAGCATCGCGTCCAACATCGTGCGGGCCTCTCTGCCATATACGAGACGGAACGGCGTAAACTTCGTGGTTTCCTGCGGCGCCGTATTGTAGGCGAAGGTGACATACGGCAGGATCTCGTCCCACATTTTATGCTCAACGTCGATGTACATTGAGATCATGTCCGCCAAAGTTTTGTTCAGTCGTTCCGTTAATCCATTTGTCTGAGGGTGATACGCTGTTGTTGTGCGATGCTCGGTATGGCTGAGAGTTAAGGTGTCCCGCAGTAGCCGAGCTGTAAACGCCTTTCCTCGGTCAGTAATGATGGTCGACGGTGCACCGTGTCTGAGCACAATGTCGTTCATAAAGAATCGAGCAACTTCGCCGGCAGTACCTCGGGCAAGGGCCTTCGTTTCAGCGTAGCGTGTTAAGTAGTCTGTGGCGACTACAATCCACTTGTGTCCGTTCGAGGATAAAGGAAATGGGCCTAAAAGGTCCATGCCCACTTGTTCGAAGGGTGTGAGGGGCGGTTCTATAGATTGTAACATACCGGATGGCTTGAGCGTGGGTTTTTTTCGTCGCTGGCATTGTCGACAGGTCTGTACGTAACGTCTAACGCTCGGAGAAAGATGTGGCCAGTAGTAGTTCTGCCGGACTCGGTTTAGGGTGCGTGTAAAGCCAAGATGCCCTGAAGTTGGTTCGTCGTGGCAGGCCAGGAGGATTTCGTGCCTTAGATCAGCCGGTATAACTAGCAGGTATGTTTTCGCACTCGACGTAGAATTCTTCTTATAAAGCACCCCATTGCGGAGGCAATACGACGACAACCCCCGAGCAAGGTACCGGGGTATTGTAGGATGCCCACCTTCAAGATGGTCAATAATCAGTCGCAGCTCGCCGTCGGCACGCTGTCTGGAGGCGAGATCGGACGTAGTGACTGCTCCGAGGAAGCTATCGTCGTCGGTGGCATCTGACGAAGGAGGGCCGACGGGCGCGCGGGACAGGCTATCGGCATCGGTGTGCTTCCGGCCAGACTTATAAATAACATCGAAATCGAACTCCTGTAGGCGCAATGCCCAACGTGCTAAGCGGCCACAAGGATCCTTTAAGTTTTTCAGCCAACACAACGAGTGATGGTCAGTGATGACGCGAAACGGTCGGCCATAAAGGTACGGGCGGAACTTGGCAGCGGCCCATACTACCGCCAAACATTCTTTTTCAGTGGTGGAATAGTTACACTCAGCACGGGAAAGTGCACGGCTGGCGTAGGCAATTACTTTCTCGACCCCGTCTTGGTGCTGAACTAGAACGGCACCAAGGCCGACGTTGCTCGCATCCGTGTGTAATTCTGTGTCGGCATCATCGTCGAAATGTGCCAGGATCGGGGGTGACTGGAGCCGGCGTCGTAACTCGTCGAAAGCCATCTGCTGCTCGGCGCCCCAGGAAAATGATGCGTCATCTCGAGTCAGGAGAGTCAGAGGGCTGGCCATCTGTGCAAAGTTTTTGATAAAGCGACGATAATAGGAGCACAGCCCCAAAAACCGTCGGACTGCTTTTTTATGGGCGGGGACGGGAAAGGCAGCAACGGCAGCAAGTTTCTCAGGGTCAGCTCGGATGCCATCAGCACTCACGATGTGCCCAAGAAACTTCAATTCGGTGAACCCGAAGTGGCACTTTTGAGGCTTGAGAGAAAGGTTGGCAGACCGGACAGCTTCGAGAACAGTTCTCAGGCGGCGTAGGTGTTCCGTGAACGTCGGTGAAAAAATTATTACGTCGTCGAGATAAACAAGGCATGTCTGCCACTTAAGACCTGTGAGCACAGTGTCCATCATCCGTTGGAAGGTGGCAGGAGCACAGCAGAGCCCGAATGGGAGGACGCGGAATTCATAGAGCCCATCTGGTGTTACGAAGGCAGTTTTTTCACGGTCCCTCTCATCAACTTCAATTTGCCAATAACCACTCCTGAGGTCAATGGAGGAGAAGTACTTGGCTCGGCGAAGTCGGTCGAGAGAGTCATCAATCCGTGGTAGCGGATAGACGTCCTTCTTTGTCATACTGTTCAGTTTCCGATAGTCAACGCAGAAACGAAGTGTTCCGTCTTTCTTTTTAACGAGGACTACAGGCGAGGACCATGGGCTGTTTGAAGGTTGAATGACGCCATCGGCGAGCATCTCCTTGACTTGCTGTTGGATAGCTTCTCTCTCCCGAGGAGACACACGATAGGGCTGCTGATGGATGGGTCGAGTGCCTTCATGCGTGATAATCCGGTGTTTAATGACCGACGTTTGCTGCACCTTAGATGAAGACGTGAAGCACACACGAAACTCCAGCAATAGATCTTGAAGTTGCCTCTTTTCAACGGAGGAAAGGCTAGAATTGATGTCGACAGCGTGTACGGCATCATCCGGTTCAGTGCTAGGCGTAGATTCCTCTGAAGCAAAACATTCGGCGACTTCGTGCAGATGGTCGACGTAAGCAATGACAGTGCCACGGAACAGGTGTCGATGTTCATTGGAGAAATTGGTGACAAGTACCTCCGTCTCTCTTCCACGAAGGAAACAAAGACCTCTTGCCACAGAAACTCCCAAGGCGAGTGAGAGGGAGACATTAGGCTCAACAACCCGGAGGCCGTGATGTGGCTCGTCACAAGTAACTCTGGCGAGGATGCTGGCGCGTGGTGGCACTGTGAGGCTATCATCGGCGACTCGCAGCGTGGAGTGGGACCCGCGGTACTCATGCTTTTCAGTGGCCAGTTTGGCGGAAAACGTCACCAAGCGGTTCGGTAGATCTATAGTGGCACCGTGCTCACGAAGGAAGTCGATGCCAAGAATAACATCACGAGAGCATTCGCGTAGAACGAGAAAAGTCGCAACAAAGGTGCAGCCTCTCACCGTAACCCGGGCTGTACACATACCCAGTGGTGCAACCACATGTCCGCCTGCCGTACGTATGTCTGGTCCGTTCCATGGCGTCATCACCTTTTTCAGTGTCCTTGTAAGCCGCCCACTAAGGATAGAATAATCGGCTCCCGTATCAACTAAAGCGCTGACCTCCTTCGTGTCGACGATAATAGGGATGTCCAGGGAGACCCTGCCAAGACCAGGGCCTGTCGACGTCGGTTCGGAGTGAAGTGAACGGTGTGGTGGCGGAAGCTGGGCGGCGGTTGGGTGGTCGGCGTCGGGACAATTCAATGTCGACGGCAGGTCGGAGTGAAGGAAGCGGTGCGGCGACGGAAGCTGGGCGGCAGTTGTGTGGTCTGCGTCGGGGCGATTTAAGCGACACGGCGGTGATAACTGGTCGGCGATGCGGACGACGTCACGGCGATCTGGTCTGTGCGGTGAAAACTGGACAGGAATTCGGCGTTCGACGTCGGGGCGAATCGAGCGGTGCGGCGGTGGAAGCTTTACGGCGAATCGGTGTGCGGCGGCCTCGCCCCCAAAGGTCGCCGGAGCTAGTTTTCCCGATGAGGACTCGAGGAACCATGGCGTCCAGCGGTATACCGTGACCCAGAGGGTGAAGAGCGACGAGGCGAAGGCGAGCGCGACTCGCGACGAGGAGAATGTGGCAGACTGGCGGGTGACGTACGCTGGCGGGTTACGTACTCGGCGATGTCCTGAGGCCGCTGACCAGGCCGTGGACGAGGGCTGCCGGGGGAAAATCCCCTAAGGCCCATCTGACGATAAGGGCACTGCCGGTACAGGTGACCTGCCTCGCCACAGTGGTAGCAGAGAGGGCGGTTATCTGGAGCGCGCCAGAGATCAGTTTTCCGGGGCGCCTGGCGCCGATCTTCCCAAAGGGGCAGCGGTGCCGCAGCGTGCACAGCGACCTGAGGTTGCGTGTAAGGCGAAGGGGTGGGTAGCAGGGCTGGGCGGCGTGTGACATCAGCATAAGTCATCCGCTCGGTGGGGCCCGGGGGTGGTGGTAGAACGACTGTACTTGTTGGTGGCGTGAGTGCATTCTGGACCTCTTCACGGATGATGCTGGCCAGGGAAGCTGCGCCAGGAGCTCCATGAACTTTCTGGAGCTCCTCGCGAACCACGGTGCGAATGAGGTCGCGAAGGGAGCTCATATCTGCCCCGGGATTGTAGTCGGTTCGGTCAGACGGCGGTAGTGTGGATATGGAATTCAGCGGCCGACCGTACTGGCTGCATCGCTGCTGTAACAGTTTCTCCATGGTCACAGCTTCAGCCAGAAACGCCGCGACGGTGGTGGGCGGGTTCCGCACGAGGCCGGAAAAAAGCTGTTCTTTGACGCCGTGCATCAGGTGCCGAACCTTCTTCTCCTCACTCATGGACGGGTCGGCGCGATGGCAAAGGCGCATGACGTCTTCAACGTACATTGCGACCCCCTCGTTCTGACGCTGAACTCGAGAGGTCAGGGCACGCTCGGCATTCTCTCGGCGGTCACTGTTGGCGTACGTACCGAGGAGCTGACTTCGGAAGGCCGGCCACGTAGAGAATGTGGCCTCGCGGTTCTCGAACCATGTCCGAGCAGCGTCTTCAAGGCTGAAGTAGACGTTCCGCATTTTCGCAGCGTCGTCCCAGCCGTTAAACGTCGCGACCCTTTCATAGTGAGCTAGCCAGTCCTCGGCGTCTTCAAACTGCTCGCCGTGAAATGGTTTAGGGGTACGTGGGGTCTGAAGGATGAGACAGGACGAAGGGGTGGAAGGGACAGTCATGGTACGGGCGGGCGGTGTCGTTGCCACAGCCAGAGTCTCTTCGTCAAGAGGGAAGGCCTCGGGGGACAAGCCTCGGAGCCGTCGGCTGGTACGATGAACCGGAGTGGTCACGAGAGGCGGCCGCGTAGGGTCGTCCGCAGGAGAAGGGATCATCGATCGCACCTCCACCAGTGTCACGACTGAAGTCCGAGGGAGCCGTGAAAGTACCACGTAGCCAAGGACCCGAGAATGAGGTCGGCTTGTCGTTTCGAACACAGAGTCACAGCGTCCAGCACCAGCGCGCCGCTCGTGCCAACCACCGCTTCGTTGTCGTCGGCCCCAAACACGGCTGTCGCGCGGCGCTAGGCACGTGGCAATATTACCTGCCAAAGGCAAGGCAGTGAGTTTTGGCTCTCAACCCCGGCGCCGACAGTTGCGACGCCAGGCATTTTTGAGGACAGGGCCTTCAACTTCGTCGCATTCAGTAATAACTGCCAATCTAACATGCTTAGGCCAAATGCAAATTAGGTTGGCAGGCATATTATTTGCAGTTTCGGGCCATGCATACATATTAGCATACTCATGTTATCTTGTACACTATGTAAGAAATCGCATGGCATTAATATGCAGCCTCTATTCAACCAAGCCGTGCGGGCATGCCTGCATTGATTAAGGGTATAGCGTGCCCGATTCGATATCCGAGCGTCCTTGTTGGTTCGATTCCAATCACATAAGTGGTGCCAATGAATGCACCTTTCATCAACGGCTTCACGAATTCACAGCTTCAGCAAGACAGATACCCACATCGGTGGAATCCATGAATGAGGGCTGAATGCGAGCGCACTAGAATATAGTTCCAGATTGTCATTTTCCTACGAAAGGCAGTTTTGAGTTTTCTATAGCAGGTGTTCCTGCTGGTTCGCTGCTTTCCACGGGTGATATGAAGAGGTATTCTTTTATTTTTATCTTAACTGGCGGATTTCGTGGCAGTAATTGTAAAGGCAATTAGTGTCGTCTATCAAGTACTTAGGCTTAAATATTAAAAATGACTTCATTTGAGAATTGAAATAATAAACTGTCCAGCAAAGCGTGTGCTAAAGTTTGTTTCCTTCGCAGAAAACTTAAGGCTTCCACTTCAAACATAAAGATAGAAGTATATCGTGCGCTGGTTTGCTCTGTTTCAGAGGATGGATTCACTGTTCTTGCTGCCAGATTTACTTTATGCTATTTTCGCATGCCCTCCTCCGTGACAAACATGCTGACCAAAGCTACAATTAGAGCCCTTGGGTGAGCAACGACAGGCTGAAGTTTCTTTTCTTGATGTACCATAATAAAATAGGCCGGCCGTGAGATAAATATATTTTTCCGCCACTATTCAGGTCCGCGAGTTTAAACCATTCCCGATAGTATTAAGCCTGTACTTTGCCAGGATAAACGTCTTCCAGAAATACTTTTGCCCCTGCACGAGTGAGAAATGGAACTGTTTCTCATCCTGTAATGTTGAATGTATAAACGTGAACGAATTTGAGCAATTGTTATTCATGCACTGTAATGCCATCCTTCTTGGGCAGCGCTAGTTGCCTGAATTATTTACAAATAAATAAACTAGAATTTCTGTGATGAAATACCGAGTCACGCTCGCGGTATGTTCAAGAAAAATTTGCACAAAACACGACGGGACACCAGGCAGAACACGCACACGAGTGTTCGTATATGTATCCATGTTTCTACCTCATGTCTGAGCGGGGTTTGTACAAAGAGTGTTCAATACGTCGCTTCGCGAACTGGACGAACAGTGTGCGCTACCATGCCCATTGAGCCGTGCAAGGGAACAGGACAGATAGCAAAAGTATCGGCTTTAAAAAGGGGAGCACGTGCGGTTTTTGCAGCAACGGCTTATATATCCCCTTTAAGCCTAAAATCCAAATATACCTGAACAACAGGTGGAAAGTTTTATTTTCTACCGGATATCCCTTTGAATTGTTTTATTTGTAATATTTGTATTAACGTGTATTTCACCATAGTGCACATCCTCTAAAAGAAAGAACAATCCTTCGTGTTCTGCTACACAGCAACTTACTCGGCGATATAAAGCGTACACAACTCGCTTCCAGCACAGCTGTCGCGTGTGTCAGCCTGAACGAAGCTGTGCCACTCTGGAGATTGGTACATAGCGACAAGCAGCTGTCTCCGCACTGTTCAAGTTCACCAGGTACCTGCCTCGTTTTTTTACAACAGTCAGATTACCGCTTGTTCTTCGCGACAGTAGTGGAGCCACAGAGATTAAAACTCCATGCCATGCAATAGGTAAGGTATTAGACTTATTCTCATTGCAAAAAATGTCTTTCAAAGATGGGTTTACATCGGGAAAATGACGCCGCAATTCCGGCTGCGCCATTTCAGCACTCCCTAGTTGTCCCTGGTTTAATATTAGACAGCGAAAGTTTATTTTCTATTGGACACTAAATTGAAGCCAGCGTTTACATTTTATTGCCATAACGGCGGGGAAAGTGTTCTGCGAAGTGAATAAACTTACAAAAACCTAAAGATATTCAAACCCCTTATATATAAGTAGGCTCTACAAATCTTGTGAAAGTTGTGCTTCGCCGCATACAAAATGTTTATTTTAGATTTAAAAATTAAAAAAAAAAGTCGTTGCGCATGTATGGATAAAGTGCAAAGCGGCTGATGCTGGTTATTCGCTGATTAGTTGAACTGCGTAGTAACTTTAAACTGATCTTGGTTATCGGCTCCCCAGGATGCGCTGCTTGTAAAAGAAGCTTATACTCCATACTGGGTTTACCCCACGCCGCGGATTTAATTCCGTCAGGTAACTTTTCCTTACGAAGAAGAGTCAGAGGTACAAATACGGACATCGCAAGAAATAAAAAAATAACTATTGAGGTTCGCGGTTAAACAAATATGCGAGAAGCTATCACGAAATAAATATCGTAAAATAGGCACAAATAAGTAAACGTAAAAAACTGTTTTAAGCGCATGGGAGCAGTGTCCCTTCATTCATAACTGCCGTGCAAATGGCAACCCACGAGTGCATGCAGTACATGACAAATTTCAATCCCGTGACTTATGAGCTGCGATGTCACCTCTGGAAAGCCAACCTCACCTGAATGGGCAAATACACCCACTGGTTTAAAGCCCGCCTCCAAAAGAAAAACAACAACAACACAAATGTGATGAATATCTCTGTCAGGAAAATGATAGTACCGACTTTATGGTCTCTTCAAAGAATAATCCTCGCATAAATTCACCAATATAATCAAAATTTATTATATAATGCAACTGTGAGATCTAAAAATAGGAACCAGAAGAAAATGACGCTGTAGGCTGCAATAGAATTCCTTTCTGACGACCACCAGCCAGTCCACAATTGCTCTGCCGGGTGCAATGTTAGGTATGCTGGTTCACAACAATTGAAACGAGGGTTCCTCCTTAGGGACATTCACATGATAGAGTAAGACACGGCCGAACGCAATCTCGTCGTGTCAAGACTGGACGAGCGAGACTGCCTTGATCGCATTGTCTGTGCGTTTGTGAACGTATCTTACGTGCTACCCAGCTTTCACGATACTCAAAAGGTTGAAAAGAAATGACTCGAAGTTTTTATAGAAATAGCTGGTGCGCGCGCTCCTACTTTGCCCTGAATTCGGGCTAAAAAGAAGACTGCATGTTTTTTTTTTGTTTGTTTTTTTTTGCAAAACCGAAAGTACACTTTGGGAGAAAAGTTCTTATTCTAATTATTAATTCTAATAATTAATTTTATTGTAGCCGTCATCGCATATTGATACGGAGCAGCCTCCGAAAACATCCTTCTTATTGCTAAAATGAAAACGAAATCAATTAGGTCAAGTTTATGGGGTTTAATGTCCCAAAGCGACCCAGGCTACGAGAGACGCCGTAGGGAGGGCTCCGGATTTTGACCACCTGGCGTTCTTTAACATGCAATGATATTGAAAAGCACACGCGCACCTAGCTTTTCACCCCCACTGAAAAGCAGCCTCCGCGGTCGACATTCGAATTTGCATCTTCGGATACAGTAGTCGAGTGCCACCACTGCGCCACCACGGCTGCGCAGAAATCCACTGGTTGGTCTTCTTTTGGAAGGTTCTCCTTTCACTAACAGCTCCACCGTGGAGGTGCAGTGGTCAGGGCACTCGACTCCTGTACCGAAATCTGTGGTATCGAATTCCGGCAGCAGCAGGCACTTTTCGATGGAGACAGAAAGCAAGGAACCCGTGTGCCGGGTGATATCACCGCACGTTAAAGAACCCCGCAGGGCGAAATTTACGGAGGTCTTCAGTATACAGTGCCTCTCATATCTTGAGTCACTTTAGAACGTTAAACCTTATAAACCAAATAAAACCAAATCGTTGTATCACTTCATCGGATCTCTAGAGTGAAGAATGAGCTTCTGCGTAAACTGCTGTTAAAAACTTTGTTTTATATACGTAAGTAGGTGCTGACTGAAGCAACATGATGACTTATAGCTATGTAAAGAATAAACTGTCGCTTCAATTCGCCGGTCCACCTAAATGAACCTCAATGTTTTCATAAATTTTAATTCGTCGCCTGCGCAAAGAAGTGGTCGAGCACTCTTGCAAATTCGTCGCACTTCATAACTTAACATAATAAGCGATCCATGGTCATGTCAGTCACACATCTACTGTTTTCTTGTCTACTGCTCACTCATGCATATAGCCGAAAACGAGCATTGCAATCCGCAGTGAAGAACAATATCTAGTTTAATATAGTGTTGACCTGCGAGGATTATTTGCCTCAATGACTTCAAATGTTTCTTGAAACTGTTTTGCCCCTCTTTGAGGAAATGCAATAATTGCAATTCGGGCTGAAAAGAAAAATGCATGTATTTTTTTTTTGCAATAATTGCAATAAAAGCAGACTTTCCCAGCCGAATTTCTGCCTACTACTAGTACCAAATACAGTTTGCATGTTTCAGGGATCGTATACTGACTGATACTGGGGGCCATAAACCAATGATCACATCGGCAGACAATCTCACTAAGCGGTCGTTTAGAAATAGGGGCACGTACTTTTACTATCATTCCCTGCCATCCCATAACTGGCCAGCTACTGGCGGTTAAGTGACGCACAGAACCTATCCGCTAAAAGCTGGTCAAAATAACAATGTTCTCGGTAATCTCGAGTTCTGTCGAAGACACTGCCCTGTTACACAACTGAGAGGAAACGAAAACGCAGTGTAATGCAGGGCCTAAAAAGGTGAAGTGGAACGGTGGCTGTAGAAATGTTGACGAAATAACGTATATATAGGCGCTGTCAAAAGTAAATGAAAAGCGATATTGGCGAAAACATTTAATTTCTTCTCCCTATTTTTATCTGTCCTTGAATAGATATATAAAAACTAATTGCTATTTTGCGAATTATTTTGTGCAACAACAATTCTCTGTCAGCAGGCTTTGGATTCAAGTAAATTAAAACTTTTCCTCTACTGCCTTTCATGTGCTTTTCACAGCACCTGTACCTCCAATTGTGTTAGCTAAATGTAGACTCATAACACTGCGCCGATCTCTCAATAATAAAATGCCCTGCAAAACTACCGTCAAGAGGAATCTATGGGTCCTGGAGGTGTAGCCAAGCGATAAAAAAAAAAGTTAAAAGAAAACGTGACAGGCAGGAGATGGTACCAGGTGCTGACATGCCAGAAGAACGGGCTGCTGGACTTCATGATCGCAACAGTGTTAATCGCTATGCTGAGCCGGAACTTCGCAGCGCTTTCCCAAGACTACTGATGTAGCCATGTCTAAATCTGCCGAACTTATTTTTAGCTGCAACGTTTATTCTTCATGCTCTGCCTTTTGGCATGTGCATTCATTAGGGCCGCCCAGTTAAGGACGGCTTTCGATCTCAGCAAATATTGACGACTGGCGAGGGGCACGAATCGGAGAAGAGTGAGAGAGAGTGTGCCGATTTGGAGGGTGTTTTCGCATGCTCTGTTGTTTGTCTGACAAGGAAGCCGGATGGTCTTCGGCCAATTGTCTTCTTTATTTATTTATTTATTTATTTATTTATTTATTTATTTATTTATTTATTTATTTATTTATTTATTTATTTATTTATTTATTTATTTATTTATTTATTTATTTATTTATTTATTTATTTATTTATTTATTTATACACAGTACCTACAGCGCCCTCACAGGGGCATTATTGTAGGGGGGAAACATCATAAATAAGAAGAAACATCTAGTGCGAAAGACGCGGCACCAACCCCGAAAGACTGGCGAACCGTCTGGTTTGGCCAACATCAAGGCCGTGTGCTTGGCACTCCGAATCGGAAAGTGGTTGGCCTAGGGTTCTAGAGAATGAAGCTAAACACAATGTATTTTAACTCAGCAGGTAATAGTAACTGGAAATGGCGAAGTGTTTCGACAATGTAGAATTTCGTGCAGATAATGCGGTCGCATCGGGCACAGGACAAGATGAACCTGAAGATAATGATAAGTCGCTGTATTGCAGTGCACATATTCAGACAAATAATTACGAAGACATTAACGGCACGGCGATGGAGATGGAAACATAAAGGCAGTTATATTTAGACGACGAGAAAAATGTATTAAGAGCCGCGCGATATTTGGTGCAATGACATATACTATCTGCAACCTCAGAAAAACTCGATGCGGCTATGAAGCCTCCAGGCTCTTGCTGAAGGTATACTGGCGTGTGCTTAACAGGAAGATTTTATATGACCGACTTATCAGGAGCTACTATTTGGAACAACCTTTAGATGCCAATAAAGGCCATTAGTTGATTGCAAGGAAAGAACAAAAATAACTAATCAGCTAGCTTTTCAACTAAATTCGCTTCAAAAACAATCTATTCAGTAGCTTTGGGCACTCTTGAGAACGTTTGCGACAAGCTACATTGAAGATGATTATTTTTCAATTCCTTGAAAAATAAACCGGACAATAAAATCCTTCCTCGTGACAATGCTGCTTCTTGGCGTCCAAAGACGCGTCTAAAGATGACCGCCTTTCTATTGCAGTAATACGGAAAGTTGAGCTAGTTGGTACATGATTGCTAATTACGAGCGCTGCGTCGGAGAACAACAACGAGAGAGGAAATTACGAGCGCTGCGACGGAGAACAACAACGAGAGAGTAATGACAAGGACAGGCGCCTTTCTATGAAGGCTGTGACGAGGCTTTGGGTGCGCACTGAGACAGACATATACGGCAGCTGCTGGTCACGTGGCAATATCTATCAATGCCAGTAGATGAAGCCACGTTAAAGGTACCTTGGTGCAAAAATAGCAGCCAGCTGTTTTCTGAGACAAACTGGAAGAGAGTACTGGTACCTCCTTGATGAAGCAAATAGTAAATGGTGGCTAATTGTTATCTAATGATCAATACTATTGCAAGCGAAAAGTATGCAAGAGTAGGAGCCTAGGCTATATAAACTTTCGTTAGCTGGTTGCACTTGGCTAAGGTACCCTTTCTTTGAAAGGTGGTCACAATTACCTGAGACGCTTGGTATAAACCCAGTCAGTTCAAGATTGTACGAACCGGATTGAAGACAAATGCCATACATTCGAGCTTCGCAGCCATTATGATATAAAATACCTGATCTTGTACCTGATTGCTATTGCGAGCTGGTAATATAGACGGCAATTGCAGGTCATTTTTTTGTTCTTTTGCCTCATTTTGAGAGGTGGAACTTTTCAAAATTTAAGGAATCACAACGAACAGGCTGGTGAAGTGCATCGGAAGGAGTAGGTGTTTGCAGGCGGATTGTGGATGTCGTCAGCTTGGGCGGAAACGTGTTTCACACAAAAGGCACCTACATCTTGCCTACTTTTATGCATTGTTGTGTGGACTCTTTCGACTCAGTTGTAGTGGCTTGATTTACAGTTTTAGTATCCGTGTCGTTTTCGGGAGCTTCCATGTTTCAATATGCAGAAAGCCGCGCCGGGCAACTATACTGACAGTCTATATACGAAAAACAGAAGGATAAAAACAATGATTCGCATATTCTCAACTGCTTTTACCACTAAAAATGTTGGAATCTCTTTGAGTTTACTTCCATATTAGCTCACTTAAAAACTAAAATTGATAGAAACACAACTTAAGTGTACGAGATTAGGGCCACCGAAACTGAAAATTGAGTAAATGCAATCTCTGCCGCTCTCGAGAATAGTGAATTTCAATGCCTGCGGATATCGCACTTAACACAGGATCAAAGGTGTTTGCTTGAATATAAGGTGCTTTAGTTAAAGAGATATCATAAGAACGTAACTTCTGTGTTTACCAAAACGGTATTTCCGTGAACAAATAAATTCGGTAAAATTAAGCGCTTGTTTGTTCGTTGTTCGTAGTTCTTTTGTGTTGTGTCTCGGTTTCAGTAACAACTACGGTTCAGGGCACGGCACCTTTAAGTCCAGCATCCTAAGCATAGCTTTTTTTGCGAGGCATTTGTGAAATATTGTATGATACTATCATTAGGACAATAATTGCAGTGATCTAATTTTTTCGAATTGTAGCATAGCGAATATCTAAAATTTGTCTCGCGCTCTTACCGAGTATTTAATCCTACCACAGGAAATCAACGGCGAACGTTGTTGACACTAAAAAATTTCAGGCGTCAAGAGAAGAGTTCTGCTAATGTATTGATTTAATAGCATACAGTATTAAGATATGCGAAAAATGCGAAAAACAATTGTACCCAAATGGACCCAAGCGGAGGTCTATCGATGTCCCGGGCCTCTGGGTGCTTACAGGGATCAATAGGTAGAGCTTTCTCCGAGGCCAAAGACTCAAGTCTTGTCGTATGAAATGCGTTGATATAGAATTCCTTGACATCTGTTTGCGTAGTTATAACAATCCTTGTTTATCACGCTTGCGGAGTAAGGTGTTATTGGGCCTTCACAATCGATCAGTCACCTCTTTGAATTGCCTCCACATGAAAGCGCTTCTTTCATTGAGTGAAGTAAAGACTGGGCGCCATGCGAAAATAGAGATGGGATGAGAGTTTTTGCACATTATCTCGAAAACGTTTCTGTTCAAGAACTGGATGTCTCTATGCAAATCTCTATGTGTAATTTTGCTCCGCATCTCTGCCCGCTGTATATTAAGCGTTCATTCTATTTAAGCAGGCAATATTTCAGAATTTGTCAGAAGTGATATTGGCTTGGAGTTTCATCGCTTTCATCTTGAATAACACTTCCTCCTTTATCGATGTACTTAACGGCATTACGTGCTTGAAACCTTGTCGCTTTAAGTGCACATTCTATCTGCGAGGCTTTCCTCACCCCTCACTCCCTCGCTCCTTGCAGAAGGATTGCCATTCAGTTAATCACTCATATTAACCCATCTTAACTCCTCTCTACCCGTTGCGCAAGCAGTAGCGTCCGAAACAAATGCGATGATAAAGACAAATTCAAAGAAGCAATTAGAAGGCGATCAAAATAGCAGAATATTTGAAACCAAGAACGCCTATTGCAGAATTATTCGAACCTCATGGCATGAGTACGAGTTTATTTCTTTTAAATAAAAAAGTTGCCTAAAAAATACTTTTCTTTCAAGTTCACAGCCCTCCTCCCATTTTTCTGCCTCTTTTTCGTGTCTACTTTTCACAACAGTTGTTTCAGTGCCTAGCCTTATGTCTCTCGCAAAATGTTCGCAGAACCTACGAGTGTAATGTTGCGCATTCCTGAAATATGTGCTTGCAGTCAGAGGAAGTAGCCCAGAACTCCAACGCTTCACACACACAAAACAATTATTCTTCACGTTTGGCCTACAATGCACAGCGTTGTTAGGTTGCTGGCAGAACAACGCAAATATTGCTCATGACATTCGTTGATGTCGTAACTCTTCCAGCACAGATCAGGAAATTCGGGCATAAAAATTTGTTCCAGACCTCATTTCTGGCGGTTGCAGCCTCCGAAATCCAGAATTCAATGACACGAGAACTTTGTGCTCATATTTTTTTGCAGATCATCAGCTGCGCCTACACTTAATTTTGCGTACAATTCATACCTGTAGTGAGCTGCGCAGCTGCGTACAAGTCTAGAAGAGGATCTAAGCTGTGCTCAGTTCAGTGTTTGGCTTTTGTCCTCTACCAAAAAATCCTTCAAAAATAAAACAAAATAAAAAAGCAGCTGCTGCCTTGCTACAAAAAGCAAGCATTTTTATACGTTAGCTCTTTCTGCCCTCACCCTGCTTGTTTGAAATGTGAAAAATAATTCACTCGCTCTTTATTGATGTCCTGTCGGAAGCATGTTTAAGCATAGTTTTTGTATCTTTGTATTGTTGATAAAATAAAAATTGATGAGCGGGAATAGTTTTCTTATTATGCCAAAAAATTCAGCTTATTTTTGGAGAACAGTTCTGATGATATAGCACAGAAAGTTGACTAAAGACTTGTCGTGTGTTTGTACCGCTCCTAATGTTTGAAAACAAAATTATAATTACAATAAAGATTTTGAATGTCATCTTAAATAGTAAATTGGGGCAACTAGAAAAAAATGTACTGAACTAAATAATCGAAATTGCGAGCAAGTGGAAATACGATCGAATTTTCGTTTATGAGACAAAATTATAAAGCGTTCATATTGACAGCATTCTAGAGAAAACTATAGGCAGAGTTGTTGGACAAATTATGACAAATTGTTCACAGAAAACAATTCTTCCGATCAAGATTGAGGAGCTTCGCTAAAACTCCCTTTTCTCGTCGTGTTTAACTTGTACTCTAATGTTGCTTCTGGTACCACGTAACTGGTAAACTAAAAAAATCAAGATTCTAGGGGAAAAAAGAGAAAAATATGCACATTTCAAATAAATAAAGAAGGAAGAAAGAAAAAAAGTGGTTTAAGGATTTAAAGCAATGAATACATTTTCTCTGTACAGCTTATATGTAATAAAACGCTTTATAAAATATGAACAGCAGTAACAAACAGTTCACTTTGGCCGCAGTTACTGCGAACAGTGAGAAGCAGAATAGAGAACAAATTTGAGAGGACGAATTCTTTCCTGCAAGCTTCCTGAAAATCTAGTAAGATATAGCAATGTCTGTTCCGGACCCCTCTTTGTATCTTGTGAGTTCTTGTTAACGACTTTGAGTTTTATTTTATTTTTATTGCGATAGCAATACTTCTCTAGGTTTCGGTCCATCGCGTAGTGCGGGGAAGGGCCACGTTTGGCTTTGAACAGCTGCGAAGAAGACGAAGCCGAAGATGAAGAAAAAGACGAAGACTAAGAAGAAGACTAAGAAGAAGACGAAAATGAAGAAGACGAAGACGAAAATGATGAAGAAGAAGAAGACGAAGACGAAAAAGAAGAAAAAGACGAAGACTAAGAAGAAGATGAAACTGAAGAAGACGAAGACGAAAATGATGAAGAAGAAGAAGACGACGACGAAGAAGAAGACGAAGGAGACGAAGAACGCTCTGTAACCCGCAGCTAATGCTTTCACTCCACATTCGGTTAAGCAGCATTGAACCCTTCTCATTTATATGTGGGCTGGTAGCTTACGCTCTCGCGTCATACTCTTAAAGAATGAGCTTAAGTGTCCCCAATAATGTAGCACCTTATACTGATAGGCCGTGATAGAGAAATAATGTAGCAGGCAAAAGAAGCTTCCGCCGTTGCTATCGGAATTCAACTAGGGTTAACCAGAGTTGAACCACAATTATTTCTTATCTCGCTTCTTTTTTGCCCAATTTTATTTTGCTTTAACCCATTCCTGTGCTTTTTCGAAGAATTTTACATTTAAATAAACAGCTTAGTATTTTCGGTGAAGTAGAGTTGAGACGTAGTGTGAAATAAATGAATACCTGGAAAAAAAACCCTGCTATATATGTGTAAAAAGGTGTCTACAGTCTGTCAGGCTCTGAGTGTATTACTCGCTCGAATGCTTTCTATAACTGTTAAGGTGAATAAATAAAACTTTAGTTTATTTGATTATAAGCTCTTACTAATCACGAACGGTTAAGTGCGTAATTCTTTTCGCTGTCGATTTCTAGGACTCTTTGGCCTATTCGATAAAGCTAAGCGTTCGAGAGATAGCCACCAGTCATCCCTATGCTGCGCATCCAATCACTGTTGCTCAGTACAGCAAACACATTTCGAGTTAAGTTTTGCATAAATGTATCGGAAATAAAATTAGAGGCATTAAGTTAAGAAACAGGAAAGGAGCAGAATGATTCCAATAGCATACCAGAATGAATCATGTTCTGTCTAAAGTCAAGAACGAACGGATGTGAACAGGACGGAGAACAAATTACCCTTAGGTATAGCGGAGTTGATTCTGAGAGGGTGTAAATGTAAGACACACTGCAAGGAAGTTTGGTGAAGACAAAAGATCAGGAAGAATCTGGGGATAAAGCCGGCAAATCGGGCAAAAAACCAAGTAATCAGAGGTTTATTCCGGAGTGCTGAAGTAATATTCCGAGGTGAGAACGACCTGTGAAGAAAGTGACTGATGTATCCATCTAGCTGTTTTGACGCCATCTGGTATGAAATGTTACATAGTGTTCGTTTTAAATCTTAACAAGACTACATAGATGTGATTTCAAGAAAAAAAAAAAGAAGAAACGTTCCAGGAAATGTTTTGTACAAACCAGATATGCTTATAAGAATCATCTAAATATAAAAGTATCTGGCTGTATTTTTCGTTTCTTCTTTATCTTTTATTAGGCACATTAATCACAATGTTGCTAAAGCCTGTCAGTGATCCGGCTTCTCAGAAAGTAACCGAAGATAAACCAATCGAAACTCTCGGGATGTGTTGTAAAATCGCGCGTCAGGCGGATATTAGAGTCCGCTTGCAGCGTAAGGACACTTTGTACTTTAAAAGACAAAATCAAACTGCAAAAAGTGCTCTTTCCCGTTTCGTGCTTGGCAGCTAGAGTACGGGAAAAGCACGTTGGTTCATCCAGGCCAAAGAAATATTGAAATTGAAATTACTGGAGCATCACAGAATGATGTTTCGCCTAAATCTATTTCATACAGTATATTATTATAGTATTTCCCGCAACACATATCTCTTTCCCCCTCAATACACCGCGACATGTAGACAACGAATATAATATACAGGAATACAAGTGTAACAGTGTAACATACAAAGAAGCATTTCTTTAAAGGGATTCGACAGTCGAATCGCTTGCCTGCCGCTGTTGTATGCCTTTCTCCCAGTGACGCGTTTCATTCTTTTTGACAAATGTTAAAAAACCTGTTTAAGTTGTTTGTGTAGCTTTACCCGCACTCTGTGACAATCTCTGATTAGAACGATGTGACGCTTTTTTTCACTCACTGTCTACATATCTACTTGTGTGTTTTCCCTGCTAGATAGAACATTTCAGTTTTAAGTGCTTTTCTGAATACGTTTTGTTAGTATTGAACAGCGCTCGCCATATTGCTTTCCGGTCATGATTGTTGATGCTTTTTTTTTTCTCTTTTTTTTTCATACGTGCTTCATAAGCAATACATTTGCATTTTGTTACGGTATTTTATCTTCCCCTCGCCCTTTTTTGGTGATAAATAAATAAACAAATAAGCACGGACTACGCAGTACTGAAGCCACACGATATCCATGTCTTTGTGGGTGCAGAAAGCGATAGGATGAGGAATGATGTCAACACAGCGTGCTTCTCGCGTCGAACAGAGGGTGTTCGCTTTTGTCAGATGCCCAGCCGACTAGCTATGACAGCTTGCAGTTTTTTCGAGTTGGATGCTTTAATGAATGGGTGGATGGATGGGTGATTCGATTAATTGTGCATCAGTGAATGGACTGACAGGCGGATCGATGGATGGATAGATGACTTGCATGGATCGATGAGTGGACGAACGGACGAATGGATGGATCGACTCATGGGGGGACGCATAAACGAAAGGGCTCGGCGGGCTCACCGGCAAATGCACTCTCCCCCACGTGCTAGGTCATTATGTGCAACAAGTGCGTGACTTCATATTTCGCTTGAGAAGAGCGCTCTGCATCTTACGCAATGGACTTATAAACCACAACTAAAGGAAGGACATCATGGGATGCCAATGTTCTCTGTGCAATGCAAGACGACGAGCTTGACATGTTCCCTTTTCCTGTCTTTTACAGAGCTGCAGAGACCTTCGTTCAAATAGCTTTGATGCCATATAAATAACATAAATGCATTTCGGCATCGCTGACAGTTTCCACCTTCCTCCGGGTAGCACATTAGATGGGGCATTTATTCCTACTTTCCCATTACAGCAGTTTGTTCATATTAAATACCTTCGGAATTAAAGAAATAGGCGGCTGCTATCCCGTATGTGTTACTCAAATTAGGGCTGTGAGACAGCTAGGGAATATTGTAAGATAGTGTTATTAACGTATGAACAGGAATTGTCGAAAGACAAGGGAGATAGTATGTTTAGAGTCCAACTTTGACATGTTTTGTTTTCTTCTATTGCTGTCAAATGGATGTATAGCATCTTAATAATCAGTTGATTGCTTTGAATCTGTGAAATATATAGAAAATAAATGACTCCTATTATTGAATGTCTGCTTTATAGCGTGGTAGCGGTGTGCAATTATCTTTAGTTACAGTTTAGCTACGCAAGACTGGACACGTAGTCAGTTGAATCAAGAAAAAATACAGCAGAACGTTTTTGGTGAGCTATAAAACTTACATTATTGGCTTAATTGGGGCAAAAATATATGACAAACTTCTGTAACTAAGTTTCGTTACTTTTGTTGCTCAAATGAAGAAGAAAATCGCCACAGATTTCCGTTTTCAGAATACTGAGATTTCTAATGCAAAGTATAGAGCTGAACTCGAAGGTAGACTTTTAGCACAATAACCCTGGCAATAGTGAAGAGCAAAGCCCCTCAACAGTGGCGATATAGCGGCGCTGGTACTCCGAACTGAGGATTAGAATTGTTGGCGCTTTCTGCTCACTCTAGCTAGAATTTTCCGTTCCAATCTTAATTTATTTTTGTTTTCGAGAGGCGAACCGGTACACTGGGAAACGCTGTCGAGAGACGCGCGCATGTAAGCCGCACTTCCGTCGTAAACACGAGGTTGTGATAGCGGAAAAAAACCTGCGCTGGGACTAAAAGATAGAACCATAAAAAATTGCTGCATCTATTCTGCTGGGGAATAGCTAATAAAAAAAAGACATGGTACAATGAAGCATACTACCATCTGAATGTAAGCCACCAACCTAGAGACCAACAACTGAATACGCTCAACTCTACACTATGATTGTTCTTTTTTTTTTTTTGATTAACTACCTGGCGAGACGCATTAGAGGTTCAGCCTGCTTTCAATGACACATGCCGAATAAACCGTGGTTGCAGTATGATTCACGCACGTTATTTTGTATGAAAAATTTCACAGTATTTTTCTGTCAGTTGGGTACCTATGTTTTGTAAAAGTATAAATCGTGGCAGTAGCCTTAGACTTATGCACCCATCAGTAGCGTTTCTTGGGCTAGTTGGTTCATACTTGTACTGTGAAAAACTGCGCCGAGCTTTGTCTCGCCTTTGTCTCGTCTTCTTTCTTGTGGTGTGTCAAGTTCGGCGCAGTTTTTCACAGTATAAGTTATGCACCCGCACTGAAACTTCTTGCAGTAATGCAGGAGAGGAAACTGAAATTGCGAATCCGCATATACACTCCAACAAAATTGGAAATATCTTTCAACATTACGATTTTCGTAGTGATTGCGCTTCGGTCTTGACATCTAAGAGCACGAATGTCTCACTATAGACGTGGACCTCTGCCTTGAAAAAATATTTCCGCATAATGCTTTGCAAACTCTCATTGGGGCATAGATCTCCTCTGGACACCTCATATAGGGTGAAAATCTCCGCTGGACACCACATATTCAGCTATTATTGTCTGATCTTCAAAGTCTTTTGTTATTGCAGAAGAAATGTATTCGCTTTATAGAAAATGTATCAAGATACAACTCCTCGTGTTCCTCCTTCTGACACAATCAGACATTACCGCTACGAACATTATATTACGAACGACCCAGGTACCCAGGTACCGCTCTTGGATTTCAGAGCCAATCAGCAACACGTTTTTCTCTAAATACACGACCGATCAAACACGATACGTGTTTAGATACACCAATGTACAGAAACCAAGAAAAAAGACAAATTATAGTACGGAGTCGTCGAACTGGCAAATTCCAAACCTTTTGATCTGGCACCCTATGTTGTTGTACATAATGGAGAAACCTTTCTCTTTCATTGCTTTTCTTAACTGGCGAAAGGTCACTTTCGAGAGAATGCAAAAGTGTACCGTTTTTGTTCTTCTTTCGTCCACAAAATTGAGCGGTAATGTCTTTCTATATTTACTGTTAAAATCTGTACATTAACAGACTGTTGAACTGCACTGTTCTGTGATTCTTTTCAGCGCATTTTCTTTGTAACAACGATGAATTTATTGCCAAAACAGGAAACATGTATGGCACAAACATTTGCATTGTGATATTTATACTATTCATGCAGGCGTATGCAAGCGCTTCCAGTTGTATTCCAGTGGTGCTTAGGGCCCAGTCAGGCCGATTTAGTTTCGCCTTTTGCCCTCGATCTGCACCAATGCGCTCTGCTGTCTGAATTTTCCCGAATAAAAACAAAAGATGTCCATATTTAACCTTAAATAAAGGCATATTGTGTATTAACACATGGGCAGTGGAAGATGAATGACACTTTCTTTAGGGGAGATTTGCACCAAAAAAGGAGAGAAAAAGCATAGTAACACTGACGGAGTTATGCGTAACAGGAACTATGCTTTATTTTTACACACTAGTTCGTGGCTGCTCAGTCCCTTTTTTCAACGCGTTTCACGAAGCGCTCACGAGTTCATTCGAGGCATTTCACGCCAGTGCGTCTATAATATTTAGAAGATGCGAGTTAACGTGGGACATATCTAAGTTACTGTTGGCTGACGGGCGCATCGTAATGGTTGAGATGGAATACAAACGACTTCACACTAGAAATAGAGGCTAGAGACATAGAGACATAGAGATACACGAAATCATGCTAAACACTTTCTGGACAACTGTGAATTTGTATGTCAACGTATGAATTGACACGAGAGACGTTTATAATATATTATTTGTGCGCAGTATTTCATACGCGATTAAGTAATTCAGAGGAGGCATAGTTGTGATTTGTATTTGCAACAAATAACGACTTTGCTAAAATAAAGGCAAGGAGCTCTACATTTAAGCAGTATAGCGGAGTCCTTATTGTAGCGGTAAAGCCAAAAGGACCCGAAAGGTAAAAACAACGGTTCCCTTGCTATATAACAATTAAACCTTCGGAAGGTGCCATAAGGCTTCTACTCACATTACTAAGAATAAAGCTCCGTTGCCTGGTTACATCTTTCACAGAGTGTACGTAGCATGCTGGATCAGTAGAGTAAAGAGATGGGCCAGTTGGTACACATGGGTAAATATTGAAAACCAGCGGAAAGACGCAGACAGAGAGAGAGGACTTCAGCACAACGCTGGGGAATCCTTACGATAAACTTACCGACCGATATTAGATTTCCGATTGGAAGAAAAGCTTATCAGCGGCTTGCTAGACCTTGTCGCTGCACTATGTCTAGATAGCTCACTGCAACGGGATCTAGTCTGGCCAAGTCGTGGGGACAACGCTACGGTGATTCGCTCTCTAAGCAGTGCAGTTGCTTTTCTGAGATGGGATTTCGCCTTCGTAAAGGTTGCCATATATTTTTAAAGGCGTCCTGCGCTCCGTAATTTGCAGGTTTAGGTTCGTGTCTGTGGCGTTGACTTGGTTCGCAAGGGAGCGTGTTTTTCTGGCTCACCTGCATGATATCATCCTGCGTATTCTGCAGTCGGGAGCCGCATGCCATGACATAATAGCAATGAAATGAAATCGAAGTGCAGTGCTGCTAAAATAGTTACCGGATAAAGGTTTGCAAGGAGGAGCCACGACATCAAAAAAGCGGTTGAACTTGATCACGGCCCTTCCGCAACAGTCCGGTGGCTCAGATCAGAGCTACACCAGTATAGATTGCCCCCACATGTATAATGTAATCTGCGGGTTTTCAAAGGAATATTAAAATTCTCGGAAATGTTTCTTTTTCTTTGAAGAATAATACTTAAATAAAAAGGTTCTATTTGCATGCTAGCATTATTGATGGTACTACATGGGAAGGTGAAATGAATGAACCTCAGATTCACACTAGGAGAAAAGAAATGGTAAGTAGTCTCACTCACGAACACTAATAATAGCAGCACAATGTATATTTTACGCTGATAGTCCACTTCTCTTAGTCAAAAAAGCAGTAAACCTTTACCTGCTGTTCAAGTTAGTATATTATAGCTATTGTATATATCGCTACCTATCCGGTATCACTAGTCATCTCTGCCATTCATGCATGCTAGCAACGACAAAAGCATAGTATCCACACTTAGCAAGGGATTAAATAATCTACCGTCATCTAGGGGCTGTTCATCGTAGATAACAGCAGTAGTCAAGGTAACGTAATAACATATGCCTCGTATTCAAATATAGATCCAAACCGCTTCCTGCAGATTTGCACGAATAGCGCATCCTTTCCACACTCACTAGAACTACAGGATTTCTTGTTTTCAACATTGAAACAAAGAACATCGGGAAAATATTTCGGAAGTATAAATTTTGATCTCGAAATTTTCAGGTATTGCGCATAGGAGCATGTCACAAAGTAACAGCTGGAGCTCGTCAGGACTGTGGAAAATGTTCTACACTTAATATGAATCGCTATTTGTCCACCAACACTAAAAAAAACAAACAAAAAAAACATAATAGTGAGAGAGCGCACCATGAAATGTACTATTTCCTCATACAGGGGCACATAACGTAGGTAAAAAAACAAAACAAATGTGCTCAAATGATCTCTTCGAAAGTGAAATTGGAGCTACGTTGTCTCTGGAACTCGTGGAACTAAAAACACGGAGTGCACTTCGCACAGCTTGTGTCACTGATGCATCGGTGCTGAACAAAAAAGAACGTGGTAATGAGGAAGGAAGCTGTGAAATGGTTCATTTTATCTAAAAGGCGCACGTGTTGTGCACGTCAAAACCAGTGCAATCAAAAATATTCTCTCGCAAAGCCACCGCCTTTGCAAAACCAGAACATCACAAGACTAAAAACATGAAGCTTAGCTGGCTTGGGCTGTATTGTTTATGCAAGAGCGCATAAAAAAGTTTATGAAAAAGGGAATACTGAAATATGTCATTTGCTTGAATGTGCACATTACCTCGAGAACCAAAACAAGTGTGCTGAAATTCTTACCGATAGCCAGCATCGCTACGAACTGAAGCTGACCTAACCGTCACCAGCAACCACCACGGGTACGGTGGAAATGGGTGAATGTGCATGCAAATATAGACAGACGTGGTAACCTGTACCGCTATTGAGATTCAAGATATGTGTCATCTAAGAAATGGGAGCAAGCCCGCATTTCGTCTAGACCTTTCCAATTCTCCGACCGAGCTTCTTTAGTAGGGAGGCTTCCGAGAGACGTCAGCTGTCCAAACGCTTCATGGAAGCGGCTAGAGTTAGGTTTTCGCACGCAAGTGCTGTAAACACCACAAGTATATGCCCCACAGTCTCGGTAATGCATGGGCATGCCTGAGAACCCACCTGTATTCGCACAAGGTCAGATTTATCGCGAGGCTGTTTGTTAATATTATCCGCTTCAATTAAAATAATGTTCAAAACGTCACTCCAGGTTGATTCATATGAGATATCAGCTGATGATATTTGCAGAGATGTAAAAACTGTAGGATACTTCAACGGCAAAGTGAATAGAAGCCATACACCTAGAATTCAGTCTCACTTGTTGAAAATACTGTACCCCAGTGCACTTTCTCCTTGTATGTACAGGTATCATTACGGAGCTGCACGAAGTACGTACCAGAGCATGGGCAGCTTTTGTTAAAAGTTATGAGGACAAAATATTTGCTTCTGTGCTACATCGTGCAGTGCAGTGTAGTGTGAACAAGGTGTGAAATTTTTTGTCCTGTCCTTCGAGTGAGTAGGGCATCCACGAATACAGCAGGAGCCTATTATGTAGGCTAGGGATAATTAATCTGGGCTGTAATGCTTTGATAAAGTCTTGTTGCGATTTGACGCACCCTAACTATATAAGGGATGCTGGAATCAATTCATTAGCGGTAAGTTCATAAGTTTTAGGCTGGTATGTTATCTTAAATAGGTCATGCTGTTTTTTTTTTTTTAATTTTCAGCCAGTAATGAAAGCTCCAATACGTGGCAATGTCGTCTACTCACCATACCCGGGGTGCATTGTGCCAAACGTTTCCATCTATACTGCTATAAGGGATGCACTAAGAAACCTCGGGGAGCATGTGATCATGGTCAGTGCTTTCCTCCTTTTGCTCAGTCACTCCTACAAGCGCTTGAGCACTGCGCACGATGCTTGTTTTATATTATCGACCAACTGCTTTATTAGTGGGAGTATGTACATCTTAGTAGCCAAGTTAAATGACGTGCTGAAAGACAGCTCGAAGTGTTGTACCGATATAACGGCAACAATGTGCAAGCCGCTAAAGATTACTCACTTTTAATGTACAGTTGTGGTGCTTTTGTGTTTAGTTGGCAGCCATATTAAAATACTTTCCTAAATAAAACAGCACCGCGACAGTGTGCTATGACTGCGAAACACTGAGGGTAATTTTCTCCCTAGTGAGCAACTGGTGTTGCGCAGTACAGAAAGTGCGTGCCTGATACAAAGGATATGTATCGTGTAAGTCGTGTGATGCATGACACTACTTTGGAGGAGCTTGAAGGATGTGCTCCAAAGAGTGGGACAGCAGCGTGCACACCAACGGTTACTAAGAAATGACATATCAAGAACGCCTTTACAGTAGCAGGACTTCGTCGCTCTAATCGTATATTCTTCTTTGCCTGATTTCGCATATTCTACACCGTATAGGCGTCGTGTACAACCAGTGACATGACTACTACGTTAAAACCGCTGTTGTTTCTTTTTATCGACGTAGTCAACTGCGGCGCGCAGGACAGAAGTCAGCAATGACAGAAATTGAGTGACACTGAAGTTTTCCTGAACATGGTTACATGGTAGCATTCTTGGGTAGCTTAGCAGTAGCTTGGAATCCAACCGTTGTTCGGCGCGAAGTTTCCGAACAGCGGGGCGGCCGAAAACCTCCGTGAGGCTAGTTCTGAGTGCTGCCCAGGTTGAAATGTCAGCTTCGTGGTTTCGGAATCACAAGCTGGCGACATCACTTAAATAGAAGATGACGTTGGTGAGCTCAACGTGGTCATGCCACTTATTGTAAGCACTCACACGCTCGTGTGTAGTTAGCCAGTCCTCTACGTCGATGTTGTCCGTGCCGGTGAAGATAGGTGGGCCGCGCTGCCGCAGTGGTCCAGAGTAGAAGATAGCGCTGGGAACAAGCGGGCCAGACTGGGTTGTGGCGTCTGTCATGATGGTAGAGCCTGGCAAGGTTCGACTGCGGAGCTCCAGGTCGGGAACAGGCAACACCTCCACCAAGTGAAATCAGGCGGTTTAGATGGTTCGCAGGAATAGATTTATCTTACGTAGCAGCTGCGACTGTCAGTGTGCAAGCGACAGCTCGAGCTTTGTCCTCTATGTCGTCTTCACTTCTTTATCGTCTTCGGCGCGCGACGTCTCTGATTTCCTCTTCTTTCTCATTTCCACAGGTCATGCATCTCTCTTAGTTTATATTATTATTATTATTATTATTATTATTATTATTATTATTATTATTATTATTATTATTATTATTATTATTATTATTATTATTATTACTATTATTATTATTATTGTCCGCTGAAAGGGGTAAAACCCAGCTCATTTGCGCAGGAAAACCGCGAACTCGGCAACACTGCGCAGGGACAGGATTTCTATTTGACACAGCTATCTCAAAAGAGATACGTGACTTGGTAACTCCTGGCTGCTCGTATATGTCATGTAATCTCCTTAAGCCTCATAACCAACATAGCAATCAGCGCACGGCCATGCCATCTGGCAAGTTCCACGGCGTGCTCGTTATACTTCGCTCAAAGTGCTCACGCCTACAATGCCACAATTACTGCATAACTGGATCTCTATGCTTTAGCGCTATCGTGTTAATGGAGAATTTTAGTACACTGCGATTCGGAATTCGTTACCGTGACCCGCCACAGCGCATTCCACTGCGTATGCCCTGAGCCCCTTCACACCGATAGATGTCGCTACATGCTGAAGTCGGGCAGTCGGAAGATAGACTGCCACGTCGGAACCAATCAGCACGTGCGCACCGCACGGGCGCGGTAGAGGATCATGGTGGCGAATCGCCCATCGCAGTATACTAAATATCTCTAATAGCAACGGAGCTATCGAATTCAAATGCAACTGGCAAATTGCCAACCTAAAAGCGAAATGCGAGCAATTAAAACCGCGCCTGCAATTTGCCCGTGTCACATCTTTAGTTATTATTTGTTGCTGCCAATTAACAGCCGCTGCCAGTCCTGTTATCACTTTGCTTGTAGTGCGCATTGCGATCCCCGGCTTTTCATTTCTGAACGCTCAGCTTTGTCGAGACGCGGCTCCATTACTTTCGCTTTTCGCAACATCCGCCTAGGCTTATCTCGAAAGAATTCAGCCAATGTCGACTGCTTTCATATTGTTCGATAGTGTTGTACTTTATTTTGTCAGATTTTCGCAGGTGCTTGTTTTCAGGCTTTATATTTGCGTTGATAATTGCAGCCGGTACTCTTTATTTTGGCGACCATGCACGAGCCCGTTTGCTGCTTTCAACGCCGCCAAGTTGCTTAGTTCCATGTGGGAGCAGATGCTCCCAAAAACCAGTTGAATTTAGACCTACGCCAATCTTTCCACTCGCTACTTGCGGTATTGTCACCTCGGCAGGACAATATAATTCCGGGTATTTGTTTTTCCGAATAACTGTAGCGAAGCGAATTTAATCTCTTGCAATAAATTTATGCACAACGTGGAAAAAAAAAGGAAATCTACAATTGCTACAGAAAGCTTCAAATATTGTGAATTGCCAACAAACCCTGGATGCACTGACCATTGATAAGTCAATGGCATATTCAAGAAAGCCCGCTACCTTTCGTGGTGCTGTGATTTTGTTATCTAATGTCTTCCAGATAGATGGCGAGACGACCATTACCGCTGCTGCAATGCTGCAGAAGTTACAGTCCTATGCTGCAGGATTTGAGCTGCACGGAGTGAAACCAGGAGATCGTGTGTGCTGTCACTTTTCCAATGGCATCGAATCATTTGCAGCCCTATTCGCTGCCATATCTGCCGGGGCTGTGGCTGTGCTGGCAGACGATGAACTTACGAAACGTGAGATATCTCATATCGTGCGTTTTTATTATCGATAACGATCTGTTTTGCTGTGCGGATGAGTCAACTGAAAGTTTTCAGTGCACACCTTCTGCATATAGGGGTCCAAAATAGCACTCTAACCATTGCTGACGTATGCGCAATTTATTTTGAACTAAGATTTCAAGCTTCAGGTAAACATTTAATTGGGAACAATTTATGCTAACAATGCACACGTGGCAGCCAGAAATGGGGAACTACGGAAAGTTAACTCGTTTTATAGTTTAACGTGCCAAAACGGCTCAGACTAGAAAAGAGACCGCAGGGTAGGGCTGGTGAAATCTAGACCACCTGATGTTATTTAACGTGCACTGACATCGCACAACACACGGGAACCTTGATTTCCACCTCTACCGAAAAGCTGTCGTCGCAGCCGGGAATCGATCGCACGCCCTTAGCAGTCGATTGCCGTAACCATTGAACCACCATTGCAAGCTGAACTTAACTGGACGCATTCTGGCATTCTTTCACATTGATGCTAAAGAAAGTGACATGAGACATCTTTCTAGAGGAGGGGGGGTTCTAATGCGTGAAATTTACTTCGTCGTGCATGTAGAAATTTACTATGACTATTCCGCTCATTCATCGCAAAATATAATCGTTCGTCATGCCTCACGGTCAAATACAAAGCCTATGTTTTGCCAATGATTGTTATTTTCGTGTTTAAATAAGTGTAATTACTAAACGTCTCGTTCGCCTCAGTACAGAGCGCAAATAGTAGCGATAGACAAAATGGCGAATGGTTGACAAATATAAGTAATACGTCACTTACTTTCCGAATTCGGAACTCGGAACCCTTTTACTTTTTCTAAACGTGCAACCCGCACTTTATCTGAAATTGCGGTTTTCGCACCCGGCACAAAATACCACTGTTCTCCACCCTCCATCTGAAGCCTAGGTAGTTGTTACCAGGAGCACAGCCGATCGACCATCGCACTAATGATCATAACATCATTCGCCATCATGATCGTAATGATCGTGATAGCATTCGCTAAAGTTCGGCAAGAAACGAACTTTAAAATTTTAACAGGAGTTAGCTGTTAGGAGTGTCACTCAACAATCGTATATTCTGAGCTTTTTTTTTTTTTTTAGTTTCACGTTTGTATGATCGTTTCCTGCGTTGACCGCCAGTCCACAGTTTTTCAGAACATCAATTTATTTACAGACATTGTAATGGCTTCACTCAGTATTCGATTTCGTGCTATATATTTGTAGTTGTGGTCACTGCGGTTTAAGCTTGTAAGTATTAACGATCATTCGCGTTTCACATCACAGTGTGTGTCTTCAGAAAAGTCAGCATTATTCGAAATGGGGCTGAAATGAAATAAATGTTATCTTTTATACAGGTGAAGTTCTGAGTTATTTAACCAGTACCAAAGCCCAGTATGTCCTGACTGACATCACGCACGCTGATAAATTCTTGGAAATTAAACACAAGGTAAGAGCGCTGTCTATCCAATTTCAAAACCAATGCTACAATGCAATTGTTACGCACAAGCTTACATGCATGATTTTGTTTGATTAATTTTGCATTCTTCACAATTACGCGTCGCTTTTCAGCTCAAGAGATGCTTTGTGGTGGGCGGCAAATTACCAGGCTTTCACTCTGCGTCCGAGTTTCAGTCGATCGCCAGCAGTGAATTCCACGAAAGGCCTTACACGGAACCCCCGAAAAACAGGCCAGCGGCAATCTCATTCTCTTCTGGTAGTACGGGTAATCCTAAAGCGATTATGACGACGCACTACACCTTTGTGTCCAGCATTACCGCTCTCAGGTAACAAAGAATTATTAATATTCTTGTATCTATTGACTTCACTGCCGCCTAATGAATACGCGATAGAAATAGCCTTGTTCAATGAATTGTTTTCAATGGGTACCATAACCAGGGTTAAATGTGGCTACGGCTAAGTATCCTAGATTTAAAATTTTTAATTAAATCAAGGGTGTCTCTATTCAGTTATCTATAGAATGTTAGTAGCGAAGTATACACGAAGATGTGAAACTGGCCATAACACGAGCTTTATAAGCGTGCCAGCCTATTGCCACCGGAGGTTATCCTGGCTAGCTTATGTCATACGTATTTGGCGCTGACCACACTGATCAGTTAATCTTTTCAGATATAATTTGGTCATGGTATATATCTGGATAAAAATACACTTTTGAAATGGATTCGTTAGAATACTGATGGTGTATTGGATTTTTAGTGAGGTCATAAATTTGCTTCGGTGTTTCCCGGCTTTAGAGGAACGGCCTAACGTTGGCAGAATCTATCTTGTAGCTGAAGAAAAATGTCAAATTAATGTTCAGTGTGGGCCATTACTGTGATTTTTAAAACAGTGCATAGAGACAAAAATACTATACAGTGCATATTTGTTTTTTACATTCATAAAATGACATCTATCGACTGGAGCAGACCTGAAGCGTCCGGAAAGAAATAGAAAGTTGTCGATGTTCTGTAGTACCTTACGTTGCTATCGATGCGAGCTCAGCTTGGAAATATGTCGTTCTAATACTTCCTGCAAAAAGTGAAACGTTCGTTTTAGTTTTGGTACTCACATGGTGCCAGCATGTGGCACAGTTTTTTTATACAGTATTCAGTTTGGCAAGGGCAAGCCATTGCTTAGCTAGTTGAAAAAGATCTTGACGGTATTTCTTCAACGTAGTTACAAAAACATAGAACTGTGGAAGAAAGCAAAATATTCAATCGAAATCACTAGCCTCCTTATTTTCTTCACGCTCACAGAAAGAAAAAATTAAGAAGGCCACTTCTTAAAGCTTCTGTGCTGGGCATCTCTCGAAACTCCAACCGTTACATGATATAGTTTGGTGCCGAGAGCATCTATAAAATTGATGTGGCAGAAAACACAACGTAGAAGAAGAGTGACCTACAGGGTGATGAAGAAGAGTGACCTACAGGGTGTATTCGGAAAATAATCCAAGTATTTTTTTTCTGGCACTCTAATCGATCTTGTCGTGCTCCAACTGGTTGGTTTAGGCAAAGAGGGACTTTCAGCTATTCATAAATGCCTGGCGCAAACTCCTCTAAACTCTAGGAACGTCATGATCGCTGTTTCCGTGCGCCTACGTATAATGCCCTTGTCACGATGTGTGGTGGCATCTGCACGCGAACAGCGGTACGCGATCAAGTTTTGATAAAACTCTTGCGATGAGAGTCTTTTGTGACAAGAGAACTTTTGCGATACGAGTCTTGCCGACACATATGAAATTATTCAGTACGTCTACGGGAAATCGGATTTGTCCTACTCTCATAGCGCCAAATTCATATCTTTAAAGCCCTTTTAAGTACCAAAGTTCCGAATGGCACACCTCAGACACCTCGTCCCGAGAAGGCAACGATGAGCCTGTCGAAATGAAAGCAATTCAAACTGCGTTTTTGACGCCAAGGGTGCTGTTGACAACGCCGCAAGGATAAGCAGTCAACGCTGTATACCAGGTGGATGTTCTCGAGAGACTGAGAAAAAGCGTTCTTCCAACCTGAAAGGAGATCGCCGATACTTAGGAGTTGCACCACAACAACATTCCCAGCCCCCTTTTTTTGCGCGGACCGGAGTTTCTGGCCGAGCACAACTTTGAGACGCTGTCCAAGCTTCTAAATAATCCTAACCTGGCTCTGGCAGGCCTCTTCCTGTTCCCTACAATCAAAAGCGTCCTGAAAGAAGACCGTTTTGGGACATTGAAGGGATCCAAACAACCGTGACAAAGGCTCTAAACGTTGTTCCTATCGATGCCTTCCAGGGAAGGGTACAGTGCATGAAAGAGTCACTGGCAAAAATGTGTAGATTCTAAATAGGACCACTTCAAGGAATTTTAAACGTTTGTAACGATATCTTCAATAATTGTTTTCTACCGATTAAACTGCATTACTTCCCGGGCACACCCGTAGCACACAATCTACGTGTGTGTATTTCTTTGCTATGCTTACAATCCCGCAACTACCCCAACTCGATATTTTTGTCGCGTATAAAGACTGAGCTATTAATATGACTGGCCGGGCTATCACATGATTCTATTAGACGGTTGTATTATGGCGCGCGCTGGCGGAACATCTTGCAAAGCACCGGGTGTAGTCAGGGCGCATGCGAAAGTCTACAAAATCCGCTAAATGCCCCACTTTCCCTGCAGTGTAGTATCTTCACGTAACCCTCATCGGGACCATATGTGCTTACGCAGTGTCGGCTTACGCTTAGTGTTAAGAGGTGGCGCTATGTGCTGTACTGAAAGCCACTATTGTCAAAAGGATTTGACGTGTAAATTGAAGGTCGACTCACGAAAGTCTTGTGCTATGTCTTGCTTGTAAAACAGCTCAGAGCACTGCACGTTGAGCTTAGCAAGAGCACTTCATTATTCTTTCGTACCAGCTTCATTCGTTGAGATAAGCGACTTGACAAATCTTAAATGGATGCTTCAGGAGTTGCCGTTTGTCTAGATATACATAGCGAGCCTAGGACAAAGAGAACGCCTATGCAACTACCTACATGCTCGAAGGAAAAGCTGTGGCTTTTGCTGCGACAGCGAAAACAAGGCGGCAAGTGCAAGCAAGTGTATTTAAAGGGAGATTAAACTGGTCACAGCGTAGACATAGGTTGGCAACCTCACATGGATGATGAGAGCAAGCATACAAGCGGGAAACCAGGTGCCGAAGGACGGACACTTGCTTTTGATGAACGACGTATGCAGTTCAATGTATTATGAAAGCGAGGATGTTAGATGTTTTTTGAACTGATATCAGCACCTACTGGTGTTAGCCTGTTTTCATTTTGCGTGCCTGTAACGCGTGCTTTCATTAGAAAACTATCTGATACATTTTTGTTATTCGCTCGTTGCAAGGCTCTTTTATACTGCAAATATTTAGAGTGAACAAATGCAGGGAAAATGACGGACTCGTTTTAATATGCAGTCAAATAAAGCCAGCAATGTATTTGTCCGATAAAATGATTGTGGTACTATCTCATGTCAACAGCAGAAATCAAAAAAGAAAATTGCCATTTGTGCTTTTTCTCCCCTACCTGACTGCTGGCTTATTAAAATTGCAAATGTATTTGGTGGTTATGGCACGCACCTAAAAACTAAACATGAAATATAGCTACTATAAAATGAATATAAACCTTAACAAAAAACTCTATCAAGTGGCGTTTTTTCTGATGTTGCTCAGATTCCCCGGTTAATAATTTCCTGTATTTACCTCTGAAGCCTCAATTGCTTTTTGGTAATTATGACTCGTTGTCAAACAAAATAAATAATGTGATATGTGAAATCTAGATGTACACGTTCGCTTTCTTTAAAAAAAGTTATAACAAGATTTTTATCGTTGCAAAATAAACAATTCCACACATCAAAAGTCATTCATTTAAAAAATAAAAACGAAGGAATGAAATGTAGCTATTTTTTCAAAAGAGTCAATAAATTAAACCCTATCTTTAACTAGCTCTGATCCATGAGTTTGTTTACGTTCAAAGACGTCGAATCACAAAGCTCACACCTTGGCCTTCTGGAACCATTGTAAAGTTCTTTCTATGTGTCGAGTGCGATAGTAACAGCCGTCTAGAGAAAATGCCAATGTGTTTTTTTATTGAGATTTAACTCTTAGCGAAACATTTCTTGTATTTATCAAATACGATTGTGATATCCATGAAAAGATATGTTTCCAAACATTTCGGTTCACGGTGGTAATCAATATAACGTAGTGGAAGCTGACTTGCTTTTGTCGACTAAGAGGGCATAAAAATGTTCCTTTGGTCCAGTTCTTTTGTCCGTGTACAACTAAGCAGCGCGGCATTTATGATAAGATGTTCCAACTAAGTGCCAAGCATTTCTTGATAACAAACATCGTTTTACAGGTCGAGCCATCTATTAGAGCCCGGAGACCGCTATATCATATTAGAGTCCATGGCTCATGCCTTCGGCTTTTTCTTTACTATGTACGCTGCCTGCTTAGGAACCACGGCGGTTATCACATCGACGACACCAGAATTCAATGAGGTGGCCGCAGCAGTAACAAAACACAAGGTAATAACATGCTCTTTAACTTGCTGTTTCGGCTTACTTCTGTTAATCTGTATAGTAGTAGGTAGACGAAAAGGGCATGAAACCCTAAATAAAATTTGCATAAATCTTGCTATAACTGCTGTATAATGACACTTTATTTTAATTCAGAACATACCTTTCATGATATTCGATAACTTCAGAAAACTAAATGCTCATATCGCCAGTACTGATCGTCTTCTGAAGCATGAGATGACGCGTGAACAAAAAAAAAAAAAATTCTTTTCGTGTGCAAATGCGCCTCTAGCTAGTCTAGGATGTCACTGCTCTTTAAAATATGATGGCAAGTTCTTTTCAGTCCTGACGTTGTAAGCTTCAATAAAGTGACGGGGAAAGATTATAAGGAGTTTTAAACCGTAAATGTCTCGGTTTGCCGGCGAAACACCTACAAACTGCAAAAGCTGCAATGAAATTTTGGTTAGTGTCACTTTAAACTTTGGAACAGCCACTTGATGCAGGGGTGCCGCATATATTTCAGATCCGTCGCTTTATAAAAGCAAGCTTACAACTAAGTCCTCTTGTGTCTTTTTTGTCACTTTGAACAAAATATCACTGAAAATGTTTGTTTATTAAGTAATAACGACGTGTGACTCAATGAACTAAGCCTTTGAGCCTTAATTCCTATACAAGCCTGCGAGTCGTTATTTTATAATCATGAGAAGTAAAGTAAAGAAACGTGGCGTGGCATTGAATAATACGATAGTAACACTACTGCTGTGTTGGCTGTTGAACACTAGTAAACTGAAAATTCGCACTAACGAAGTGCAAAAATTGGCAACTTACTAATGGCTGTAAGATGGTAACAACACGAAATGTTGATATGCAGCAAACAAGTGCTAACTTAAAGTATTTTAAACTCAAGTAATTATTTTCTAATAGAAAGCTAAACATTTTGACAGTCGGTTCCAAAGCGTTGGGTTTCTCTAAAACAAAACAAAAAAGTGATGGTTGGAAAAGTTTTACGTTTATTCCTAATACCAACGACACGAACGTTCATCTTGATGCGATTTGGTAGGTACTGTACATTACAGCGAGCTAAATATGAACGTAAAACTATATCGACGGCTAAGTATCATGTGTTACTGTATGAGAGTCTTGCGAAAGGGGTGATTGAATAGGCGGTGAAGACTCGATACAGCGCCTTAATTATTGCCACAGCCGCCTAGGTTTTCTTCCGAACAGTTTTGTTGGTTATCCATCTATTGTGAGTATATACTCGCATTTCATTCGATCTGAAAAGCGTCCCGCTATCCGCATAAGCCTAAGACTGTACCACAGATGTTTCCTGATTGCTCTCAGCTTAAACATTACCAAGGACTGCCACCCTTGCTGATAATGCGCATAGCAAATAAAGTTTCGTTGATTTGTGATTTTTATTCACATCATGATTCTTTACCTGAAACGCGCTATTAGGACCAGTTTTCTTTGCTGCAATGATACATTAGTATACATTAGTCAGCGCGCTCACACTGAGATTTAATTAAAATAAAACATATAATGAAATAACATTTATAAAGACACTGGAACGTTCCAATATTAATTGAATGTGTTCTTTCCTTGTGTACTGTCGTTGTCGCGACGTCGTAATGTTTAGTTCGCGTGGCCATCTCATCTCCGGATGGCGGCTGATTGTAATCTTAACAGGCGTATAGGATTTTTTACAGCATAAATAACAAGCCATATATTAGACAGTAAAATTAGGCGCCAAGGAAGCAGGAAGTTGTCGGACCAAGCGAATAGATACTCCGGGGAGCTGGACTACAGCAAGACAGGCCAATATATAAGTAAACGTGTAGGTGCGTTCATACCTACATGCCTACATTTCATGGCTCGTGTTGCAAAAATCCAACAAGGACCCGAAAATACACTGTTCGTTTGGATTTACTCTAAGACTAGGATATTAGCCACAAAAACGCACAGATAGCATAAAGCCGAATAGTACTCAGTGCTTGAGTAGCATTCTTCCTTCTGTGAATTCCTTTTTGCAGCAAAATTGTTATCGTAGCATATCCAAACTAGGCTAAGTACAAGGTCGATACATAAAGAAAATAGAGTCAAACATCGAATAACTAGCACTGCAACTTAGAACAGACTAAAAAGAAAAAATTAATCAACCAAGCGCAAGTGAGAACGCCACCATATTTCAACGCTGCAGTCGTGCGTTCTATGCGGATACACATCATCATCATCATCACCATCATGATGTGTGATGATGATGTGAATACACATGCTTATACTAAATATTCGCTGTGGTAGTTGGGCAGAAAGCTGAAATATTTCACGTAGTTCAAGGCCTTTTGAAGAATATGTGGCGAAAGCAAAATGATTAGATTGAAGGTGATCCTCCCTGAGTCTACATGATGTGTTTAGTGTGCATAAGGAAGGCAATCACCTTGCGGCCAATCACCATCAATGAGGAAAACGACGAGCTCAATAATTAAGTGTTGCGTGTAGAACTTTCGTATATTTTGCTGTAAGTTTGCGCTTTACAACTTTCATGCCGAATGCTTTGCAGCCAGGCGGGTTTTTGTGGCGTTGCGCAGTTCACAACAGCTAGTTTTCTTCCAGGCGTCCTTCTGCCCGCAGCATTACGAATAGGGAACACGTTGTCTTCTTCTCAACGTACCTAGGCACGCCCTTATCATCAGCGTTAGTGCTAGTCACTCAAATATGACTGCTGCGCAGAGCAGTCATACTTAATCTCTGTGCCTAGTAACATGCGTAAACGGGAATTCAGGCAAGTTATATGGTATTTACACTATTACACTATACATCGGTGAATGAATACAACAAAGTTTTATTCAACGCGTACAATGCGCAGTAGAAGTCCCCGTATCTAAGTTACAAAGAATATATTAAATTTAACTGATTAAATAGCATATGTAGGAGAAGAACGCCTTTTGCGGTGGCTGCAGTGCTGACAACCACTGCGTTTGCAAGCGTCTAGATAGTTTTTAAACATGTAAAGAGAATATGAGGAAGCTGAAGAGCGTCATGAAAATAGAGCAGACATGCTTAGCGGAATAGGCTTTCTGAACAACCACAACACTTTAACTAGGCCACTTTGTGCAGGTGGAGGCCATTTGCTGCTTTCCGACAGCGTTGTCGAGACTCTCAAGATGTATGGATGCAACGGGCTATCAGCTACCATTCGTGAAAAAGATCTTGTGCACAGGCGGAGGCATTCCTCCTACGCTCGGCAAGAGTCTTCTGAGCCAGCTCAAGCTGACTGACCTCAAGAACTTCCTGGGCTGCTCCGAAGCGCTAGCGCCCTACTGTATACCACCTCCAGGGGAAACCAGCGTCGAAAATGTTGGATTTCCTTCACCTAACGTAAAGATGAAGGTAATACACCGAATCACTTCAAGTACAATTGCGCCGAATGTTAGCAACACGGCAGCTTTGTATTACAGAGGATCTTTCGGGAGGAAAGAAACAGGTAGAAACTTTTGGAAGTTCTTTATGCGCGTTCTGGCAGTTGAAAGAGCATGGTTTTTTACCATGTCCATATTATGGAAGGTGAAGCGGCAACCGCCTGTAATTAGTTGCGAAGCACTTCTGGGCTCGAAATCTGTACTTGCTTGCCGTCTAGTGTTCGCCTACATTGGGTCACCGCTTCTGAAAACATAAAAAAAGATTTTATTCAAGCTGGGCAGCTCTCGCAATGTAGCTGAGTGATACACGGCTCTAAATGAACGAATATTCAGGTATTTATTGCGTAATCTGCGATTTCAGTGTGAGCCATCTGTCGACTGTTAGTAGTTTACTTTTACGAATTAATTATAATGCATCGTGAAAACAACAGAGGTTAACCTCAATTCCTATAGTAGTCTAAATAGTCACCGGGAACCCTGTTTTCTGCAAACGACACTAAAACCCTAATTTGACATCTGACGGTTGGAAATCGTTTCTTAACACTCCTAGCTTTGATTCCACTGCGAATATGTCTCGAGACGAGTCATAAACGCTGAGGGTACTTATTTAGCCTTAAACCTTAATGTCATTAGGTGTAGAAAAATTTATTGAATGTTACGTTTGCAGAAATCGTTGTCGCGGTACGTTTTATTCATGTCAAGCCACCAAATAATATACCAAGGTTATTGGGAAGTGGTTTCGACGCTGTATACAGAAGTATACGAAATTATGTACCCTAATCGTTCTACAATTTGTTTACGAAAAGGCCGCTACATACATAACGCAACCCCTAAATCAGTTTTAAATCCAGTCTCGCCTAATCCTAATGCATCGATTTTAAAGGACCACCAGCTAGCGCGTTCCTCCCAACAGGTTCTTCGTTTGGTCCTGAAGCCACATTTGCGCCGCTTTCGGCGCGTCTCTGCAATGCGCCGTATTTGATGAACGCGTTTTGTTGGTACATCTGTGGTCACCTTTTCGTATATACCTGTGCACTAAACTCAGTTCGCAATTTGTACCGAGACGGAACACTGAAGTTTGATCCGAATTTTTGATTGCAGTATATATGCCAGGGGTAAAGATTAATCATAGATATTTCTATCTACATAGATATTTCTGTCTAAAAATTGGACAGCACGCCTAGCGTCTCAATGGGAATTGTTTCTGTTTGAGCCACTCAGCGATGCTCTTTGAGGCCACCGATATGGCACAGATTTAGGCATGAGAGAGGCAGCGCAAAATTGTTTTTAGGCAAAATAAAAACCTTCTTCTTGGAAGTAATACAAGAGGATATACGCAATGTATATTCGGAGAGGACGAGTGTTTTAAGGCGGGAGGCTACTATGTGGAAACATGACGAACATGTTGCACCTTCTTCTCTAAAAGCTGTAAAATCGAACTTGTAGACAATTTTGCACTGGCCCTAGTAGCTTCTGAATTTTATCGGAGAGCAGTCTTAGAAACAGTGAGCTTTGATGCATGTGTTCAGTGCAGGGGAAATCTGGTATTTGTGCCAAAAGAACGTTTTAGCGAACCAGCGAATATTACCGTTAATATTAAGATAGTATTTCGCGTTTGCAGTTGCACTCCAGCTTGGTGCACTTGATGTAGGCTCTGGCGCTTTTGCTTCATAAATTCAACTGTCATCTATAGGGAGTGTATGTAACAAGTTGTGCAAGTCTGTAATACTTTTGTACGGTTCTGTGTATTATTTTCTGCTCCTGGCAAATCGTTGCACTTTGTTGTTTATATCTTTCTACTTCTGTTTGATCACGCACCCGGCCCAATGATGTTTCCAAAAGCTCTATTACTAGGTTGTAATCTACGTCAGCATCTTCCCACCCTCGTTTTGTTCGGCGCCGCAGTATGAAGCAAAAGTTTGAGATTTCTTCCTCCTGCTCACTGGCCTTCAGCAGCCGGGACACAATTTACGAGCGGAAAAACGATATGAGCACCACTTTGTCAGTTTCTCTTGTGTCCCGTACAAGAAGAAAGTTCAATACTTGCGTCTTCGCGTTCGATCTCTCTCAGCGTCCTTTTTTACGAAAGGTAAAGCCCATGCTCACGGAGGCTCACAATTGTGCGGGCTGATGCAGCAGTCTGGGATGAGGTCTTTTTTCATACCGAAAATGATTGCCTCATCCTAATTGAATAGCTTTTATCACACTGACTTGTTATACGCTTGCAGGTCGTAAACCCAGACACAGGAATAGCCTTGGGTACCATGGAGTTCGGAGAGATCTGGGTGCACTCACCGAACGTGACCCCCGGTTACCTCCGCCCCAGCGGGCAGCTACAACCAGTCACGGACGACCAGGGTTGGCTTCACACAGGTAAGCCACCAGTAACCCCTGGCAGAGCGCATACAAGTGCCTTTTAGAGCGCAGCTCTTTGGCGTCCGTTCCTGGGTTTCGCGTCGGCGTCGTCGTCGGCCTCGTAACCAGCTCCGCCCCCCTTTCATCCCCCCAGCGCTAGCAGCGACCGACTGATACCGCTGGATGCCGCTGACGCCGCTAGAGAGTAAAGATAACGTGACTGCATAGAACACCGTCGCCGCCATGCAGAAAGAGGAGGGGAGGGTCCCCCCCCCCCCCCCTCTGTTCCTGTGTGGCGGATAGGGTGCTCTTCAGTTGCCGACGCGCCGGTTATTTCACGTAGGCCCCGGCACGTCGACGAATACGTGACCACCTTCCCACGGCTAGACCTGGTTCTTGGCGCTGCGGAAGCGAGGGTATCATATTGTTTGCGTCGGCATCGGCGGCGTTGTCCCTGAAACCAACTCCGCAGCTGGGGTTGACTCACTATCGGCGTCAGCAGCATCAGTCAGTCGCTGCTATCTCTTCCCTCCTCCCTTTATCGCGTTGTCCGCTTGCTGCGCGCGCTTCTGCCCCCATCGTTTGCCGCTGGGTGTACACGCCGCCCTCCTCCCCCCTCTTCCTGCGAGTCTCCGGTTGTCAAAGCGCCGGCTCGAACTTAATTCCTTTCTTCGCTCCTCCTCCAATGCAACCCCTGTGCGGTGGCCATCAGAGAGCCAGATCGGTGGCGGCGGATTTGCCTCAATCTATCGAAAAGGTCAAACAGCTTATTTGCTGCGCTCAAATTTCGCATTAGGAAGTAACGTAATCGTCGGTAATTTTTTGTTTTGGTAAAAAAAACCACCCAACCCGGTTCGTTTGTTTACAAGCATGCTAATCTGGGCAAGATGGAGCGTTTGCGTCTTTCGAAACGTAGCCCACAGAAAAAAAAAACAGGACAAAAGAACGCAGACACACGACACGTAGCCGAAAACTCACAGCATTACTTAGGCTCTGAATGGGTAATTAAGGATAATTCTTGCTCTCACAAATTGGTAAGTTGTGGTCTCTAAGGGCACCGTTAAAGGTGCATAATACGGATAGTAACCGAGTACCTTTGCCTAGATGGTTTTGGTGCATGCAGTACAAGTACAGGTCGAGAGCAGTAGACGAACTTTCCCAGCGCGCTCTAGTGGCTTAAGTGGGTGCAGACAGGAAGGGTCCCCACGGACACACTCTGCAATTTTGATGCCGACCTTACAACACCGGCAGGGCCAAAAGCCTGGCTTTACCGTCAGGGCTTGTCCCGACGATTTCATTGCTTCGTTCTGGGACTTATCGCTTGGAAAGAGTCTTTGCTCGCCCACGCGTTCTGCTTCGCCATCAATGCGATAACTTTTATAGAGTGCGTGCTGGCATGCCTGCTGCGGTTAGCACTTCGTTTCGCAGTTACCCGCGGATCTACCGCTGATCTACCGAGTTACGACAGACCGGCCGTAAACCTTGCATAACAAATTAAAAGGACATTGACGCAGACTGATGGCAGAAACCCAGAGGCGGTATTGCCAATGGCATAAGCCGAGCATCAAAATTTCAGGACGGGTTCCAGCGGTCCCTCGCTGCCTGCATGCTTTATGTCGTTAGAGCCCACCGAAAAGCTGTTTTGCTATCATCTGTGTGTTCAGTTTTAGTTTTTAGGCACCGGCACATGACTGTGATCAGCACGATGAAAAAAATTCAATACAGGCATCCTACAAGGAAATATTTATTCAATGATTTGGGTTGTAGAGTTCAACGCCGAAAAGCCCCTCTAGCTTCGCAGGATGCTGTGCTTTTGAGGGCTTCGGAAATTCCGACCATCTGGGGTTCTGATACTGCACAGCACCCGAGTGCCTTGCTTTTAGTGCGTAGCACTACTAGCCGCTATCACGGATTTCACCGATATTTGTTCGAAGCTGCTCACTTTTGCTCGCTCTCTTCGTTAACTTGAAGTGGAGAAAGAGAAGGTGGCGACGCGCGCATCGCGCGGCTCAACATTGAGGGGGTTGGAGCGGCCGTAAAGCAGCAGCAGAATCCGCTCTTTCTCCGTCCATCCGCCTCTCCGTGAACTTGAAGAGGAGGAAGGGAAAATGGCGACGCCTGCATCACGCGACTTAACACCGAGGCAGCGGAGTGGCCGCATAGATAAAGGGGAGGAGGTGGTGAAGGGTTGCTAATCCCGGCCCTGGTGGGGCTAGGACAGGTAGGTCACCGCCGCTTGCGGCGGTGGCTAGCCTGCCACTGAACTTTTACCTGTTGTAGGCCGTCATTGCCACCGCTTCAGTGGTGGACGACGTTTGTTGCGGCGCGCGTCTTTGTCTCTCTGTTCTTTTTCTTTCTTCTCTACTTTATCTCTTCTGTCCTCACGAGGCAGCGGAGGTGGCTCCGCTACAGAGCGAGTAGCGAGGCCCGTGCATTTTCTTTCCTTCCTTCCTACAGCCAAAACAACAACAACAACGGCCTCATAGATGCACCCAGTGAGAGAGTAAGACACTGAGAGAGGGGCGTGTCATTTGCAATTTCTCTAGGTATAAAGGCGCGCTCCACTGCTTGATGCCTCGTAACCATGACAATCGTTTGTGATAAACGCCTGCGTATCTTTAAACCGGTCATTAGAGCAGGATGCACATTCTCCTTTTATGTATTTATTACCCCCCCCCCCCCCCCTCTTTTACTTAATCGAGATTTTTCTTGCCTGGTTTGAAAGCGGTGATGGAAAGTTTGTTCGAAACGCTGACAAAGAAATGTTTTTGTATACACGGCGATGTCACTGGTGGCGAAGGTCATCGTTTCTGGCGCCAAGAAGTGCTAGCATTTTATCTTCGATAGCGTAAAAGCGTTATCCTCCTAAACTGAAGTAGCTCACAAATTTGAAAGCAGCCACACATTTGATATTGCAGAAACCTGGAATCAGAGCAAAAAAAGGAAGAACCACGAACTATAACCCGAAGAATTTATTCTGAAATTTAGCGCTCGGTTTCACAACCTTTATAGACCGACCCTGTAGCTGAACTGTAACACCCGGAGATAATGCCAGGTTGAGGAAACAGGCGGCATAGGCCCATGCTTAAAAACGATGCTGAGCGGAGGTTGGCACGCAGACACACTTTAGCTGATGCAACAAGCGCTCTTGTTCTCTTTGGTTTTGTCGCGTCCTTCACATTTTTTTTTTGTTTTTTAGTAAGAACGGAAACCAACAAGTATGATTTACTACACTTGGGGAGAGGCGTGAAAGCATGAGTTCTGAAGCCGTTGAGTACGACAGTGCCAAGAAACGACACAAAACAAGGCGACAGAATGCGTAGTTAATGTGTAGCGTCTTCAAACACGATATTTTTTCGTTAAATGAACATGTTGACAAGGGTTGCTAGTGTCTCACAGTGGAAGTATATACTCTATTAAAGAATGGACACAAGTTGCGCAAAACACGGCGATTCTGCATTACTACAATCGATGTCTGAGTTCTCGTCGTCAGGCTGTCTCGCACTGATCGGACTTATCACGGTTTGAACAGATTGCAAATGATCGGCGCATCGAAAGTGTGATTGAGTAGCATCTTCAATTCTTGCAGCCCTCTAAGAGGAAGTAATATTGCGCTGTGCGATACAGCGCGCAGTAAACACCTCCAAGCGATCGAAACTATTTACAAGTCCTGGATTATGACACAGATTTTCTTCTTCATGGAGCATTTTCTTCTCATCCTGTCGTTTAGGTGTGATTGGGACACCCACCGATAATTAAATCAGTCCCTGCATCATTTCTAACCCTCAAAGCGCATTCATCATTTTTAATTTCAAACAGCTCAAGGAGACGAAGCGAGGTACGAGGAACATTACAATGCCGTTAACTGAAGCCGTTTTATTTTATTTCTTCTCAATAACCCAATCTCCCAATGAGATGAGAATCTGATTGTAGCAGAATTTTTCACTGTGCCTCTAACAGCGTCTTTTGCCATGAGAATAAAACCAGCTTGATAAATGTTGAGGAAACTCTACCCTTTGATTAGGGTAGATAATTTTGGACAATTCACAGAGGCCCTCTGTAAAAAAAATCCGAGAGCACTGAATAAACTGCACTGGAGAAATGCGTAAGCCTGAGCATTGCTGCAGCACGTGTTATATCGCGCCCCTTGTAGAGATTTCACACTGCGGAAATGATAGCATTGCGTCGTTGACGGCTTTGTGCAGTAAGCTGCGCAAGTTCTTCTATTTTTTTTTTAGCGAAAACTACACTATGTCTGTCAGCGGGGCATTTCAGGCGGTCCACGCTAATCACTTCTGCGCATGTGCCGTAACCATAGCAACCAGTTGCGCCGAGTCGCAGGTATTCGCCGAACTCCGCCGCCTTGGCGGACTCCGCGCAGTGCCACGCGTGACATCATCATTTAGCTATGCGCCTGATTGCGTATGTACGGTGCTTCCAGCCGCTCGCCGTGGCCTCGCAGGTCTCCGCACAGTGCTGCGCATGACGTCATAATTTAGCTATGCGCCTCACAGCGCATGAACTATGCTCTTAGCTACTGTGCCGCGGCGGAGGATATAACCCGCGGAGCTGCCGCTCTCCTTAGAAAAAAGGCGCGACTGGTGGCTGCGTGTATAGAAAGCTGCAGAGGGGGGTAAAGTTGAGACCAAAAAGAAGTTCCAACATATATTGCCGCCATTATGAACTGATCATTGTGGCCAGCATAGTTTTTCTCGTTAAGTAAAATTGAGCAAGGTTTGAACTGGAGTTTCGAAAACTGAGGTAGATAACGTAGTTTGACAAACTTTTTGCGCATTTTTTTCAAGTTTTGAAACACTTTTCAGACATTGTCTGGGGCATAAGGTGCTGATGTAGAAAAATATGAACCATGTTTCTGAGGAGATTCTCTTTGAGTTTCGGTTTGAAAACTTTGTTTTTGAGTGACGCTTCAACTTGCATTTGCAAGATCAAGGCATTTAAAATGAGAAGCCGTTCGTAACAAAGAGCTGCTTGCGCTTTCATGCTTCGCGGTGGGACCTTCAGGCGTTGTATGTAACGCCAAAGCTCTGAAAAGATCCTTCATATCTTCTCACGCATGTGTGAGCAAACAGCCGTATTGAACTTAAATTTCCAAATTTCAATAAAGGTTTTTCCTTCCACAACAAGTGCTATACCTGAACTGACTCCAAGGTGTCTGAGTGAAAACATCGCGAGAGAATTGACACCGAGCGAACAGAATATTTGTATTCGCCGGTTTTCTTACGGGAACAGCTGGGCTGGTTCCGCGTCACGCGTTTTCCACTGCCTCAGTTAGACCAGAATACGCTGCTCTAATCACAGCTTTCTAAATCATCATTTATGAAAGAATACAGGGCAAATAAAGCAAGCAGTAAACACACGCGATCGCCCTTTGACATTTGCTGTACAGAGCGCTGGCTATCCAGAATGAGCCAGGCAGAGGAAATGCGTGTGTGCTCGACGGACGAAATTCACGCGAAGCGCGTAACAATCAAAGGGCTGTCTGGCCTTAAGGTAACATCACAGAAGAAGCTTAACCCCTATATGAGGTTAAAAATACGAGGGGATTTAGCGATTAAAGTAATGAAAGGCGAAAACCTGAGTGCCGCATTCTGCTACGCAATTGGCATTAATTATTACGTAATTACATGTCAACTAAATCAATACTTAGTCATTATATAGGTAATTATAATTACTTATATATCGTCAATAATCAGTTAATTATTGACCTACTTAAGCAGTGAAATATTAGCAATTAATTAGTCAATAATTACTAATTGATTATTGATTGTCATATGGCTATATAAGGCGCACATTCACGCATACTGTGGGGGTGTCAGTGATTGGTCGAGACCGCTATGACGTCATCCCACTTCGGCCAATCAGAGCCGTCGCAAAAGTGGGACACATTTTGTCCACGACAGCATGAGCCATTAAAGGCTTTCGCCTTAAAATTGCCTGGCGTAAGGCTGCCCGTCTACGCAAGAACGAAGTGCAGAGAGCTAAGCACATGTCGGACACGCTGAAGCTACGTGAAGAACGTCTCTCAAAGTGTCGGCGTGAAAAGGCGGAAACTCAAGTTGCGTGCGGCTAGGGTCGAAACCACGTCGCGGGTAGAAAAAGACACCGCAATAAAGCAAGAGGAAGCATGTGCTAGGAAGACTTGCCGGATTACTGAAAACACGATATGGTTAACAGCGAATGATTCAGTGACGAGAACATTCAAAGCCAACTTTGTAAACAATCCGTTCGCTTTCGCTGTTACATACTGGCCAGGACTAACTTCTTTTTTTAAATTTTGACTTCGACTAAAGGATACTTTACACATTTTCTGATGAATGTTACTAATTTTACTTCTGTTTATTTTCAAAAGTCCAAATTCCGGTCACTTGACAAACATGCAGATACGGCAGTCGTCCATCACATGATCCCTACCACATGTCACGCTACCAGAAGTGTGACGTCACATCCAGATGTCGCCATTACTCTGAATATCTGGACGTGTGATTGACGTTTTTGGCTACAGTTAATTGCCTATTCATTAAATTTTACCCATACGATTTTCTAGGCGAGATTTTATTATTCTCCATCTACTCAATTATTAGTTTTTGGTAAGTCGTTCGGTCATGGCAAAATTGTGTACACAACGTTTGGGTACGCCAAACCTCGAAAATAAACACTCAATTTGCTTACGCATTAATACAGTTCAGAAGAGCGTGTTGTCGGGCTAGTTGGTTCTGCATAGTATATAAGAGAAATGCGCAATAACTTAGACTGGACACAGGAAGAAACACATACAACAGTTCACGAGCACAACTACCAACTGTTTAATGGGGTGAAGCAACAACAGCATATATACAGAAGAGCAGAGCATGCTTAAAGGTAGAGCAGGCACCCACATCACAAACACCGCAGTTTTACACAAACGAATCAAGATAAGAAACTTCAGCATCATAGATCTGGTAGTTGGTAGCTGCGCTCGTGAACCGTTGTATGTGTTTCTTCCTGCGTCCTGTTTAAGTTATTGCGCATTTCTCTTATATACTACGCATTAAAAGTTTCATGCGTTGATATCATTACAGGTGACGTGGGCTACTACGATGAAAACGGCCGCTTCTTTGTCGTAGACCGCCTGAAGAACATAATCAAGTGCCACGACTACAACGTAGCTCCACGCGAGATTGAGGCCATACTTCTCACTCACCCGGCGGTTGTGGAGGCCTGCGTCATTGGCGTTCCTGATGAAAAAGTTAGCGAGGCACCCACTGCGTTTGTAGTCCGGAAGCAATGCTCGAAAGGCGGACCTGCGGTAACAGAAGAGGAACTGATTGATCTTGTAGCAGGTGAGAACGAGTTTCCGTAGCTGCAAAGTTCACGTCCTTCATTGGATAGTGAAGACAAAGTGACGTCAGCTTGTGTCTACAGGGTACAGCGCTCTAAGTCTAGAGATACCACTCTCACGAAAAAAGAGATGTTTAAAACAACCATATAAACGATATACAAAACAGAAGTGTTGCCATCACCGGCCCTTTTTGCAAGTAAAGGGGTTGCGTCGACATCGAATTTTCGGCACAAACCCCAGATGCAATTCGCCACCCAACAACTGCAGCCAGTCCTTTTGAGAGTGGATGCCACAGCTCTTTAAAAAAAGCTGGATAATTTATTTCTAGTGTTTTATCAATTCTAAATGTGCAGGTTTTGGGCGAAAAAAACAAAAAAACATTACAATCTTCTGAAAGAGCCGAAGAATAAATTTTAGCTGCGAACAGTGTTTCGATTCAGTTTTCCTGGGTCTTGTTTAAGACCAGCGCCATTCAGTAAATTACAACGGAGCTGTCTGAATTCGAGAAGGCCAAGAAACATACTTGCTTTTTTGATGAATATCACAATGGAGTGACAAAAGATGTGATGTGCTTCATTTGTTCAGCATCCTGAAGAATATAATAAGCTGTATTGTGTTGAATTGGCTTGCTTATTGTCATGACACAAATCGTTAAGAGATCACTTCAGATGCAGGCGGCAATAAAAACAGCACGATCTAAATTGAGTACTGTCTTTGGGGTGTTAGACACAGTTAGTTTTGATTCATGTACTCATTTTCTAAACTGTTTTGCCTTGTAAAAGGCTGAGCGGATTTCCGTAATAAACGGAAGATCGTGCCATACATCACTGTCTTTGTAGTATTCTGGTATTTTCTTCAAGAACTCAGTGCCGTATTATTTCCTTCAGAAAGGCCACTAAATAAAAATTTTCGAGACATGCATCACCTATATCGCACTTACTGAACAAATTGTTTTTCCAGGACAAACAGCCTACTACAAACATTTGTACGGTGGTGTCATCTTTCTGGAAGAGCTTCCTAAAACCGCCAATGGAAAGACGAATGTGCCGAAGCTGCGCCTTTTGAAATAGGTTTTGCAGGGCGCTTCAACGTCAAGAAGAGAGATAAACAGCTCTAGAAAGCTATGGAATGAAATATAAAGGCCAAACATGGCACAGCTATCAGCCCACATTTCTTTCAAATCGACTGTTGAGCCCTACACCAAGAGAAACTCAGTTCACCGCCTTCCTGTAAATTGCTCTTCATAAAGACGATTATAACAACTTCAAGGAAAGCACTCGCCTAACAGATTACCTGTATCAGCTTTTAAGCAGTGTTAGGTTTGCAGCGTCCACATTAAGATTTCTGGCTCGAGGATTGTGTGGAATAATGTTACGCGTAGAGCGAACACTGGTCCTTAGAAGCCTCGTATTTAAATGAAAAACCTCTTTCATATAAGTCGTTCAATTTCCAGAGTCTTCCACAACGGCGTCTCTTATGGCCTGAGCCGCTTTGGGACGTTAAACCCTGCAAACCAAACGAAACCATAATTTGTGCTCTTTTATATCACATGTCATCTCAAACGTAGAGTCGTGAGCAAAAGTGGTATACAACACTACGCCAGGGACAAAGCTCGGGATGGATGGATGGATTATAGGAGCGTCCCCTTTGAAACGGGGTGGTAGCAGTAGCTATCATGCTCATTTTTCTCCCTATATCTTAATTATTGATTTAGAATGGTTAACTAAACCATCATTCTATTTATTAAATTTTGTTCCTACATAACTAACATTATGTCACTTCTCTGCTTTTAAGCCACCAATCTTCCAGTCGTTTTTTGCTAGTTTCCACCGCCGGTTTATTCACCCGGCCACTGTTATCTCTAAACCCCAGAGCTTCAGGAACAGTGGTTGTGCCTGCATCAACTTCCGGATGGATACCATTACATTCGAGTATAATATGGTAAATTGCTTCACTGGAGTTTCCACATACAGCACATGCGTCATCTCCATTGTTAAATTTCTTTTGTAGCTGCGTGTTCTAAGGCACCCTGATCTAGCTTCAAAAAGTAGGGCACTGCCTCTTGAGTTATCAAAGAAATCTTCCTTCCTGATCTGCATTTTCCACTTTCGGTATAATTCCCCACTCTGTTTCTTTTCCATCGAATTTATCCACTTTTTACCTTGTGTGTTTTTCACCTGTTGCTTAATGCTCTTTATTTCTCCGTCCTTGTTACTAGCATACTTATTAGTTAGTTTCCTAGTTCTTATCCTCCATTGTGAGTCAACGCTTTTTAGGTACAGGTATTTAAATACTTTAGCTGCCCATCTGTTACTGTCCAATTTCCTCAGGCGTTCCTCATATAATATTTTACTCTGAGCTTCCCGTACTTCGAAAGATGCCCAGCCCATATCTCCCTGTACCGCCTCATTTGTAGTTTTGCCGTGGGCACCTAGTGCTAATCGTCCAACGGATCTCTGATTTGTTTCTAGTGTCGACTGTACCTCTGATTTTAGGCACAAAACCGCATTTCCGAAAGTAAGTCCGGGCACCATAATTCCTTTCCAAATACCCCTCAAAACCTCATACCTATTGTATCCCCACAATGCCTTATGCTTCATTATCCCGGCATTCCTTCGTCCTAATTGGCCTTAAGTGATTGCTCATGCTTTCCAATGTATGCCAATCCTTCGTTTACCCATACCCCCAGATATTTATATTCTGCTACTCTAGGTATTTCAAGGCCTTGTATTTTAAGACCCTGATCAGTTGAGCCGTTGAAAATCATCAGACCCGACTTAACTGCGCTGAAACTGAAGCCTAGAGCGTCCCCTTCGTCTCCACAATACTTAACTAGAGTTTGCAATTCTTCCAGACTCTCAGCTAGCAGCACAATATCGTCTGCATACATCAAACCGGGGAGGCGCTGCTCTACCGCCTTTCCACCTAATCTATATGACAGGTTAAAACCTAGGTTACTCTCTTGTATCCTCCGTTCCAGGTTTGACATATAAAGCATGAACAGCACAGGTGATAGAGGACAGCCTTGTCTTAATCCTTTGAATACTTTGACATCCTCCGTACTTCTTATCCCTTCCCACGTAATTTCTACTTTGTTATCCCGGTATATTTCCTGTAGGAACTCTATTATCTCATAACCGATACCTTCTTCTTTTAATATGTTCCACAGGAGTTCCCTGCTTACGTTGTCGTACGCCCCGTTTATGTCCAGGAAGGCCAAATACAAAGGTCTATTTTCCACTCTAGATATTTCGATGCATTGGGTAAGCACGAACAGGCTATCATCTAAGCGCCTACCATTTCTAAAGCCGTTCTGAAGTTCTCCGAGTATCTTGTTACTTTCAACCCATGCTTGCACCTTTAATTTCACCACCTGCATGGCTGACCTGTACATAACAGATGTTATGGTAATCGGCCTCTAGGATCTTACGTGCATCCTGTCTCCTTTCCCTTTATAAATCAAATTCATTTTACTCTGCCGCCAGCTGTCCGGAATTTGCTTATTCGTTATGACTGTTTCCAGAGCTTTTAACAACGTTTTCTTACTTTTTGGACCGAGTTCATTAATCAGCTTTATCGGAATTCCATATATTCCTGTAGATGTGTTTTTAGGAATATTTTTTTCTGCCTTTTTCCAGTTTAGATTGGTCAGTTCTAAGCTGCTTTATATTCTGCTACCTTGTGTTGCTTCCTGATTTGCGGAGATTACCCTATCGCCGCTCTTAAATGACTCGGCTATAACTGATGTAATGTAGTTCACTGCGTTATCTCCCTTTAAACAATTTCTCTCGCTATCTTGAATCCGATCCTGCTTTCTTTGATTCTTCATCCCTAGCCAGCTTATATGGTTCCAGAATGTTCTTGCTCCGCCTCTAGAGGCATCGTATATATCAGCCATCCAGCGATCGGTGGACTGTCTTATTTTACTTTGGACGAGGGCCTGCACTTGAAGTTTCTTTTGTCGATATGATTCCCATTTTTGATCGATTTCCTCCTGAGATACCTGTGCTTTCTTTGCCATTTGGTGTTCCCTTGAAGCAGCCCGTCGTTGTTCAATGGCTTCCCTGATTTCCTTATTCCACCAGCTTCGTGGCTTCCTCTTTCCATTCCAGCGGTTCGCTACTTTAACCTCCTGAATTTTCCTCCTTATGAGTAGTTCTACCTGTTCATAATCCCAGTCTTCCATGGGGCTTTTCTCTATTGCTTCCTCTATGTCTGCTGCTATCTGCGCTATTTGATCATCGTTTAATTTTGCGTTTACGTTTTGTCTAAGTTCCATTTCTCTTTTCATCAAGGGTCCCATCTGCAGACTAATACGTTTGTGATCACTTCCCAGACTACACTCCCCTTCTTCGTCTATTTCCATTTTTGTGACCTTGCTATAAATTTCCTGCGACGTTAGACAATAGTCAATGGTCGTCTGCCTGTTGCGGAATTCCCACGTGATTTGGCCTTCACATTTTGTTTCTCTATTTACTATAACTAGATCGTGTCGCTCGCAGAAATCTAGCATTAGCTTGCCGTTACAATCCGTGTATCCATCCAGATCGTCGATGTGGCCGTTCATGTCCCCCAGTAGAATAATATTGGCTCCGTTTCCAAACTGGCTTATATCGTCACTGAGACATTCAACAAGATCCCTGTTTTCTTGCCTGCATTGATGTCCTGTTCCTAAATAAACTACCCCTAGCCATGTCCTTATACCGGCAGTTGTTCCTGAAACCCAGATATGTTCTTTACAAGATGATTTAATTCTTTGCCAATTTGTTCCCTGGTGTATCAACATACCTACCCCTCCACCCTTTTTTTCCGTTCTCGTTCTGTTGCACCCTTCCCAGACGTAGCCTTCTATAAACGGCGGATCTTCTAGATCTCTGAGATGAGTCTCGCAAAGAGCGTACACCCCTATATTGTCATCCTTCAACTGCTGTTCTATCTCTAGCCATTTCGCTCTTTTTCTACCTCCTTGCATGTTTATGTAGCTGATCCTAGTGTTAAATTTCTTTTTTGTTCTTTTCTTTCTCGACCTACTCTTTGCCATGTTTGGGGGCTCAGCCTCCATTATTACACTTTGTTCTGCTTCACTTCTAACTACCTCTGTGCACAGAGTCCTCGCGGACCCCCTAAAAAAGCTACAGCCCTGCCTGCCAAGCGCCAGCCGATCTCTGCTCCGACCCTTCTGTTAAAATGAATGCCATCTCGCTGAAAAGCCCTACCGAAACCTGCTTTATGTACCTCCCTGTTTACCTCAACCACTTCGAAACGCTTCTCCAGGCTTAACTTTCTTATGTCCTGATTAACTGTCACCACGTCCTTTTCCATCTTTCCGTTCAATCCTAGCACCTCTGGTACTGTGCATACAACTATCTGCGTCTGCTGTGCTATCTCCCTGATCTCGTCAACTCCCTTAGCTAAACTTTCCACCACTCCTGCAGCGTCACCATTTAGGATATCGTTTAGCCCCACGGCTACTATTACCATACTGCGCTCTGCGGAATTCTTTAACAGCCTATTTTTTCTCTCTTTTAGCACTGCCCTCATTGTTCTCCATGGGAAGACTCCAACCAACACTCTCTTATGCCCCCTTACACGTTCCAAGATATCTCGCTTGCACCTGTCCATGTTAGAATCTCCGGCGATAAGCACCTGGGCCTTCTCTCTCCCTCTCCCAACTGTTGGCTCTTGCTTTCGGTTATCTGTGTCCTTATCTCCGGGATTTTCATTCTTCCTTACTTTTTCCTTTTTTTCCGGCGTCGTAGCTGCTTCTAAATAACTCTGGCGGTTCGGCTCCGCCTGACCTACTTTGCTTATGCCTTCCATGCCAGTGCTGGCCCCAGCCACGTGGTCTGCATTGGAATGTTCGTCCTCGTTGGTTCCAAGGACAAAGTCGGCCCCTTTTTTTTTTTTTTAGCTTGAGTAAGCTGTCCAAGCAGTTTCTGATTTTCCGTCCTTAGCAAACGTACTTCATTTTCTAAATCCTCCACACGAGACACTAAACTGTCCCTTTCTTGATCAAATCTATCTAGACGCGCACTCAGTACGCAACACCGACACAAAAAGCCGCTGCCTTCCGCTTCACCTACAGAGCCAAAACGCGTTTCTTTGAGATTAACCTGCGCCTCACACTGAGTACACTTTACCTTCTTTTGATTGCACATCTTAAGCGTTTATCGACTGAGCTATATCTATTACGAATTCTCAGAATATACAAATTGTCAAAAGAAGACACAAGAAACGACTAGCAAACACGCGTTAAAAACCAATTCTGCGGATGCCAATAGCCTAGAAAAAAATATTCATCTAAACAAGATAGCTAAATAATGAACGCCAAGAAAACCTAGCTGCCGGCACGAAAAACCAGGCCGCTAGGACCAAGAGCTAAAATCTATTCTTTTGGCTGCACCTAACCTAACTAGCTGAAAACGAAATAAAGTTAATAAAAGAAAGAACTCATCTATTTCTGCCAAGACTGTCTCAAGGCAGGCCACAGAGCGGATGTCTGCCCAACACCCAACGCCAACGTATGTCGGAACTGCGGCCTTCATGAACCAGAGGAAAACCACACCTGTGAAGCCAAGTGCGTGGCCTGCCAGGGAAACCACCCAACAGGAGACAAGGCCTGCAAGCAGCGCCTCAGGGCACATATCGGACGTTACAACAAAGCTAAACAAAGCAATAACAATCAGCAACAGAAGCCCCCCAAGCAGCACGTCAGCCGGAGAGATCAGCAGATCAAGCCGATGGAGCGCCGCTGGTTTTCATCGGAGGAGGAGGAACAGCAGCTGGCAGAGAAACAGAGACCCCAATCCCGATCGAGATCCAAGGGACGGGACTTGACAGCCTACTATTCCCAACAGAAGACACAACAGATCAGGCCCAACCAGCAGGGACCACCAGAAGCGATAGGGGCGACGCCAGACAAGCTAGAGCACGACAGCAAAAGGGTAAGCTGGGCTCAGGTTGCCTCTCCCACTGCTCTAAATGGGTATGGTCCATGCCAGGATTGCACTAGGCTCGAGGAGCAAAATAGACAACTGAAAATAAAACTATCAGAACAACAGAAACGCCTTAATAAGGTGGAACAACAACTACAACAACTGCTACAAATGGGTCAGAAGCAAACTGCCCCCCAACCCTCATCAATAGTATCGATACAGCCACAACCGGTACAAAATGCTGTAAACACCTCCGCATCTCAACCTCAACAGGCAAGTGTACTCCAAACGCAACGGCAGAAAACACTTACGCAAACTCTCGGACTTCACACTCAAGAAAACGCACCAAGCATTCTTACTCAAATGCAACAAATGATTATTCAAATGCAGCAGACCATGACACAACTAACCAAACAACTCCAAGACCAACAAATTGCCACGCAAACTCAATTTGCGGCAGTTCAAGAAGAATTCAATTCGAAAATCCAAATAATAACTCAGGGGGTGCGAAAACGCACAGGAATCCCCGATGACCCTCGACTAAAAACCCACCGAAGGTCCGCTGGCATGACAGATCTCAGCGACTGCGAGTCAGTGGCGAGTAACGCTGATGGCTGCCTCCCCTAACCGGCAACCAAACCACCTAGAGCTCTGGCAGTGGAACTGTCGCTCCTTCAAGAGGAAACGCAGCTCCCTGCAGATGTTTATTCAAAATCAACCGATACCTCCGGACGTCATCTGTCTTCAAGAAACAGGATGCACAACATACCTCAAAGGATACCTCACATACACCCATGACACGGCACCTAAAATAGCTACACTAGTGGCCCCCACACTAACAGTCATACCACACGACCTTCCCTTCAGTGAAATTAATCAAGTTCTCATCGAGATCATCTCTCAAAAAAGAAGAAAGCAGAGTGTGTTTGTTCTAAACCTTTACAGTCCTCCAAGCAACACGCACGAAAATTTCAAGCCACTTTTACTGGAATGCACACGCATAGCGGGAACGAACCCCCTTATTATTATGGGGGACCTAAACGCTGTACATACGGCATGGGGCTACCACAAGGACACCCCGAAGGGAACCAAGTTGTTGGAATCTGCTGAGCAGCTGGACCTATGTCTTATGACGGACACCATGTCCCCCACTAGAATAGGAAACAGTGTAAGCAGAGACACCTGCCCAGACCTAGCTTTCACCAAAAACATAAGACATTGCACCTGGACCAATCTAGAAGAAACACTTGGCAGCGATCACAAAATCCTTAGCTTATCCCTAATGACAACCCGTATGAAAAGGAACATTGGCTCTACTAAAATAACAGACTGGGATAAGTTCAGACAAATTAGACGGCCACACGACGGCATCACAACAATTGAAGATTGGGTTCAAAGCCTGAAGGATGCTCATGCAAAAACGACCAAGACTATCAACACAACGACAAAAACCCCAGAAGTAGACAACAATCTCCTACATTTATGGGAAGCCCGAAAAAGTCTATTAAAACGGTGGAAATTGCAAAAATTAAATAGAAAACTTAAAATGAAGATAGCACAGGTTACGGCTGAAGCACAAGAGTATGCTATAAAGCTCGCCAAGCAAAACTGAGCAGATTTCTGCAATTCACTGAAAGGTACCCTAAGCACGGCTAAAGCATGGTCAATATTAAGAAGCATGATAGACACATCAAAAACCAAAACGGCCACAAGAAGAACCCTCCACACCATAGCCCATAAATACCCGGGCACAGATGCAGAGTTGATCACCGCCATGCACAAGAAATACATAGGAGACCCTACTCCGGCTTGCCAAACTTCATATGCGGGTCAACCAAACCCCTCCCTTGACTCCCCCATAACACTGGCGGAGGTCTACTCAGCCGCCCGTACATTTACAAGAAACACTGCCCCTGGAGGAGACAAAGTCACCTACGCTATGATTAGGAACTTAAGCACCGAACATCTGCAAGACCTAACGAAGTACATCAACGAAGAACTGTGGGAGAAGGGACAGGTCCCATCAGCTTGGAGACACGCGGATATCATCACCATACCAAAGGCTGGAAAGCCACCGGCTGTGGAGAGTCTCCGTCCTATCTCCCTCACTTCTTGCCTGGGAAAACTCTATGAAAAAGTAGTCCACCTAAGGCTCCAAAATTACATCGACGAAAACAACATCTTTCCTTCCTGCATGCTGGGCTTCCGCAAGGGACTCTGCACGCAAGATGCTTTCCTCCGGATTAGGGAAGAGGTAATCAACACCATACCCCGAAAAGGCGAAAATTTCATTCTGGCACTAGATCTCAATGGAGCATTCGACAACATTGGCCACCAAACCATATTGCAAGAATTAAACAATATCAACTGCGGAGAGAAAATTTTCAAATACGTGAAGGCTTTCCTCTCAGATCGCACAGCCACCATAGGAATTGGAGAGATCCGATCACCAAAAGTACCCATGCCGAACAAAGGTACACCGCAGGGTTCATTAATCTCTCCAATGCTATTTAACATAGCAATGATAAATTTAGCAAAAAAGCTGTTGACCCGCACTGATATTGGCTTCACTTTATACGCGGACGACATCACCATCTGGGCTACTCAGGGATCCTTGGCGCAAAAAGAAGAAGCTCTGCAAGCCGCTGTAGACCTAGTCGAGGAATTTGCCGGGGAGAGTGGTCTTCAATGCTCCCCAGAAAAATCCGAACTTATCAGGCTACACAGAAGAAATTACAAGTCCCCAGGAGAAATTCAGCTCTCTCTAGGAGACCAGATAATTCAAGAGAAGGACAAGATCAGAGTTTTGGGGCTGTGGTTGCAAAGCAATTTGAGAGTGGATTATACAATCAAAACACTCAAAACCACTGTCAACCAAATTTCCAGAATGATTAGAAGGGTGACCTGCCACCGGAAAGGGATGAGGGAGGAGGACACCCTACGCCTAGTACAGGCCCTAGTCGTTAGCAGAATTACCTACGGGCTCCCATATCACGAAATTAGATTCACTGATAAAAGGGCCATTGACACTATTATAAGAGGAGCCTATAAAACGGCCCTAAACCTCCCGCCAACAACATCAACGGAACTTCTTTGGGCACTCGGAGTGCGCAACAACTTCGAGGAGCTCAAGGAGGCGGTTCTAGAGAGTCAGAAACAACGCCTAACAACAACGCAGGCGGGTAGGGAAATCCTGTCAAAACTAGGGCTATGGCAGGCACTAAGAACTTCTGAGATCAAATCACAAATTCCGACATCCACAAGAAACAACATCTATGTGATCCCGATACCCAGGCACATGCACCATGAGTTACAGAAGGGTCGAAGGAAAGCCAGAGTCAAATCATTGGAAAAACAATTGTCTAAAGACGCGGAAGTTGTCTACGTGGACATAGGGGCTTACGGCGAACCTGGCAAGTTCACAATAGCTGCAGTTGACCACAAGAAGAGGCCAATTATTCAGGCTTCGATCTATGCCAAGGATCCTGCGGAAGCGGAATCACTGGCAATAGCCATCACCATAAAAACACAAGACAACCAAAATAAGTCATCACATGTAGTGACGGACTCCCAACCAGCCTGCAGGGACTACCTGGCCGGAAAACCTCACAAAAGAGCGTGTGCAATATTACGTTCCATCTCCCAGACGCACACAATTACATGGACACCTGGACACGAAGGCCTAGAAGGAAATGAGGTAGCGAATGATCTAGCCCGAGCTCTTACAAACCTGGCGGATCCCCATCCCTACCTCACCCCTCTCCTAGGACCCTACGGCGACAGGCTGGAACACCTACGGTTAGAAAGAAGAATTTTCTCACCACCACACAAACACCTTCCTTCCTCGGACGCTATAGACTGGCGAAAAATACAAACAAACACATTCCCTCATCTTCAAATTTTAAATAAGATAAGCCCAACAAAATACACGAGTTACTGTCCTTGGTGCGGTGCAAGCCCCACACTCTTTCACATCTCTTGGGAATGCCAGGACAAACCTGACCCAACGTTAATAGTGCCATGCCCGACACACGAGCAGTGGGAGGCGGCCCTGACCAGCGACAACCTGGACCAGCAAGCCTGGATTATCCAGCTAGTCCGCAAGTCAGCTGCTGCCAGCGGAGCCCTGGACTAGGGGCACCGACCACCCAGCTCCTGCGAATATTTACTGATTATATGCTCATTAAAAGTTTTCTCTCTCTCTCTCTCTCTCTCTCTCTCTCATCTATTTCACGCTTCGGAAGCTCCCGCTGTCGCCAGTCCGTCCGTTTTCGGTAGCCACGTGCAATCGAAGGAGCGATGGAACACGCGTCCGCACCACACGGCTGTCAACTGTCAATTCCTGCATCAAAATGCCATCTAGCGGCAGCGTAAAGTACAACGACAGTGACACATGCATGTGGATAAAATGGGGCACTGTCACTAATGTCTCGACCATAGATAGCTGTTGCTAGATATAGATTGCATGCAGTTTTATAGAGCTCTGCCACCGGCTGAGTGTTTTATACCAATTTTGCTCACGACTGTGCAAAGCACACAGTCGTATACTGCCACGTTATCTGAAAGACCAGTCGACGTAGATATTAAGCCCGGCTTATACCAAACTGTCCGTACGTTCCTGCGAGACCTGTGCGTTGTATGTCCTACTCGGGGTGTAGAGTCCCAGGTTTCCATTCAAATGATACCTTGCCACCTGACAGCTGTCGAGATAGCAGCTGGACGCTGTGTTGCACTTTGTCTTCTTCATGCCTGTAATCCACGTGACCTAAAGAGTATCACATACCAGCCATACGGATCACATGCTCCTGATTTTGCGTACACAACTCCGTCGCCTATCTTCCTACTCCTCCACTTTCCACTCTGCAAATCACATCTTAAATTTCCACCTTTCTATCTTTTATCGCTGTGGACCTCACTGTTCAGATGCGGCAGTAGTGCCGTTCACAATGCTTTCAAAGGTTGCAATCACCGCACTTTAAGCTTCGCATTTAGATGTAGTACGCGACTGTGTTCGGACGTCCACACAGCAAATAAGACGCAAACATACTGACCAAAGGCCTCACGTTGCCAGGCTCAATCATTTCCTCGTAAATAATGCCGGAAATTGACAGCGTCACAATGGGCTGACATAAAGGCCCTGGTCTATGCAGTAGATATATGTATTTAAATTCAGGAACTGTATTGGTCAGTGCCCTCTGTAGTCACCGGTATAATAGCGCTATAAAAATAGCGGTCCGGTACGATTTCGCCAGTTGTTAAGTATTGTTTCAAGGCAACTCTGGCGCCATCTGCCGATTCTGTCTTCGGTGTGCTGTGTTATAAAAGCGGCCAAATTAGGAAGGCTGGAGTTCACCCGCAGATTAAAGCAGAGTGCGGTTGCGCATCATCATGGTCGAATTACTGCTGGCAAGGTTTCGCTACTTTCCCGCCGCGGAGATGATTGCGCGTCATCATGTTCTAATTACTGCTGGCGAGGTTTCGCTACTTTCCCGACGCGAAGATAATTATTGAGCCACGGCTATTGGTAACCTCGACGCTACATAAGCCGAAATGGAGATGAGCCGATATTACCGCTTCTGTCGACTGATACAAGAAATAGTTTCTGATTTAAGTTTTACCGCTGTGAAGGCTTGATTAATGTCTACGTTTTTGGGAATCTGGCTGGGTGGATTCCACGTCGATTCGCAGCTTGAGGACCACATTTTGGTGAAATTGACCTGCATGAATCGTAGGTGAAAAGTAATATTCAACTATATACCCCCCCCCCCCCCCTCCCCATGTGTTTATGAACCCTTGACTTTAAGAGATCCATCTCATGTGGTCGAAAATGGCGTTCTAGAGCGTATACACAGGGAAAAACATCATTTCGAATTACTTTACATGGTGAAACACAAATTCCTTTCAATTTTACTAGTATCTTTATCGCTCTTCATCGTCCAAAGCCGCGTGTACTCCCTTGAAAACTGAAGTGAAATGTTTGCCCAAGTTGATTCGATGCCGAGGTGCTTGCACCAAAAGAAAATATGTCATCATTGCTTTGATATATGGCAGCGTAGCCTAAAGCTGAGATAAAAGCTAGAAACTCTTTCGACACGGTCAGTCTTTGCGTGACGTGTATTTATATGCCCGGCGTTTTCAATCTTGGATAATCTAAAGTTTTGCTTGAAAAATGCGTCTCTATCGTTAAAGTCCGGAAATGTACCGGTACAGACAAGGTTCAAGTGCTTCCTTATCGCTCGTTTATTAGATTTTCAGTGAACCAGTGCAGAATTTAGGGTGTCCTCTATTGTGAAAAATACGAAGGTTCACATCTCTCATTGAAGATGACCTTTGGCTTGCAGTGACGAGGTCATTATTGTCATCATCCTATTTTTACCCTTAAATGCTTCTGCGCAGGTGGCTCTAACTTCACACTACTTATTGCAGCGGTGTAGCTGTGTAAGAAATGCTGGTCGATTTCTTACGATGTTTATCATCCGCAGAAGTGCAGATGGGTCCTTGTGCCATGGAGAAGCGCAAGCTGCACACAGGGTGCGTATTTAGCACAAGAGACAGACAAAACTGTGCGCCTAAGGAAATCGAAATATACGTACACAGATTCAGGGTAGTACAGGGTAAGCATAACCGACCTATCCAGCTGACCTATGAGCGAATCGGTAAAAAATAATAATTCAAATAATTTACATGTGAATTTGCTGTAAGTTGGTAAAACATACCTCGAACTCACGTCGTATCGCAAGTTGCTAAGGTTACATTTAACATGAGGTAACATTTAACGCTAAAGTCTTCGTTCAGCAGAAACTTTGGCATCGGCGTTATGAGAGAAAAATCATAGGCATGCTCTTCTGGCAAGTTGGAGTTGGCAGGTGGCATGTATGTCTTAGCCTTCTGCAAGGTCACGCAACAACATGAAATAATCAATTTGGCAAGAACTGTCGATTCGGGATTCTCATTGAATATGGGAGTGTGAGGAGAATCGAACCTCCATGCGGTTCAATATCGAGTGAGACCCGCAAATGTAGGCCACGCAGGCACGTTCGAACGGCTTGGCTAGGCAGGTTACTATATCTATGTGGGGTAGGCTTGCATATTATATGGCCGTTAACGACTGCAGGCTAAACAGTATGTGTGAAACAATAGAGGTAGAAGTTCAGAAACCAGTTATTCAGCAAGTTTAAAAAGAATGTGCGCCACTACGGTCCGCAATGAGATCATCGCATGGGAGCCCGTAGCTATGGCTTGCTTTAACCTTAAAAGGGAGGTTATGCGTCTTCCTATTTACTCTTCATCAATGAAGTATTCATACCTCAGAACACTTCAATTTTTTAGGTAAGAGAACTGCCGATCTTCTTTCTTTCTGATATGTGTATAGCTTCCACGTTTTTCGCGTCCTTCATTTCTCACGATTACTTACAAAGTGGATTCGTAGACAGAAAGGCACTATCTTTCACTCACTCACTCACTCACTCACTCACTCACTCACTCACTCACTCACTCACTCACTCACTCACTCGCTCACTCGCTCACTCGCTCACTCGCTCACTCACTCACACACTCACTCACTCACTCACTCACTCACTCACTCACTCACTCACTCACACACTCACTCACTCACTCACTCACTCACTCACTCACTCACTCACTCACTCACTCACTCACTCACTCACTCACTCACTCACTCACTCACTCACTCACTCACTCACTCACTCACTCACTCACTCACTCACTCACTCACTCACTCTACTGCACCGCACTTCACTGCTGATGGCAGCGTTGGAATTGTGAGGTATCCCTTAAAGCTACTGAGTTCTACTCCTAAACGCATAGTACAACCTGGGACGTAAGAGTGTGCAGAACGAAGTGCCATTGGCCGCCTGCCACCTGCTGGGTGGTAGGCTACAAAGTCGAAAGCTGGAAATCCCACCCACATTTAGCGAAGAGAATCTGAGAGGCGATGGGAGGTTTAACCATTTTGGTGTATGGCGAAGAAGGGAGGACACGCCACTACAAGTTGGATATCACGCGGGGAGAATTTGGTGGGTGCACGTGGTTAGAGGCCCCGCCGGGGTGGTGCAGTGGTAAGACGCCCGACTACTGTGCCGGAGTTCCCGGGTTCGAACCCGACCACGGCGGCTGCGTTTCGATGGGGGCGAAACGAAGTGGCGTCCGTGTGCTGTGCGATGTCAGCGCACGTTAAAGATCCCCAGGTGGTCGAAATTACTCCGTAGCCCTCCACTACGGCTCCTCTTTCTCTCTCTTTCCACTTTCACTCCCACCTTCCTCCCTTCCCTTACGGTGCGGTTCGGGTGTCCACAGAGCAAGTGTGACAGTTACTGCGCCTTTCCCTTCCTGTGAACCAATTTAAATTTAACGTGGTTAGAGCGTAAGATAAGTCCGAATACTGTGCAACCGCTGGGTAGTGGATGCACAGCATCGAGCAACAGAAGGGCGACTATCCTAAAAGCGTCAACCTGGAGCCAGAAGCCACCGATAAAAATAAACGCATAGGGGACCTTTTTGTTTTGTTTTGACAAGTTTATATCTCATAACGGAGCCGCTTATTTTCGAGGAAATTTTCGCTGATTGCCCCAAAAGACTTTATGACGAGAACAGAGGAGTAGCACAACACGAGGGCGAAGGTGGGGATGCGGCTTAAGTGAGAAAAAAGCAGTAGCGGAAGAGAGAAAGGCGGGAGCGTAGAGTAGAAGAGTACGGCGTGATGATCTCGCGTAACTCATAAATAGGTGTTGTCTTTCAGAACGCAGCGTTAGTCTCCAAAAACAACTGCCATATCTGAGGTCACAGACCTCCTTTGTAACAATCAAGAACCGGGAAAGTATTTTCAGCTAAAGGATGATATGGGAGAAAATAAATAGCAATGTTTGAGTGCACGCATATATTATGTGTTTGCCCGAAAACCTATTCTTGAGAATATAACAAACCGAAATATATGTAAAGCTGCGCTCAAAATACGCCTTACGGAGTATTGTAATTGTCTGCAAATTTAATTTTAGGCTTTAAACCTATGAATATCACTAAGGCCGAACGTGAAGTGAATAAAGAAGTACCATCTTATTGATACGGGCTTGACACTTAGCTATGTTGTGGGTTTCGTTGTGGTTGAAACCAACAAAGATGGCGCGCGCCCAAAGTTAAGGAGGGTATGGGATGTTTATGAGCGAAAAACGTAGTGTTAAGACAGGACTAGAGAGACGAGGACAGGACGGACAGATGTTTATGCCCTGATAGTGTTTAGATTTTTAACATGTTTCTTATCCGGCTGGATGATTTTGCAATGTTTCAAGAGCCTGCTGTCCACAGTAGTCTCAGTAAAATCTTTCAGAACCCATAGAATTAGACCTTGTGCCGTAGTCTTTGGAGTTATTCATTAAAGGACATCACGGCTGAATGATAAGCCTGTCGTGAAAGTAAATCTAGCAGATGACAGTGACCAAACCTATTTGCGTTTCTTATTTATAAAGGAATCAGTTGAAATAAAGAATATGCAGATATCTCTTTGAGCAATTGAAGATATATAGACTGTCCCAAGGTTATTTAAGTGACTATTGCTACAGCAAGCTTTGGTATTCATACACTTGGCTGCCTTAGCCGTACCAAGTATTATGGTTGAAAGATAAGAGATCGCTCGTCCATTATATCCCTGTTTCATTCAGTGAGCTCTATAGATTCCCTTTATGTGAGCAAAGCTTCATTATTCAACCGTCTCACATGTGCCCAATATCTTAATAGTTTTCCGGTCGCATGCGGGGTAAAAATGCGAAATAAACGAATGAAAGACACAAGGATTACATAAAAAATCAAGTCTGAAAGAAATTTAGTTTATTCTTGCTGAAGGGTTGAACACTTCACTATTCGTGTTAGGTGGCTCTAAGCAGGGTCGGCCAGATTTGTACAGAGACTATTGCTTCAATCCTTCGTGGCAACTCCAACGCATGGAGAGACTCGAGAGTTGGACGATGCTGTAAGCGATGTATTTAGCCTAGTCAAGAAACCGATTTGAAGCCGGAGAACTTAGCAAATTGTGGGCTGCCCTTAAAGTCGCCTTAAGTTTCACAATCGTAAACTCCTTTTTATTACTCAAGAGTGGTGCCTTTCAAACTCCTCTTCGGTTCAGCATGGCATGAATTAGCGCGGCTGTTTGTCCCCTGGCCAAAATGTCTAGAGCCGCCGATATGTTAAACCTTCTTGAAAGGATAAACGTTCAGCCACTGTGCGCCCATAAAAACACCCTTAAAACTTAAGCTGCTTTGTGTTGAACACTATGTTAACCTAATTTCGCCACTGAAATGATGAATCGCAAGTAGTTTACTGATCCAAGTTGGACTTTAACACGTGCGAGCTTTCGCAATAATTTTGGATGGCAGAATTAGCAGACTGTAGCTCCCACTCCCGTTCCACAAATATGCGAAGCCGTGAGCGGTGACCTTTCTCCGAGCTCTAATTTGGCTAGGCAAATGCAGAAATAGATCGATGGTCCAGTGTCTCTTAGGGAGAATTCGGAACACAATTTTCCTTCTCTCTTATATCCATGCAGTGTTGAAAGATGCGGTCGCGCGAAACGGTGTACACATGTCCATGTCGGCCCCAATTTCAGGGTTGTGTTATGTCGCAAGCGGCTCGTCGGCGCTCTCGATACCGTCACAGTTGTCACCACGGCATAGCTTCGATGAGAAGAGAAAAATGCGGGCAGAGGTGAGAATGCAAACATAATTTGCCCAAAGTGAAGAGCGTACAGCACCGCAAATATTTCAACGCTGGTTAATTTGAAACGAGGCAGAAGTGAATAAAAGAAAAAAATTAGTTGTGGTTTAATTCTGGTTAACAAGTTGAATTGCGATAGCAACGACGGAAGCATATTTTGCCTGCTGCATTATTCTCCTATAACGCCTTATCAGTGTAAGATGCTACATTATTGGGGACACTTAAGCTCATCCTTTAGTAGTATGATGCGAGAGCATAAGCTACCAGCTCACATATAAATGAGAAGGGTTCAATGCTGCTGAACCGAACGTAGAGCGAAAGCATTAGCTGCGGGTGACCGAGCGTTCTTCGCCTTCTTTTCTACATCTTGTTCTTCTTCGTATTAGTTTTCTTCTTCTTTTGGCCTTCTTCTATGTATTCCTCTTCTTCTTCGTCTTAATCTTCATCTTCTTCTTCACTTCGCCTTCGTCTTCTTCCTCTTCGTCTTCGTTTTCTTCACAGCTCTTCATGGTCAAACGCGGCTCTTCCCGGGACCACGTGACGGGCAGAAACCTGGCATAGTATTGCTGTTGCAATACAATTAGTTGTGGTTTAGCTCTGGTTGTCCCTAGTTAAATTGCGAAAGCAAAGGCGGAAGCTTCTTTTCCCTGCTACATTATTCCCTTATCACGCCCTATCAGAGTAAAGTGCTACCTTATTGGGGACACTTAAGCTCATCCTTTAAGGGTATGGCGCGAAAGCATAAGCTACCAGCCCACATGTAAAGCCACGCTTCAACCAAGCCATATGGACTCGCTTGCGTGTCGTAGGGGTAACGAGAATGCGAACGGTTCTGGCAGGCTGATCCAAATATCACCTTCCCATCCGAAAGGAGCCACCTGAATTGGCAGCTCTTGCCCGTGGCATAGGGGTAACGTGAATTCAAATATCATGGCAGGCTGATTTCTTTACGAGGAGACCGTAGCTACGCCTTTTCGCGGTTTAGCTGCAACCACTCGAGGTCTTGAAAACCTACCGCAGTAAAGCTTTCGCTACAAAAGTGTGAAAAGTTATCCGTATACGGTAGATTTGTTTAGAGGAAGTATTCAGAGACTTGGAATGGGAGCAGTTAGGGATAAGGGTAGATGGAGAATACCTCAGTAATCTGCGATTTGCTGATGACATTGCCTTGCTAAGCAACTCGGGGATGAACTGCAAATAATGATTGATGACATAGACAGGAAAAGTAGAAAGGTAGGCTTGAAAATCAATATGCAGAAGACTAAGGTAATGTTCAACAGCCTCGGGAAGGAACAGCAGTTTACATTAAGTAGCGAAATACTGGAAGTAGTAGGCGAATATGTCTACTTAGAACAGGTAGTAACCGCAGATCCGGGCCATGAAAAGGAAATAACAAGAAGAATACGATTGGGATGGAGCGCATTTGGCAAGCACTCGCAGATTATGACTAGCAGCTTACCGGTATCGCTCAAGAGGAAAGTATACAACAGTTGCATCTTGCCTGTATTCACCTATGGGGCTGAAACGTGGAGGCTAACCAAGAGAGTTCTACTTAAGTTGAGGACAACCCAGAGGGCTATGGAACGAAAAATGGTAGGGGTAACATTAAGAGATAGAAAGCGTGCAGAGTGGGTCAGAGAAATAACTCAAGTTACCGACATTCTAGTGGAAATTAAGAAGAATAAATGGACATGGGCGGAACATGTAGTGCGAAGAGAGGATAACCGATGGTCGCTGAGGGTAACAAACTGGATTCCAAGGGAAGGAAAGCGTAGCAGGGGGCGGCAGAAAGTTAGGTGGGCGGATGAGATTAAGAAGTTCGCAGGGGTCAAGTGGATACAGGTAGCACAGAACCGGGTTAAGTGGAGAAATATGGGAGAGCCCTTCGCCCTGCAGTGGGTATAATCAGGCTGATGATGATGATGATGATACGGGAGATGCTACCTCCACCAAACGTTTTGAATCGCCGGCTGTGAGAGAAGCGAAAATGTCGAACGAAAAGTTAAACATTTCAAACTACCACTCTCCGTTAGGAAGGTTTTGTAGCGAAAGCCACAGTGTAGAACCACAGAATAACCGACGCACGTTAAAATGCCAAAGGAAATTATCAATCTCCTTGCAATGAGGTCAACACATATGGGATTGTGAGAAGCATCGCTGTGAACAGCACCGGAGACCGTTGCACCCTTTATTCGGCTAGAGTTGGAACTTGGATTTAGTCTCCGTGACCGGAATGTCTGAACACATTTCATTAGCTCTGGTCTTCGCAAAGCGAGTAGCTCTTAATAGGTACTATTTCTTCTGAACATGCAGTCTAACTTTTTTACCAGTTACAACCAGGTAACCAGGCTGAATTATTTACTTGTTAGTGGTACTGCGGAGCAATTAGGCTAACCTGCAAGCTCTACATTTTCTTAAGGCATAGATCGAGATCCTTTTTCGCAACTTTCACGAGCTTTTGGCATTTATAGAAGCTACGGCTCCACCATAGGGGAAGCGAAACACGCAGTCTAGCCACTTGCTACAAAGACGTACACTTACATATACTGAAAAGAAAATGTGCCAAAATTTTACCTGGTCTACTTCAAGTTGAGCTTGTTCGAGCCTTCTTGTTATATACCTCACGGTGAATTGGTTTATAAGACAGTGGCCAAGTACCTTTGAAAATACAACTTAAGCGACGTGTGGGAAGGTTTAAAGCGACCATAAAGATCTATTTACTAAATATAAAAAGAACGCGCACAAACAGCCAGTATTTCGTCAGTGGTCCTGCAGCACAGACTTTTATGTAGGTTGAAAAGTGCAAAGATAACGGCGGCTTAGTGCGATGCGCTTTCTTTCCCGTCGTCAGATTACCGCATGACAATGTGCAAGAAAAATAAAGAGTACAGATCGGGCCGGCGCCCAACTGCACCATTTCCTGCCTGCACCCCTCTTCGAGCGCGTTGATATAGAGCACCAAGAGAGACCAGCTATTGGCATAGGCAAGAGGCGGCTAGGGTGCGCACGAACGGTCAGATGTTGTCCTACTTGGTTTCGAGTGTCACCAGAATTGCCCTTAAAAATTATTTGTAACTTATAGGGTCCACTAAGACTTTTTCAATTTGATTCGAACAATGATCAGCGCTCCTCGAAGGCCTGCATTACATTTACGCCATTATCGTTTCTCGCTCCCCTTAAATTGCACACTCCGTCGAACCACCAGCCTTTCAACTGAAACTTCGTACTCAGAAAAGGGCGAGTCGTTAGGAAGCTTTCGACTATAACGAAGACAGCGAAGTAAAGGATGTAAAAACAACACTCCAAGTAGCACGTTGAAAAGTAAACAAAGTACAATTCTGTCCAGAAGATAGAGATAGTCACAAAGAGCGCTGTCTTCATCAAGCTCGTTATAAAGGACTTTGTAAAATGGGAGCGGAAGTGTTGAAAGGTCCTTATCTCACTTGGTGAAGGAAAGCTTAAAGCGCTGATAAAAAAAAATCGCAATCCGAGCACTTTCCCCGATTCTCTTCTCGGTCTCCATGTTTGCTTTTCTCTTCCTCGTTGTTTTTACAACACTTCCATTCCCGCTTGTTTGTGCCGTTTGGGAAGCGCGAACGCCAGGAACGGCCGCAGCATTTTATCATGACAATGCGGGCTGCTCTGCCGGAGAAAAATTACCGTTTCTTGGGACGTTCTTAAGGAGGCCGCCTTTGTCTCAATCGCCTGATCTTTTTGATAATTGTTCAATTTCTCCATGTCAAGGATATAAAAGCAGTTGTTATGACTCACTTTATAGTGAAAATTTGGGGATAACTTTGAGGATGACAACCTTTGAATTTCAACCAAATCTCCACGCCTAAGTTAATGCATGGGGGATATCTGCTGCTGTTCTTGCTATCGCTGTTCAGACATTGGCTGGCGTGTGGCTGTCTGTTGTGCTCCTGAGAGAGAATGCGAAAATATTTGCAAGCACTGGTAAGAAGGCAAATAAAACCGCTTTTCCCATTGGAACTATGAAGGAATACATTGTTTAAATAAAGGTCATTTTAAGTTATATTTTTCTTTATGCTTATTTTTTTTTTGTTTTATTTAAGTAGCAGTAATAGCGCTCAAACTATATCAACAACACCTGACAGAGTCTTACACCCTAGGTTGAATGTTGAAATTCGTTTGAGTGGAAATTGCCATTTTATCCACATGCTACAAATAAAATTTCCGCTTCTGGTTTTTATCCTCAAAACCTTAATCTCGCCTTTTGCACCGCATTTATCGTGCTACTAATATGTTGCTCTCTTATATATCCGCAAAGAAAGTGCTTTCAAAGAAATAATTTCTAACAACTGAATATTTCCGCTATTCTCGGACTCCACGTTGAGTTGCAGTTTTGGAAAATGTGACGCGTGAAGTGCTACTTTTTCCTTTGTTTTCTCATCCGGCAGAGCTCCACTAGTAACCTTTGTCCTGCTTAGAAAAAAAATATTAGAAGGCCCAAGTTGGCAGCTCCTGACAGCCCACATATAAAGCCCCTTTTTAACCAAGCCGTATGAACGTGCCTTATTGGGCTGTAGGAGTAACGTTAATGCCATGGTCCTGGCAGGCTGATTCTGACGTAACCGTCCCATGTGAAACGAGAGACCCAAGTTGGCAGCTCCTGCCAGCTTGGGGTCGTCTAAAGCTCAAAGGTCAATGGTGGTCATCGCCGGGCTCTGACGGCTGACGGACGCTGACGGCTGACGGACGCTGACGCACGCACGCACGCACGCACGCACGCACGCACGCACGCACGCACGCACGCACACACACACACACACACACACGCACAGACGCAACAACACACACGCACGCGCACACACACACGCACGCGCACGCGCACACACACACACGCACGCACGCGCGCGCGCACACACACACACACACACACACACACACACACACACACACACACACACACACACACACACACACACACACACACACACACACACACACACACACACACACACACACACACACACACACACACACACACACACACACACACACACACACACACACATGCGCACACACGGGCGCGTTGGTTTAATGAGGTCAGTTGGTTGTGGTACTGACATAGTAGTGCACTAAAAATTATAGAGCACCTAATATGGTGTAGGGAAGACGAAGAACACTCAGCTGTGTGGCAACTTGATCTGGCATCTATGGCCATCGCTAGTCTCCGGCGCTCTTTTCTCTCGCGCTGAAGATATTTCCTGTGAAGAACAACGGCGACAACTGGCAACTCCGCGGGTTTGGTGTCCATATTTGGCGCCATGAATGTAAGGCTCCTATGATATATTACGCAAAGAACAATGAGTGCAACCATCTTAAACCTCCTGCCGTCTATAATGAAAAAGGGCAAGAAAAGCAACCTTATTCTTGGGCAGTATGTCTCAATTTGCAGGGACACATATTAGGATTTAAGATAAGCAATCGTCCAAACCTCTAAATAATAATTTTTTCATTATTTCGCGAGTGCGTGATTTAAAAAAGGAAGTTTTGGCCTGGATACTCCGTACAGGTCTAGCGTCTTTGTGATAGCATTGCTCACATCATCACAAAGCACCTACCTTTCTTGATCTTTAATCTCTTCTTATCACTGCAGGGTTCGATTACCTCATCGGCCGTTAAGCAGATCATGAGATTAAGACATGCAGGACCTAATATTTCCTAACTAAAAGGAAAAATCTAATCGGCCTGGCAAATCTAGTTCGATAAGTAGCACTCTACACTCTAGATAGCATTGCAATATATTAAGAGCAATGTTTCGTAGAGGCTAGCCTTCAAAATATACGCATAAAGGAAAAGTAGTAGCCTTACTTTCATGTAATCCCTCATTAGAGGCATTTTGAGGTATAAAAGCAGCAAATGTAGAGAAAAGAGATAAAATACTAGATGGCATAGAAAAAAAAACTCTCATGCTTATACCTCGGAATCTCATTTACTGCAAATAAATGTGGCGTGATACTGTCCTCAGTTTGCTTTCACCGTGTCTTTTTCATCTCTTTAAGATTTGGCTTTGACATGGTTGAAAGAATACCTTCATATTTGGCTTTGATATGGTTGAAAGAATACGTTCAGATTTGGCTTTGACTAGGTTGAAGGAATACTTCCTTAAGTAGAGTCCAAGAAAAGGGTTTTACTTAAGATGAGGACAACGCAGAGTGTTATAGAACGAAAGAAGGTTCGTGTTATGTTAAGGAATGACTAGAATTAATGGGGTTTTATTAAAAACCATCAAGAAATGGGTACGAAAAAGATATGTAGTGCGAAGAGAAGATAACCGATGGTTGCAAGTGGTAAAACATTGTATTCCAAGGCAAATTTAAATAGATAATATATGCAAAGATAACAGAGATCATGAATGATAAATATAGATAATAAAACAACCTGGGAGACCCTGCTGCGCAGCTCGGACCCTGAGATTCAGCGGGAAGCGATCCAACTGCCTGAAGAGGCCATCGAGGAACAACGAATCCCGGCCAGTACCTGAGGCAGATTGTCATTCCAACCATTCCTCAGGTCTAGAACCGAGAGGTTGAGGCGGTGCCCATTATTCTTGTAGGAGACGAGTTTAGTCATCTTCCTCCAAGACAAGGAAAACGTCGCAAGGGCCAGCAGAAAATTAGACGGGGGATGAGGTTAGGAAGTCTGCAGGTGTCAGGTGGATGCAGTTAGCACTGCACCGTATTAACTGGAGGAATAAGGGAGATGCATTGGCCCTGCAGTGGAGGTGCAGTCCCTGTGAAGATGATTATGAGGATGGGTTAAAATAAATTTGCCATCGTTTTTCCCCGTGTAATCCCAGCGGATGCAGCAACTACCTATATATACCGTGCCACACTAATGACGCCGTAGTGTGCTATACTTATTAAGAACTGCGATAGCGGTCTGAGACTGAATACTTTAGTCGTGAGATACTGACCTTTGAGCTTGGTCTGGCGCCACCTTTAATTCCAATATTCTGTGTAGTGTTATTTAAGGCAGAATCTAAAAAGGGGCTTGAAATCTGCCCCAGCTTAGCGGTACCCGGTTTGAATCTGACTAGGATCTTATATTTGGCATCAGAGCTTCTCCATATTCACGGTTAGGGGACGCACATAAAGTTGACTGCCTCTTAAGAATTTTCCTAAAGCTGGGGTACCTACGAAGAGTGACCCAAAATAGGCACCGCACGACGCTGTTGACCTCTAATCAAATTTGTTTTTTTAGCAGCCTTGGTAAGCTTTCAGTGTATGTCATTTGGCTGGTGGTCTCAAGACCTCCAGCCGATTCATGGTTTTAATGACAATAAGCTCCACCATGAATAATGACAATGAAAAACTATGCTCACTGCAATTAAATGAGACTGGTTCAATACGTGTATCTCCTCTCGGCGACAAGATAATGTCTGCAATTTTATATTAGCCTGAGCGTTAAAAACGCTACTAATTTCTGTCACCGCCGGCTCTGATTGTGTCCGCTCTGATTTAGTCATTCACGATTTCGATACATACTGGCATATATTGACAGGAAAACGAGCCAGAATTTAAACTATGGTTAAAGGAGGACATTCAAAGTTGCGCCTAACCTCTCAAAGACAGAGAATGCACGAGCGTGTCAAATTTCGGGGCTGGCGCACATAAATTTCGAAGTTCCCCATGAGTTTGTCATAGTCAAATTAGGTTGCACATCAACTTTGGTCATATTCGAATGAAGTCAAATTTCTAGCGTTTGGTGGGCGAAATATTGGGGATGGTCCAATTGAATTTGCAAGGCACAGGTGAGTTGCCTATAGGCGAATAAATTTGTGCACATATTTTGCCATATGTAGAGAAATCAAAATTTGTGCGTTCAAGGGGGCCACATTTTTGGAGGTGATCCTCGTAAATTTGAAAGTCACCATGGGATTGGTATACTCAAATTAGGTTGGACGCCCATTTCGGTGAAATGGCGATGAGGTCAAAATTCAGGATTAGAGAGGGCCAAATTTATTGTAGCGCGAAGAGAAACTCCATAACGAAACGTTTTGCGGACATAGATGTGGATAGATGCTTACGGACTGAATAATCCAGTATACTTAATACTCCATATTACATCTCCCACGCGGGGTCCAATTCTATAGAAAGAGACGACCGCGAAAGTATTGAAGAGGGAACTCAAGGCCACGTGCGAAAAGTTTTAAATGCACGCACTGTGACTGTTTTCAATCGAATTCAGTTTCGCACCTTGAAGAAGGGAAGTCTATAATCGATAAGAAACTTTCAACAGTTACAAAGGGAGAGAAGTTAAAACACCTTCCAGACTTTACACAATACGCTAGAGATAAAAATAAGTAAACAATATATTTGAGAGAGGAAGATAGGTCTCCGGAAACAAAGTTCCTCACGAAGAACGCCTTCAGAAATGTGAGCGGAATTGATGAAAGGCTTTCAAGTCACTCAAGGGGCCAAAGCAAATAACCATTGTGGCACATACGGAAACATTCGCTTTACTTCCCTAAAGGATAATTATTACTACATTTTTTAATTTCGTTTCAATATCTCTTTGTGCAGCAGAAATGACTTGCTGTTATATTGTACTCTGTCATAGTCAAGTAAACAAGATTCATCTTGTTGCGGCACCACAGGGACGAGGACAGATACGGAGAAAGACAGAATAGATGTCTGAACTTTTATCAAATAAAAGCTTAGAAAATAGAACAGAGAACTGAACGATTCGCTTGCTTATATCAAAGTGATCGGAGTTCAGCAATAAGTATTCGCCCTTTTACGCCAAAAATATTGGAGCAGCTATTAGGCACACCGTAGGAAAGAACTACAGAACTACCTATCATATATACTACCTATCATATATACCTGTATATATCATACATATAAGAACTACCTATCATATATACATCAGGATGAAAACCTGGTCTACTTGGATTTGTTGCATGCTGGAAAAATAGCGCTTGTGTGCCTCCAGTTTATTTTATTTTCTCCCATCTTAGGCTATTTTTCTAACATGCATTTCATGTATAGATAGATGAATCAAATTGGCATAATATATAACCGCTCTTTTATTTTCTTTGAGCTTTTAGGAAACTTTATTCATATTGATTCTGCGCCCTTTTAAGCTAGTATTCTTATGTCCTTGGTTATGTTATGTAATTTGCTTTGACGTTGAGGGCTTTTTTATTGTTTTCAAGTATGATTTACTGTGTGGCATGCTATGTTATGGAACGGCATGGTCTGTATGTTTCAACGTCTTAAAACAACACGGTCTAGGAAGAACGTGGGAGTGGAAGACTCCGGAAAATTTCAAGCACCTCATGATCGTTAATGTTAACGGACATCAAATAGCCTGAGGGCGGCGTGTTTTCGTTCCGCTTCCGTTGAAACGTGCTGCCATGGTTGCGGGACCTTGCGTAGCCAGTACCCTAGTCATCATGTGCACGCTTCTACTGCCGGTGTGTTGTTTTTGTTTTCTATACCTGAAACACAAAGCTCCAGTGAGGCTAATTGTGTGCTGCCCTATACATTATAATGTACAGGATCATCTATTTCTACCTATAACACGGTCATGGCTTTCAAAGCAACATTGCGGCCGACGCAGGCGCATATCGAAGCAAGGCTATACAAGCACAGACGGTCCCAGAAGTGGGGCTTCACATGGCCTGCTGCTTAGCCACACTGCGTTGTCTGGTTGGACGATATGGCACATTGAAAGAGATTACCTTGTTATCGCTAGAAGTGGACGACCCTGTACTTTTACAGCCCAACAGACCACTTTAAATGCTTTGGCGGCGTCGGGGGGCACACACACATTTTTCAATTTATACTTATGTATTGATCTGTTCTGAACAACATGATCGAAGCTCGGAAACGTGCACAATTCAAAGATTTAGCGTCTTTCGCATAAAAACAGAAGGCTGAAGCAAATTTGTGTTAGAATATTTGTAACTTGTTTGCCACACATTCCTTCGTTAAGAAGCCCTGGGTGAAAAGCATGCGGAATATTAGCGAAAACACAAAACTTGATTTCATCGTCTCTTTTTTCGTCCACGAAACAAATTGTCCAATAAATTGGAAATCTAGCGACTCAGCTAGCGGCGTTCTCTCTATATTGGACAAGAGAAAGCCTTGCGGGAGGTAGCCACGTGGGCATCCGCTAGTTGCGCAGTGTTTACAAGGCGTGCGTACAAATGAGCAAAGCTGTACTGACTTGTTGATGACTTTTTTCGACTTTCAGGCCGGGAGGCTTACTTTATACTACTACATTCCCCCCTCCTCCAAACAAAAAAATAAAGAGATGCATTGGTTGCTGAATCAGGCAAAGAATTTCATCACTAGTTTCCTCACCTCTATAAGATTATGATGTACAATATATAGGATGACGAAACCATACCACCAATTTTGGCTCCTTTTATTTTGGCGTGCTTTTGTGATTCTTTGCGTCTGCCTCTGACGAAATAAAGTTTTGCTTCCTCTCTCTCTATTTTCTTGTCGTCTAATGTTTCATAAACGTGCTGCGAATGCTCCGAGTAATTTGAAAACACACCAGTGATGTAACTGTCGAGAGAATGCAAGATTCTGGACGCGACCTCGACAGTAGTTACTGCGAATTTGCACAGACCGTGGGTACGGCACCGGAATGGACCTTGCTTCGAGAAATTAGTGACAGGGAGGAGGGAAGCAAATGTAACCTAGCTTCAAAACCAGTTATTTTGATCACCTAATTTTAAAAACGCCTACTACAGCGCGTTAAAGGCTCTGCCTTTGCATACTGTAATAATTTGCTGACTCATCATGCTGCCATAGCGAAGTATACATTTCTTCCAGGTTCCCTCAGAGATCAGGGCCAGATTTGAATGTTATCTAGGACAACGTTCTAGGTCGGGGACTGCTAAGACCACTGGAGTAGTTCCCACAGACCCTTTCGAAAGTAATTTGATTATTGTTTGCAACGGCTGTGAAGTGAAGTGGCAAGTTGGGGTAATTCTTGACGGCTCAGAAAGACTGCTAGCGCTGAAAAACAGAGACAGATTAAAAAACAAAGAGCAGAAAGTAAACAGCCCTGTTTTGAGCATGTGCTATTACATTTGTCGTGTTTATTCCTTTTTTTAGCGAACTAAGACTCGTTACGCGGTAACAGCCATGAAGACTCCTAATATGGCAGTTAATAGTAAGGTATGGTTTGCTCAATTGGGCTTAACGTTCTAACACGGATCAAGCTATGACAGATGCTGTAGTGAATGACTTCGAAAGTTCGACTACCTGAGGTTCTTTAACGTGCGCTGACATTGCAGAGTATACGGGTGCCTTGCTCTTCGATTAAATCAAATAGCGGCCACCATGACCGGGATTTGATCCCGCATCATTGGGTTCAGCACTTAGGATTTCTAACCACTGAGCCACCTCTGCGTAGCAGAAAAAGAAAAGGGCATGGGGAGAACACCCGGTGGCATGAAAATATTGTGTGAGCATATATAAAAATTTGTGCAACAAATAAAGGCAAACTCTCTTATTTACTGACGTTATGACCAGGAACCGCTTTGTCACACCAAGATTGCGACTATAAGCCATGAATGCCTTGAATGTCGAGAATGATGAGAATGCGCAGATGCGGTTATGGAGGATACGACGACCAGTTCTTGAAGTGCAGAAGGGTTGCGTTGCTATAGACATCATCTCATTAAGAAGTCGCAAGCATTGGGTAGTAAATGATTCTTTTCGGGAGACAAGCCTGAATAAAACAGTCACTTTTAATGAAACCTAACTCAGACGCAATGAAGAACTTTATTTTAATCGGTCTATTCTGCCTAATTGTTGGTATTGAAATTAATTAAGTAACAGAAACGTGTGTTGTTAAAACAGAACTAAGGAATATTTTTCGTATTTTCGAAAAGTATTGAACTTGTTCTTCAGCTGTGAATAAACAGATTACCTTTGTCATGGTTATCTAATTTATGTTTCCTACAAGTAATATTCAAAAACATGCAAAAACTAGGCATTATATTATTAAGCTTTAGAAAAACAGTTTCTTCGAAAGCCTCTCAGCTTTTTCTGCAGTTTTGAACGAATTCGCTGGACTGTAACTCAAAGAGCAACAAATAGCATTGAGAAAAACACTAGCACGCGCCTAGAAATTTTGTCCATACAACTACAATCAATGTTGGCGTAATCTTCCGCCAAATAGCCCAGATTTCAACTTAGGGGGGCAGAATCAGGAAGAAACTGGCCAATCTGTACAACATGGCCAGTTTGTTTGGCCCTTTACTTTACAACCATGCATTCACGCCTCTGTCTAGCTTGGGTGTATCTCATAGAAAAGAGTCCCAAGTAGATAGAGCAGCATTAATTGGAAACCCTTCTCATTCAGTTTCTAGCATCTAGACGAATAAGCTGCTATGTTGCGAGGAACGGTATCCCCGTGGAAGCCCCAGATCACTTTTCAAAAATATAAAATTTGTTGAAAGTTTTCGCCATCGGACTGGAATTTTGCTAGAACATTCCTTTGCTGTTCTCAAATTTTCTTCTATAGAAACAAGCGAAATAGGGTATACAGCCAGGCCTTACGCAAGTTAGAGGTCGGATTAGCAAAGATAAGACAAAATATATACTGCGCACATGAGAAGCAACTGAAACATGATCTGGTGGTGAGCTTTTGTTTGCACCACTGCAGCCCGGAAGCGGAAGAAAGTCAAGCCGTCCTTCCGAAAATAGGCACACGAAAAAACTAAAACCAACACGTGGAAACTAAAACCAATTACCTCGCAATCCTCTATTATAAGCGTGCTCGCAATGAAACTTGGGTAACGCTGTTTTCCATTCGCGTTTGTTTTGTAATGCGGCTGAAAGGCACGTGCGATTCCACCTGCATCGCAGTTATTATGCACCTTCCTTCCGGCGCTTGCAAGCTTGCCAAAACAAGGCGCTTACGGCGTTATAAGCTGGGATGCGATTTCCTTCCGTTGTTTCTTCACTGATCCGTATATAGGAGAGGGAGCCACGTTGCAGTGTAACCGAGTGAGTCGGGCGCGAATGTAGAAAGCAATTTTGTTTCTACATAAAATTTATGTTTTTTTTTTTTCTTTCGACCCACTAGACTTTAATCATTTCATGAACATTTCTTCATTACTGCACATGCCGCAAGTTTTATAGTGTAAGATGGGCATTGTTTTCTTGGTGAAAAACGCTGCCACGAACACTGCTATACGTCACTAATATAATGCATTCTGACAACTCAGAAATGCAGAGTAGATTTTAATGCAGCTATGTCCACTTTGTAACATCCACTTAATAGCAGCTATATAGTTTGCAGTCAGAGATAGATGTGCAGATTTTGTTGAAACATCGCTTTTGAAGAACAGTTTGTCCTTGTTCGAGGCTAGAAACTCGACATGGCAACTGTCCGGGACAGTCGACCTACCACCTAGGCTAACCTACACGGATGACATTTGGCAACGGGAGCTATAATTTATCAACAACTCGAAGATAGAGCAGTGTTTGTTCATTTGGGGAGCTGCTCCAGGTGGAACAGATTTTAGGTAAGACAGAACGTTAGGAAACGGGATGGTAAGGCGCAATTACTGCTTTAATTAAATACTCGCCGCTGTCCAGCATGAAAGTTAAAAAAATATGAAAGGCATGGCTAAATAGTGCCCGCGAAGCGCTCATCGCGTGTTGCGCTAAGCGCATTCTTGGGCGTTGTTTGCTCAGCGCACAAAGCGGCGAAAACGTTGTGTTTACAAGGATGCTTAGAAACTGCCCGCCCTTGTAGCGGGACTTCCGTCGGCTGATAATTATATTGGCAAGCTGCCAGCGACCGGAAGTGCATCATGTGAATAATTATCTGAGCTTAAGAGTATTCTATGCTTTCCTTCACTTTTTATCCCCCTCCTGCTAAGCATAGCGGAAGCAAGTTGGATAAGCCCACCGACGATGCTTCGCGCTCAAGGCAAACAGTTCGTCCGAAGTAATGCTCGAGAACGCTCCAAGGTTAGATGTAAACGGATCGAACATCGGCGGCGCCGGAAAACTGGTCTGTTACTATACATAGAAAGTCGCTCTCTTGCATTGCAAATGAACGGATGTCTTTAACGCATCAGCTACTAAGCAGTTCGGACGGATGGTTTCTATAGTAGAGGCCAACATTCCAGGACTGACTCTCCTTTAGCTGAATGGCGGATGAGAAAGAGCACTGCGAACGGGAGCTTTTTTGAGCCCCTACTTGTTTTCGTATCCTTGTTGCGTCTATCACCTTTTCAGTGACGATGTCGTCTAAGGCTATTAAGGATGCCTCACCATGTGTGCTGTGTAGGAAACACTGTGGACCTAGCAGCCAGCGCATTTCCAGCCTGCATGTCCAGTTGGAGCAACCGAGATCGTCTAGTTTATTCTATAAAGATGACATGAAGTACAAAGTTCGCTACACAGCGAGGGTGAGTCGGCGCCTATAAGGAGGCTGTTCAAAACGTCACGAAAATGTGGATACAGTTTGATTACAAAACGCTCCAATCAGCCTCGGGGGAACTTTGAGAGCAAACAAGGTTCGTGTGGATGCGAAACCATTCACTTACTTGATTTTCAACATACCTGTCGAAGATAAAAATATAAATTCAGTCAACCCACCGACTCTGACTCTTGCCTTTGAAGAGGTTGTTTCGGGCCACGTCAAGGATGTGCGTGTTAAGTATTAATGCCACAAGGAATATCCACTCTTTTGACCTCTCCGACGAAGCCACCCTGTATAATCTGAATGCCTTGTCAGACTTTGACACTAAATGAATGCGCTTTTTCTTCGCTCGTGACCTTAGCACATTTCGGGAGTGGTCTGTCATGTGGACATCAAGATAAATAATATGTGCTTGGTGCAACTATTATCATGTCCGAGTCGAAGCACTGACCTCCCTGCCCTGGATAATAGAGGTGCATTTAGCTATTTTTTGAGGGCATCAGTTTACTACAGTACGTATAGTTGGAATTTGCAAGGCACCCAAATCGCCTTGTTGTATCCCGTCCATTGAAGTTCTGAAAATGCCATAAACAAGGGCACGTCAATGATACGCGCATGAGAAAAGAATTCTGCCGCCGTTGCGATTGAGACATGACACACCTGCATGCAGACCAACAAAACTTGTATCTGGGCTAAATGGTACATAGCTTTGGAAGAGAAAAAAGAAGCACACTGAAAAGCACACACGAAACGAAGAACATTTATATTGCAGGTCCTGTCATTTTCTTCGTGCTGTGGTGTTTTTTAGTGCGTTTGATTTTTTTTCCTTCCAGTGCGTGTAGGCTGATGTGCTGAAATGTGCAAACATTGAATGACCTTAAGGGGGAACGTCAAGGAAGTGTCCGATAGTATAGGTACACTGATGAAAAATCATGAGATACCGCCGCTCTTCTGAGAGAGCAGCAGAAAATGTAGTCCACAGCTGTAGATGGTGCGCATGAAACAGGTAAAAGAGTGAGAATGTAGCCAATAAAGCAGGGAACTATCATAATGAGCATTGCCACTTAATGCAGAAGCAATCGGCTCTCCCTGCGCAAGGGACAAAAATGTCGACTGTCAGGAGACCTAAGCAGGGTGCATATAATTATCAACCTGTACTGTAATCCCTGAGACGCAGCCACCTATCAATATAGCAGATTTGGTTACCTCATAGGATGACATCAAATTCAGCTTAAAAACTTTAGTGATAAGCACTAGGAACGTTTCAAGCACTTCAGTATAACAGTTGAATGCAGTAGGGAGGCGGATAATCACTTTTGTGTCTAAGCCTGTGTTCAGAAGGAGAGCAACCGATTTGTGGCTTTGGTCAAATATGAAAATCTCCACGTCGCAAAACTACCTACATATTGTAGGACTCAAAAGAATAGAATGAATCATATCGTGTCTGGAATGGTGTCTCAAAAGTAGTGACTTATATATACTCTGACGAAATCAAAAGATTATGCAGAGGCTGTTTCGCTATTCATAGTTAAATTTGTGCCCACACCAGATCACGAGAAACAACAGGCTGCCTACCCTTCTCTTAAATACACGAAGGAAAAATTTGACAATATTCCTCACGGTGTATATTTAGGCGGCTTCGACGAATTTTGAATCGGCAGAAGTCCACCTCAATCGATTGTAAGTTACTTAAGTAGCCAAACAGTTTACACAGTGACTGATAAAGCTGACACAAAAGATCAAGCTGTCACTCGTGGAGCGCCTCATAGAGGAACGCTCAGTTCAAAGTTGTTTCATGTTGAGCTCATCTTACTATTCAGACAATATCATACGAAGTGTTGACAAGGACATCGTGTCGTGCGTCGCAAAGTGCAAGCGATGGTTGAAACGTTCGATGTCCATTACGACTGCGCACGTGTTCGTCGGGGGCTTGAACCATCTACACAAAACGTGTCATGTTACCTTTACTCGAAAAATGATGGCGGGAGTCCTTATCACAATTGACAGACAAGCTATTCCACGGAGGACACATAAGAAATTCTTAGATGTAATTGTACATCGCGGGATGCCGTGTAGGAAGCACGTGTAGGAAGGAAGTTTACCCTTTGCTGCGAAAACTGTACAGCTTTAAAACTATTGTGAGATGCAAAGCTGTGAAGTCTCGACATCTTTCTGCGGTTGGTTTACTTCCCCTGTACCAAGCACTGGTAAGTGGTTACCTACACCGTAAAAAATGTGTGTGAAATTACCGGTAGTTTGAAAGAAAATTTCTATCCCCGTACAGAAAATATCTGTTCTACTCCTTTTACCGAAATATGTTAACAAGAAAAACAGTAACTTTCTGTTTTTCAGCCGAAACCTTGTTTGGAAGGCAAACAATTCGATATATATTTCACATCTGTTCTATTTTCTACCGCACACTGATGTTTACTTGAATAGTAGGTAAATTTTGAATAGAAAGAAAATGGTATGACAACTCCGAAAGCGCTGTCCGACGATCGGCTGCGTAACAATTTCGATTCAAAAGAAGGTAACTAGTATCGTCACATTAAGGTTCGTGGTTGGTTGGCTCCCTGCTACATTGGTATCAGTTATGCATTTTTCCCCTTGCCTCTTTTCGGTGGCAGGACAGCGGCTGTTACTCGGCCATCTTTATGGGTACCATCGAGAATTGCCAGCTCCGAGAGATATTCGTGAGATGCAGTTAGCAAGACTTTTACCTTAAAAATTGTATTCATTGAAGAAATGGCACTTAACGCACTTTTATGGTTGTAACAGGCAGGAAAACATGTGGAATGAAGGACGAGTAAAAAAAGATATATTTGCGTCCTTCTTTTAGCTGCGACAAAAAAAAAAACAGAAACGCCATACAACAAAATTTCTATCATTTTAGAAAAAATTTTCTCTTCTTTGCAAAAAGAAAAAACTTAAATCACAGAAAAATTAAAAGCAGAAAACATAGCAGAACAGAAAATTTCTGGCAGGACAGCTGCCAGAACATTTCTGTATTTTTCAACAAAACTTTTTTACAGCGTACATACATAGAGTCAGTATTTTCACAAATGATGCTGCCTGCCGTGTGAACAATGTAAAATGCTCAGCCTCGTGCTTTATGTTTGTGCTTAGATATATCCCTAAGCACTTTTCATGGAGCTCTTTTTAAGACGACCGCGCTTGCCTTGAAGACCGCGCTTGCCTTGAAGAGAACACTGATATTAAAAGTAATCGTGATCTACTAAGGGCGAATTTGTGACATCTGGCCACAGGCATCACCCTCATCTCCTGACCAATATTAGTGGAACGCGTCCAGACGCAACCTATTTGAAAGCCATCACGAAACAAAGCAAAAGTGGTGCCTCCAAACTACGTGTGCCATCAAATTGTACGGGCGCTATCCTGAATCCTTACAAAACAAACCGTTCGTGTTATTACAGGAATACAGAAGTCCCACATCGCGTGTGTTTGATTGAAGCATCTGAACGTTTCATATATTCATTGAACGTATTGGGATTCAGGGCATGTTTCACGCGACGGATAAGTGACTAGCGCTTTTTTCAGCAGAAAAGCAGCGCTGGTTTCAGCAGTCAGCCACATGCTTCAGCTTTAGGTTTGTGCACAAAAAAGCAACCGTGGCAACCGAATCATCAAATATTTAGGAAACCATACGTTATATTGCCCACCAAACTGCAAATCAATGGAATTTATTACTTCTGAAGGTGCGCATTGCAGGTAAAAAGTTACAGGATCACCCTCAGCTTCGACTAAAAGCCTAATGGCCAAAGCCTTTCCTCCTCCTTCTTTCTACCTCTTCCCTCTGCCTCTTCTGTCTACCTATTCTCTACTGCCTCCATCTTGCATGTTTGCTTACGTTTTATAATTTCATTTCTTTTTTTTCTTTCGTTATTTCATTCATTTATAATTGATTATTTTATTCATTTATTCATCACTTATTTATTTATTTATTTATTTATTTATTTATTTATTTATTTATTTATTTATTTATTTATTTATTTATTTGGCATCGTCGTCGGCGACATCAACATCTCAGGAACTCTGCTCCTCAACTTGAGAGAATGAAGGCCTAACTACCAGAGAAGACAAACTACGCAGACTTCAGAACCTATCGCGAAGTCTTGTGGGCACTTATCTCACGGAATCCCACAATTACATCTCTCGAATGAGAAATGTTTACCATGAACCCAGAGAGATGCGAGCAGTTAGTCCAGCAGATTTTTTGTTTCACACTGATGCTGTCCAGCGCGGCCATGCAGCCAAGCTAGGGGATAACCAGAAGTTAAGGAAAAGGGAAAAACGAAAACGCTGTCTGTCGGTGACGCTAAGCAGGTACACGATAATCGGGCTTCCCTTCATCTTTCCCCACCTCTCATTCCCAAGCCTTATTTGCTGAGTGAGTGTAATTTGCTATGCTGATGCCCTGGATTAATATGAGCTATAATCAGGGCCGCATCTCTCGAATTGATGCTAGTTGAGGACTTCATATATTTAAATTTTTGCGGCGTTAAGGGACTTCGTATCATCGGTTACGGCTTGGCGCCGCATAAACCTAAATCTACACCACAAAATCGAAATCAAAGCCGGCCAGAATTTATAAAACTACATCATTACAGACAAAATATACAGATTTATTTGTGAGCGCTCTCATTACGCTATGGCGATGAGAGACCTAGATGCTACACTGACACATCTGGGCCACCGGCTTCTTTCCATAGAAATTATTCTATAGGTGCTAGGGCAAAACTGTCAGATGGCTGTTGTGCAACGAAGGCTGTTTTCAAGTTTTAGGTGAGACAGGTATAGTTTTTCCTTCGTGATATTTGCATTTACTATGGTGTGCGCGGTTGCACAGCTTAAAACGCCGGCCACGTGCGGACATGTGTGCGTATTTTAGCTCTTTCTGACGCAGTGTGCGTAGAATGTGTACATGGGCGTTTGTGCAGGGATATCAGTGAGCGTAGAGTTCTTGTATGTGACAAAGCGTGATGTGTGTCCAATGAAAACTGTGCGGTGCATACACAACAAACTCTATTCCGAATCTAAGCGAGGCGAATGCGAAGGAAGAGGTGTGTGGAAACCTCCATTACCTCGATCCCCCCACGTTTTAATTGTACTATGACACTATGTACCGCAATTTACACTCTCGTTTATTTCGCCCTTCCTTTTTCAGCCTTGTTCAGTAGCTGGTCAGGGATATCTTGCCACTGCTCGGCCTTTCCGCCTTTCCTTTCCTCTCAATATATTATTGACTGATTTTCCTCTCTCTCTCTTTTTCCAAACTGCAAATTCCAGGTAAACACTCCCATGTTTTTCTTCTCTGAAGTAGCCTTCTCCCTTCAAATACAATAAGCTTTAAACTCTGGTTTCATTGCGAGAACACTATTTCACACGGTCAAACCTAGCCGAGAATGAAGTGGCTTGCATCTGCCGAGCTTAGGCGAAGCTTACCTCATCGGAGCAAGACCGGCTTTGAACCCAGGAATTTCTGTTCGGGAGTAAGCAACGTCGTAGGTATCATCGGAGCTGATCACCTCCCGTGTTTAATCTGCACCTACTCACGCGCAGTATCCATTGCCCGTCTCCCTCTCCGTTAACTTTCATCTGTGCGCAAAAGCTTTCGCACGTCCCATGCTCGGTTTAACTAAATTGAAAACCTCATTGCTTTTGATACTGTTGTATGGAAGAGGGTGGAAATTAAAGTAGCATAATGATTGGTCTTGGTAATGGTAGAACGTGATATGTGTGATAGTGTAATGTAACCGGAATATACGAAACACCGTACTATATTTATTAGTTCGGGAAGAAGATAGACATAGTTATATTTATATTTGCATCCCCTTTCTTCTGACATTCCAGACCTGCTTTTTAAACATTTTAGGGCGTTTTGCAACGCACCCTTTATGTGCGCGTTGCTGCGTTTGGCATGTCGGGGGATGTAACTGCAAAAGCGCGAGAACATAAACAGGAGAGACGGTGAAGATGGCTAAAGTTAAACCTATTTTGAGAGCGCTGATTGTGGTCATGGTGTAGCGACGTCATATGTATTTTCCGGATAGCAGGAACTCACGGGGCCTGGATCTAATTCATACAACGGAACATTATCCGATAAAGCCTATATGCATCTCCACACTTTCGCACTTATGTATAGAAGCCCGCTCGAACAGCCACCCCTTGAACATGCAACGCCTCAAAGATTCGACATGGCCGCTTCTCTGCGTGGCAGAAATAACTCAGCGTGTTCATCAGCCAGTAGCGCGTCCAACGTCCATGCTCGGACATATCACAGCATATATATTCTGATCAGGCAATACAAAATGCAGTTACCGAGACCCATATTCCCGGCGGTTGGTTACGCGACAATATGAGAATCATTTCTGAGGTCCCTGGTGGCGCACCGGTGGTCTCGGTGGCGTGATACGAAGGGCGTTTTTTACGAGCTTCTTGGACGATAACACAAATATTTGAAGAGCGTTATTAAAGAAGACTTGTCTTCATTTGGCTGGATTCATTTATAATTGCATTTGGTTTAGGCACACCTGTGTGTGAGCAAAGCAGGGTGGACCTATTATTCGCTTACTGTTCCTAAAGCAGGTCGAAACACAAAGCAAATTTCCAATAAGCAAGTTGAGCTGGAAAGCAATTAGCGTAAATGAGCTTCGCTGTAATGCAACATCATTGTATGCATTCCGCTTTTATTGCAGTGACCATTTCTGGCCACTCTGAGAGAGAGAGAGAGAAAGAGAGAGAAGGCAGAGAGGTTAACCAGGAAAGCTTCCGGTTTGCTGCCCTGCACCGGGGAAGGGGAATGAGGAGTTTAAAGGAGAAAGGAGAAAGGAGAATCTGCAGCAAAATATACGGCTCCTTCTCAATGTGTTCTCAGCCCACTTCAGTAACAACGAAGTTAACGTGAACTGCACAAGCGATTCCTATTTGGCTCAGTACTTTTGGCGTTTCATAAACTATACACTATTTTATTGTGTATAGAAATCTATATGCTATTTATATCGTTTACGATCTTTTGCCCGCTGCGCCCAAGCCTACGTATTCTACAATATCGACACTATGGCTGCATTTTCTTAATGGTGAATTCAGGAAAATCCTCGGTGCCGAGATTGTGCTGCCATTTGAGAAACTTCGGAGGTTTGAACGTATGTCAGAACTAATCACTACTCTTGTAGTTTATTTTCGCAGAGGTTGAATCGCTTCTGGATATTTTTAATAATATGGTAACCGCATATTAACCATATGTGCATAATCATAATTCACCATAACTGGAGCCCACACAACACAGGTCGTTTGACACGACGCAGTATTATTTTTAAAAAATATAGTAATATCTTGTCACAATGTAGCCTATTGAATGTTGTTTAGATGACGTCACATATGACGAAAGCTGCCGAACGGATTTGACGCCCAAATGAATCTTTCGGGAATATAATATGTTTTGCGTTTTGGAAGCTAATATGAGAGCACTCATTTCTTTGGATTCTGTGCGCCATTGGAAAATGCCGTATGGTACGTACAATTTATTTCAAGTTAATTAGGCGAATCGATACACTTGTTTCCAGCACAACGTTTATTCAATTGCAACTGGCACAGCGGTTTCGTGATAGCATGATGTTTACATAATTGAAATATGTGCCTTATTAAGTTTTTTTCTAGTATAAAATATGCCCTCCCAGATTAGACATTACATCCGCTTCCAAACCTTTTTTTAAGCCCTAGGAATACAAAAGGTTCAGTTGCAGAGCGTGACTGAAATACATTTTGCAACTGCCAAACTCTTTGGTACCGTGATGAGAAAATGTGTATTGTATAAGAAATTATGGAGCTAACGAAATCGGAAAGAAAATGGAAGTAAAATCTTCCATGAAAATAAAATTTGGCATATGTGAATGGGTTTTGCTGGTATCAAGTGCCATTAATTGCTTAAAGGCTTAAATACGCCTAATTTCCAATTGACATGCAAGTGAAACTTTTGTCTCTTTGTACACCACCATAAGACATGCTTTCACTGATTCATATAAACCACAAAAAAGTATACAGCTTCATTTCTTTGTATGAATGTTATTTGCAAGCAACTTTTATTTTTTAACGGTGGCTTTTGCATTCAACGACAAGTAATTTTCATAGATTCTTGCGACGCCCGATCCTGTGCATAATATTTTTAGAGGCTATTATTTACCACGCCCTGAAAGACGGGTTTATTAACCGGGGTGTACATCAGACTTTTAGATATGTGGACGATTATTTAATTCCTTTTTAATTTTTTGGTCATTGCAGTTATGCATTTGTGGCTGTGCCGAAGCCCCTGCTGCTATCATCTCTTCCTCTACGTGTTGGAAAGTGTATCGCGGCATTTTCGGCTATTTCTTCTAAGTATACAATGGTCGGTTATACAGGCTGCGTTTGGTGCAATAAGCCCTAAAAGGGTCGGTCCCGTAGGCTCCCGTGCCGCATTTACGGTACCCAAGCCGATAAAGCAGCGACACAGCAGAGCTTATCTTCAAAAGTTTCGACCCCTGCATGCACGTTACTCACGCTGAAGCAAGCATGCATATGAGGAATATACAAGACGCATAGACGGGTAGAAGTGCGAGCGTGAGCAAAAACGAATGAACACCGGAACGAGACGAACTACCACAGTAGTGTTCTGCTATTTTATCTGAATCATTGTGAAAAGTTTCCCGCCTCAACTGGAGGCTCGTTTGCGGCGAAATCGAGCACAAAGCTTGCGCGTTGGATGCTGTTGAGCCTTTGTTACATAGAAGCTTTCACAACGGTGCTTACCTGGCTTGACCGCGTATGATTAGAAACCGCAACCATCTGGTTTCTAAGCGAGAGAGACAAGAACCAACATACCAGCTAAGGGCAGTGGTGGCGCCATCTGGCTTGTCGCGCGCAATACAGCCTTCGGCTCAGCGGCTTTCTGTCGTTGCGCTTTCCGCCAGCAACGCCAGATAGCGCCACCAGTGTCCTTTGCCGAAAATCTGGCGTCTGAGTATTTAGCTCGCTCGATCTGGTCGCAGGCGGTTCTGGTTTCTCATCATGCGCGACCGAAGCAGATGAACACCATTGTTATACATACTACGTACGCTACAAAAGGGACAACAACGGGCAAGCTTTGAGAGCGGTTTCACCGTAAACGACCGGGCGTGCGGGTGAGGTGGTCGATTTTTTTAAAGGAATTCAGGTAAATTTGCAGAATGCAGACAGACCCCTTTAAGCAGTAAATTTTTGGTTCTATTTGAAACTGTAATGTTAGAACATGTGCTTGAAACGTTCACGTAAATAATAAGGATCCTCACGTGAATGCACCCTGAGGGTTCCGGAATATTTGTCCCACTCGCGTTGAGATGTCGTTTGATGGTGCCCGCTCACCGGTCTTTTTGTCATGAAATGATGGTTATACCTTCGTGTCCTTAGATCACTAGCATCATCCTAAGGTCTCTTCGCTTCCCGGGGTGATGGAAAACTTTCCAGAAAATGGTAGCGTGGAAAAATGCCTTCTTTTTCGAAGGCGGTTGTGCAAAAGGAGCTGCAGTGCGTGGTTCCCATCTGAGGCGGTGACTACTGTTAATATGGCGGGGGAGCACGCCCGGAATGCGCGTGCATGCGCAGATCGCTTGGTGAAATCGCTCTGTTCCGTTTGGAACTATTCTGGCCACTAACGCTCTTAATTTTTACCATGTTGCTTAAGATGCGTACCGCATATCTAGACTCCCGCTGTAAGCATGCTAATCTTAATATCCTGTTTGTTTTTATTAGCTTCTTTTTATTCATTTCGAGAGGTGCTTGCTTTCTACAGATATGTATATTTATGATATTTCTATTTATCAAAAACGTTTGACGCATCACCCTACCAATATCTATTTCTACTCCTCTCGGTGCTGTATAAAAAAATAAATATATACATATACGCAAAAATGGTCAGCTCAACTACAGGAAGCAAATATCAGCACATCGTATACTAAGCATCTCACAGGTTTCTAGCACGTTCCAGAAACAACGACCAAAACAAACTTCGGAGCGCTAGCGCTCGACCAAATTAGTCCTTTTCTCTGGAAATGACCCACCTGCATGCTATAAAAAGAGCGAAATCGGCAAACTCCGACACGCGTGGAGTATCGGCGTGGCATTGAACTACAGACGGCTCGGCGCGCTTCACTCTTCCCCGTACTGGCCAGGCCACACTGATGGAAATTGAAGCTGGGAGCTGCTTCCGCCTCCGGCAAATGGTGCCAGCGATAAAGTTGGCCGAACGCACGAGCGCTTCGCGGAGGAGTACATCATCGCGTGGCACGGCTTGGACAGAAGTGACGTGCATGCTGGGGCTTGTTTTTCGTCGCCGCTGTAGAAGTTCCACGGAGAGTGTATTTGGCGACTTGATTTCCTGATCTAATTTTAGCGGAATTCCATCAGCGCAGCAGGACAGGATTGAAAGTAGAGTGGTTTATATCAGTGCAGGTATATTTGTGCCTTGAAAGCTGGAAACATCGAACGGAATTTAGAATCAGCAATGTTGAGTTGTTGTGTCGAGCAATACCTATTTTTCTCTGTTTAGTTTTTTTCACGGTCGCAAACTGCATTCTGAGCATCGTCGTAAAAGTACTAGAATTGCAGAACGCCAGATACTACACCCTATTTATGTTTTGTTTTGTGTACGCGCGTGTGCAGCAACAATTAGCATACCGGGGGTCGATATGCTGCATTTGTCTTGTGTTGAACGGTAGTAATAGCTTGCGCAACCGTGGAGAACTGCAAAAATATTTCACCAGCGTGCTCCTGTCAATGTCCAGATTTTCTTTGAAATCCTTGAGTTTAAAAGCTTGGATTGTTCGACAAGTTTCAGTATATAAAAGGAAATTGAGGTCTAATTTAGGTTGGTTTGAATCGACAGGATACAGAGCATTCTAACCATTAAGAACCTACTCTCAGCGAAAATGAGCTAAGTTAAATGTGACCGAATTCCCACCACATTTACTTCGTTAAATTATGTAAGGTGCATGTGCGCTGGCATGGTCACATGTTTTAATTAGGCATATATTCTTATCTTATTGTGTGTTAGCAGGTCCAATTGGGTGTTATATTGAGCGCGAAGAATTTTACTCATGGAGAGAAAATTCGAAAGCATACCCCAATTCGGCCGGCTCAAGTAGTAATAAAGAGCGCATTCAACAGATTCGTTATATCATCATTTGGTTATGACCAATTTCTTTATAGCTGAGTCTTCTCTCTTTCTCACGTCTGCCCAGCAAGACGAAGAAATCAACTTTCATCGCTATATAGACCTTATGCAAAATTGCTGCCATCTATCGGACCTTCAGCGAACCGCGCTATGCGATGCCTTGTTGAAGGGTTGAGTGCGTCGGCTGCGCTTACGGTTGCTGCCATCGCGTTAGCTGCGTCTGCTTTGTGCTGTGACTTGCGTGTATTTCTTCGCATTGAAACAAAAAAAAAATGACGGAATGATAGATGATCGACTTGTCCACGCTGCCTAAATTCCAATTTTACTTCGTGAAGCGATACTGCACTGCCAAGAGTTCTTGGAAACGGTGGTATCAGCGTATCTACCTTCGTTGTTGCTCCGAGGCATTCCTTGATACACTACTCAAATACGCGTCCGTGAAAGTGCAGAACATATTGATATTGATTCCGGGTGTAAACCATGTCTGCGATATCATTACGCGTACACGAAGGAGCTTATTGTTGTTTCATGTGCCTTAGAACACGCAGCTACAAAAAAAAAAAAAATTAACAATGAAGATTACGCATGTGCTCTATGCGGTAACTCCAGTGAAACAATTAACCATATTATGATCGAATGTAAAGGTATCCATCCGGAAGTTGATACAGGCGCCGTCACTCTTCCTGAAGCTCTGGGGTTTAGAGATACATGTGACTGGGTGAATAAACCGGCGGTAGAAGCTAGCAAAAAACGGCTGGAAGATTGGTGGTTTAAAAGCAGAAAAGGGACAACGTTAATAATGTAGAAGCAAAACTTCAATAAATAGAATAATCGTATAGTTAACCAAAACAACAATTAGGGTATAGGGAGAAAAATGAGCATGATAGCCACTGCTACCACCCCGTTCCAAAGGGACGCTCCTATATTAAATCCCCTCCATCCATCGTGGCACGTAGCTTTATGTTAAAATAAAAAAAAACGTTAAAATAATTGTCTATTCAAGTATCTTTTATTGTTTTTATTTCACCAAAATAATATTTCATTCAATATTTAAATTATTTTATTATTTCTTTAACGGTGCAACACCTGCGGCCCCTAGGCTTAATCTCCAAGCAGCATGACGTCTTCACCAGCAAGGGACTTAGTGACGATTCGATAAGACTGAACGTAACTGTCGCCTCAACAGGACGATTTCGGAAGTAACCTCTTTGCGTACACATTGAATTTCCAGAGCAAATCTCAGACGCGCCACTTCAAAACGGGCACTCTTTCCGGGTGTAAACGTCACGGGTTTCAGTCATGTGGTAGGAAGACGTGTGAGATGGTATTTTTTTTTTCGAAATTAATGCCTATTTTGCTACCGGATAAACGTAGCTTACCCCGCCGCAGCCACAGAGTTCTTTTTTTTTTTTTTTTTTTCAAAGAACGGTATTTCTATAGAGTCAGTTCTCAGTGTACCTTTAGCCGAGATTGCTGCGTGAAGGCAGTCTGCCGGGAATAGAGGCTGTCGTTGTAGTTGTACAAGCAACAGCAGAGTTCTTAAGCACACATGGTAAGAGTAGCAGTACAAGATTTTCAAAAATAAGTATTGTAAGTTTATTATTAATAATATGAGCATTAGTTGCAGTAGCACGAATATTAGCCGTATAGTGTATACAGGCCATAGCTGAAAACGTGTCACGTTTCGGCGACATGTTTTCTTCTTACATAATGCACAGCATTTCTTGCCAAATTGTTGTAACAACAAAGAGGGATTTAAGATGTGCTAATGTCTGGGTCTATAGTCAGGTGGCAAAGAAGTTTGCTTCTTTTAACGATGGGAGTTGGGTAGAAATAGGAGTTGTATCGGTATCCGCTAGAACGGTACGGCGTACGCCAACCAGTCTGGCAACGTACTTGGGTACTTCCGGTACGTTGCCAATAAACGCGAGTAGTTTCTCCGTCACTGAACGTTTTAGTCTCGTTTAATACATGGTGTCAGAAGTGGGATGTTCCCCAGCCATAAAAATGACGGAGCTTCAGCCTGCAGAGCCGCTGCGTTTCGGGGATGATGTGGAAGACAACTGGATTCGGTTTAAGCAGCGAGTAGAATTGTACTTAGTCGCCACGGTGTCTCCGGAACCTGTAAAGCAGCGTAGCAACACCCAGAAAGCCGCCATCTTGCTTCACCTCACAAAGTGTTAGAAATGAATCCCTTGTTTGAAGGTTTATGTGTATTTTACACCGTAGTTTTCTTGTGTTGTATGGTTACGCGGCTGCATAGTAGCTCGAAGCTTCCATCGAAACATGTGTGCTTGTCCTTCCCTTCGTAATCAAAAAGGCTAACTCTCCTAACTCAACTTACTCTAAAACTCACGTAAAACTAATTGCTGGGCTACTTGGTGCATTGGTCATAAAAGGAAAGATTAAGAGCATTTGTCCTGTGCGCCTATTTGTGAGTGTCTGTTTTTTCGCGCTATTAATCTTTCCTTTATGGTCAACTTACTATCCATGTAACTGCTTCATGGTGAGGTGATCGCGCCATATCAGCATCAGTGACGATCCGGCAAGCTCCCTTAAATGTCGCTTTCCCCGTGACCTTTCCTCTTGCACGAGAGGCTACACACGGGCGACTGACATCACAAACTTCTCCTCGCTCCCATCGTTCACGCTAGAGATCTCAGCGCATTTCTGCAAGAGTGCGTAGTCCTTGACCTTAATGCCACCCTGCAAGTCGAACTGGTAGAATTAGCAACTTCGTCTCTGCACAAACTTCTTCCAGGTGAACACTCATCTGGCCATGATTCGTTTCTGAGTACAACCGAAAGTAAATGAAAATTAACCGGCATACAAATTCACCGTTCCGAAAAAAAGACACGCTTGAAGTCCAGGACCTACCTGCATGTTTCGAGTCCATGAGCTTAGTATTCTGCTCCGAAGCAGCCAAGTTAACAACCGTGTGGCCCCGAAGGGACTCGTTTGTTGGCGCGCACTAATTGCGCAATCATCAAGGGGGAACGAAGGCAGCGGTCACCAAGACCCACTTATGTTCATGGTAATGCGGTACCTGTGGCTGCAAGCAAGGAGCTCGGGGAGAATATGCGTATGCTAGGAGCCAATGGGACCTTTCTAACCCGTGCTTATGTGCTCAGGGGGGTGTGGAGGGCGAGGTAGATGGAGGAGTGATTAACGTAAAAATGACTTGCTTCATTTGGTCTCTTGAGCAGTAATGTGACCCGAAACACCTTTGCTATCTTGGTAATCGGAACATTCCGGTGGTTCGCGCGCCACAAGTTTTCTATGCTTTTTATTGCCACGATCGTTGTTCCCTACTGGCGAACGTCGTCGGCCTTGACGTCTGCGTTGTAATTATCGTTCTGCGCTGTAATAGAAATTTTAAACTAATACATGATGATCGAAGATAATGTCCAGGTGGGCAAGGGCGGTATGAGAGCGTTTCGTGAGCGTGTGATGCAGTGCGGGGGTTTATTCCTTGTGGTTTTCGTAAGCACCGAATCAACCTCAGTCTAATCTAATCACCTAATTTAATAAATCTTATTTCATCTAATACATTATTATTTTTTTGTCTACAGTGCAGATTTTACACTTTTACGCAGCCTCTTGTGCGGTATGACACGCGGTCCTGTGCCATATTGTAACGCGTGTGGACGGGTGTCTCCGAATTTCACGTTCGGTGAATGTAAGTCGAGTTCAGCCTGATCTTCTGCCTCACTCCTTGTGAGTTCAAACTTGCCACAATAGACAATATATAGTGAGCCCAGCGTGGACGAAATATATTCAAGGAGAGGTATTAAAACAACATGTGGCCCACTAAAAAACCAAAGCTGAAAACACATTATTCATTTTCCTGTATTTAAAGCGCTAACTTCAACTGCAACGTACCACACAAGCTATTAAATGTCTCCGGACCATTACGAGGAAAGTGAGTGTATGGGGAGGTTACTGCCGCCACTTATAGTTTAAACGGGTTTAATTTCGATTGAAAGAGGCACAAGTTGGCCATATTTGTTTATATAAGGAAACAAAGAAGATACCTGAGGGCAAAGTAACTTTAATTGTAAAATCGAACGTTTTACATTATAAGAAAAAGCAGCGCACCAGCACAAACACGAGGAAGTAAGAGACAAGACACAGCTCTGATATTACGCAATCTCTTTTGGTTAGTTTTATGTGTTGTATTGTAAGCTAAATAACAATAATTCCTGTTTCTTATTCCTTCCCTTTTATCCCGAAACTCTTAGCGCAAATCCCTTAAGTTTTTAATTCGTGGTGCCAGAAACGGAGCGTGCATGTTCACTATTCTCTTGAATTATAATGCGCGCGTGCCCCTAATACCACACTAGCGACTTTGTCCCCAAACAGTGCATCTTGTCCTCTACCTGCTGGCTTCATTAGCATCTTTAATAAATTGATTCCGTCATTAAGGCGGAGGCAGCACCAGAAACCCCTACACTGAGACGCGAGACTCCCCCGAACCACCACTGTGTGCATGACACACCTGGGCCACTTTCAACCCAGGATTGTCACGCCTCTTCCCTTTCCCTAGGAAACTGTCGTCCGATAGGGGCTAATGGAGGGTCTTGTGTCATGCGCCATGTTTTCGTTTTTGTTTTCTGGTAAGCATGGGCCGACCTGTGACAACGTACGTGGTTATGTCTGTGAGCCCCGTATATGTCGCTATGGCTCCGCTTTCTTTCTCCCCCCCCCCCTCCCCTTCCTCTCTTCCTTGCATGTGCCCTGTTCTCGGTCATCGAACGTCCTTCGGCGTCTGTATTCTGTCGTTCTTGTACATGGCTTTGCAGATCTCGATTAGCTGCATATTTTTAACTTAACCACACACGGGTTACAGCAACTACGTCTATACTAGGAGGGATTTATTCATTTAACAACCTCATGGCCTTGCTGTTTCAGGCCTCTTTTACTTTTTTGTCCCAATGATAATTCTTAACGGGCTCGAAATTACTGTAGGCAACAGTAGAAGGACCTGCAATATAATAAATAAATAAATGAATAAATAAATAAATAAATAAATAGTGGAAGGCACGCAAGCAGGTAGGCAAGCAGCCAAACAGGTGGGTGGGAAGGCGGACAGGCGGGTGGTATGGACGGATGGACACAGCCTGTCTGTCTCATGAAACTTTATCATACTGTTTACCATTGCTGTTTCGTACATCCGACACCTCTCTGAGCTGATGCCCAATGGCTGAGCCATCGAATAATAATGAAAAAAAAAAAAAACAATATCTCGTTAGTACTTCGAGAACTATTCGGCATCTGTATTTCTCTCGAAGTTTAATTTGTGACTGTTGTCATATTCCTTCCCTGTTCTGATTTTGATCGATTTCGAAACATATGACGCGAAGCCGCCCCTTCTCCGGAATCACTTTATATCGGTGTCAGTTTTATAGATAGAATTAAGAAGAAAGGAATAGAATAGTGAAACACTTTTTAATTGTATCAATTTTGTTAAATTACACTTATCAATGTGCGACGTTGTGCATATTTTATCCGGGTGTCTTACCCTCAAACGACGGCTCCGTTTTCCGGAAGGAAACCACTAGCACTGTCACCGGCTACGCAGAAGGTCGTCATCAAAACGTCAACCATGACAAAAGAAGAAAGAAGGCCTGGAAACTTTCATTAACATATTGCTTGCTATTCTGTCCACATCGCTCTTATCAAATATCATGGTTTTTTGAGGCTGTGGGAAACATGCTTAAAAAAATATCACGGGACGGAGATGGGGAAGCATAAGGCGACATGCAAGACGCCGACACGTAGTCGCCTGTTTACTCCAGCTAGTATTCAGCAACACACATACACACACACCCACACACACTCTACCACGGCACGATACAACTACCTCTTACTTCTGAGTACTTCGGAAAAAGTGAGATCAATTATTAAAAAAAAAAAGAAACACCGGGACAGCCAAGATGCTGCATGTGATGAGTGCAATATTTTGACTTTTGCTTTGGGTACTGCTTGAGAGCCGAGTTGTTTTCGCAGTTATTTTTGTCTTAAGTTGCTCGACCTGTTAAGGGTCCGCCATTTACTGTTTACATTGCGACCTGAGCAAGAGCAATAAACTCGCCCTTGAGTGTTTACGCTGGTGACTCCGAGTTGTTTATTGATTATCATATCTATCTTTTGTGTTGGAACTTGGATGTGTATATTGTATGCTTTTTCCATACGTTCCCATTGATGTTTCTACCTTGACGCACCCTCGTATGGCGACATCTGGAGTTTCACGTTCAGAACGAGCGCTTCATTCAGGATGATAGTCACCCATTTGTTTTGGTCTTTTTTTTTTTTAATCGGAGTATTCTCGCTCATTTTCGTCATAGCAGGAATTGTATATATAATTTTACTGGTAATTAATGCATTGTGTCCTGGGGAAGTTTTTTTGCATCCTTGTCATAATATAATTGTGCTGGGTGCATGAAACTAGTTTGCAGCTTTTAAGAAAGCATAAGAAAAACCCTTTCAAAAGTTACGGTGGATGATGAACGGTGATGGGTAAAGAATTTCATTGCTGGCGGATTGTCTCGTTCCGTAAAAATGTTTTTGATTTTAAATAAGGCCAGCAAAAAAATCACAGGTTACGAAAGGGTTCTTTAAAAAAAAATATCAACGCGGGAAAGGAAGCAGAAATCTTTACGAGCTCTCTTTGCATTTAATTAAACCATCGCGATGTACTGTACAGACCTCGAACATGAGGCGCATAAGTACGAATGCATCAAAGTTCAAGTCACTGCCCTATAGACCGGCCGAAGATCTCCAGCATGCAATCCTGAACGAAAATGCTCGCGCCTTGATCGCGGCATTGGTTATATTGCTATTAAAGTCATTCACTTCTATGATGACTTATGACTGAGACTCCATCGCTCGAGGGAACCAACGACACAGTACTATAGCGTTGTTGATGGTGTTTTAAAATAAGCTGCAGCATATAACTGGACGGGATACGTACTGCACCATAGGAATAGTTTCCATGTACTAACTATACCATCCGCTTGCTTCAGTCTCTATCAGTTAGCGCAGCTACACTGTCACTGTTTATGTAACAGCCTATATTCTTACCAGGAGTGTACAGGCAAAAAGATGACGTGGGGAAGTTAGCAAAAATAAAGGATTGCCGACGACGTATTGTTTGCTTGCGAATTGCAGACCGAACATACTTATTGGTTCTTCGTACGTCCATTTGGATCAGGTATACATAAGTATAGATGCCTTTACACTAAAATTAATTATAGCTTTTCTAACTATAGTGCAATTTTTTGCCGCGTACAGAAAGGGCGCTAGCTGATATTTAACATGATCACCAGCAGATTTTCCACCAAGGTATAAAGAGTGTGTTAATTACTTGAGGGAAAATGAACTGTAGTTTTTGTCTGCCAAAGTAGGAAGGGGGGAGTTTCGTATGGGAGTTAGTCTAAGACAAGGTAATGCGGTATTTATAAAGTAGTTATAGCGTACGCTTCGTAACAGTAGAGTTAAAAGAGGCAAGTAGTGCAGCCTAAATACCTCTTTATTGTGTTTCAGAGGCAAGATAATGCACACAATACACATCCCATAAGGAAGAGAGACTAGACATGAGCAACTTGCAACGGTTTATTCACGTGCGAGGCAAGATATAGACAAAGAGTGCAAGGTGGGAGAGGAGGTCTCACGCATGCGCATGAGTAGAAACAACGAGATAACAATTGGCTGCAGAAAAACATGTCTCAGATTTGTTTGTCTATATATGTTCGCTCGATTCCTAAGTGAATCAACAGTTCCAAGTTCTGCATGTCTCGTCTTTCTTCCTTCTGTGATGCCTGTTTGGCGAATCGCCTTTTTTAAAACCGTGTACCGACCAGCTCTCCATGGGTCTATAAATAGGTTATTTTTAATTCGCGAGGTTCAAAAGTTGACCAAGCTGCCGGGTAAGAGACTTCTCATAGAAGGCCAAAAGGGACACAAAAATGTTCAGACGCTTCTAAAGAAGGGACAGTGATATAACGCCATGAAAAAACCATCGCACATTAACAATCGAATTGCCTCTGGGATCTCGCTTCTTGAATTTTGTTGCGACGGCAAAATCACTTCTTTAACATCCTCACAGAATCAGTTTAAGCCTGGAACGCATGCGAACAAACGAAGGAAGTCAAGAGATTGCGGCCAAACTCAATTCGTTTTGGAAGTGCGAAACGTTTTCAAATCTGGTTAGCTACTTTTCCATGCTTCGTGCCCACAGCAAATCGCAATGTGGAGTGAAAGCAAAGCGAAAAGACGCAGATATCAAAGCATAACGTTTTGAAGCACTGGGGCGAAGAAAGTGGAAAGGAAAGCAAAAATATTATTTCGTCCCTCGCCATTTGCTTCCGGATTCTGGGCTTGCGTTTCCGGCAGCAGCGCTCAAATACAAACCGAGCCTCTTGTACTCGTCGCCAAAAGGGGAAAGAATGAAGGCACTGAGAAATAAGAAATAGGAAATGAGGAATTGAAAAAAAAAAACAACAACGCAAGGCGAGAGAAGTGTTGGAGATGCTCAGCAAGTAGAACAGCAGTGTTCCGGAGTCGAGACCGGAAAAGCAGTAAACCCTAAGCTTCCAGAGGAAGTAAAAACGAACAAGGCGAATAAAGGAGATGGGTTACTGCGTTTCCTGTTGGACCAAATCCAAGTCTGTCTGTTCGTCTTTCTGTGCGTGCAAAGTTATCACAGTTTAAGAAACTCGGCCGAGGGAAATGCACGCCACTGTTCTCGGCGCCCGGTTGGCGACGGCGTGCGCTCAAGAAAAAGTGAGACAAAGCAGGAAAAAGAAGAAACAATCGTCGCGACAGGGAGCAAGCCAGCAGGAAAAGATAAAGTTGGAACGACATTGCGCGAACAGGCTCGATACGAGCAAGTAAACAAGAAAGGAAGTAAACAAACAAGAGTGAGAGTACCCGTGCGAACAAGCAACCCCCTCTCTCTTCCGTGTTTCTTCAGAACATCGCCACAACATCTAGTAGTCGCGACCCGACGTCGCGAGATCGCTTGCCTGTGAAGAAGACTTGGCGCCAGGGTTCAACGCCCTCTCTTTGCCGAAAGAAAACGTAGACATCATCCCACATTCCCCAGCAGAAACCAGTGATGCCAAAATTTGTTTTTATTTTCCCCTTCTTTTTCGTCGATTGGGTATCTCTTTCCCTCAACGAGAAGAGAGCGTACAGGTCCCGAGAGAAGGCAGCCTCTCGCAGTGCGTTGTCCCGAAAGCTTTCCCTTTTTCCCTGCTCCGTTCCCTTTCCCCCCCCCCCCCCTTTCCTGTGATGTTTCAGTTTCGAACCCGGAGACCGCGACCCCAATTACGCGCGCTGACGAACACGGACTTGCGTCCGTTCATCTAACATATATGCCTCCACTCTTTCCTGTTATGTGCACATAGTCTCCTTCTTTTTTTCTTTTCATTATCTCTGTTCTTTCCTTGATGTGTTCTTTCCTTGATGAATCGCCTTTCTCGCCACGTTACCAGTGTACGAGTTGTCGCTGCGTGCGATTCTTGTTTCTTTCATTCTGACCTCTTACGTAATCCTGTTCGTTTTTTTTTTTTTTTTTCATTTCTGTTTATCCCCGCTTCTGTTCTCATTCCCTCGCCTTTATTTGCTGCTCTCCCTTTGATATGCTGCTGAAGCTTGCTTCTTTGCTTAGAAATGGACTGGCCGTAAGCTCCACTTTCTTTCTTTATAACTATCGGCTTCTTTTCTAAAACATTTTGGACTCTCAGCTACTACTTTCTTTGTAGCTTATTTTCATAACTACTTTTTTTATGTTAGTGCATCTTGTTTTGAAATTAATCCCCGTTTTCTGTACTTATGCTATCCTTGGCTCCTCATTATCATGCCCTCAGAGTACACCCATGGATCCGCTCTCTGAAGTTTGTTTCGCTGTCCTTCAGATCAACCACTAAAATAATTGCGAAAGAGTGTGCGAAATAAATCTTACTTTCCTGTTTTTTTTTTCTCTGCTGATCATTCTCATTCATATGCATATTAATACACTCCAAGGGTGCCTCTTTATTTTCAGAGTCGGTATCAAATTATGGCTGCGATTGCCGTGCACTCACAGCCGGTGTGAGTGCACGTTAAAGAGCCATAGATGGTAGACATTTCCGAAGCCCTCCACTACGGCATTCTTCATGGCCTGAGTCGCTCTGGGACGTTAGGCCTTATAAATCAACCCTAAATATGGTGCACTTAGAATCTTTGATTCTTTGTTATGTGTTAACCGAGGGGAAGTTATTCTGAGTAATTGCGCTGCAGTTCATTTCTATTTTACTTTTTCACCAGTCATTCATCACCATCAGGCACTAACTCTGATTGCAATTTAAAAGTAAAAAAGTGCGCTATTAGGAATTTGACATGACGAAGGAGCGCTAAACTCTGCTGTCAGTTGTGATGAAGAGCTATTCGGTAGGGAGTTGGAGATCTGCAGTAATAACAAACACTGCAAAGAAAAATATATGTACGTACACGGAAAACCGTTTTCGGTATTTATTTTTTGCGGCTCGAAGGTGACACCAAACTATTTGAAACGTGAACACTCGGAAACAAACTTTCTAAACTCTTTATACTGAATAATGAGAAAATGTGTATCCTATACTTTACTTATTTTTCAAGTTCCACTCCTGCTATAAAAATAAGACCGAACGGATTCTTTCTTATGTAAAACAGCTAAAAACAGGAAATAGAGCTCCCCTATGCAAGGGCGTTGAAAAAGCCGGCGTGCAAGCGCTCGCTAAGTGAGTTTTACTACTAGGGTGAAAGCATGTGAAATAAAAGCTGAAGCCACGCCCGAACCTCTCTGTGCGCGTTATCTATAGCCCGAATCCGAACGAATATCCGTCTACTGGCCTTTATTGAACCCATGTAATGAAATTTCCGTCGTGGGGATGCAACCTAATATGGTCGCGTATATTGAAATTCCCGCGTGTATTTACTGGTCGGGGCATAGTTCGTTTAAATTAACACTGTGAGTCCAATGATACCTATATATTATTTGCCTTTTAGTGGCACCTTGCTTTGTTACCAAGATTAAAGGTTGTATAAAGGAGCCAGGGGGCATAATTCATTATATGCCGGCATAGCTTACGTTATCATCGGTTGCTCGGTTGGCAGCGACCGCCCCGTGACCCGTAATTCAGAATTCACGTGGGAATATTGCGTCGCATTATGGGACTTGTTTTTCAGCGAGTGTTGCTCAATATGCCTTAGCGGCTTCCCGTTTTATTGCAACAGAATTCACTGGTGAATCCGAATGAGATGTGTGTGATGTTCTCTTTCTTACGGCTGGTGAAGAAACTACTCACGATTTAGACTTTCCAAACAAAGAGAGCGAAAACGTCGTGATTTTCTCTCTCCTGTGCTTCGACCCAGCATGCTTTTTTAACATCACAAAATTATGGCTAATTCCAAATTCCAAATCAATCAATGCCGTGTTTTTGTCACCTCGTGTTTACGTCTTTCTCGCTGTTTAAGCACGGGTAATTAGAGATCAAACAGCGAAGTGTTTTCTTGCTTGTTCCTTGTATGCGCGTTTCACGCTATAATAGCATGGTTAATTATAGATTGAGAAAACTGTTCAATTATCCGTCGTCTTAGACGTTAGTCCCTTCTTATATCTACTGTGTTTTCTAATTGTTGCTGCTATATCGCGAATAGGAATTCAGCTGAGATAAAGAGTTAGTCAACAGCATCTTCCCGAGTCTGCAGCCACTTAAGAAGGATAATTATTCACAATTATAATGAACGCAGCAGGTTCCTAATATAATTGAATCGCAACAACATATAAAATGGGATGCCTCTTTTACCGTCTACGTCAAAAAAAGAAAAAACGCTTTTAAACTGTACTAGTGGACCAACGCGCGTGACAATTTCGTCTTGTGCTGGGAAGTACCCTACTATTCCAAACCACGCTAATGAGTGTACCCACTGAAAAGAAATAGAGCTTTTTTTGTTGCTTTGTAGATACGAGCGAGAATAGTGGCCCTTATGTTAAATGTGCCAATAACATTGCTAAACCAATGCGTCGGCTGCTCCTCTCATCACTGTACGAGGCTAAGCTCTCCTCGATAGGGTTACGTAAAACAAATTCGTACCTCAGCCTCAAGGAATCAGCGCCAATAGATATTCACCCTTGATATTTGCTGCCAGTGTTGTGGACGTGTTGATATATTTTGAAAAGAACGATAATTAAGGGGAAAAAAAGGGAAAGGCAGGCAGGCTAACAACGGGAACATTCCCGTTTGCTACCCCGTGATAAATGATTGTGGAATTAAAGAAGGAAAGAGAAATGCCAAAATTTTGAAGTGACAACTTCATGTCTGGGTGAAAGTTTATGGCTTCGCGGAGCTCTTAATAATACGTGGCCAGCATGGCGGTGTGTAAATCACGATTTCTGTCCCCATAGATGTCAATTTGACATGTTTGTTTGAAACGTGTGTATTTCCTTTAAGTTTCTGTAATCGCGTTACGGAGAATTATGCGACCCTACCGCTACACATATATGCTGAATATTGCTACAGTTTTCTTTACAGCTCCCAAATGACAGTTTAGCCAGGTTTTTAGAAGCAGTACTACTCCTTTACCTAACTCTTGAACGACCTTTCAGGCTAGAAGGAATATTCAGCGTCTAATTACGGGCAGTTCACAAAGCATTTTAAAATGTCACGCAGCATCTTTGAGCCTCTTGCCTCAGTTTATAATGGCTCCATGTTAAAGCCATTTTGCCAGGTGAACTTAGTGCCAATGAAGTAGCCGACGTACGCATGAAATCGGCCGCCCGCTTCGTAGAAGCAGCTGCTTTCAGGCTTGGGACCAACAAAATGTCCCAGCAGGACTTAGACAGGTTATACGGCATGCTCTTTAAAAGAAGCTGGCTAAAATTGTTTATTTTTTTAGAATTCAAACAGGCTGAAGCGTTAAAATGTATAAAAGTGTGCAGATTAAAACTTACCGAGTGGTTTTGGGCTGCTTCTTAACGATATAGGACGTTATCGACCATTAAATTCGCCTTTTTCACAAAATATGGCGCTCTCTGGGAGTGGTTGCAAATTCGACTGCTACTCTTTGAAAACGTCGGGGTTGGTGGTTAGTTTTCAATCAGGAGAGAGGCGCGCATGCGCAGAGCGGCCTTGTGAAAGAGGCGGATTAGTAACAACAATCTGCAGGCTTCGTCCATTGCGAAGAAACTTGGCAACGATGTCATTAGATTTTCCAATTCGAACTGCTCGCGCGATAAATCATATCCGAGTCAACCAATGCTGCCAAGAATGTTTCGTGGCCGTAAACTTCGATCGCGTTGGTTTTTATCTCGTGGCAATAATTCACGCGAAGAAAATGAACATACTTGCTGTACTGATGACATTATCTTCGGATTCGCTACTAATTTGAGTGCGCCGTGGAAAAGCCTGAGGGTCTAAATAGCTTTCTGTAACTGTTGCGTCATAACTGTCTACGATAGCGAACAGTGACTTGGGATAATTTATCTTTAGCTTTCCGGCATAGGACCCCTTTGAGCCTGAAAATTATTCAGTTGCCATTTGCCAATTTCCGGCATAGGACCCCTTTGAGCCTGAAAATTATTCAGTTGCCATTTGCCAATAAATGCCCTTGACTGAGTCGAAGAGATGGAAAGTTTCCGAAAAGCCAAACACCTCGAAAAAAAAGATGGCCTTGGTGTCAAATGTGATAAAGGATACCACAAAAAAAAAAAAAAGGACCAGGGGACCAAACATCCCAAACCGAAAGGAAAAGTGACAGCGTATAGCTATCCTGAAAGTTACCGGTATGGTGCTCTTTCAGAGTCTCCCACAATGGCAAAAATAAAGCTATTCTAGAGTAATATGCCTTTTGCCACGCACAATAGCAATCTTCTGAAAGCTGATTCTTTTCCTAGTCGGGGGACTTGACTAATGATGCGATGGGGCGGAGCACCAGGAATATATGGTTGAAAGTTGAGCGCTATTTTCAGAGACCCGAGAAAGGAGAAACCAATTAAGGTTTATTTTTTTTTGTCGGCACTTTTTTTTCACTAAGACGTCTACATAAGAATTGGATACCTTGTTTATGTGGATCGAGATACAAGGACGGAGCTCGTAAAGATACCCTGTTTTCGTCGCGTCCAGTTAGGCTGTTCGTCTGGAGGGTCACTGTAAAAGGTAACAAGAAGTAATTGTTTTTGTGACATTTTTCAACCTTCTCATTCTGGGGAAGTTACTTGCGGTGCTTGTGCAAGACCTTGTTGAGAGAGTTTATTTATAGACGTCGAGGGCAAGATGCCGCTATACCCGATATACGGGAATAATGAAAGATTCCGCTGCCTATTCCCGTTTTGGCGTGGTGCCAAACGCCCAAGTGCTATTGTCTAGGCGAAGAAAATTACGCTTGAAACTGTTACTGCAAATGTGTAATAAGGAGACCAGAATTAGCAAATACACTTATTCTAATCAACCGCACTATATATTTAAACAAATTTATTGCAACCTTAAAATACAAGAATATAGGATTCGAACTAGTCTTTAGGCCATTTATTTTCGCGAGGATTTTAAGGAAGCGAAATATATTCTAACGAATTGTGCTACAATAACAAAGACGCCCCCCCCCCCCCCTTTCTCGCCTCCACCGCTTAAACAGCCTTATAAAAAGCAGAGCATCTCTAAATAAAAAAATATTTAATAAAAATTATATCGTGTTTACGTTTTCCAAAATTACCTGACGACCAGCGGATTCTTTGAAAGCGCACGTAGGTAGCAGGATTTATTAAAAACTACGTTTGTTTCGGCAGTGCACTTATTCTGCAGGCAGGTAGGTCGCGTGGGTTTTTTGAAAGAACTGGCTACTGAGTGTACATTCTCTATTTTATTTTGCTGAGACTTTAATAAATGTGTTACGAGTTTGTAATTGAATATTAATGCAATGTTAGTATATTGAATTTCGGAAGTGGCCTCCTTTGAAGAAAGTTGCTTCCTTCGAACCCGTTGTTTACCTCCTTCAGGTAGCTAGCTCTATCACTTAAGCATAGCATTTATATCCCGAGCGCGTTCAAGGCACGTGTTCATAACTCAATTGCGCAACCCAGCAAAGAAAGCCCTAGAAACCACGGGGAATGTTTACACACCTAGGACAAGAAAGTTCTTTCTTCCGCTACCACAGACAATAATCCATGAGGGCTTTTTCCACGAGGCATGCTGTAGGGATAAAGCAGACTTTATCAGTCCCATGCTAATCTTAGGCACGCACGAAGTGAGGGCAGGTGTAAACAACCAGGACTTCCTATATGGAGGTCAAAGAACCCGCCACCTTAACTCATGCCTCGGCGCGAGTTAGATCTTTAAGTGCCGGGCAAATAATCACCAAACATTTCCTTTGGCAGCCTGCGAAGTGCTTTCGTGAACGCAGAAGCCTGCCGTCCGCCTGTCCGCACTCTAATCAGAGCTTTCAGCCATCTCTGTCTGGAGCTCTTCCGTTTATTGCAGTTCTTGAGCGCACCTTCTGTGAATAAAAGATATGCGAACTAGATGCCAGACAGACGGTGACGGGTTTTCCTTTTTCTGGCTTTCATGGAAAACAGTTTCCTGCTGGTGTTTAGCGTCAGCGTTTTTCATTAAGCGGCCAATGCTTTGGCTTACTTAGTCGTGTCTTCATTTTCTGCTAAGATCGTAAAGCTTGCCGCTAAGGACAGGAAAAAAATTGCCTTGTGGTACCTTAATTTGAACGCACGCTCGGGTCGAGCACAACACTCAAGAGAAAAGCAGCTTTGATTCCAACATCTTCGGCGTGCTCACCTTCCGTTTATCACCTCATCAACGATTTCTCTCACAATGTTCCCCACTCGGTTCCTTATTGCTAACCTATGGTCAGGTAAGTGAGGTGATCTACTTGCCATTGAGGTGAGTGACCTTTCCGTGACCGCATAAGAACAGATAGTCATTTTCGAGTTATTAACTACCATTCACACCGCGGTAAGGGAGCAGTACCCACCCGTATTCACTGAGGGCAATGAACTGTGGTTGGTTGTGTAGCTAGAGCCTGGAAAGGAAATGAAATCATGGGACACGGAAGGAACATTAGTCGATACGGGCCCCAAGCGATGGTAATGGCGGGAGTAGAGGTGTTGATTACAGAGCCACCTCGTACCGCAGCAATCCCCTCATTCGTGGAACCGCCTCGTGCATTGTTTCCTCCGAGCTGCACAATGATGAGCGCTCAATGACTCGTAGCGTGAGAATGAATCTGAAGCTGTTTATATAGTTTCGTTCTCTTCTCTGGGGCCAGTTTCTGTAGGCCATTGTTGCTAAAACGATCTGCACCACTTAGAAAGTCACTGGCGTCCATAGGTGGTTTCGGCGATTCAGATAATTGAGATCTGGATGATAGCCTGGAATATTTAAAACTGTCGAGGAAATTACAGGTATGCAGAACTGACCATAAGAGCACCCCCTCTCCTCTTTTTTTGTTTTGTCTGCTAAGCAAAACACATAAAAAAGCACAGCTATATGAAATAAAAACCGTTATTCAAACTTAAGAATTGGCGCTGAGAATGCATACAAAATATATCTGAGTATTTAGATGAGATAGATATTTTCATTCCGTCAGGAGCGCCTGAAAAATAACTACTTCAGACTTCGCTCCTCAAACTGTTCTGCTTGATATCGATTTCGCAAAGTACGTTGGAGGCTTAGAGCGCTGGAACTGTGCTTAATAAAACTCTTGAAGTAATCAACACAGAATTGGGCTTTTCGGAAAGAGAAATTGAGGAATGAGATATGTGCCCTGATCTCAGCTCTAGTTATTGATGAGCTAGCCAAAATCATTTATGTTTACATTTTTTGAAGCAGTATGAATGGTTAAGTACTGTCTTTACGATAAAATAAATATATAATCTTCTGAGCAGGTATATCTTCGCTCTTGTTATGAGCAGAGAATAAAGACCATTACTAATTAGAAACAAGGTTTTAACGCTTAGCCAAATTAGTCAAGGGAAGACCCGAATTAGTGGGCAGAAGGTGCCATTAGCTTAAAAACAGGTGGCTGCAGGTCATTAACTGAACTGCTGCGAAAACGAGCCATCACCGATCTACAGCATTGATTACCAACCGATCTGTTCCGCAAACCCGACTGCGAATGTTAATTGCCGCGCCAAGCTATAACTGGGCCTTGCTCTGAGGAAACATGGTTGCGAAGTTACTACGAGTTTTAAACGCCGCGGCACTAAAGTCATGGCAGGCAATTTTCTCCCCGGCTAAGACGAGTTCTTTAGCGTCATTTTTGTTTTCGTTCGAGCCAATAAAGACAATGACCCCAAGCCGAAGGGACACGTCTGACGGTCCTTATTCTTCTTTCATAATTATAATTTTTTTTTGCACATAGTGCAGCGGTTCATGCCTGGCGGCATAAACGAACGGTGCTTTTAATAAGAAAATAAGCCAGAGTTCCCGAGAGTAAACAAAACCGGACCTTGTTTGTTGACACTAGAAACACAGTGAGCAGGTCGTAGCAGTATACAACGGATCTGCGTTTAGCGCGGGTCACCGAAAGCGGCCTCAATTTGGAAGTGTATTTACACTCGAATGAGAGTTAAAAATAACGCAAGCGCCACAACCAAAGCAGACGACAATGGCCAGGCAGACGACGCGGATGTCGGTGTCCTTCTGCCCGCACCAGCAGCCCGAGGCAACATCGGCTGCTCGCGACTGCATGCACTGCGAGACAGTGAAGCACAGCTGAGCCTTAACTGATTTGGCTGCGTTTTTTTTTTTTTCAACCGGATTTTATGGGCGTTCGTTTCAACGCGGAATCTGAGCGAGCGTTTTTGTTCTCTTGGGTGGTCAAGGAGGGGGGAAATAGTGGGCAGGAGCTTCTTCGCAAAAGTAGAAATCATTAAAAATAAAAGCGGACAGCACAGCAAAGATGGCACACGTAAACCTTTGTAGGAAAGCGGAAGACAATTAAATGCGAAATGAGTGAGTCAGTCGAACCGCACAATAACACATGAAAACAAAAAAGTTTGACTCTAGAGCACGTAATCTGCACCAGTCGTTCCAAGGAACTTGTACGAATGATTACAAATGAGGGGAGACCCGTCTTTCCGGACAGTAGATGGAGATTGTCTCTCGCTAGGAATGAGACTTGCGGCAAAACAAACGATAAGGAAACCGAAGCCGGAGCTGCAACATTCTCCCTCCGTTGCCATGGAAATGCTTCATGGGGGGACGGTATACAGCTCTCACAATCTAGGTCAGAAGATGCGCCTCTGCTTTCTTCCCTATCCCGCTCCTGCTTATAAGAAAGAGATGTGCACAGTTACAAGAAACTCTCTGCAGAGACAAGGTGCGCCTGTTCTTCCGAGGGTTTCAAGTTTTGAAAGTGAAGTTCACTCCGAGCAGAGCAGCAAAACGAAAAGCTGCCAAGTCAAGGTTGATGCTGTCAATTAGAGCTATGCCCTACTTCCCGGCAGCAATTTTAATGGCGAGGTGAGGTTCAGAGCTTATTATTTTCCCCTCATTTCCCTGTGCTTCCCTATTCCACGAGAAAAGTAGGGCGCAAATACTTCTCTAGGCTGGCTTTATTACGCCGCACAAGTAATGCCTGGACGTTCGTGTACCGACGCACGCGAGGGAAGAAAGAGGAGAAAAAAAACTGGGTCGTTTGCTCATGAATAACCTGTAGGCGAGACGGACATGGTAGATCTAGCGCAGTGCTCGTGCAAGCAGAGGCGACGGAAATATTGGGGGCAGAAAAGGTGTCATGGTCGGTGTACCCATGTCTGTACCCTATGAGACCCGGACTCGGTAGTTTATATTGCGTGCTGTCGTGCGCAGGACTAGGCTGTGTGGAGTTGTCGTTCCAGTATGCGCTAGACATTCCTACTGAGCAGAAACAACCATTCGTCTTCTTTTTCTATTTTTATCAACTGTACCTCTCACCGGGTCAGAGAGGCCAGATCCGAATCTCCATCTATAACGTCCCGTACGGTCCCAATCTTGTGCAAACATGAACTCGCAGAGCGCGGGATGGTGGGCCAATCTGGGCCGAGTTCAAGGCCGTTCCAAGCCAAACCGTAGCCTATTTCTGGGTATTTCCATTCATTCTCAAACAGCGTTCACACACCATAGCAAATCGGATTCTTGTTTTGCTTTGCAGAAGACGAGGAGTACAAATAAATAGATGACGAAACCTTTTTCTCATTTGCAGCGCTTGCTGAATCAGAGACGAAGTTTCAAAGAACAACAAATATGGTAGATCAGTCAACTTGAACGCTACCAGTTAAAACTTTTTTGTAATTTTTCTTCCCGTCTCGTTACCTGTCGTTTACATTGTGAATCAGCCTTCGAAGGCGGTGCTGTAGTGGAGGAAGACAGGAATAGTAACGTCAATACGTCTGAACATTTACATTTATATAGATTGCTCTTCTTGGAACTGAAAGAAAGGAGCCCGCATAAGATAGATCCATGTTTGTTGACACAGCTCTTCCGTGAGAGTGAATGACCCGGAGCCCGGTTTATTTTCTCTATCATACCAGATGAATGTTTGTTTTCCGCTATTCAAAGTGCACGACGTTCCATGCGGAAGCTTTACTTTTTCTGACCAAGCAAACTCTCTAGACCGTCCGAAAACAATATTGCGCCAGTCTGGAAGCTGTGCGTCGACGAGGGCAAAGGCCTGCGGTCTGTTTCACAACTCGACGACACTGAAGAATAAAAGCACAGATGCGCAAGAATGCTGAAGGCGACGAGGAAGAGGTTATGAAAAAAAAAGAGGGCGCATTACTATCCCAAACTGGGATAGTAATGCGCCCTCTTTTTTTTCTCTGGGTTGACACTTCACCGATATCATCCAAGAGAGTTTCCTAAGAAAACGCTTCATGGCGCTTCATGGCGCTTCACGGAAAAAGAGGATGCCGCGACGTGCACGGACTTTTCTTTCTTGACTTGGCTTGATTTGGAACTAAAGCAAAAACTTCGTCGCGATGCTCACCGATCTGAGTAGAATCATTTTTTGCTCAGCGGCACTTTGATATTAAGCTAAACGTTTCAAGTGTTCTGCTTCTTTATTAAAAGATATACAAGTTCGTGTTCGATATCGGCTTCTCGTGGGAACTTTGATTGCGTTTTTTATCTTTTGCGTAAAGAAATATTGTAACATTACGACTGAATCTCGGTTTCTCGTATAGCACCAGCTAAACTAGCGTGAAGTCGGGAGTTTGCCTTCCCACGATTTTCGGCATGTCAACAGTGTCGAAACACGCCGCATTTGACTTTAGGCAATTTCGGGAAATTTTGTGACATGTACTTCGCTCTGAAGGATAGCATGAAGAGATGTGTGTATGGAGAGAGGGAAAAATTGACGGTGGTTTAGCTCGGCTACTCCAGAATATATCGTAGCGAGAGGCACGTTTTCCTGGATGAGCTTGTTGTGGTCATGTATGTTTAGCAATGAGAGACATTGGGCATACACACCTTTTATTCATATTGCTTGGCAGAGACGAAGACTGCCAATAGGCAAGAACACCACTAAACGGCACATAAATACGCAAAAGCGCACGTGCCTTCTGCAAGCTAAATACAAGCCCTCATATGCCCCTGAAACCACTCATCAATCGTGTGTGCAGTGGGCAGTGATACCTCACTCGCATCTTAATGAGGACCACCGCGCGGCTGCTGAGGATAACTGTCTAATGTTAGGGCGAAAGCTTTTGTTGGCTCATGGGGGTGTAAGCGGAAGTGCCGGCCAAAGCTTAGGCAAAAGCCTCCGCAGAGAATGTAGACGGGGTGTGCCTACATGAACTGTAAATTATAATATCATCCTATAAGTTAGTGTGAGATATATATACTGATGTAGGTGTAGTAACATGATGACATAGAAATAGGGGTACACATGAAGCTCCGCCGTTGAGTCTATAAAGCGACAGCGTTTCATATATATGGACGATGTTTTTACTATTGTTTACGGTTTAATGCCTAATGTTTGTTTACTTTTGTTCTTTATACATCGATCCTTAGAATTAAAAACATTGGGTTTCTTTTCTGAGCTGTCTTGCACATTTGAACGCCATTTTCATTGTTAGTTATTTCAGCTTATTAACTGGTCAATCACACACTCTAGATTTTCTTAGCATCCTCGTGCATTGTATTCCGACCGTTTTTACATCTGCGAACCCTTTTTTTTTTTAAGTTTTCATTTAAGCGATAGCTGCTGTTCGAAAAGCTGTCGGCGTAGTAGTAGTAGAAGATTTCGGCACCGTGTGTCGGAAATAATCGGGGACTGCGTAAAAAAGTTGTATCTTGATAATTTTTGGTGCTAGAACTTGGTGATTGATTAGTGCGTGATAGGCGCTGATGACCTAATAAAATCACTGTAATTAATATATTATGCTATCAATTAAACAAATAGATATGAAAATATTTAAAAAAAGGTTCAAAGGGATTAAAATGCTCAGAATGAAATGCAATGCTTGAGGTTGCTAATTAAGAGAGCATAGAGCGAGTGAATATTCGATGAAATAATTCAAATATTTCAGAAAATTAGAAATGCTTAGTAAGATGTCAGCTTATTTAGGAGAGAGGCAAAGCGCGCTGAGTGTGCTTAAATTGCGTGTAGTGTTGGTGTGTAAACAATAAAGATACAAATAATGAAAACAAAAAAGGAAAACAAACATTGTCCCTGAATGTGAAACACTATAGCATCATACATTTAACGGTGGATAATAAGTACCGCATGTATTTTTTCCCAATTATTTAAATTATGAAATAATAAATTACATACTCAAAATTTTCTCAATTGGCATCAGCAAGCATTGGCTTTTCAATTTCATTATTTTGACATCTTTAAACCCCCTTGTGTGTTTTCATTTTATTTCATTTATTTATAACGTCAATTATTCAATACAATCCAAAGAATTCATGCCCCCTTCAAGCCCCGGATTACGGCTGACGTGCGATGTCTCGTGATAGAGCGCAAGCTGTGAGTGTTGCAACGAATTTTTCTGTGGATACCTGAATTTAATCTGCCGCCGTCACAGCGTTCGAACTAACCTTCTGTCCTAGCAACTCGCTGTTGCCGTTAGCCTCTACTAACTACCAAGTTATCTGTCTTCTCCTTCTTCCTCTTGTTTTTCTTTTTCTTCTTCTGCTTCTTGTTCTCCTTTTTTTGCTCTTCTTTTTTTTCTTGTTCTGCTTCTTCGTCTTCTTATCCTTATGCCTCTTCTTTTTATTCTTCTTCATTTTCTTCCTCTTCTTTTCTTCTTCTAATTTCTATTCTTTTTATCTTTTTCTTCTTTTATCCTTCTTTTCCTTCCTCTTTTTCTTTTCCATCTTTCTCTTATTTGACTTGTTCATTTTCGTTTCTTCGTCTTCTACGGTGCCACGATGCAATGGTGCCACGCCGACGGCTTGAAAACCTACATTAGTGTAGCTTCCATTACAAAACAATTGCTACCAACACTTACTGACAGTATAAGGCTATACAGAGTTGATGATGTTTGTGCTAGTTGCTAATAGTAATATTGGTATTTAATGACAGTGACAATGATAGTGGATATGAAGATGCATTTAGTAGACAGTGGTGATATGATGATAGTGATGATGATGATGACGGCAATGTAGGTGATGATGGCGATATAGTTGGTGATAGTGAAGAGTATGAGAGTTCGCGGTAATGATGCTGATTATAGTTGGTGGTAGTGATGGTGATTATATATTGTGATAGTCATAACAATGATGATAAAAGTGACAACATAATCCAAGTGTTTGAGTGAAATAGAAAGGCCTTTGCATTTCTGCTCTTAAGCAGTCTTAAGAGCAGCCCTGCAAATTTTCGGAGAGGCTCCACAGTAAAGAAAGTTTATCTTAGTCGAGTGTTGCTGGGTACGGGCTGTGGACTCAGTGAAGGGTGTTTAAACGGGTCTTTATTTAGACAACTGCAACCTAAAAGAAAAGAGAGCCCCAGCTAGGCCCTTAACCGGTGGCGGGCTCTCCGAGCCGGCGTTCTCGTCCACTACTAAAGGAAGACTCTTTCATCCTGCCGGCCGCGCTTCGCACGTCGTGGTTACGTGACCCAGCCGCAGGCTGCAGGAAGCGATGGCCCTTAGGTGGCCAAGCCGGGGCCGCCCCCTAGTTCCAATGCGGGGAGAGTGGAAGGTGATAGTCGCCCTCCACGACCTTCATAATTATGTCAAAATCCGAGCATGCAGGACGCGTGCCCTCCTGATTAGAGCATCGCGCCTTCGCTGGCACCCGGTTGAGCGGAAGGTCGCCTTGTGATCTCGCAGCCTGATTCCAGGAGTTCGTGTGTCCATCACCACCGGCGACTCAGAAGGTAACAACAGCGGCTTGCGAATTTGTGTAAAAATAAAAGTGAGGAACATGCATATACTTCGTTTCAGAAGATATCTGCAGCACTGCGAAAGGCGGAGGAGCCCTTGCAACTGTGTTCCTACGTACATCTCGCCCCTGCGCACTATAATAGAGAATTGTGCTCCTACTGGCACCCCTGCCAATTTGGGGGGCGAGAGGCGCGTAGGAGCACAATTGCCTACTGTAGTGCGCGTGATCCTGATTGAACCGGGGTGCCTCTGCTTTTCGCAGTGCTGCAAACATCTTGTGAGAGGAGGTATAGATGCAGCAGGACCTGCCAGCGCCGAGTATAGTTCTTGCAGACTTCATGCGCCCTCCGTTCGGAAACAGCGGCGCACCGTGGCAAACAATTGCTTGCACCTTTAATGAGTGTCATCCTGAGCGTCGAAATGGCAATGGAGGGGTAAAGTAGACAAAAAAAGAAAAAAAGAGGATGTGAACAGCTATTCTCGAGTTCCTTCAAGTTATTATTAAGGGAAATGTTTCTCACTTGATTTCTTCAATAGAACCCCCATTTTTTATTTCTTTCCTCATGTCCAGTGCCTCTTTGCCTTTAACGTTGGCGTTTTGTTCGCATCCGTTGTGCAGCTGGTCCTTGCTTTGACAAATCTCGTTTCTTTCTTCGAAGAAGAGCGCGGTAAAAGGTAAAAAGGGTTCTGACGGTTGAGCTCCTCCAGAGGCCCGGGATCCCAGGGCATACATCCATTCATCCCTCGCACGTAGACGCTTTGAGGCACAATGCACGCGGAAGTAGTTCTTACTTCCGGCCAAGGAACTTTGTTCCTTCTTAGCCGCGACAGCTTTCTTCACTCTCTCGCAGACACTCGTCGCTATTCCCGGATCCTCCTTCGCAGACGTTTCCTTCCACTTCCATTCCTTACATCCACTCTTTCCTGTGCTCCCTTTACCCCGGGGAGAGTTTGGGGGCTCAGTAGGGGCCTCTGGGGTCGAAACGGCCGTCTCCGTCGACGTGCCTGACATGCGCAGACGGGCAAACAATGCTAATGGCGTGGCGTGGCGGGGTGCGCGCAAGCGGACAGACGCGACAACTCCCAGCACTCAGCCAATCTGCGTGAGACCAAAGTTCGGTTACTGTAGGCACCGCGGGGCGACACATTTCGGTTTTGGGGCACATGGTCGATTTCTTTCCAAGAAACCTGATCGCAACTCAACATGATACCGAAGACAACAATGAATGATAGCAGTTCTTATAAACTGCGGAAAAAACTCACATTCCCTCAAAAGAAGGTAGAAACAAGAAAAAAAGAACAGAAAAATCTGCCACGGCATGCAACGGTTTTCACTGGCGAAGTTCGCTAACGTCGAGGTAATTTTTGGTGAGAAGTTTATAGAATGCATTATCAACACATGCTAAAAACCGCTAGTGATGTTCTTTCCTGGGTTGGTGTGACGAAGGTCAATTGATATGTGGGTAAATATTCCTGTTTCAGATGGTAATCTAGCACTAATAAGTGCACTTGATTCTCCGGAATAAAAGTTCTAAAAAGCAAAATATTATATTTTTTACCGAGAAATAAGTGGTTGAATAGTAGGAGGGTCCTCTGCATAACAAAGGAAAATCCAGGAGGGCATGCTCTAAATTAGAGATTAGATATTAGACCAAACATCTGGTTCTGATAAGATAGAAAAAACTGTGTAATAATTCTTCCTACACATTTACCGCTTGAAATCCAGAACTGCAACCAACTAGTCACCAACAACGTGCATTACGGCTACCCTGCCCACCTAGAAAAAATAGTACACACTCTTAACAAACAGCTAAAAAGAGGGTGCTAGTATACATTATTGTTCTTGCTGCCTTAGGGCTGTTGCAAAATCACTGATCCTCATAATAGAGAGGAAGACGTTATTGCAAAGGCGATGTTTCGTTTTCTGTGCTTGTTTTACTTCAAAAAAGAAGTTCACTACTACTCGGTTACTTGAAAATTGACAAGCTGCAGTAGAAGGAAACATTGTTACGGATTTAAATTTAAGTCTGATAAGCTACTGTAGACTGTAGTTGCTACACAGCGACTGCTACATAGAGCAAATACTGGAGTTGGTGAAATGTGGCATTTCTTTGAATGAAAGAATTGTTCGCGTTTTTTTTTTAATTTTTTCGTTTCACACTAAGGTTTAAAACGTGATCAAGACAGATAAGAAATCGCTATATAAATGCTAATGCAAGCTTCAAGAACGCGTTACCCTTGCTCCGAAATTATACGAAGGCATGAGAAATCTCCCCGGGGAACGCCATACGCGTCTCCCCCCCCCCAACAAAACTCTCTATAAGGAGCTTAAGTCAGTGGTGTAATTTAAAGTGCATTCGTGACGGGAAAGCAAGAACAAAATAAATAATAAAAATAAAAAAGAAAACCCCTTTCTTGTCCGCACGTGGCACGCGGACTCCTCGTGTGGAACGAAGAAAGCAGGCTGAAAATAGATCTTTCCGTTCAGTAGGTTGAAAGCTAGGAGTGTTTCACATTTTCTTTTTAGTTTTTTATGCTGCACAATAGCGCGCGCTTTCGATCTGCGGCACCTTTTTTGGATTCGTTTCCGCGCACGTGCACTTCCCTACTCATTAATCACTCATAAAATCAATTTGTGCCTCTATTGTCTCATGTATTCTCATTAGCATGCATATAGAAGCTGTTAAATGCATAATGTTAAAAGCCACTCGAGTAGGTTTTAGTCATGGCTTTGGATACGACTTAAGAACGTGCCTGCGTTTACTAGGGGTAGCTTGGGCGACATGGAAATCAAAGGTCCTCTGCTCGGTTCTCAAGTCCTGCCAATCCAGCCATGTCATGTGGCCCCGAGCATCTCCAGTGCCCGACCACAGCGACAGACTACCGCATCACAGCGGCATTTTGTGATTTTTGTGGACAAAACCAACTAAAAGGGAGCGTCAACGCAGTCACCTTAACAAGAGGTAATCAATACTGTCGCTGATATAATGATTTATTACTTATAATGCCCTATATTTGCCTGCAAATACCTCAACTTCCTGCGAAGGGTGAAAGACACGGGAAAATGTCAAAGTTTTGCCTGTGTTTTATTTTTCAATTACATCCATAAGCATCAGTATGCACCATCAAGGGTTCTTTCTCTTTTAATTAATTCAGTGGCTAGTAAATGCCATTTAAAAACCTTCTCCGATCCTTAGTTCATACTTCAGCTTGTTGAAACTTGGCAAGTGCACAGTTTGGCTTGAGCTTGTCTTCCTGAATGACGTCAAATGAAACTTACCACATTTTTGTAAAGGCTCGTAAGCTTTGTGTTTAGTCCATACTTGTAATATGTGTTTTGCCTTCATTTGAATTGTTTGTTTTATATTATTTTCTAGTTTCTGTGAATGTCTCCAACTGCGTACGCATAAGGCCAGCTCTAGTGATGATGTTTTGTTTAGTAGATGGCTGTTAGCCAAAGTAGCGACGGAGGGAACCATTCCTGCAGCGGAAAGATCTTTCCCCCGGCCGCTTTCGGGGCGGAATATACTCGAACCGAAGGAAATGATTAGGTTGCTAACTCGTAGCTCTAAAGTTAATAAAAAAAAAGTGTGCGTGCAATAATTTACTTCGCTGACGATGATTACAACTCTACATTATGCATCAGAATGCGCAATGTGGGTTTAAGGCTCACTTTTAATTTTTTTTTATTAGCACACTTACCCAAATGAAGAAATTGGGATGGCGTTGTGCTATGAAAAGTTAATACCACTCACAAAGGCACAGACGTAAGGAAATTACGAAGAGGACGAAACGACACTCGTCACGTGCTGTCAGTTTCTTCGTAAACACCAGTGCTTTTTTTTTTCTTTTTTGCACAGCGTTAACTTTGAGCATGAACCAGCTGAGCCTACAAGCAGTGCTCCTACAATAGAAAATTGTGTGAGCTAATATCATGTCTTCCTTTCCCTCTCGTCCGTCAGTGGCTAAGAGAGGTTCTTCTCTCTTGTGTCCATAAGTCACGCTTTGTGTAATGATCGTATCTCTCAAGTCATGTCGTCGCACACGTCCATAGGAAGTGTGCGGACATTCTCTCCATCTGCCTACTTGAACACCCCAGGAACATGCTGCGTCCAGGTTTCTTCTTGAAAGCGTCTACGTGAGACCATGCCGTGCAGTCGACTTTAATATCCTGCGCTATTGTAGAGCGGCAAATCCGCGAAAACATTGTTGCACATTAAACCAGATAACTAGGGGCATCATACCTAATTATTTCGTTAGCTGGTGATTAACCTCTGCGCCCTCAATACGAACAGATAACATCATTTTATGGGAGTCGAGTGCACTGTCGTTCGTTTATGGAGTAATTAATGATTGAGTGAAATTTAAGGACGGGGACAGCAAAAAAAGACGAACAATCTCTGAACTTTGAATTCTGGTTCACGATCTGTTTGCAGGCCTAAGAAAAGTAAGAGTTACATTAACCAAAAGGTTTAGCGCGTACATGTTTGTGCTTTTGCGCGCCTGAGTTCCACGGTCTTAGAAAGCAGAAGCGCAATCATATTCTGAGCACAAAACCTGATCGGCTCGTGTCACTTTTACGTTAAGTAGCGGGGAAAAAAAAAGTGAGCCTGTGAATCGCAGTACATATGATTGTGACGATTCTCACGCGTGCTTCACTTTGAACGGAGAACAAAAGCACACGTGGAAGCAAATAATGTTTAAATAATGATTTACTGACTCTTTCTCGATATGTTTATGATAGCCCAGCAGCATAATGATGCACTAATTGCTGATATAACTTTGTGTATTAGTTACCAGACCTCAAATAAAACTTGCGACGTGTACACTAAAACGGACTCCAAGACAACTTTTAAGGGCATAGCGGTGCAACCCCGCACCAGGGATTTGTGTGTACTCATGGAGTTTAGCAGCAAAATTGACTTGTTGAGCCAAAATCCAAAGTTAAGTTATGTACGTTTAGTTGTGTATGAAAACTGAGTTTTTAATAAAATCAGCGTCCATGTCGATCAGATGTGATGGTATATAGAAACAGTTCAAGGTCAATTCGTTCTCTATGACCGTTTAAGCATCGGTTATTTTAGCAAGTTAGAATTCTTGAAATCTGAGCCAGCAGAGTTTCCGGCGCGGACCGGCGACAAAACACAGCGTTTCCATTCAGTGGAAGCTCTTTTCGTGAGCAGAGTTATCGCTCAATCTGTCTCATCGTCGCCTCCGCCTATTGTGCACAGAGGCGCTGCGCTGCCACTCTGGAAATCTGCGTAGCGCAGAGGAGAAGGCGGCTGCAGCTCCAACGCTGAAGACGAAGCGGGGCTCTCTGCATTCCTGTTGTGTGCCCGGGGCACAGCAGGAGGGGTGCTCAGAGCGCGGGGCTTTGCTTCCTACTTGTGCTTGCGTTTTGTTTCTGCGCTTCTTGTGTTTCGCGCTTTCGCGATCACTCTGCTTCCTTCCGCCCTCCCATTGTGCCGTCATCTTCCTCTTCCCTTCCCGTTTTTCTCACTCTTTGCCTCCCAGCTTCCTGTTCTTTGTGCTTGTTTTGTCCCGGAACTGGAGCCCTGGGCCATTGAACCCAGGGAGTGAAGTGAGGAATCTGGGAGTAAGGGTGGAAGGAAGTGAGCACAGCTGCTGCTAGACATGCATAGCTAAACGCGAAACCCAGTAAAATGGGCGTACGAATGGAGGAGTGCAAAAACTAAAGAAAGAACAAAAAACGAAAGCAAGGAAGTAAAAGTGTGGAGCTAGGAAGGAATTGAGACAGCAGGGAGGAAGTGGTCAAGATGAGAAAATTCTCAGGAAGGCGGGATGAAGGAAGGAAAGAAGAAGAGGAGGAGGGTGTAAGAGAAGACCAAAGAAGGAAGAGGTAGATGAAACTGAGGAAGAAGGGAGACAGGAAGGAAGAAAATCAGGTAGGGAGGATGTAGAAAGGTGACCGGGGTGAGATATAGCTTGAAAGGAAAGGAGGTAGCAGAAAGGGAAAAGCAAGGGACTCATGATGGACGTGATGTGGGAAGGATGATTAAGGAGATGAAGAAAGCAATGACGAAATGAGGGTGGAGAGACGGGAAGTTGAGAGAAAAAATCTAACCGCAAATTAGTACAGAATTAAGAAATCAATGAATGCCTACCACGAAGTTATATTATTACCGGAGGCAATGAACCTGCGTTGAAAGGCGAGAAAAGTGCAGGAAAGAAGATATTATGTACGAGTAATATACGGAAAAAGGAAATACGCTACCCTACGACCATGGAAGCGGTGAGCAGTTAGATGAACAATGAGAGTAGCAAATGAATAGGTGGACGGACGGATGAACAAGCAAGCCAGCCGGTGATCGTATGAATGGACATGTGGAAGCCAACAAAAAAGAAAAAAACGAATTAATGCGGCAAGAAATATGCGGAGAAGCCGAAAAAACAACAAATTAACAGAGGGACTATCCACGAATGCGTGCGCTTTAACATGGAACCGACGAGCACTTGCGCAGACAGTATTTACAGCGTTATGCCGTGCAATATTCCAGAGACGCTGCCACAGACACCCTAATACACACATATATCCGATGCAAAGGACTGGCTTGCCTTGGCCGGCAGTTCCATGCTTCAGCTGGGCCTGTGCTCACACTGCGAAGTGTAGCGGTGAGTGCGAACGAACGGAGTCGACAATTGCAGGCCCAGAAACTCGTTAGCTTGCTTAGGCAAAGTGCTTTGGATACAAGTTAGGCGAGGGTGAGGAGGGGGGAAAGGAAGGACGGGAAAGAGGACAACGCCCGCGAAGAGCAATCTCATCATGGTCTCTCTCTGCGCTCGATAATGCGTAACGAGAAAGCGCGTTTGCGGAGGTGACCAGTTCGTATCTCCGGAACAGTGCGCTCGGCTCGTGCTTGCTTCGGTGGTTGGCACGGCCGCTGTTTCACGCTAAAGCAACTCTCCCACGTGAAATTAAAGACCACCGATTTCTAGTTTCGTGTCAGGACAGGAACGGTCAGGAAAATAGCAGAATTGCGAAGCTCACGGATAGCGTGAAATTGCAGGCGGCAGGCTTTGACATGGCAGCTTTAGAAGGTGCATTCACATCTGACGGTTCTCTTCACGTAATGTTCGAAAGGTCCCGAGTGCACAGTTTTGTCTTTGGCTATTGCCATGTTCATAAAGATCACACAGCACTTTCATCTAGATAGAGGCTAGACGTATCATGACAAGTTCTTAAATATTCGTCAAGGAGCAATATCATCATTATAATAATAAGGATGAAATACCGGGTCTAGCATAGATATATACTATAAAAGGTGAAGAGAATAACTCAGCAACTGCGCTTGAAAAAAAAAAAAAAAAAAAGAACATGTTTCTAGGTTAATCGCAAATCATTTTAGGTAGGAAATGCCTCTAACAGGAGATAACTTGAGTTCATTGGTGATGCGGTAGAATACATACCAAGATATTCTGAATACAAGCAAGTTTCAACGGAGCATTGGTCCTCATAATGTACGGCATTGTTTTAATATATTCGAAGTATCACTTAGGAGGATCATACGTTCACAATGTTAACGTTTTTATAATTAAAAAAGTGTTCACAGCACTTTTCTACGACCGTAATTATTTCTGAGGCTGCATTTCCTTATGACATTGAATTATATCTGGAATTTACAAATTCTGCACTCTCAGTGTCGTTACGCTTGACGGTAGTGCTTGGATTGGGAGTATTATCTGAATTCCTGTCCGTTGCTGTTTTTTTAGGGCCGTCCGCTGCTGCAGTCCTTCGTATGTCTTTTTATCATCTATTTGCGCTTTCTCTTCCAGTGCTGCTGCGTATTAGCGTTTTGAGCAATCTGCAGGCTTTTTATTACATTATATCGGTACAAACGCAGGTCTGAAAAACCTGCGCGTTGTCCGTCTATCCGTCCGTCTTTCTGTCTCAAGCCTCTGCTGGCGAATAAAAATCAGCGGGGAGAATAAGTCCTCTCTCTACATTTAGAGTAGAGAGGCAAGAGGGGGCAGCGGGACAAAGATTGAGTGGAATTTGGAATTCATCGCAGCAAGGTAACTAGCGTGTGCAAACAAATGCAATGGTTTATTTATTGCCCGTGCTATATGCGGTCGGGGTGGAGGCTTGGGAAATTTGGTGCAATATATTAAAGAAAGGTAAACCAGCTCAAAACACGGGACACAGAAAGAATACGACACACAGCGTTTGTGTCGGGTTCTTTCTGCGTCCCGTGTTTTGAGTTGGTTTTCATTTAGTTAACTGGATGGGTATTTTGAAAACGGTTCACTGCATGGTCATCATCGCAGTTCTGAACAACTCCGATTCCACTTCTCTGACGTTGCGAGAATAATAAAGCTGCATAAGCTTCGAAAAATATTTTACCTTTCACGCTCGAGCTAACGGTCACCGTTTGTATTAGTAATGCGTAAGCATACACTAACTTCTTTTTATTTAGTACTTATCCAACGTTCCTCCAATTTCCACATTCTTTCAGCAAGGTGCTGGGCAACTTCACTGTTAATAATGCTGTTAATAATGTTAATAATGTTAATAATTCTCTATTTCCGCTGAATGCTTTGAAACTGTTTCTTTTTTCTGAGTTAGTTTGTTTAAAGTTGCTACACTATCTCAACCTTTATACACAACATTCATCAATTACGAGTAAGAAATTGACTGAACAAATACCCTGCAGGCATTGCGAATTCAGGGTGTAGATGAGCCACATATGAGAGTAATTTGAGATACCTTAGTGACAGTAATTTCAGATATCTTAGTGACTTCAATGAGAGCATAGTCCTCTATAAGAAAAGTAAGAAAAGTCCTATAAAGGAAGCATGTTAGGCAAGGAGACACGACCTACGCGCTAGTATTTACCCGACTCTTAGAGGAACTATTCAGAGACCTGGAATGGTAACAGTTTGGTATAGGGGTTTATTGAGTATACTTCAGTGACATTTTGTTGCTATGCAACTGAGGCGGCGCATTGCAATGTGATTTATTGATGACATTTCCTTGCTATACAACTGAGGCGGTGTATTGCAATGCATAGTGAATGACTAAGACAGGAAAGACAGAAAAGTAGGCCTAAAAATTAATATGCGCAAGACTAAGGTATTATTCAAAGCCTTGGAGAGAAACAGCAGTTTACAAAAGGAAGTGACAGGCGAACATGTCTAGTTATAACAGGTGTCGTAACCTCAGATCATGGTCGTAAGAAGGGAAATAACTAGGAGAATAAGATTGCAATGCAGCGCATTTGTGAGGTATTCGAAGGTTATGGCTAGTAGCTTGCCGGTACTGCTCAAGAGGAAAGTATATAACAGTTGCGTCTTGCATGTACTCACCGTTAGGGCTGAAATTTGGAGACTAACGAAAAATGGGCTGAAAACGTTTAGTACAGTAGAAAGAGCTATATAGAACGAAAAATGGTAAATGTAACGTTAAGAGCTAAGAAGCGTGCAGAATGGGTAAGAGAGATAACTGGAATTATTGAAATTTCTGCCGACATCAGGAGAGATAGGCACGAGGAGGACATTTAATGCGTTGGGTGGATAGGCGATGTTCTCTAAGGTAGTAAATTGGATACCAAATGAAGGCGCGCGTTGTTAAACAGCAGAACCTTAGGATGAGGTTGCTTCATTAGTATTTCTTTCATTGGTGATTAATCATGTCGGCTCCATTCGAAATTTGCGCCAAAGAGGAACAGCGAGCAGTGATCCGGGATTTGTGGTCAGAAAATGTATCAGGGGCCACTGTCAGCAAAATACTTTAGGCACAATACGAGAACAATATCTTGCCGCAATGGAGTTTTGACGAATGGATCAAAAATTAACAAAAAATGTTGCACGAGGTTTACGCTTGAGGAAAAAGCCACACGATTATCAACGCCCACAAATGATGACAATATTAAGCGTGCACGTGGATGTGGTTCTGTAAGAAGAGTGACTATTGATAAGTGTCACATCAACTTTAATTTATTCATAGTTCGGCATGCGAAATCATGTTACAACAGTCGTGGGGTGAATAGCGTACGTGCAAGATTCGTCCCAAGGCAATTCATAGGGCGCGGTGAATGCGTGGTTCGCTGCACAGCCGAAAAACTTCTTTTTTGAGGTGTCAGGTAGCTTGTGCAACGATAGACCGAGTGCATCGAAATATTAACGGCCTATTAGAAAATGATATTGAGTTGAGTTTCCTATTTGTATTGAAACAAAAATTAGAGGTACATTGCGGATAACTTTTGACTTGCCTCGTAGTTAACGGCGCGCATGAGTGAGATAAATGCGAACATTGCAATTGATTTTATTCAGCCAACTGGAGAGAAGCTTATGATTCATTTGTGGCAGAGGTATGGCATCAAATGTCTTATTTGGTATTTTAACAGAGCTTACGTCTTTGTTCATATGTTCCGGCCACAATAATCGGGATTGCTTGCGTGGTTCTATTCATCCCAAGAAGAGACTGTAAGAAGACTAGCGGTACCGGATATAATTTCGCAGCTGCTATTCGCAAACCAGCAAACGCAATCGCAGGAAAAGGAGGGGCTGTTTCACGCAACTCTTTAGGGGCGAAATGAAACAAAATTACGGTTCGCCACCTCAGTCTAAAAGAATAATGGTGTCATTGTCATCCAGCCAGTGCCGCGTCACTTATCTTCTGTCACGTGGCGGGCGGGCAGGATTTAATTTCGAAAGGCGAATCCTCTGGGCCTTCCTTCGGTCTGCGGGCGCCGAGGCAGAAAATGCGACGAGCGTACCTGATGGCGCAATAATGAATACGGAGACAGGGCTCATAAAGAAAGAAGAGTGGGGCTGAAGGCATCTTTACTGCACATCTTTATTGGAGTACGATAAGAAAATAAAGGTGCTAAAAAGCAGAGTCAGTCGAAAGGACAGCCGGTGATTACGGCGATAGGAATAGCGGCCGCCGTAGCTAGCGTGAAGTAAACGAAAGCGTACGGTATGCATTGCGGTCCTCTTTTTCAAATAGCGCTTTGATTGTTTTGTTTTTTATTCTTGTCTTCCTTAATCTTACACGAGAGCTTTGACTAAATCGGACCCACTGCCCAGCGAACAGTTGATTGTACAAGAAGGACATCACGAAGGCTGAGAAGCATAGCACGTATCCAATGAATCCAAGTGCATTATTATTTTTCCGGTTAGAAAGATGATTGATGCTTTGCGAAAAAATGTTAACATTCCGTTTTTTGAGTGGGCATGCAGACGCTACCCTGATTTAAAGGAGAATAACTGGTAATAACGAGAGCAACATTCTTCTGAAAGCACAGGATACCAACCACTTTGTGGGTGGTATCTGTGGCTTTCTCATTTTATGAGTAATTTATTACCTGTGAAAAAACAAATGCTAGAAAGAAAGAAAACAGATGAACTAAAGACACATAAAACGGGCCAAGGCGAACGAACGTGAAAATGTTTGCAGGAAGGACGTTTTAAAAACCAATAAAGTGCAGGATCGTGAGACATTACCGACCATTAATCCTTGTCAGAATAGGAAATATTCACTCAGAAGAAACAAAAACTACTGTTGCAAAAGAATGGAGCGGTGCCTATATTCCTCATAGTTGGCGCGATGGCCTAGGCTACTAGCTCGCATATAAAGCCCCGCTTTAAACAAGTCGTATGAATGTGCCTGCGTGGCCTTGAGGGAAAGTGAAAGCAAGGGTACTGGTACCTTCCCATATATGAAAGAGAAGACCAGACTTGAGAGCTCCTACCAAACGTAATGTCATGCAGCAAGACGTGCTGTTTAGCGTTCGGCTATGTCAGCTTCCAGATGCCGCCTGCCAGGGTCATACTCATGATTTTTCGTTCACAACGCCAAAGCCGGCGGACGGCCGCCAGCGACGTCACCGGAATTTCAGTGAACGGGCTTTTAATGCTACCGCATTAATATTATTCGAACCTTTTGGAAAGCATAAACGGTGGAGTGCGCTTCTAAATGCATAAAGAGTCATATGCAACAAAGAGAATCCTTCTACGGCAAATGGTAAGAAATATAATCAGCGTTAATTACAGAAACACGGTTAAATATGAAAGGTAAAACAAACAACCTTTACTTCCGCGTTTGTCTCTTTTATTGACATGCTCTTGCCTTAAGAAAGAGAGATAGAACTTGAAACTAATTGAAACTAATTTAACTAATTCAAAATAATAGATTCTCGGGATTTCTGGTTGCTTTTCCTCAAGGAAATCGCAAAACGGATGGTTTTATACCACTGTATTAGTTGAGAGCCGGAACAACCAGAAGCGCGATTCAGTCACATTTTAAACGAGCACACTCCAAATTAAGGTATTTTTGCTTAAGCATGGTACATTGTCACAATATTTTGACGCAATACTTATGATAACATCAGGATTTGGCAAACCCAAGTAATTTTGTATCTTAAAACGTTTTAGCAAACTGGCCATTTACTGTGGAACTAACCCCCCTTGCCACCGGTTGTATCAATTGCTCTCCTTTAAATGGCCTTGCACGTGATCCAGAGCTTAATCGCTTATGCCATCATTGATGAACATCGAAAACATTGGTTGCAGCGCTATAAACTTTACAGCATTTCTGAAAATATAAATATATTGCCCACTATTTTATATTCGCCGCTTACTCATTGGGTTCTTCCCTTACCGCTGTTTCTGCCCCAACGTCTGGGTGACATTTGAAGCAGCCTCTAGGTTGTGACGCAGAAGACAAGTAAAAGTTGAAGAATAGAGAAATAGAAGCCTGTCCGCAGAGCCATCTTGACCTGCAGCGTTAAATCTGCGTCGAAAAAGAAAAATCTAGCAATAGAAAGTTTACCTTGATCTCCGTCTTCGCGGCTCCAGGAAAAGAAACATTTCTTAGTTTTCCATCGCTTCAAAACACCTTTCTCATTTTTCACAGCTAACACAACTTGTCCTAACTCGGCGGAATTCCTAAATAGAATCTGACCAAGTTTTTGGCGACCTTTGGAGGTATCACATTGAAGGCCCCTCGGCGCTGACATTTAAGACTTCCACAAATGCAAGCCATGCCTTTGTTACCTTAACTGCATTTCAGCACACAACGGGTCTTTCTTCGTTCTGGGGCTGTGCTCTTCACTTTCTGTTATCTTTTTCTTTTATCGTCACCCATCCATTTTCCTAGAACATTGTAACTACGTCGCTAAGAAGACAATAGACAGCGAGAAAAGGGCACCAACTAAACTTAATTCTAGTGTCCGCCACTCACTGCACCTTTCTCGCGGTCCGTTGTCTTTTTACTGCGGTAGAGTTACAATGTCGCAGTCATTTACCTAGCACAACTTTATTTTGCTCTATCTGCGGTGATCTTTGCATTACGCATTTCTTTCGTTCAGTGGACCACTTAAAGCGATCCGGCAATTATAAGAGTATAGCGTAGCAGTTAAATTCCGTGATTGTTCAGGAGCGAGGCCGGGTTTTTAGAAGATAAATAAGAAACCCCGAGTCACAAGTCTTTGGCTGAGGGAAATATGTCGCTTGATTTCAGGAAGACGGTTATTGCGAAACATTACTTGGCTCATAAGCGGCGTGCACATGTAGTGGCCCACAAATATTTTGACCTTGTGACCTTACTATAACTTCCCAATAATACACTGATAGGTAACGTCATCCCACTCACCATCGAAGCGGCGATTGCGGCAACAGCATGCACGACAGAGGAATCCTCCTTTTCTGCCCCCTGTGACATCATTTGGCCTACATAACGGAACTGTATGTGGCACCAGACTTGCCCTCTTTCGTAAAACGTTGTGACGCTACCGTTCTTCGGACATGGTTTCGTGTGTTGTCAAACAGTTCTGCTTCAAATTGCACGCATATGATAGTCTAATTTAGAACACGGAATCGAATAGACAGCATGTGTACCTGCAATTGCATGCCTTACTCACCTCACAATATCAAGTGACCTAATGCAGCGGCTGTTGTTGGAAAAGGAGTGCAGAAGGTGCCACCAAAGGAAAAGGATTATTGAAGAGGACGCCGTGAGAGAAGCAGATATTGCACGGAGGGCATTGCGCTACCGGTCGCGTAGTAGCGCACCTAAGAAGAAAGCTTGTGAAACGGGCGTCACGGCAGCGATTCCAGCTAGTGAGCTCTCGCCTTCCTACGCGTATCAGTCTTGAGTGTCCTTGCTGAATTTATTATAGATTTGACAAGTACCAGCTTGCAGAAATGGATCGGCTAAATTAATCACGTTGGTATCGAATGTCTCGGCAATGTCAGCGTTTATAAAAATTGCCGTGATAAAATATGCACATTCAATTACGTGGAAGTTGTTACCAGTGGCCAAGAGAGGGCTCTAGTTATTGAATGCTATAGACAACCGGATTTGCAAGAGCTGAGTGTGATCTCAATCGTAGCTGCGAATCGATGAAGTGTTCAGTATGGACATAAAGCCGCATTCCAAAGAAGCAAAAACACAGTACGCTGTTCCTAAAATTCCAGCTCGGAAGACAAAATTAATACTCTAAAATTTATGAAATAGCCACCAGACCATGGTAGAATGGCAGTCATTCGGAAAAGTGTAAACGACTCGGAAGAGTGATAGAGCTAACACCAGCAGAGGTTTAGCGCGAAACCTAACTTTAAAAAAAGTTCAGAAAATGACAGCAGTGAAAGCTGTATAAAGACGTTGAAATTGTTCGACGTACGCTTAAGCAAACAAGTATCAGAAAAGAAGTGCCCAAAGTGAAAGATCGGCATTTGGCAACACCAATCCAAGGAGAATTCTACCACACCCAAACACGCTTGAGCCCATCAGTTGAGTCGGTCGGTGTTCAGCGGCCTTCAGCGATCACTGGGGAGACGGCACGAAAGGACCGGCTCTGGACTTGTTCAGAAGCCTTGGCCCGTACACTGCACTCCTCACCATCCCTTGAGAGGTGCCCTGGAAACCTTACATTTCGGCCTTTCGTGTCAATGTGTCTTAAGGTGTTTTATATTGCATGTTCTGCCACTCGCCTCTGGGGGAAGAGAAAAACACAACTTGTACGGAGCTTGGTACATTTTTATTTGTTAGTGCGAAAACACCCAAAGACAAAAACATGAACATTAATTTATGAATACACACAAGCACAAACATGCGAACTTCTCATGAATGATATTGTGTGACACGACGCAGGGTGTACAGCGGTGGGGATTAAGAAAACAATGACCAAAGGCGCGTCATTAGACATAAAGTAATTTTCGAAGTAATAGTTAGACGAGCAGAAAAGAATGTTTCCGAATAGCTTAGCTGATATGCAGCGCTCACTTGAAAGTTCCTTCGATCGCACGGCACTGCCGCAACAGATGGCGCCAGCCGCAGCCCGATTCAAAGCCTTATGCATCCATGCATAGACTTAAGAGTGTGGGTGTCATGAGAAGTATTTCGATGTGAGGCTAAAGAGATTGCGTAGTCAGTGCGAACGAGGCTCGACAAGGCTATCGATTTTAGCTCTTAAAGGCGAACCTTAAGTGTCCTCATTTTTTCTTAAGCCAGAAAGACTAGATATCTCACGTGGGTGCGCGTCATTTTGCGCGCAGGGTAAGCGAAAACGGAAAGTGGAAGCGGCATGGAATTATTATCGGCCCAGGGCAACGCTACCGAGTTGGAAGAGTGTTGAGTTGGGCTGGTTGGTCAACGACGATACTTTTAAAGTTATACAGTTGTCTCCCTGATGCTTCCCGCTTCATATTCATAGTGACCGGCGTCATCTTTTTGTTTGATGTTGTATCACGCCTGTATTATTTTTGTTATTGCGTTTTGCAACTTTTGCTTTCTTGAACGTATATGTAAGTAATCCGTGTTACCACTGAACTTGAGTACGTTTCGTGTCTCCAGCCAAGGTTGATCAGGCGTGGCCCCTATCACCATTCAGGAGTACGAATCTGTTGGGGGAGACCTTTGTCGTTCCATCTCCTCGTACAATACCATACTGTACCTGTCATACGTATCTTACTATACTTCACCGTAATAAACCATACGAAGCTGTAAGAAACCATACCATGCCTTACCATATGGTTTGCTGCTTATAGGGCATAACGTATGAAAGAAATTCAGCTTTTGAGAAAAGCAGAAAGCCGTAGTGGAGGGCTTCGGAAATTTTCACCTACGTGAATTGATATTGCAAAGTACACAGGGCCCTTGCGTGTTGCTGCCAGCGAAACGCGTCCGCCGATGCTGGGGGCGAAACCGCATCTTTGGGATAAGCCGTCCCGCGCACTAACAACTCAGTTATCGCTGCGGTTCCATGATGTGGCATACGTCATGACATACCATATTATAAGATGCGATATCCATGCGATACCATTTGCTATCATACCATTCAATGGCTGAGGATCTGAGGGGCAAATTCAACTGGTTTCTTGATGACAATATTGATAACGAAAGAAATAATACCGTACCCCATATTAGGTTCCACAAAAAGAAACAAAATATTTCTGAAGGCTTCGCTGCTCAACTCATCTCCCAGCGTTGAATTTAGCTTAAAGTATAGCTTCTAGCAAAGAACAAATAGTTGAAGGTATAAATCAAAGAAAACTAAAAAAATCAATTACCTAAACGCGAAGTTCGTGGCAACGTTAGAAGACCGTTACGTCTTCATTTCACTCGCAATGGCCTGCCATACCGGGTTACCGTTGAGTTCCACGTGGTGCCATTGTTCTGAAGCGTCCAGTTGACGGCCCGGCCAGATCCACGCGCTGGCTATCTCGTTGTTTTTTTCTCTCTTTTAGATACTGTCGACATCCCGGGTTGGCAAGTCTTTTAGAATCTGTTTTATGTTGTGCTCTCATGGTTCTCTTTTATCGCAGAAGCGGTATAACAAAGGTTGTGCTCTATCAACCATAGGATCTCAAGCGGACAATTCGCGCACGTGTCTTCACGGGATATAAAAGCCGGTGCAAGAAAAAGTATTAAAGAGCAAAGAAACTGAGGGCATATCTTAAAGAGTCTGACATTTGTTTCGCCTCAGCGTCGGCCACTTTTGTAACTTCCGATGCTTGCATCGGTTCTGTGATTGAAAGGTTAGAGATGAGCCTTGACGGTTCCATTAGGACCAGTTCTTGAGGAGGTTCCTCTTTCGTTTTTCGAGTGGCAGCTGAGAACTTGGCAGCACTGCGGAGTCTCGTCAGTCTTTAGTAAGCTTTGCTACAAATCGGGTGTGAACACATTGGGTGCTTCTTTTTTATATTCACGTCTCGCTAAGGCACTCACACGAAGCAGACCTTTTTAGTTGTATGCGCTTCCCTTATGTGCTTGAGGTAATGCTCTGCGGATTCTTGAAACGCCAAAACATCGGCTACTCACTTGAGGAGCTTGTGAAGTGAGTGCGGGTTTAATGTAAACTGTTACGAACATACTAGATGGGCAGATACATTTGCCAAACACGGTGTTTACACACGAGAATTCGTTTCCAACTCCTGAGCCCATTGTGACTACCCGCTGCCTAATATTTCATTTGAGCAATCATCATTTGAGACCACATGGGTAATCTTGTATTTGAACTTCATCTCCGAGAGTGCAGTGAGACGAAATGGTTGTTGAGAGAGGTTACTGCCCCCTCCCTACACATTTTCTTTGCTCAAGCCGCTGCGTTCATATGAGGTAGTCTCATAATAAGAAACTTGCGGTACACGCTATTTAAGGACTGCTTCTGCAGATTTTTTCTCTTTCTTGCACACTGTGTGTGCTTGAAAGAAGGAGAGGGTGAGCCGCCATTTTTTTATGCATATACTGTACAGGATGTTGGACGGCCAACGCCTCCCGATCTCCACTTTAAAACGGGCACATAAGCACACACAATACAAAGAATTAAAATCAACCTATGAAGAATGGCGACATGCTTTAGAAATGAAACAATTTCGACACATATAAACCCAAATTCTAGCCCAACACGTCCGCCGCGTGTTGAGATAATAGTGTCTTTTACTATGCCGGGAGTCTGTATTGCGATGGACGCGAAAAATACGGTTATACTCTGTTTCCCACAGTAGATACCCCGATGGGATCTGCAGAGTGCAGATTTTGAGGACGTTCGGTAACTCCGTCTGGAGCAACGATCAATTACACTATGCTCGCCACAGTGTCGGTATATACGAGTTATAATTTCCTAAATATGTGGCTTTGCAAATCCTCAATGAGTATGACCTTAACGTTTTTACTTTGAAAAAATGCAGGAATTGGACAAACTGCGGTTTAGAAAAATACATCGTTGAACTGTGGTAATGAATCTAGCTGATAAAGCTTATTTCGTTTTCCCCGAATGCGTTATATGTTCTATGTACAATGTCCTATGTACATAGGCAATGTACAAATGATTTAGAAAATATAATCAAATCAACCCAATGCGCGATAGGATACACCAAGTCAAAACTCTAAACAAGAGGCAATGTAGAGCACATAACTATAACACTGAGTGCCATTGCGGTCCAAAGTCAGCCTGTGCATACAATTTCCTTAAATGGACAATTATCCTACAGAAGTGGTCTTTTGTAGAAACAAACAGAGTCGCAATTTTTGTCCACCATGCGCCTTTTCCAGAGGCTGTGTAACAGACATGGCAGTAATTGAATATAAAATTACTGTAATTTAATGACTTTTCTCGGTAATTTGTAATGTAATGAATTATTTTTTCAGTTTGGTAATTTAGTAATGTAGGGAATGACTTTTTGGTAGTAATTTCACAGCAAAGTAATTAATTCCTCTCGAAATTACTCTTACCAAAGTGCGCCATCCCTCCTTCAATAAACAACAAAGTAGAGGGCGCGAAAGCAGGAACGACGTGCTGCAATCCGAAGCCAGCGTAACGGATTGGCAAAAGGAGACAGAACTGAGCAGAACTAGATTACTCTGGAGAACAAGTTGTTTTGTTTAATAGCTTTAATTAGTTTTTGCTTTTATGGAAACTAGAAAGTAATTCCAAAGTAATTGAATTACTCAGTAGAAGTAATTGTAATGTAATTTTGTTACTTTTGGGGAGCAGTAATGAGTAATGTAATTTAATTACATTTCTGCGATCTTCAGCAAAGTAATTAGCAATGTAATTTAATTCCTTTTCAAAAGTAATTTTGCCATGTATGCTGTGTAACCCAACTAGAAAGAACATGTCTAAAGGCTTATCAACAAATGGCAATGCTGTGAGATATTGTAGATAATGCGGTGTCAAATCAAGTCCTTTTTCAATGTCTGTTGCAAAATATCCCAGAATAATATTACATCTTTATAATCGATGAAATAGTCCTCGATGGTTTCCGGAGAGTCACAAAGGCGGCAATTTACTGTAGATACAAAAATGTCCTTTTTTCCATACCCACAATCAACCAATACACTACGCAGGGCTCGTGGGAAACAGATCTTAATTCTCCCTGTCTATCGTAAGAAGAGTAGTAGCAATTACAATCTCGATTCAGTTAGTTACAATTATGAAAGTAGCGGTAACAATGATAATGCACTTAATGAAAACATCCATGTGAAGGAGCTTACACCCTTTCCCCTCTTAAACGAACTCAAGCGCAGTACTGTATCTTTATTCTTAAAACTCTAGTAATGTTCGGTGTCTTCGAATTAGCAGTGCACAATTTTGCCTTTTCTTCGCTGAGTGAACAATAGTTTTCGCATGCGCAGAAGAGGACGGTGAATCTCAACTTCTCGGACAATATGAGTATTTTTTGGAATGGAACCGTTAATTTTATTCTTTTTTTTTGTTGCTGAGATGAGAGGAGAGCGCGTGGTGGGATGCACGGAAGCGATCTCCTAGAAGGCCCGTCGGATGTAAGCAGAGCACGCAGTGAAGAAGACGAGCTGCTTCTCAGAATATAAGTCGTAAACCTAGCATCTATGCGTCAGCCTTCTTTTCGCAATGCAGTGCGGGTGCAAAAGCAAAAGCAGTCGATTGAAATCATTCCTTGAAGTGAAGGAAGCATTGCAGATGTGGAATGCGGTGCTGCCTCAAGTACGAACAAAAAAAAAAAGCAGATATCTGGACAGTCGAGATGGCGCCACTGCACTGACAAAACGGACAAAAAAACGAAAGGATTGAGGTGACTGTAATTGGAATCTGGTTCCTAGAACAGTGCTGTAAAAACAGGGGAATCAGTAATCTAGTCACTAGGGGTTATAGTTAGCTGGATGTGATAAAGAACACGAAGAACAGAAATAAAATGTCCATGGAAAGCCCGAAAACAGGAAAAGAGAGGTGCGACAGGAGACGCCATGAAATGGATAAACATTAATGTTTAAGCATTGTGTTAGGACGCAAACTTGAAGGGGTAAATAGAGTATCGTGAAACTCCAAGACTGGTTCGTCGATGGCAAAGCACGCGAAGCTTATAACTTGGTCATTGCAGGAGCTATTTGTGATATTAAAAACTTATAACTTTTCTTAAAAACCTTTTTTTAAGAATATTTTAACCAGTTTATAATCTCGTAAAATATTTTAGCAGTTTGAATGCCGGCGAAAACCAGCACTCAAGCAGACCTTTCATGCTCAGTACGGCAGCATTCAATGTTTGTCATCCATAAACGGATTTCACAGATTTTTTTACGAGGCTGCCTGAAGGCTATTCACTTATCAAGTAGCATGCTTGTCTCCCATCATTCCCTCCACGGCATCAGAGAAACGATAAATTTTTTTTTTTCGCTCAGCAACTCACCCAAAACAGAAGCGCACATAAATATACATTGATATAAATATATAGATGCATTTTCCAATCGTTATGTCCCATTTTCATTATATCAGTCGTTATACCATATCATACACGCACGGTCGCGCGCACATACATGAATAAGCACACTAATTTCGTCTGAACGGGAATTGCTACCTTACGAAGGTAGGTAGCTAAGCGTGCTGTGAAAGTAAAACGTAAATGATGTTCAGGTGATTATTATGTTCTCGTCACGCAGACGCTCTCTTTATGTGTGGGAACATTGTTCTACTTCAGCCTGTAGCTGTAGACGATTGTTCAAGATTGGGGTAACTGCCGCGCAGAAAAATTGCGGATTTCGGCAGCGTCCACAGACCCCAGTGTTCACACTTTAAATGTATTCGGAACATTTGCTGCGTATGTCATCCAGACGTAGCTGGCTTTACGTGAGTGGATGATCGTGCAAGTATTTATTCTTGGGTGTAATATCCCGTCCGTTAATTGCAAGCTTGGCTGCTGCAATGGCGCGTATTTTAAAATCAAAGCTTTACTGGTTTCATCGAGCCAAGATCCTCGGGACCACAACTTGACCTCAGGTGCTGCGCGAGGAGCCAATGCCACGCTTCTTCGCACGTGCAGTCTGCGTAGCCAAGTGGTACTCCCTTCTTCTTCCTCTTCTATTTCCTGGCTGCTTCTACTTCGCGCACCATGCTGCTGCTTCTTCACGATGGTACCGGTACATATCTCCAGAAATATACAACATTGCCTAATTGCCACACAGCATTCAAGTCTCCTGCCTACCCTTTTCCTCCAACGCTGCCCACGTGGCTCGCCTTCAAGGACCTCCCCTTTAAAAATACTCTCGACACCTTCGGGCCCTCTAGAAAAGGCTGTGGTGTCCTTTAGGTTCGTAGAGAACCATGGAGGAGTCGCGTGCTGAAACCAGTGCTTCAGCTGCGTTTCCTTGACATTCACAGAAAGCCATGTAGGAGTTAGGCCATAGCAAACCATATGTGACCATGTTTGATAGAGCTTCGGCTTAGTAAGCAGGGTAACTATGTGAGTCTAACCTGGCTTAGCAGCGCAGCGTAACCAAGCATAACCAAGCATAACGAAGCTTTCGCTTGCATATAACCTGGCTTGACAAATATAAACCGTAGCATTATTTTTCATTCAAGAAACACGCGCAAAATTGAACAATTCAAAATGTAACAACATAATCCCTTCTAGCTAGCTAAGGAGAACTAAACAAATAAATGTTAAATGAATATGCCGAGACAGCAAAAAACAGCGCTCAAGAGACTAAGTGTGCGATCTACTTGTTTCCTGAGCCCTAGAGCGCTTCACGCCACTTTGTGCTAGAGGTAGAGCTAGCGATGGTTGTCGAAGGATTCATTAGAGGCCGTTCTTTCGGTTGAGAGCATTGACTGCCAGTTTGATCTGGAAATTTGCCGGCAGTCTTTCTTGTTTGTGGCGCGGGTTGAAGGCGCCAGGTACGGGCCTGCTCAATTTGGTAAGTTTATACCATTCACGGTTCGCTCATCAACGTTAACCCCCCCCCCTCTCCTCCCATTGAGGCGAGAGGCAGCTCTAATGACTTAGGGTAACGATAACTCTAGGCGCGAACGTTATGCTATTCGGAAAGGTTCTCGACTGGAGATGGGAGTACCGTATAGAAGCATTTCAGGAAAGGAACAGCGAAAATGAAGAAGCAAAAATCTGAACAAATATTTCCCTTAACGAAGCTGACTAAATGCAATGTTTGTTGTCCACGTTCTTTGGGATCGTTCTAAGGTTTTATGATGTTTGGTTATCGGATTTAACCGTTTAGGACCACCCTTAAGTGCAGGAAAAGAAGTGAAGCTTCCAAATATGCATAATTTTGCAAAGGAAACAAACAAGGATGCTAGACTCCAAGCTGGGCTTGTTGGTTTATAGTTACTAAAAAGATTTTTAGCGCTAAAAGACGACACAGAGAAAAAAGATGCACAGGACGGCGCTACACTTTCAACAATGCTTTAATTCAAGCAAACACACAATATATACGCAGCGGGTGATGGGAAGTTACCATGAGATGAGCTATAATCTTCCATATCTATCTAAAAAAGCATATTCATTACCGTGCAGCACCATGGTGACAGAACTCACGCAGCCAGATCCGGTTCTTTCAATATGATATGATTCTATGAGATATCGGGTGATGGCGACCTTACATCGTTTTAATACAGTCGTGTCATACAAAAGGGCTCGACACGTGCCATCATTACATTTTCTGCAATGTAAGGGAAGGTTGGAGCCGGTGCCAGTCCTTAGCGAGTTCTTGTGCTCCCGTAGCCTATCATTAATACATCGGCCTGTTTGGCCGATGTATACCTTGCCGCAAGTGAGAGGGGTGCTGTAAACTACTCCCTCTGTGCATGCCATATAAGGCTTTCTGTGATTCTTGTTGCACCCAAGAAATGCTTCTTTCTCCTTGGACGTTTTCTGGCACAACCTACCGAGCTTGCATGGAGCGGAGAATACCACCGGAACCTTGAATTTTGTGGCTACCTTCTTCAGGTTATGGGCTACACGGTGTGTGTATGGGACCACTACAGCTTTAATCGGTTTTGCAGGCTTATCACTTTGTACACCCCTTCCTGCTTTCAAACTTTGCACAAGGGTCTCAGAGACAGCCGATAGTCAACTAGTGGGAAAACCAGCAGATTTCAGCATTGTTGAAAGTGTAGCGCCGTCCTGTGCATCTTTTTTCTCTGTGTCGTCTTTTAGCGCTGCAAATCTTTTTAGAAACAAGGATGCATTAAAAATTTTCGCTTCTCACCAGATCATTAACTATGAAATATCTGTTGCATTTTTCAATGTTCGCATTTTAATTTTATACTTTTTGTCGGTGCCTCAGTTATATTGCTCTTCATCATTATTCATTGTTGTCATACAAAGCCAATGTAAAAAATATTTTCGGTTTTCAAAACCAGTAATATGCTTGCCAAAAACGAAAACAAAAGCACACACGTACTGCTCATGACGATGCTGATTTTTCTCTGTAACGAGGAGCCTCCAGTTTAAGAATTACTTTCTCAGTTTAACGTATGCTGACATCGCACAGCACACAGATACCTCTTCGTTTGATGGAGGCAAAACAAGAGGCGTTTGTGTACTGTGCGATGCCAGCGCACGTTAAAGATGCCCAGGTGGTCGAAATTAACCCAAAGCTTGCCACCTACGGCTCCCTTTCTTTCTACTTTCACTCCCACCTCTCTTTCTTCCCTTGCGGTGTCAACGCACGTTAAAGATCCCCAGGTGGTCGAAATTACTCCGTAGCCCTCCACTACGGCTCCTATTTCTCTCTTTCCACTTTCACTCCCCCCTTCCGCCCTTCCCATACGGCGTGGTTGAGGTGTCCACAGAAAACAAGTGAGAGAGTTACCGTACCTTTCCCTTCCTATAAATCAATCAATTAATCAATCTTCCCTTGCGGAGCGGTACAGGTGTCCACAGAAACACGTGTGACAGTTACTGCGCCTTTTCCGCCCTGTGAACCAATGATTAATAATTATTTTAATTCCGACGCAATAATACAATATCCTTTTTTATAATTACTACAGCGTGGCTGCGAAGCATTCTGCTACTTTTGTGCAGGAATGGAAAAGCCAGATTTGAAACAATTTCCAATGAGGTTTCCGATATCTATTAAGGTCACTGCTGACATTGTATTTGCTGCGTTTGTTACCATGTGCGTGAATATATCGAAATCACTATCGTCGGTTGTAATCACTGTGGCGAGCAACCCTCTAACCTAACTAGCAGGTATATGCTAAATGCAAAGAAAAATAGCACAACGTCCGGAGCGCTCTACGATGAAAAGTTACACCATCAATTTTGTGCAGATTTGGAGATAACACATCACGAGAAGGCCCACGAGCGCTTAGTGTGTGTAGACATACGACAGGTATAAAATTGCCTAACCATGTAAAAGAAATGAAGGGTGAACTGCACAAAATTTAGGTAAATGTGGCAATCAGTTGCTCAGTAAAGCTAACGGAACCGAGACTTTGTGAACCGAGGACTAAATTATGCGTCTGCATGTATATATATGATTCGTCGAGCAAAAAACCAGCGCATATATTTTTTTTTTTACATGCGTGGCCTAAAATCGTTTCGTGCATGTTGTCAAAAAGTGTTTAAATATCAAGAAGCCGCCATTACCAACGCGTTCGTTTATGAACTAACCGAGGCTGACATGAAATAATTTATTTGCCCATATGATGAAGTGTAGTCCCAATAGCCACGGCTGTCACACAATTTCAGTGTTGTAAGCGGTGATAGGTAAATAAGCGGTACAAAATTGCGGACTGTGAGTGAGTGAAAACCTTTATTGGCTGTATGGTTGTTGATTCAGCAAGCGCCGATAATTCGCATTTTTGACAAGGCCGCTATGCGCATGCGCACCTCTCCCGCGGTTGAAAACGAACCATCGACCCAAGAAGCGCATGCGTTGTTCTTGGCCTCCGCGATCGGCGCAGCCGGAGCTGATTTCGGAGGTCATGTGCGGTTAATATTCGTGACAGGCATATGCGACAGATGGCGGTAGATGTCAAGAGTATACATCGCCATTTTGCTGGCGGCTATATCTCCCAGGGTCGTTTTCAACCAATAGCAGACGAATTTTTAACCATTCCCAGAGGGCGCCACATTTTGTGAAAAAGGCGGATTGCAGTGAGGTGCTTCCGCGGTACAGAGACTGAGGTTTGATGTTTTGCGTATGCTGCATTGTTTTTATTTGCCTAAATTTAATGTCTCAAGGGAGAATGTCTTTTTGCAGTTTTACAAGGCTAGCACTAAAAGAAGTCTTTAATCTAGTGTTTGAGCGAAGAAGGCCTGGAAGCCATTCTTCGAAACACAGGTGTGCTGTGAGCTTACATTGAGGAGAAACTTTTTCTCTGAGACAGCTAGGAGCCGTGTTTGAGGACAATAGGATGACAGCTCAAGAGATTGAGTATATGGACGTGTGCTTAGGGCGTAATGCACGCAAGCGTACCACATGCCCTGATTACATCTTATGCAGGTGACTCTGTCACATGGCACCTCTACTTCATATTTAACCTTCTTTAACGTGCCGTTCTTCTTTCCATTCCTCCTCGTGCAAATGAGTAGATATAACGTATTTTCATACAGTCGAAATCTCCTTATCCATTTCAATAAAGCCGACGGGATATAGGAGCCCATCATGTCACTAACCGAAGCTTAAGTCCATGAACGGAGCAAAAAATTACAAGGGTTCAACACTTCTGAGCCAAATTCTCAGCGAAAGCACTCACTGCGGGTGACCGAGCGTTTTTTTTCTTCTCTTCTTCTTCTCCCTCAACCTACATATAAAGCCCCGATTTAACCAAGCCGTATGGACGTGCCTTAGTGACCTATAGAGGTAACGTGAATGCCAGGGTCCTAGCAGGCTGATTTTGACATAACTGTCCCATGGGAAATGAGACCCAAGTTGGCAGCTCCTGCCAGCCCACATCGCCTAGAGTCACGTGGGGTGTGACGTCACAGCGTCACGTGGATAAGACTTGGCTACCAGCCGCGCTACGCTGAAGGCTCGAAACCTAGAGTAGTATTGCTTTCGCAATAAAAGTATGGGGACACATAAACTCCGCCAGTAAAGATGCGAAGCTGGAGTTAAGTGCTCCCTCCCACGGTTCCTGCTGTGGTTCTTATTTCGTATTCGTGCACTTTGCTGTTTTTTTAATGAATAATGGCCTAATTTCTGCTTCAGTTATCTACGCATACCTGTTATCATACAGTCATTGTTTGCTCCATTACGTGCATTGTCACAAAAAAAGAATTAAAGCCCCGTTTTAACCAAAGTCGTACGAACTTGTCACTTTCACCTATGGGTAAAGTACCTGACTCGGCATCCAAAGGTAGCGGGTTATATTCGCATTCCACAACTACTCAAGTTTGAAGTTCCTGTTGGCTCTACATGATGCTATCTTCTGAACGATCAGTGCCTGCCTTAGAGACATGCTCCTGAACCTTCGCCCGTAATGTCAATACTAACATCAGGTTATCCACCCAACAAGGTACAACGCTTTCGCGTTGATAACTGTGTCTTTAAGATAAAATACATATTTCGTACCGTATTTTCATTCTTTTTCGGAACAGGCTATGACTCTTCTGCCATGGGAAATAAATCTCGTTATCCAGAGGAGCATTAGGTGTGCCATGTTGCTTTCGCTGATCTGCTGCTCTGCTTCTTCTTCACCTTCGGTGTATATGGACATACCCACAGTGAGGGATTGGCCAGAATACATTGCAGATGGCAGAATAGAATTCTGTATGATAAATAACTTAATAACAAATAGGAGTTATTGTTGCTGAAATCTGCTCCTTTTTGTGTCAGCTTTCTTCGTTGCCTCAATTTACTATTCCTACTACAAAGGTAATGACCCCGAAAGTTCTAGTTGCATAAGGCAAGGAATAATCTGCTCAACTATCTCCGTATACTTTCATATCATATCTGTCACTTGATCCTCTATTTGTACTTGGTGTATTTGGCTTCTTTGTGGCTTTATATGGATTTTATTTTTGGGAATCATTTGTATTTATGTGTCAACGCAACCAACTGCAATTCCTTTGATGTTTTTGTACCTGCCTTTGTGCTGACTTCTTTCTGCAACGACCTCGTGATGCGAGGCCAATGAATTGAATGAATTTATGTGTAAGACCACAACGGAGCTTGATCTTCATATATAAGAAGTTTTCAGTAGATGCTGGGGTTTTCTATTACTCTGTGCATTGTTTTGATGAAAAAAAAAAGTTATTTCTACCGGCTGGCCCATAAACTGCAAACACCACACTCGTGCCACAGCCTATTGAGGGTACACCAAGAAATCCTCTTTACCAAGCATGTTTGAGCCATTTACTGAAGGGCCTGTCTGATGGCGGTGCACAAATATCGCTGCTCTGCATGCATGGAAAGCCCAAGTAATCACAAAGCATGTTTGGTTTATAGATTTATTACCATCAGCGCCGTGTGAGTACGCCATTTAAATTGCTACTATTCCAAGGGACCTCAACACGTTTTCTGTGCCTTTTGGTTATACTGCGATAAAACTACGTAACGTCTGCCACAGCAATTATGCAGAGTATTCAGCGCCGATAAAAGGTAACATGACATTTATAAGCAAAAGCTAATTACAGTCACGGTATGCATGTGGATGAACCATAAACGACTAATCCTGCGACATAGTGCAAGTCATTACCAAAAATAGCGTACAAGAGTTCTCACTCAGCAAACTAACCGTGCAGAGCATTAGGGAGAGCATACTATGGTGGCCCTTTATTACGACTCACGTTATGAAGGACTTGAAGTGCTGACACTGCTTCGTAAGCAAATCGCACATTTTCAACGTATTTAGTCCTCGTTAATCAGGAAACTAAATTTCCGGAAAATCTGCATGCATAAGAGGAAAAGTTACGAGGTCGCTTCACCTTCGTCTTAAGAGTAGATACACCCTTTGACGCCCCTTTTTCATTCCGCGAATTTCTGGCATGGAGAGACTCGCACAGAGTATGATAAAGTGGTTAACGGCTATAGAAGGTTTGATGTTTTTTGGGGAAAGAACGGCACTATATATGTCTCTGTTGTTCTGATTTTCATTTTAATTTGTCTTGATGCGGGACATATGAAGCATGTGAGTGAACGTCTACAGAAGGAGGTACCAAGGAAAAAACCGTCAGTAGGGGCTCCTGTGATTAAGTGCAACAGTTAAAGCGCAAATATAAGGCACCAAAACACGATACGTGCACAGAGGAGAGCTAAATCGTAAAACGTAAAAAAAAAGCAAGGCATGTATGAACAAAAGTCAGTATAAACACATATCTAAAGAAATTAAACAAAACGATCATAACAAAGTAACCAATATCAATGGCAAGGAATCACAAATGAGGGAATGAAATGTTATCAATAATACAGAAAAACTACAACATAAAATCACACGAAGACAACTTTATCGTAAAACGGCATAACAGATCGAACACTAATCACCAGCGATAAAAAAGAAAAGAAGAAATAGAAAAAGGCAAATGTTCACAGTGCTAATGCAGTTAGTAAATAAATATTCAATGATTGATGAAATGACCGTGATGTATGTAGTAATTTCAAGTGAGTGGGTAACGAATTCTAGATGAGTATCGCTGAAAAGAACACTAACTGCTTACCGTAATTATTACGAATTTTTGGAAGCAGTAGGTTATGTTCTGGAAATCTTGTTATGTTTGTGTTTGATAGGAGAAGGGGGTCGTAGCAATCTAGTCTGAGTTCATTATTACGAAAACGATATATAAGCAAGGATAAATTATCCTGAAGTTGAAGGTCGAGAGGAAGAATGTGTGTATCCTTGTGTGGATATAGTTGCAATGAACGGCGCGCAGTCGCTGGTACATGCATCGTCGGTTCGAACTGCTATCACAAACTAGCATGCGACTTGACTAGCAGATGAATGCTAAGCGGGAAGAGAAATATTACGACACCACCCTGAACACTGCACAAATAACCTCTGCATCAATGTTTTTGATACGCAGTCTTATAGATATTCTTATGACGTCCTTTTTCTCAATCCTTGGGTCTCGCCGCGGGGGTTGACTAGTTAGGGCTTTCGACTACTGAACACAAAAGTGCAGGACCTAATCCCGGCCGCAGAGGCAGCATCTCAGTGGAGGCGAAAGGCTATGAGCTTGTGTGCTAAGCGATAACAGTGCACTTTAAATAACCCCAGATGATCGAAATTTTAGAAGATCTCTATTACAGCCTCACTCATAGCCTGAGTCGCTTTGCAAACGTAAATGCTACAAACTAAAGCGTACAAATAAATCATTAGTTAATTGAACGAACGAGCTGTATACGCTTCGCGTTGAGATTCATGACCAACCATTGGGGTTCGAGCGTTTTTGGTGCTCTCTCATAGCTGATGGTTAGAACGAAACCTGCAAAACGCGAATGAGTTTAATTTTCTGTGTTTTAAGTGAGTTCGATCAATTAATATTTTGCAACACGACAAATATCCGAGTAATTGTAACTTAAATTATAGCACATTAGTGTTTTTAAGTCAGCGGTTGCCCATTCGACTTGCCTTAGCACTTCTTGACTTGCATGCATAGCTTCAAGAACACTGTCTCTGCTGCTTGGCCTTCATACAAAGCCCTGTTCTGTAACTGTCAGCCATTGAGTAGATATCTAAAGTAGATCTTGGAATATGACGAATTATAATATTAGCAAATCCACTAAGAGCGAAACGTCATATATGTACCAAAGACCAATAGTCCGTGAAGTTGCGCAAAAATGGCACATGTGTAACGGTGATAATAACGCCGAACTTCGAGATTTCGCGGAATTGGTTAATATAAATCTGACACCACCACTGATTACGGAAACAGGTAATAAACAGAGCATAGTTTTTCATATTTTTACAATTTGGACGATGCGCTTTATGGGACATTTTCATCGGGAATCATACGATGCTTATTAAAGAGAGATCGCTCAATAAAAGCCGAGGATTCTGGGATGCCTTTGAACTGTGAATAGGGGATATTGTAAAATGCGGTTCTGCACACGTCGATGAGAGTGTTCTAAGCTTGCAATGCGGATGAAAAATGTTCTTTTAAAATTTATCCTAGCTCGCACAACTAGTTAAACTTCCAAAGAAACCCAAAGGTACGTGCTTTTGAAAAAAATTTCCGACGCCAGTGCAGAATCTTCACTGGTGAAATTCGTGAGCCTGGCCGTTACTGGGTTCTCCGCGAGATGTGCCAGCGGGATTCCGCGAGGGAAAATACTGCGCCTTTACTTTTCCGTAAACCAAACACAGAAAGCTGGTTGTGTTGATGAGGGGCGAACGATGTACCGTGTGCAGCAGCAACGCTCAGGTTTTCGCATTTATGCACTGCAGACTCTGCTGTGCTCTCAGAATTTTTGAGACTGCGCTTGGTTGATTACCTCTCGTTATACATTTTCTAACCATTCCCACCCATTTGTGCACGAAAATCACTCCCTTTCCCACTAGTTCACGTTGAGACATTTCAAATTTCCCGCTATTGGAACACTGGAAATTAGGCCTACGTCATCGGAATTCAAATACCGCGTGACTTTCTTTGGACATCGACATTACCCTCCCGGCTATTACGACGTCTGATTTACTTAATTGACACTTACTACTTAACTAATAACCCACATCAATCACTTTGTCCCTTGCACACCTTTCTTTTCCACTCTATCCGATGGTACCGTCTTTCTCAAAAGTGTAGAGCCAAAGGGCCTGCTTCTGAGCCACTTCGTGCGGCTTGTAAGCTTTTCCAGCGTTCCAAATCTCTTGATGGTAAAATGATTTTTTGTGCTACCCTCTCCAATGAGAATCTCCACTAATGCTTAATTAGCGCTACTACACGGCTCAAAAGCAGATTCCCTGGCATCTACACTTTTGACAAAGGCTGTATCTTCTTTTTCCGATATACCAACTAGTTCCTCTTTTACAACTCCGAGAAGGTCATGTCCACACGAAAACCGTGTACATAGCCATACAATGCTTACGCGTTAGTAACTGCGGAGGAACTGTGGAATATCGGAACAAAACTTGTGTGAATATACTTGTATAAGCGGTCTAACATTTGGTGCGAATCTTTTTTTTTTGGTCTGAATTTAATCTGATTAGAAATAACCTCGCCTTCTATAGAAGGCCAATAGAAATAATAGCAATAAAAAATCTAGCATCCCGCTGAAGAAAGCTCTGGGGGTATTTTGATTCTTATTCTAAAGTTCTACGGCATGTGAAAAAAACACATGCAAAAGCTCTTTTCTATAACACTCAAAACAGCCGGCTAAGAATAATTTCAGAACCCTCGCCTACGCCGTACCCATTCATTCAAGAAACACGAACATGCTTTATGATTTCTGGTCTACTATTTCATTCAGTGCACTATACCCAGACTGCATATTGTCAGTGGATGCATGTCGACGCACTCTGCGGGCGCGTTTTAGCAACAATAAGCTCTGCTGCTCCTGACAGTGCAAATAAATTCCAAGGCAGCGCACTAAAACGAAGCCACTTTTTCGCACTGATGTACAAATCGAATAGACTGGACGCCACGTGGCGGCTTTCAACGCATCCAGCAAATAAAATAGAAGAGGAGGAGACCGGTTGCGCAAGCAAGGCTATCCTGGCTCCCTGAAGCAACGGAGGAACCCAGATCCGGTTCCATTCGAAACCATCGGGAGAAGGTTGTGGACATTTGGCGGAGCTCTCAGGCTCCGCAGATAGGGCCTGTTTGAACACGCGATGTGTGTGCGTGTGGAGCGGGGAAGCACTCGGAGGGACCTGCGTGGCTCTGTCTGTACAATGACACGCCACTGCGGCATTGATTTCCTTTCAATGCCACAAGGCGGTGCGCTGTGAGTGTTCGTACAAGCTTCTCACAAACTACCGTGGTGGCCCTCTCGGGACCTATTTCATTGTTTTCGCTTGCGTCTGCAAAACGTCTCCCGTATCCGCATCCCTCTTTATAAACCTTAGACCACCCGCCTTCCGTTTACTCCTTTTATGTTTTTCCTCGCCGAGTCCATGGCCTACACTGCGGCCGATCGAAGCGGCAAACGGCTTCCACGTGTCCCCAAAGCCGGTTGTCTGCAGGAACCACGCGGACGTAGCACACAATCAAACATCGGAGACGAGCGGCCGGGTTAATGGCGGCTGTTTGGAACGGTCCGACACGAAAAGACCGCACACCACACACGCGCTCAGACAGACAGAAAGATAACACCCTGGAACAGTCAGAACCCGGCATTGATAATATATAAAAGCGCACAGTGGAAGAAAAAGTTGAAAAAAAAAAGTGCTACGCAAAAACGAAAGAAGAGAATGGGAGAGTGAAAAGTATGTAGAGTAGGTAAAGAATATACAGAAGAGCTAGATAGAATTTGATCAGAAGAGGATAAAGAACTTTTTTTCTGGGGCACTTTGGCGCCTCTATTGCTTCGTGGCATGAAAAGAAAAAAAAAAGAGGAAAAAGAAGAACCCCTGCGGGTGTATGCTGCATTTCCAGAGCAAAACAACAGTATAAGAATTTTCAATTAAGCGTAAGGAAAGACAATAGAAAAATGAAACGAGGGAAACAATAGAAGAAAATATTTGAGAGGTTAAGATTAGAAGTATATTGCTAGGAAAACGGCAGCAGTGGTAACAACATACGTCATGGAACACAAAGGCTCTGTTGGAAAGCGAACGGGTAGAAAAGTCAATCTTGGCAATGTTTCAGCAGGAAGTAGGGACGTAAGCTATCGCACCATTTTAATAAAAATAAACTAAAGCCGGCGAACATCTAATCATTATGTGCGGCCGCAATAATCTTGGTGCACGTTAATGTTTTGCAAACGTCAAATATGCAGAGTGACGATCACGTAGAAACATTAACAGTAAACTGCAGGAGCACTGTCTTCTCCACTTTGACTCTTTGTCCACGTTTATCGCGGCGCATGTGCGGGTTTAAGCCTACTATATACATCTATAAAGATACCTAACCTAGGCAGTGGTTCTCGCTTCCCACACCGATCCAAGTGTCGAAACATCGCGGGCCCCGGGAAAGATTTTGCAACATTCCTTTGATGCAGCACTGTTAAATGCTGAATATAACAGGACCTGCACTCTAAAAAAAAAGAGTGTAAAAGGAGGGTAACTTCGGGATTTATGCTATCTGAAACCGCATGGCTTAAATATACCCTGCGCAATCACCCGCACGGAAGACGTTAGTCTCTCTCGCATGACTTTACACCATTTCGTCCCTGCAGCTCAAGCAAAAAAAAGTTTGCCGCTTGTTTCTTCTTTTTTTTTTTTTTATGATGGTAACCGGTTTCAAGCTGGGTGCGGCTGTGTTCCTACTTCCCGTCCGATGTCCTTTCAAGAGCTACCACAAAAGGACCCCTCGTTTTTCCCCGGAGGAGGTGGGGAATCGTCGAAAGTTGGGAGCATCTTATCTTCTTACAAAAAGCGGTGCCTCCCCCCTTCACCCCCCCCCCCCCCCCCCCCCCCCCGACACCCGTCCCGTCTTTTGACTCCTACGCGAGCTTGACCGTGGAGAGAGCAAGGCCGAACTCAGAACAAGGGCGGACAGACAAGTGTGTACGCTGCAAAACAGGGAGAAAGGGGAGGTGAGGGGGGAGTGGTGGTGAGACGAGAAGCGAAGCAGTTGCTTTTTAGTTTTGTTGCTTTTATTCTCAACGCAGCGTCACGTGTTCGTAGTTGCTTGAGCCTGCCTGCGTTCCCTGCGACTCTGCTAGTCCGAGAAGACGACGACGGCGATTGCCGCACGAGTCAGCGTTCGTGCTCTTTGTCGTTGGTACTCATCTGTGTTTTTAGAAAAGTTCGGTTGCTCTCAGCGATTATTTCATCGAGTGCGCTCATCGATGCCTCACTATGAAACGACTTCGTGAAAGTGTGAACTTCGGAATGAAACGGCGGATGGCTGGTCGTCGCGGTGGTGGCGTTTTAACTTGGCCTGAACATGTTTTGTTATTGCTTACGTCCGCGACGCTGCTTGTTTGTCTGTGAAACGGCCTCTGAGCACGACGTTTTGGATCCCAACCTGAGCATACCACTCCCTCAGTTCAGACTGGAGGAGCGGCGCATCCCAAAATTTTTAGATGGTCACGACCTTTTTGCGGGATGTTAATGGTGCATTTTTAGTCGTCTACAACGCTCACAAGCATATCCCGCGGTCGAAAGTATGCGTCGACGAGCGCTAATGCAGTCCCGGTGATACGCATTGACGTGCTTGCATGCCGCATTATTTTTGCTCGCTGCCTACAATCGATTTTGATCGTCTGTTGTTGCTGCTTTACGGGAACGTTGCCATAAATGCGGGAGAGCATGCAGGGTGATGGGTTAAGTTTACGGTTCTTTTGCCAGCAACTTGTACGTTCGAAGGCAGCGCGCTTGATATCCTAAAGTCACGCTTTCAGAACGCCGATTTAACCCCGCAGTTTTGAGCTGATGGCGTCGAGACCAGAGGTGGGACCGAGCCGATTCGTGTACATGTATACTGTCGCAGTGACGCAATGTGCAGGAAAGACATTTCTCACGCTTTTTTTCTTTTTTTTCGCTGCAGGCTCAAGTCCTTCGTCTCGTCTGCGCAAGAACGTAGACTGTCGTTTCTTCAAAGAATTTGAAACTGGTCTCTGCTATCCGTGCTGGTAAGTCCAAAGCATTGTTTCCGTCCAGAAAGGGGCGTTTAAATTGACACGCGCACTTTTGTGGCACATATTGCTGATCACTGACATCTGCCTCAATGTATACTGCTTGGGATTCTCGTCGGAGAATATTTATGTCGCGTGCCATGTGTGTGTCTCCTTGCGTGTTGCCATTTTCGCTCATGCCGTGCAATATGGTGCACGCCCAGACAGTGACTTATCAATTGAGTTTCATTGTGTTTGAGAGCGTGTGCGAGTAAATGGTGTTATTTAACTTGCTGATCACTTATGTTAAAAACTGATAATAAATATTGGACTCGATCAAATCACTTAACAAGTGAAAAATCTGGGTTAGCTGGTGATCAGATGTCTTCAGCATTGAAGCAAACCATGTGTCACCCCTTCTCTGCTTTAAGACTGACTTTCTTTTTGTAATCGGTACATAAAAAGACCAGCGCAAAAAAAAATAATAATTACGGGGACAAAGGAACAAAAAATGACAGGACGGGCACTGAAATACGTTTTGTGTTCCTTTGTACCTGTTTTCTTTTTTTTCGCTGGTCTTTTAGGGTGTAAGTATGAACCAACTGGCCCAAACAGCTATTTTGATTAAATGCGCTAATTTTCGTTAGTGAGCTAAGGAAAATTTTTATATCACTAATATTTTTCATTTGGGGATTTGCTATAGTTTCTACTCAGCTATTTCCATTCTGAACTTTTCAGCCTCCTGACCCATAGAAAGGAGGCTATGCCTGACCAATAACAACACATTCTTTTCCTTCTGTAGTTTCTGTTGTCAGACATTGTGTTATACTCATTACTACAATTCACTGGTACTGAGACATTCCCTCATTGAAGTTAATGTGTATTGTCATTGTGCTAGCAGTTTGTCATAAATCTGCTATTCTAGTTTATTTAAGCAGTTATTTCGACTGTAAAGAGGTGGCAGATATTGTTACAGATATATCTAGGAACAGGAGTTGTAGCTTTTAAGCTCATTGTCAAAATATTTGAGTCATTGTTGTGGCATGTGTGGTGCCATTATTTTTTGTACTATAGTTATGTATGTACTAGTTACAAGTATCATGCTAATGTTATGAATGATACCTTTGCTGCAGCGTACCTGCCAGTAGGAGGAATACGGTGTAGAAGTGCTGTTACTCCTGCTTCTAAAGATCAACCTGCTTTCTTCAGCGCTGGACGACTACTTACGGCAAGATTTGTGTGGTATGTATTTTTCGACATAGCTGTGGCATTGTGGTCTGTTCATTGTTGCTTTATGTCTATCAAAGAGCATATTTTTCGACGCTGAGGAGCAATAGCCCTGGCATTACATTGATTTTGGAACCATTCAGTGCTATTGAGCAAGTTAGCAAGGGAGGAATTTTTTCAGTATGTAATCGATCTGAACATGTTGACTTCTTTTTATTGAGTGAGCTGTTAATGTATGCCTCTTTTCTTTTTTTCTTCAAAACCTAATATTTAAATTGTTTGCACTTGGTTCTCAGCAGTAAGGTTATGTTCTCTGATGGGTGTAATTTTCAACAACTCACATGCTCTTATGTTGCTAGGTATGTCCACAATAGAATGTAACTAAAAATGAAGTACTGCAGGTGATATGTAATGGACGGTATTTTAGCACTTTCAGCTTTATTGTTTCTTTTGTGTTCTTTATATTGTTTTGTGCCATTTGTACTCAGCGTATTTTCCTTCTGTTCCACCACTACCATTTAACAAATATATATATATATATGCCCCCACCCCTTATGTCATGTCTATGGGCCTATAAAGGGAGAATGAATGAAATGAAATTTGCAGTACAATTAGAACTGGATTGTGCAGCACAGTGGACATTTCTGTGGTAGAGGATAATGGTTGAATGGCTAATCAACCAAAATTGACTTAACTTTTGCATTTTAATTTTAGGGGACAGTATTATATACCAGAAATGAGGGTCCCCAATATTATAGGTGAGCCCAGTTCTTAAATTTTCTGAAAGAGCAATGTAGTTCAAAATACTGAACAAGGAAAGGCGTATTTGAAAACTATTGTCTTGCTTTCCCACATTGCATGCACTTGGTATTGTTGCCAGAATCATGTTAGCTTCTTCTGCATCATCAAAAACACAAAATATGTCTATATTATCTGAATAAGAAATGTCAGCAACACCCTTTATTAGTTATGTAATGTGGAAAAACCAACTTACAAAGCTTTTAAAGGAATATTTTTGATGCTCATTATGTTAGACCACATAGATGATTAGGAGGGTTTTAGGCCTAGGCTCACTCATTAATAGCCTTCAATTTTGCAGTTTTCATATTGCCTCTTATAAACAAAAAGAATAGATAAATAAGTCTAATCCTGAAGCTGTACCAGGTACCCAAAGTCCACATTGCTGCACAACCCACCGGCAGAGACTGCACGGGTGTCTCTTCATAGTTTATGATTTGCAATCTGTAAAGGTAAAGAACATAATCTTCGAGAAATTTGTTGTAAACACTTTTTAATAATCATTCTTGTATAATATTGGTCAGCATTTACAATTTCATTAGTTAGGCATCTAAAGAGATAAGCAGTTGACAGTTCTGGCAAATTGCAGTTTATGAGAAGTTTTATTCCTGCTGCATGTGCTGCGAGCATTACATGAAACAGCAATACATAGAATCTCAAGCTTTGTGGTTTGTTCAAGGAATTATAGGGGTATTGAAGTGTATTGTTTTTTGCCTCCTGAGCAAGATAATGTAGTTTTGAAGTGAAACGGCAGTCTCGAGAAGTTTTTGGCATCGGCATAAGCTGATGTGTGGTGTGAAACTAGCAATGAACTTATGTAAAAGTTGCATTTTATTGTCATGCTTTACATAATTCTGCATCTGTGACATCACTGCAGTAATGCACATGTGCAGAAGGTGCTTTGGATGTGCCTTGCTATCATTGCTCTTTTAGCATGAAATGTTCCATCTTTCAGAAGTGGTATCCCGCATTTTATAAGGCATAGCCTCTGTGGTATATTCATGCCTTTTTCCAGGAATGTAAACTGCACTAAAGGCAGAAACAATAGAATGGCCTTAGACATACCCCTGCAGGAGCAAGCTCTGCAGGAACAAGCTTCATTCGTTATATTCATGAGAAATGACAACGAATGCAAGAACAAAAGAACCTCCCCCCATCCCTCCTCCCTCCCCCCCCCCAAAAAAAAAAAAAAAAAAAAGAAGAAGAAGAGATTTGCAGTTGTCACTTGTGATGGATGATCAGATGACTAAAGACAGTGTAGTCTCAGGAAAACATTAACATTATAGGCAACATAAGATAATGTCATGAAGGACCAGAGACAGTGTTTTCTAGGAGGGTGAGACCATAGTGACTAGAAACAAGACCACTGGTATGGTCAGGTGTGAAAGCAAACTATAATGTTTGGGTGTTGGAGTGGAAACCAGCAAACAACAAAGATGAAAGTGAAGGTGATAAAACAAAGTTTAACATAAAAAGCTAATGATAAAAAAAAGGAGAACTGCACATATGAACGAGTAGAGGGAGGGGTTTTTTAAATCACATCTTTTGCCTTTATTAGGCTAGCTTCTATTTTATCAATATGTTTTCATTCATATTTCTTTAAATAACCCTCTGGGTAGTCCAACATCAGTGATGCCTATGGCTTGACCCTGCTCCTAACAAGAATATGTCTCATTGTATATTGTGTCTTATTGAGCATATTGTCAATTTTTTCTGAGATTGCAATGTGCTAGTTGTCTATGTGTGTGTTAGTGGCACAGGTAAAGCTCAGATTTGGAGAATTTTCATTGATCTATATATTGTGTGATTTCACAATTCTCATTATATAAACACTTGGAAGCCTGTACTGGTGCACTATTTCCATCTGTCTTCCTTTTTACTTGCCCTTTGTGCAGTGTTATTTTTATATGTGAATTAATTACTCCATAAGCATGTTTTGTGAGACTTTCTTCGTGAGTAACTGATTACAAGTTCTCTTTTCTATGCAGGTCAAATACGTGGTACATCCCTGCCCTGACTGTGCGGAGAAGATTATCCAGTCCTTTGCTGCAACTTTGGTGTATAATGAGGTAAAATAAACACCATGGTATGTTATCTTAACCGATTGTTCTGTAAATTCTTTTTGTTCACTCTGCAACATAACTTACGGCTTGAATACAACATGACACAGCCTACCTCACCTGAAACATTGCTCACTGTCACACTCCAGACAACACAAAGATATTGCAATGTTTCAACATAATCTTTCCTTCCAGAAAATCTTGAAATGTATTGGTTAGCTTTATTCCTGCTTCCAGTGACCAAGTTTACGATGCAGATTGGTAATAGTACTCTTGTGTGGATAGCATATATATACCACAAGATGATGCTTAGATACCCTATGTAATATGGCATTACTTTAAACTGCTTGGAGGGCAACGTTATCCTTCTCCTGGTGGTATAAGCTTGCACCATAAAGGTGCAAAACTTTGCGCTCTTTGTCGTAATATAAATTTATACTCTAAAATGGTAACTTTGCACCTGTACATACAGGATAAGCTTACGTTGTCAAGGTGCAAACTTGCACCTTTGATGCAAGGGTATGCTTATGCCATCGACAGACTAAAACATAGGCCTTTATGAAAGGTGCAACGTTATGCCTAGGTAGAATACAGTTACACTGCTTGTGAAGGTGCAAGTTTATGCTACCAGAAGCGTAATGTTACACTACATGCAATGGTATAAATACTTAGTCTTCCAAGACACAGCGTAACCTTACCCCAAAAAGGTGTTAGCTCAGCGACAAGCAGTTTACCCCCCAAAAAGACTAAGATCACACCTTTTTTTTTTAGAGTGTGGAAGAACGCCAGGCTAGGATGAGAGCCGGTCGTTGGTACAACAAGCACGTTCGAGTGGTTGATTCATCTGGCTGTTCCTAGGCTGGAGCGACAGCGCGAACGCTTACGTAACTGCTGTTGGAACCGGCGTCAGATATAACTCTGATAAATGGGAGCGAAAAGAAGGGAACGTACGACATTTGAGGGTGCCGAAATCGCCGGAAACTGCTGCGCTTGGCACTTCCGTGGACGAGGGCCAAAGCACTTTACTTCACGCTAGCCCCGATTGCCTCGCACCCCTCTGTGTTTCTCAGTGTTATACCGACTATGCGCGCCACGTGCACATCTGAGTGAGGACGCTCCAAAAGTCATGCCCGATATTCTTCCCCGGCATGAGCCTGCACTGGAGTTTTCGTGTGTTGGAGCGCTTCGAGAAATTCGGTAAGCCTATTATCCTTAGAATCACCCGACGAGGACGACATTGACGTGCAGACATGAATATGAGAGTTGTCGTTTCGGAGTTTACAGTTGAAGTGGGCATGCAGTAGGATTGCTGATCAGGAATGGCAGTGCGTTGTCTAAGAATACAAGGGATTTGATTCTGGAGCGACAGCGCGAACGCTTACGTAACTGCTGTTGGAACCGGCGTCAGATATAACTCTGATAAATGGGAGCGAAAAGAAGGGAACGTATGACATTTGAGGGTGCCGAAATCGCCGGAAACTGCTGCGCTTGGCACGTCCGTGGACGAGGGCCAAAGCACTTTACTTCACGCTAGCCCCGATTGCCTCGCACCCCTCTGTGTTTCTCAGTGTTATACCGACTATGCGCGCCACGTGCACATCTGAGTGAGGACGCTCCAAAAGTCATGCCCGATATTGTAACAGTGTGTACTACGGAATTCTGAACTGAGGTTTCTTAGAAAGTGATAGATGTTTTTATAGCTGCAGCTACTTGAGCACTATCTCCGGGGGAAAACAACGCTGCTATAGTGCGTCATAATACAAAATGAGTGGTGCGGTTTTCACCTAGTTATACGAAGTAAATGTGCGACATGTGTTATCGCTAAACCATCTTAATGCTGATATCAGTCAGATGCTCTTCTAGGGGCGACCTCTATTAGATGGTAGCGATACTCACTAAACCATCTTAATTCTGATATCAGTCAGATGCTCTTCTAGGGGCGACTTCTATTAGATGGTAGCGATACTCGCTACAGATAACTACAGATTTGTTGAAGGACGGGGGAGATATCGTGCTAGAAAAACTGGCCACCCTGTATACGCAGTGCCTGGTGTCATCGACGGTACCGGAACCATGGAAGAATGCAAACATTATCCTCATTCACAAGAAAGGGGACTCTAAGGACCTTAAAAATTACAGACCAATCAGCTTACTGTCTGTTACGTATAAGGTATTTACTAAGGTAATCGCTAATAGAATCAGGACAACCTTAGACTGCAATCAAGCAAAGGATCAAGCAGGGTTTCGGAAACGGTACTCTACTATCGATCATATCCATACCATCAATCAGGTGATAGAAAAATGCTCGGAATATAACCAGCCCTTATACATAGCATTCATTGATTACGAAAAAGCATTTGACTCAGTTGAAACCTCGGCGGTGATGCAGGCATTGCGAAATCAGGGGGTAGACGAGCCGTACGTGAAAGTGCTGGAAGATATATATAGTGGCTGCACAGCAACCATAGTTCTGCATAAAGAAAGTAACAAAATTCACATAAAGAAAGGTGTTAGGCAAGGAGACACAATCTCCCCAGTACTATTCACAGCTTGCTTAGAGGAAGTATTCAGAGACTTGGAATGGGAGCAGTTAGGGATAAGGGTAGATGGAGAATACCTCAGTAATCTGCGATTTGCTGATGACATTGCCTTGCTAAGCAACTCGGGGGATGAACTGCAAATAATGATTGATCACCTAGACAGGAAAAGTAGAAAGGTAGGCTTGAAAATCAATATGCAGAAGACTAAGGTAATGTTCAACAGCCTCGGGAAGGAACAGCAGTTTACATTAGGTAGCGAAACACTGGAAGTAGTAGGCGAATATGTCTACTTAGGACCGGTAGTAACCGCAGATCCGGACCACGAAAAGGAAATAACAAGAAGAATAAGATTGGGATGGAGCGCATTTGGCAAGCACTCGCAGATTATGACTAGCAGCTTACCGGTATCGCTCAAGAGGAAAGTATACAACAGTTGCATCTTGCCTGTACTCACCTATGGGGCTGAAACGTGGAGGCTAACCAAGAGAGTTCTACTTAAGTTGAGGACAACCCAGAGGGCTATGGAACGAAAAATGGTAGGGGTAACATTAAGAGATAGAAAGCGTGCAGAGTGGGTCAGAGAAATAACTCAAGTTACCGACATTCTAGTAGAAATTAAGAAGAAGAAATGGACATGGGCAGGACATGTAGTGCGAAGAGAGGATAACCGATGGTCGCTGAGGGTAACAAACTGGATTCCAAGGGAAGGAAAGCGTAGCAGGGGGCGGCAGAAAGTTAGGTGGGCGGATGAGATTAAGAAGTTCGCAGGGGTCAAGTGGATGCAGCTAGCACAAAACCGGGTTAAGTGGAGAAATATGGGAGAGGCCTTCGCCCTGCAGTGGGTATAATCAGGCTGATGATGATGATGATGATGATGATGATGATGATGATGATGATGATGATACTCGCTAAACCATCCTAATGCTGATATCAGTCAGACGCTCTTCTAGGGGCTTCATCTGTTAGATGGTAGCGATACTCAAAGGTCAGATGGTAAAATCTAGAAGAATATGTTCAGGGGCACGCTATGCGATACATTGTTTGGTTATTCGTCGGCTGTTGCTATGCTAGACTGGTGAATTCTAATTCAGTATGAAGGGCGAACAGGAACTTAATACTGCTTATAAGCGAAAAACTTTAGTTTCTCCCCACAGTGACTCCTCCCGCGGCTATGCTTGCTCGAAAAAACTTGTATAGAACCCTGTTTTAGAACCTATATTGTCATATTTCTCAGACCCCAAGGCTTCCTTAATTATATTCAAGGACTAAGCGCACAAAGTAACGTGAAGAGTGAGTATATACGGAAATCAGTTCTGCCATGTAACTGCCTGTAGCTGTGCTGTGCTTTGTAGATGACTATTTAAAGTGCTTGCCGTAGTTCGCGCAAAGAGCTGCGCTTAGGTTTTGTATTACAGAGCACTGAAACTGTAACTACAATAGAGACCTTTAATTTAGCGCTACCGCTTACCGCTACCGCCTACCGCTACCGCGCGAGCGTCAGCATGCATGCGCGGATAACCACGAGAGCGACAGGTGGCGCCACATCGCTGTCAAATTTCAGCGGACTCCGCACGCAGGGACCGCGCACAGAGCGCGCGCTCCCTTATTTATCCAGTAACAACAACAATAGCGGTAGACAGCCGCTGCAAGCGGCAGCGGTGAGCAAAATGTCTAGTAGAGATTTTTAGCTCAAGAAGGTTAGCTCAAGAAACACAAAGGCTGATGACTTGCGTAATTGTTCTGGCAAGCGCCGACCTTCTCTTAGCACCAACTACTATTGCTACAGCTTCGTCTTCCTTCTGTCTCACTGTTGTTGATCGTCGTCTTCTTCAACGTTCAGCTATGCAGGGCACATATGTACCAATATTTATGTACAATCTTTTCCGAGTAAAATTTTCGTGTCGACGACAACTAGCTGCAAATGAATGGCAAAGATGGACGGCGCAGACTGTGAACCGGGTTGTAGCCCACTATTCACTCATTTAAATTTCGCGGACTCTGTCTTCAAATGAATCTTTAAGCCCTTCATTTAGCGTATTGCTTGTTATGGTGACAATGAGTCATGTCATTGACATCAGCTGCCCATGGTTGTAAGACTACTGAAGGTTTTTCGCTAGTCACCACTATATATAAGACAGAGGTAGTCTATTCGAAATTCTATTTATATTCCGGTCTTTACGGTGTATCTTGTTTTTAATTTCTTGCCTCCCTTGAATATGTAAACATGCCGTTCAGTACAGTGCTAAAATATAAGAGCCAAACCAAGCTAAACACATCTAACAAGGCTGGAAAAGGACAAAACTGTCTTGAATAATACAGACAGGCCGCGAAGCGTTGTGCAACAAAATAATAGACACAAATCAAGCCAAGGGTAAAGCATACTACCGTACCTACGTAGTTTCGCTTAGAAATGTAAAACTAAAGACACTTTTCTTATAAACATTTCACTCTTTATGTGCTGTTCGCAGCCTAGTGGACACGTGCATGTTGTGGGAGTGCATCGAAAATTCCTTTCTTGGCAAGCAAAGCACGTTTAGAGGTGGTCGCTGCTATTCCAGCTTCCCTGCGGCATTTGTCTTCAAAACCACTCTCCCTCTTCACCGGAAAAGAAAGGAGGGAAACCACAGCCTTGCGCAAGGGACATCTATCACAGATAAAGGAGAGGTGCGGTTTAACCCTGGACGCAGCTCGTTGCGTAAGACGGCCCTGTCTCAACTTTTATCACCGTAGTATTGACCTCAGGAGACAGGAGCGTTATTTTATATGGAGAAAAAGAAAAACAAAACGCAGTGTCCATGTCAAAGCAGTGAAAGGGAGGTTTATTTCTGTTTCTGGAATTAAATTGCTGACGTGTGATGAGAGCTTGCAACATCACTCTAGAAAACTGAGCAAAAGGAAACCTAAAAAAAAATTAAAATCGAAAATGTCCGTAAAACTACTAGAAATATCCTAATCAAATTTAATTATTGAAGCCCGTCGCTGTATGTTTTTTAACCTTTGTCAGATGCTGCATTTTATTATGGATACTTTTATGTCGTTTATGTACAAGCGGTGCCAATTCAGTCCGTGACTAGGGGACCCCCTCCTGTTTGTTTACTCTGTTTATTATGTTCAAGGAGAAAAATAACTCTCCTCTCACACTCCCGTGAAAGCCTAGAGAAGTCAGATTCGGCTCCTAAATTTGGATCTGGGTGTGATGAAAAGAAGAAGAGAAAATGAAAATGACAAATTTCCGTCAGATAGCACAAATTTCATTAACAACCGGCGGTGTGAAATATTTTGAAAATCACAGGCACACCACTAATTCAGTTCCGCTGTTTTACTCAACCGCTCTCCGATTTAGACATTATTTTTTATTTTACAGTGAAGCAATGTATACCGAAGATTCTGCGAATGACAAAATGAAATGGAGACGCTACGACGACGAAGCGTACATAAGGAAGACATGAAGCTTTGTGCCAAATCCAATCTATCAAGAACCTATTCTCGCCCCGGTTGCGTTGGAGAGATGACTCTACGAGATTCTTAATTTAAATATATAGAAACAACAATGACAAAGGTAATGATGCGCAGCGGAGGTGATAAAAGGCCCTACGCGAGAAAACCAAGTGAAGAATAAGAAAGTTAAAGAAATAAACAAAATGAGAGCTTTCGAGATTTAAAGCATGACACGATAAAGATTACAACTCAAACCGAGTGCTCCACTTTCTCAAGGAAAGGACAAGGGTAACTGACAAATCGAAGTGAACTGTCTCCCTCAAGAACCAAAAAAAAACACGGGCTGGAAAAGAAGTATACCAGGAAAAAATGAAATGGAAATAAAAAGCCGCTAAAAACCGATGAGGCATTGGCAACAGACAACTTGCTGGAGGTATATACAAGAAATTGAAGAAGAGAATTCGGAATCGGTGAGGAGCATTGCGCAGTTATATTTTCCTGGGACTCGTTGGGCAAATAAGAAAGAGATTCCCGGGGCCCGGCCAGCCCGGGAAAATACCATGGTGACGGCTGAACTGGGTGCGACGTGACTTCCACAAAGGAAAAAGAAAAAGAACTCAGTAGCGCAAAAAAAAAAAAAAAAGAATACGGTAAGTTCAGAGCCGACGTGGACCGGATGTGCTTCGATCGCGAAATGCGTCACTTCGTTCTTGATCTGCACAAGACTTTCTTGATTTGAGGAAACTGACGCAAGGGTTTTGCTCTTCCGAGCACTGTGCGATGAATGCCGCACAGAAGGAGCAAAGCGGTTAAGTTCTTTAGCGGTTTCATTTCGCAGCTGGACTATGGTTCGATACAGTTAATTTGTGTGAACATATGCTATAATGGTCCGCAGAGACCACGAGAACAATTTCACCTTCGCAGCAATTTCAGAGCTTGCGTCTTTCATGAATTCTGGCGCATGATTCGCTGAAGGCGAAAAAGGTGCCGTGGCGCTTGGCGATCACCTTTTCTACAGTTTGTCTGTCGTTGGCAGGATCATATCGCTTCGATATCCGTTTCACGGCAACTGAGAAAAATTGTCTTCAATAAAAGCTTGAGAATCGGGCATTTCTCTACATGGCCGCGGTTTAAAACAGGCAGCTCTTTCTCATGCAAAGACTCTGTTTTTCAGGAAAACGTTGATATGGCATGGGGAGTATGAGAGAAGCCCACAGGTCAGTGATAGGCCTTTCAATCACGTGAGGGAGACGTCGAAACTCCGCCTCTCGAGACTGCTGAAAAATATGGTTCCTGTGAGGCTTCCACGATTGAGAACTGCTGCAGGCTCGGGCCAGGGTTGAAAATTGCTATTTTGCCGGGACCGGGCTGCGTTCGAGGGGGTGAAGTTGCGGGTCCAGAGCGGTCTGTGGTTAACTAGCTGTGTAAGGCTTCTTTCGGTAATAAAGGAACACTGGCGCTGAAATTGCTGAAATGTTTTATGAATAAGCCACTGCTAGTACATTTGTTAACGCCGAATGAGAGAAAGCTCATTTGAAGACCCAGTTTAATCAGCGGCACTCAGTGGTTTGTCCAAGTTACTTGGTGCGCGCACGCCTGGCGGCCTTCAATGACAGAACGAAAAAAGTTAAAAAAAAAAAGCGCAATACACGTCAACGCGCTCTACCATACAGTGCACGTCTTTATATGAGAGCTGTAACGCATAAAACACGGCTAGTTTACGTGAGCACGAGCTTGCTAATGTGCACAACACCAATAGCTTGGGATTTTTTAGAAATCACTGAGCACACTTCGTCGGATCTAGGAGAAGGCGCTCTTGTATTCTCGATTTTGCGTTAGCACTAACGACTTGGCCATTCCGCCTTTGTGGCTACGTTCCATCAAATTTGAGAAGAACAACAACGATTGAACCTTTGAAGCCTAATACGAGCAGCTGGATAAAGGCCTTTAATCGAATACAGCTCGACAGGCAGCCGTGTGTTGAAAGATAGCCTTCGCCTGGGGTCGCCCCAACCCCCCCCCCCCCCCCTCTCCACGAAGAAAAAAGGAAACCTCTCAACGCTTCGAAAAACGCCATTGAATAAGAGCGAACTGCTTCAGTAACCTTTTGGTACTCAAAGAGAAATATTTGGACAATAAACAGGCGCTTTGCTTTTCGTCTCCATAGAGATGCGAAGTGCGGCCATAAATTCTTCTCAAGAACATGAATATTTTTTCTTTTCCTGCCCTTGCTCCTGCAGGTCTCCATGGCACAGTTGCCGGGGCCGTCTTATTAAGCAAATAACTTGCCCTAATAGTTAATTGCGAATAAGGACCTGTATTTAAAATTCCTGTAATTCATAGTTCTTAATCGTGCCTAGAGCACAATACCTCTAAACAAAACAGCATGCCAAAAACTTCTTGATCAAGAATTTACTTCTGTCGGCACTTTACACTGCCCTTTTCTGCTGAGAAGAATATTTTGTCAGATTTTTCTTCCTTCTTGATTTGTTGTTAGGTACCATTTAAGACGTATAATTATTACTCTCTCTCTCTCCTCTCACACACACACACACACACACACACACACACACACACACACACACACACACACACACACACACACACACACACACACACACACACACACACACACACACACACACACACACACACACACACACACACACACACACACACACACACACACACACACACACACACACACACACACACACACACACACACACACACACACACACACACACACACACACACACACACACACACACACACACACACACACACACACGCACACACACGCACACACACACACACACACACACACACACACGCACGCACGCACGCACGCACCTTACACCGTGTCTTATTTCCGACCAGATAATTTTCAGTTGTTCACCAAGAGAGCAAAACTATGCTAAGGAAAAATGCTGTGAAAAAAGTACGTTCTAATTTTTTTTGTTCGAAATGTGGTTTTTGTGATCACAAAACGCCGCTGTGAAAAGGTGACAACTGCCACTCCGAAAACGGCACCTCTTCTTCGCCTACCAGCTTTTCTTGTATGGTCGTCGCTGCTAATCCGGACGGCACGTGTCGGAGGTAGCGACCCACTGTTAATGCGACCGCTACGCCTTTTATGCTCGGCTACACAATCTGGTCGCTGTTTGAACGGTGGGGCGAAAGCAAGCACGCAACGTTCGCCGTGCCCGTCGAACCGTTGCGGCAAGCCCGTCATTTGCTTCGGCTGCCGGAAGTTTTTCGCCGCCCCGTTAAAAACGTCCACTCGAGCGTCTGCCTGGGCGCCGAATAGCGCATGCGTGATATGCTACGCGGCGTATTTTAAACAAAGAAATGCGTTTCAAAGCTAGCGACCTAAATTTGAGCTTACTTTTGCGTTTATAGCGCGAAGCTCATCCAGTACCTGTCCAATCACGCAACGGGGTAGGAACTAAGAACACAAGTGCATTCATAATCACAGACCCTTTAGCGGCCTACATATAGTGCACACTGCAAAAATGTTCGCGCAGTTAATAACATATGCCTTACATAAGTTAAGCAGGTGATCTTGAGGGAGTACGCACGTGACCAAGAGAAATAAAGCGTAGACAAAGACAGCCACGATAGAATACAGCTGCTCCAATAACATACAGATATTAAGACGCGTTCTGCACTAATTGCTACACAGGTTTCTGACTTGTACTTGAGATTGATTTTTCATCGATGAAAAAGCTCGGAACGAGCACCACTGATTTGCAATAAACGAATAATGCAATAAATAAGCATGCGATATAGGACCAAAAAAGTGCTTTGTGTTTGCTTTTGAGTTATGAGGTGAAAGTAAAAAGCGTATATCCGATTTCTCTATTCGGCTTTTAAAAGGATGCCGCAAACTAAAAAAGAAGATAATGCTGACGTGACTTACATAATTCGATCAGTCGTGGTTTGCCCGTTGCTAGGTGTGAACTGATATCAGGTTTGCTCAAACGAAGAAATTGAGAGTGGGGCGACGCAGGGGTTTTGGCATGCTTTGTTTAGGTGGCTTGTTTTAGTGGGTGTAGCAAAACACAAATTGGCATCGAAACCTACATATGAAAAAAGAGCTTTTATTGTACTCAGCAGCTACAAAATTATTTCTATGAAAGACTACTACAGCGAGATTAAATTAAGGAGAAAATTGGCATTTTTGTATGCAAGCGTCTCTGTGGAATGTGTCAAGTTTTTTTTTCCGTTGCCCGCGAGCAATAAGTTGTTCAAGCACTCAGTAGATTAGATACCGCCGACTGTATTACGATTAAAAAAAGAACAAGCATGATTTAGACATTGTAATAATAAAGCCATTATCCAGGACTATAAATCTGACCTAAGAGTTGTTGTCAAGTGTCTCAAGCTTGATAGTGTACAAAAGTTAGCGTATTTGCCTATACTCGGGGACACTTTTTCTTGGCAATGGAGCCAAAGCTACGGAGCCGAAACGCATCATTTTCCTGCGCAGCTGAATATAGTCCCCAGTTACACGATCAATTCCTGCAAAAATAAATTGAAATCATAGCGCTAGTTATTTACGGTACATTTTTATAATTATAATAATTGTACTGTGATAGTCAGCACTTCAGCCATCGACATGCACCTGTGCGTTGTGCGACGAAGACAAAGAAGAAGTACGCTGGGCTCGCCGTTGCAAGGTCCTGTCCTCACAGCTCTCCATCTGAGCGTCAATAAACGCCCTATTACAATTGGCGGAGGTGCCGGAAACGATCCCACCCAAACTGGAACTACGAAGCCGTACACTACCCTCTACGACCGCCATGCAAGACGAGTCCACTTCGACGCTGCCGGCCGTTCCACCCACGATCATGTGTGCTGGCGTCGTGCGCCAGCGTGACCCTTGCCTGTTCAGCGGCACGGCCGATCAAGATGTCGACGACTGGCTGTCATCGTATGAAAGAGTAAGCAGCTACAACAAGTGGGATGACTCATACAAGCTCAGTAACGTCATATTCTATCTGACGGACGTGGCGAACCTCTGGTTTCGCAACCATGAGGCTGACCTGTCATCTTGGTCGACATTTAAAAAGAATTTCGCGGAAGTGTTCGGCCGCCCGGCGGTGCGTAAGCTTCGTGCCGAACAACGTTTACACGATCGTGTTCAGCGCGCTGATGAGACCTTTACCAGCTACATAGAAGACGTCGTTGATCTCTGCAAACGAGTCGACCCGGCCATGCCGGAAGCAAACAAAATCCGCTATATCCTCGAGGGCATTTCTGAGGACGCCTTCCAGATGCTGGTAGCGAAAGATCCCACCAGCGTTACTGAACTCGTGAAGCTTTGCCAGAGCTACGACGAGCTCCGCAAGCGGCGCGCTTCTAGGCGCCGCTCCAGTGTGTGCGACGAAGGCGTATCCGCATTAGCCCTGGGTGGTTCGCCAACTTCTGAAGGGAGCCCGCTGAATCAAAAGATCAAAGATTTTATTCGTGAAGAGGTCGCACGTCAGATCTCACTCCTTCCCCATTTTCGAGACTCGGGCCGCCTCGTTCCTGAACTGGCTCCATCTTTGGCCCCTGCTATACGCCGTGTCGTGCAAGAACACGTCGCTGATGTCTTGCCGTCCAACCCCGTGGTGCCGCCTGTGACGGCACCTCTCACGTATGCCCAAGTAACGGCTAGGCCACCACCTTCGCCCACGTCTGGCTCCTATGTGCAGGTCCCTGCCTACCGTTCACCGCCGCATGCTGAGCCTTCGTTTCAAGCCCCACCCTCAAGGTTCCGCCCACATCCTATGAAACCTTGGCGTACTACGGACAACCTTCCGATTTGCTATGCCTGCGGTCGGCCGGGCCATGTTGCGCGCCTTTGTCGCCAGCGCCTCCAACCTTCACAGCCTGACATTCGACTTTACCCGTACGATACCGACTCACGCTCGCAAATGATTCCGCCCGGTTCTCAATTTGTCCCACAAGATCGCCAAACCTATACCACTCGTCGATCACATTCTCCTCGGCGCCGATCGCTTTCTCCAATGCTGCGACGTTCTACCAGCACCGTTGAGGGAAACTAACAGTCGCAGTTCCGGGGGCAAGAACTGCGCTTGTTTCGAATTCCTCAAGTCCTCCATGTCGTCCCGCTAATGTTATCAAAGTTTCTGTAGAAGGCGCCACAGTTCTCGCTCTCGTCGATACCGGTGCAGCCGTCTCCGTCATCAGTGAAGCGCTCTGCCGTCGAATTCGCAAAGTGACCACTCCGATTTCCGACTTTTCGCTCCGCACCGCCTCATCACAGCCCATTCATCCATCCGCATCTTGCACAGCCCGTGTGCTCATTCAAGACGTCTTGTACCCCATCGAGTTTATTGTTCTGCCGAACTGCTCGCATGATATCATCCTCGGATACGATTTTCTATCGACTCATCAAGCCGTTATTGACTGTGCTCGTGCGCAAATTGCCTTCGCGCCCCTCTGTGATGCCCCCTTCTGTGATACCCCTCCCCGCACTGCAAAACTTCTCGTCGCCCATGACACCGACATTCCTCCGTTCTCTGCTGCCCTCGTACCACTGTCTTGTGAGTGGGTAACTCGTTTGACTGCGATGTTTACACCTTCCGAAGCCACCTCCCGTCATCCCTGCCTCCTTTTTCCGTTCGCAGTTCTCGAAATTCAAGACGGCAAGAGTGCACTTTACGCCTCGAACCCATTTTCTTGCCCAGCAGTCCTGCTCCGTGGCGAATGCATTGGCCGTCTTGAACAGCTTGATCCTAGTCATATCACCACTCTTGCTGACTCAACCCCCTCCTTCGACGTTAGTCTGTGCTCTTGCGATGTTGCGACCACTTCGACGCCCTCCGACGTTTTCCAACATGCTATTGATGCTGATCTTCCACTTGCGCAACGTGATCAACTTGTCGCCCTCTTGCAGAACTTCGCTTCTTCATTCGACTTTCCTCAAACTGACTTGGGCCGCACGTCTGTCGTAGAGCACACCATCGACACCGGTAAAACTGCACCTTTGCGCCAGCACCCCTATCGCGTGTCGGCTTCGGAGCGCCAAGTAATTGCTGATCATGTGGACGACATGCTCCGTCGTGGTGCCATTCGGCCATCCCACAGTCCCTGGGCGTCTCCAGTTGTGTTGGTACCTAAGAAAGATGGCTCCTTCCGGTTTTGTGTCGACTACCGCCGGCTCAACAAGATCACGCGCAAGGACGTCTATCCTCTGCCACGCATCGATGACGCACTAGACTGCTTGCAGGGCGCCGAGTTTTTCTCCTCGTTGGATTTACGATCTGGCTACTGGCAGGTGCCAATGGCTGACGCTGACCGCTCTAAAACTGCCTTCATCACACCAGATGGATTATATGAATTCAGCGTCATGCCCTTTGGGCTTTGCAACGCCCCGGCCACATTTGAACGCCTCATGGACACTGTGCTTCGTGGATTCAAGTGGCGAACCTGTCTTTGCTATCTCGATGATATCGTAGTCTTTTCTACCGATTTTCAATCCCACCTGCTCCGACTGAAGGACGTTCTCACTTGTCTCGCTACCGCCGGCCTCCAACTGAATCTGAAGAAGTGCCGCTTTGCTGCTCGCCGACTAACAATTCTAGGTCATGTCGTTTCTAAGGATGGCATTCTTCCCGATCCCACCAAACTTCGTGCAGTTGCCGAATTCCCACGCCCAAAATCACTGAAGCAGCTAAGAAGTTTCATCGGCCTGTGCTCCTACTTTCGCCGCTTCATCTTAAATTTCGCCTCTATTATTGCTCCTCTCATCCAGCTCCTCTCCGGCAGCTCCGACCTCTGCGCATGGACACCTGCTTGTGATGACGCCTTCAACACTTTACGCCGTCTTTTAGTTTCGCCTCCCATCCTCCGCCACTTCGACCCGAATGCGCCAACTGAGATTCACACTGACGCTAGCGGTATTGGGATAGGCGCCGTTCTCACCCAACGCAAACCTGGTATCCGAGACTATGTGGTGGCGTACGCAAGCCGCACCTTGACCAAGGCAGAGTCCAATTATTCTGTTACGGAAAGAGACTGCTTGGCCATTATTTGGGCCATCGGCAAATTCCGTCCGTATGTCTATGGCCGACCATTTTATGTGGTCACTGATCATCACGCTCTGTGCTGGCTGGCGTCCCTCAAGGACCCGTCCGGCCGCCTTGCTCGCTGGGCTCTTCGCCTCCAAGAGTATGACATTCGTGTCATATATCGCTCAGGCCTCAAGCATACTGACGCGGACGCTCTTTCGCGCTCACCGCTGCCTCCCTCTTCGTTGTCTGATGAGATCTGCGCCTACGATTTGTCTTCGCTTGCCACTATCGACATGGCCACGGAACAGCGGCGCGACCCGTGGATATCTACACTTCTGGACTTTCTTTCAAGTCACTCTCCAGGTCGTTTGTCTCGGGCGCTTGCTCGCCAAGCTCACCATTTTTCAATTCGTGACGGGCTGCTCTATCGTCGCAATTATCTTCACGACGGAAGGAAGTGGCTTTTAGTCATCCCCCGTCATCTCCGCGCCGAAATTTGTGCTGCTTTCCATACTGATCCCCAGTGCGCCCACGGCGGAGTGTTGAAAACCTACATGCGCTTGCGTCTACGCTTCTTCTGGCGTGGAATGTACCGCTTTGTCCGCCATTTTGTCCGCTCTTGCCAGTCTTGCCAACGCCGAAAAACTCCTCTCAAGTCCCCTGCTTCGTTGCAGCCGTTGCCCTGTCCTGCCCGTCCGTTTGATCGTGTCGGCATAGATCTATACGGTCCCCTTCCTACAACTTCAGCTGGCAACCGCTGGATTATCGTGGCAGTGGATCATCTAACCCGCTACACTGAGACATCATCATTGCCCTCTGCTTCCGCACGCGACGTGGCTGCCTTTATTCTGAAAAACCTGGTTCTTCGCCATGGTGCCCCTCGCGAACTGCTCAGTGACCGCGGACGCGTTTTCTTATCAGACGCTCTTGAGGCTCTCCTGAAAGAATGCCGCATCATATACCGCACCGCTACCTCGTACCACCCTCAGACGAATGGACTGACAGAACGTTTTAACCGCACTCTCGGTGACATGCTGGCCATGTACGTGAACAACGACCATTCCAATTGGGACCAAGTTCTACCGTTTGTTACTTACGCATATAACACCGCGACACAGGCCACTACTGGATTCTCTCCATTCTCTCTCCTTTACGGGCGCGAGCCACCCTGTACTATGGACACACTTTTTCCCTACCGCCCTGACGTTTACGAATCTTCCCCGCTATCCGATGCCGTCACGTACGCAGAAGAATGCCGTCAGCTCGCCCGCTCTCTCACAACAGAAAATCAGTGGCAACAAAAATACCTCCGTGATACCGGCGAAGCTTCGTCATATCTCCTGAACACACTGGTGTGGCTCTGGGTGCCCTCCACAACCCCTGGCCTTTCAAAGAAGTTTCTTGCTCGCTACCACAGGCCATATAGGGTCCTCCAGCAAACATCTGCAGTCAACTACGTAGTTGAGCCCGTCACGCCCTCTGCGGACTTGCGTCGCCGTGGTCGTGAAACAGTTCACGTGAACCGATTGAAGCCATTCTATGACCCCGCTGTGCTTTCCGCGCCATAAGTCGTCGCCAGGATGGCTCCTTTTTTTTTACCCAGGGGGGAAATGTACTGTGATAGTCAGCACTTCAGCCATCGACATGCACCTGTGCGTTGTGCGACGAAGACAAAGAAGAAGTACGCTGGGCTCGCCGTTGCAAGGTCCTGTCCTCACAGCTCTCCATCTGAGCGTCAATAAACGCCCTATTACATAATAATAATTGGTTCACAGGAAGGGAAGGGCGCAGTATCTGTCACACTTGCTCTGTGGACACTTGAACCGCGCCGTAAGGGAAGGGATGAGGGTGGGAGTGAAAGTGAAAAGAGAGAAAGGGGAGCCGTAGTGGAGGGCTACGGAGTAATCTCGGCCACCTGGGGATCCTTAACGTGCGCTGACATCGCACAGCCCACGGACGCCACTTCGTTTCGCCTCCATCGAAACGCAGCCGCCGTGGTCGGGTTCGAACCCGGGAACTCCGGACAGTAGTCGGGCGTCTTACCACTGCACCACCCCGGTGGGGCAACATTTTTATCCCTGAACCGAGTTTCTGAAATGAAGCTCTTATGCCCAAAACACTTTTCTTCCCTGAACCGAGTTTCTGAAATGAAGCTCTTATGCCCAAAACACTTTTCTTGGTTCCACCGGCCTTTCTCGTCTGTTGTCTGTCGCGGGTTTTCGAGACGACCTGACTTTGCAGTCAAGATGGCGACACCTGCCTGTTAGGGTTGTTCCGGTTGTTCTGGTCATCCACTCCGCAAGGGTGGGAATCGCTTTCACTAGACAAGATTCAAGTGAAGTTAAACAGATGCTGGCTATCGAATCAAACAAAGGAAATGATCTGCAACGTCTATGCAAACCGAAAGCCTTGCGGTCGAACTACATGGCGGAGTGACACGTTTAAAGACGCCCCACCTCCCTACCTTTGTGCCCATTTGCAAGAAAAAGTGTCCCCGATTATAGTATCATATATAGCAGAGTTACTTTCAAGGCGATTCATAGAAAGACGCCGCTATCAATAAAACGCACTCTTTCTTTTTCTGTTGTAGTGGTATGTATGAAAAGTTTCTCCGCGCTGGTGTAGTGTATCCTGCAGATGGATCCCTTTTGTAAGACAACGTTTCGTTTCGGCCAACCGTAACCACGCATTCACAGTGTCGCTCGGGTGAGAAAAGGCAACATTCAGTAATCCTACCTTCCACCACGCAGAACACTGTTTACAGTGGGTTCCACACGACGCTGAAAGAAGGCGCCATGGTTCCGCACGAGCCCAGTTATCCGGGTGGACGCCCGCGGGCATGCGTAGCATGGACAATTATTCTTCCAGCAATGTCAAGACTGAGCCCAATGGCGAAACAAAAAGGAGGGAGTGTGAGATAACACACGCAGCCTATGCAGGCCGTCCTCTTCTGACGGGCGCGCTGTTGTGCGAACTGAATTTGGTGAATTTACCAACCGTAGTTTTAAGACTCCAAACCAGCTAGGCACGAGGTGTTTCTAGTGAGTGCACGTGCCGTGCGGAATGTGCATCTTAAGCTTCTTGCGTAGTTGTCACTTAGCGGAGCGTGCAACAATAGAGAGATTTAGAACACCGTGATCCGCGATCCGCTATCGTGATCCGCCACCGCGCGTTTCATTGCGCATGCCCAGATCACGTTGATGACGATAGATGGCGCCACATACTTGATTTCGGCACATTGACCTGCCGCATCGGAACCAATCAGCTCGTGCGCCCCGCCCACGACGGTGGCGGATCGCGGATCACGGTATGCTATATATCTCTATAAAGATTTAGCATATTATAGGTATTTAGCATACCGTGATCCGCGATCCACCACCGTGACCCTCTACCGCTCGTGGGTGGGGCGGGGCGCACAAGCTGATTGGTTCCGTATGCGGCAGGTCAATGTCGAAATCAAGTATGTGGCGCCATCTATCGGCATCAAAGTGATCTGGGCATGCGCAATGAAGCACGCGGTGGCGGATCTGGGTAGCGGATCGCGGATCATGGTGTGTTAAATCTCTCTAATGAAACCAGGCAAGAACTACCGCCTATACCTCATGCGGGGTCGCATGATGGCCCATTTGCCATGATGCTCTTCATTCTGTTCCTCTAGTTAGGCTTCAAAGATGTTACGGGGCACTTGTTCCTAGTTTTTTTTTCATGCTAAGATCGGCGCTACCGCTGTATTCACACTTAACGAGGAATGTGCATTTATCTTTTTCTGTCCTGCAACCCGAGTTGTAGGTCAGAGCATAGACTTCCTTGCACCACGAGCAGGCTGCTTTGGTACGTGGTGGGGCAGCATCGGTGCCAACTGGAAAATGGAGGGTTGCACCAAAAGTCGTTTAGGTTCGCCTCCGTTTGGGCGCCAAGGTCACAGCAGCGGGCCAGAAACTGTTGGAATCTCAAACATTGAAGGCATTCATTTCTAGATTTTCTGCAGTATAGGCATATATAAGTTCCGTCGACATACAGCCTGCCACAGGTTCTATACGGTTTTTCGTTTTTTCTTAGCTGCAACTCCAATGACCCCTCCCCCCCCCCTCCTCGCCAAAAAAACAAACTATTTTGGAACAGGATCCTCTCATCTGCAGCTTCGCTTGGAGGCATTCTTAATCGAAAGTTGATTGATTAGTGAAATACCTAAATTTGTCTTTATTGACGGAGGCGCACTGATGAAAACACGCTATTGATTCAGTTCAATATATAACAGCAAGCCATTAGAATAGAATGGGATGAAGCACGGCTATGTAGTGGCGGTTTTACTATTCATAAGAAAGAAATATAGAATATTTGAAAACGGAGAAAGCAGCTGTTACAATACAGGCACAAGGATAGGCGAAGCATAACTATTTCGCTAAGTATATTTATTTATTTATTTATTTATTTATTTATTTATTTATTTATTTATTTATTTATTTATTTATTTATTTATTTATTTATTTATTTATTTATTTATTTCAACCTCAAAGGCCCCATTGAAGGGGTATTACATATTCTTCAGGGCATAATATTACTTCGAGTGATGCTTTGAACATTGATGGGTCTGTATGGAGCACGACGTCGGCAGGCAAGTCATTCCAGTCTTTTGCTGTGCGAAAGAAAAACGAATATAGATGCGCAGATGTGCGGGCTTGCGGAGGATGGGTTGTCTTTTCGTGGTTCGTGCGGCTGGAGATGCGGTATGCAGGGATGATAACAGATTCGTGCGAAAGATGATAATAGAATTTATGAAAAAGAGATAGTCTTGCGATGCTACGCTGGTTAGCTAAATTTGATAAATGAGCATTGCATTTTAGTTTCGTTAAGCTTTCACGATAAGAATATGCAGAGAAGATGAATCTAGCGGCGCGGTTTTATATTGCTTCTAGCGTGTTAGAAAGATTAAGTTAATTATTGTCCCAAATAGCGCATGCATATTCTAGTTTGGGCCGTACAAATGTTACATATTACCTGGCCATGGGAAGAAAGGTACTGTTGCGACTGTGACAGAGATACCTGCTAAAGAGAGAACATATCTTTAGTGAACCGAAGCATATGCGAATATCGTCACAGCGCTTTCTAGTAAAACAAGGACCAATATTCGTTGTGAGCTTCTACCTGTAAGGAGAAGACCTAAAGAAATCAGAAATTATAGTGTGTCTGACTTCTTAGCGCAAAGCTTGAAGCGTGCTACATTTAGTGTCCAAACAGGAAAGCTGTTTGGTTTCTGCACTGAACCTACACACCGGAAATTAAAGTAAAAAAGAAAAGAAAGAGTTTTCAATTCCTTAGCGGCTTTCACAGAAATGAAACAATAATGCTGTTTTCGCTGCTTCGGTCATTTTCCTTATTTGCTTTATCATAACGCTACTACATTTGCCATGAAAATTCAAGACTCATTGCGAAGCACTCAAAGAATACGTAAACCGCTTCCGGAAAAGTAGAAAAGTATGCGCGGAGAGAAATTTGACTTTAGTGCAGCTGCATGATTGCTAAGGAACTATAAATAATTTGAAGACAGGGATTTCGCATAAAATTTCTTTCATGCTGGCTTTCTTACTTGAAGAAGGCAGAAACATTTCTTAAGTCAAAGCAGAAAGCTGGGCTAGTTGGTGTGTCATCATAGATAAAAGGACTAGCGCAAATAACACAGACATTAGTTATTAAGGCACCCAAGGCCATACTACAATTAGGAACACGCGCTGTATTAGTAAGTATCAAAGTGTATTGTTGCCCCTTATCTGTCAAGAAGAGAGAAAGCGCCACAAACTATTCCAGGAGACTATTTTCTTGGTTCTAATAAACAGTATTGCATTTTAGAAGGGGCATATGTTCAAAGAATATTCCTTTATATTAAAAGATGTGTTTCGCGGAGACTAAAATTTTGTCGCTTGAACTTTTTTTTGTGTGTGTGTGTGTGTGTGTGTTGAGGCACTGCTGCTAGACATGGTTTCTATCTATACTTTTCTTTAAAGTGCAACCATTTGTTGTTTCATATTCCCGGCAAGGACACTGTCAAAACTAAAGAAAAAGAAATGCATTTCTCAAGTGTGCGTTCGAAGAACCTGTCTGCTGTACCAGAACAAAATCACAACGCTCGTTTTTGAACAATGTGTTGTTTCATATTCCCAGCAAGCACACTGTCAAAGCTAAAGAAAAATAAATGCGCTTCTGAAGTGCGCATTCAAATCGTATGAAATAATCATAAGCTCTCCTTCCAAACGGAGCGAGCTCCTCTCCAAGCGAAACAAGCATGTCTCGCGCATCACCCACTCTCTAAAAGTGAGCGAGGGGAGCCACTTCCTTTGGCTGCTGAAATCGAAATGAAAGGGGAGCTAGAAAAGAGGGCTCGATCGATGTTTGCTAGAAGTCTGGTGCTGGAGTGTTTTTCCGAACAAATTGGCAGACACGCTCCCGTTGCCGATGAGCTTCTGTACATGTTTACATGGCGCTCTAAATGTGAGGAGAGCTTCCGGTCTTCCCTTGAACGATTTCGGACGCGGCATCATGCTTGAAGAGAAGAGAATGTTGTCGAAAAGGGGAGATCATTTCTGAGAGGCACGTTAATGGCCACGTGCGTATATTTTTGCTGCGCGGAGCACAGAATGCTAATGGGTTATAGAATGTCTTAAGCCGGAAGGATTTAGATCGTTCAGAAGGGCAATTAAATACCGGCCGTAACTATTCGTTAAGCATTCGGAAGAGTTCTGATGCAACCGGAGGAAAGAAGCAATATCGGTAGGAACAAAAAAGGAGTTTAAGTAGAAGCCGAGAGTTACGAAACGCTGCGCAGAGAGGCCGGAACTAAATTGAGGCAAAAATCTTAGAACAATTAGACACACACGAAAATCGCGAACAATGGTGCAATTCTAACTATCAGCAATATGCACGGCGTCGCTACCACATGATTTTTCGGAATAAGAAATGGGCACTAGAAACAATTGCAACCATGAGAGATGGAAAAAAAGAAGTTCTATAATTATTGATAAACGTCTTAGCGCCGCTCAGTATGAAAGAAAACAAAGTTTGAACATTGAATAAGTCACTAATTCTTGATGTGTGACACGCATTTATCCGCTAATTCACTGTTTTCTCTCACATTGAGCCGTCTTGTGCATAGCCGTTCTTTATTATTTTCTCCATGAAACAAGCAGGGAAGCAAATTGGCAGCTGGATCTGGTTGAAAAATGTGTTGCCGCATTCAACTTACTTTAACTCCTGGCTCTAGGGCTTCCACTCCGCCGAAGAGCTAGTAGAGAGATTTAGCTTACCGTGATCCGCGATCCGCCACCGTGAACCTCTACCTCTACCGCACGTGGGCGGGGCGCACAAGCTGATTGGTCTCGACGTGGCAGGTCTATGTGCCAACATCAAGTATATGGAGCCATCTACCGGCGTCGAGGGGATCTAGGCATGCGCAGTGGAACGCGCGGTGGCGGATAACGGTAGCGGATCGCGGATCACGGTAAGCTAAATCTCTCTAGTTTCTCTTTAAATATCTGTAAGGTTCTCCTCACAAGCATGACACTGGTAGGGGGGGGGGGGGGTAAATTGGAGGGGATAGGGCCGGGGACTTGTGGTCGGCCGTTTTAGTACCGTCAAGAGATAACATCTCATAGCTCATTTGATACGAGCTACGAACGTTTTCTACGAGCTACAAACTTATCGGAGGCCATTCGAGCCCATCGATAGTCTTTAATCCTAAGTTCAGCACGCCACTACCACGCCATGCTGGTGCGCCGGTATGGCTTGGTTAAGGTGGTGCTTTTACGTAACTATATAGATGACTCTATCCTGACCAGAAAATGACACCCACGTTAGAATCCTATAGCGCAAGCGCACCTAGTTTGCTTTTAGCCAAGCAACGCAAAATCGGATGTCACTGGTTTAGAGAATACACTTTACGAGTTTGTTAGCGATTCTAAATTCCTTGGTCTTGTTCGTCCATTTTCAATGCGAACGCATAAAATTGCCTATCGTCGGCGGCGGAGACAGTGTGAAGCTTATAGTTTCAACCATGGTAGAAGTTGGGATTACATAACTCCACAAAGTCTTTCTTGTCTCAGTCCGCTCTCTCGCTCTGTACCTGTCACTCATGAATGCAATCTCTCCTTTGTGGGGAATAAAAATGACTAGGTGATATTGATGTCTCATCAAAATAAAAAAGGTCTGGATGGGACTCGGCAAAGAAAAATTAAAAGCGACGAGAAAACAATACAACAAAAATGGAATATGCAATCTTGGCTTGGAATATAAGTGACATAGACCGACGAATGAAAGAAGGTTTTATGTGGTTTCTGCGCACCAGCCGAATTGATCTCTCCTCCCTTTTCCTGTGAAGCGTCTCCCCCCCCCTCCTCCCATACGCACGCGCGCACACACACACGCACCCTACAAACACACACACGCACACGCAGACGCACGCACGCACGCACACACACGCACACGCACACACACACACGCACGCACACGCACACGCACACACACACACACAAGCGCGCACACACAAACACACACACACAAATAAACTAGAAGCTCGTAATTCCCCGATATCGATTCGCGTATCCAGCATTGCGGCAGTTGTAACTAGCTAATTGAAGCAGCCATGAAGCAAGCGAAGGTAAAAGGAAAATGGCTATACGATTCTCGGGGGAAAAGTGCTAATCAAACAATTCCTTTTGCACTGCAGCGCCATGGAGGAATATACCACGATTGTTTCCATTTTTCTTCAGTTCCTTTGTGCTGGCTGGGACAAAGCGACATGATCATGCTTTTAGCGGTACAAGATGGCACAAGAAATAGGATGCTGTCTTATAACGGTTTCAGTTTCCGATGCTGCCGATGTTTCTCTGAGTTCGCATGTGACACATTATAGAACAGATCTATCTAGAGTGACAGGGATATTGATCAGTGAGAAGGTTCCATAACCGGCATCTGCACATGTCCACTTTTGGCAGTAAAACAAGAAACACTATGGGCACAATAACCTATGAGTTTTAAGGCACATGATACGGCCTAAATTTAGTAAACACATCTCGAAAGCAAGAGCTCATTGAAAGATGTACGCGAAAGAGCGGCGTACACTGATAGTTCCTAAAAAGAAAGAAGCTGTCTAATGTAAAAGAAAACACGCTCGAACTGAATACAATGACACGTGTCGTCGTTGTTCACTCCGGAGAAGAAATGACTTGCCTCCTCCTGAAATGTTAGCCCTCAAATTCCTTTAGAGCCGTACCCGGCGCAGTAGTGTCTACGTTTTCTTTATCGCTTTCTCTGTGTTCCAGTGTAGTTACTGATACGCTCGATAACTTTTGCCATTAGTTTTGAGGGCGGTGTTGTTGGCTGAGATAATTTTGTTTAATTCATTGGTTTGTGTCTGCAAAGAAGACAATGCTTCAACGGCACGCTTTTCCTGCGGTTGAAGCTTCGTTTCTATAGTTGTCTACTCCTTTTCCTTCTTTTCATATTTTGTTCTTAACTCTTCAAAATGTTTTTTGGTGGGCCGTCTTGTTTTCAGAAAAGATGCGACATGGTCACATCTAGGACTATAGGAACTATCAACAATGGTTCAGGGCGGTACGTTTCGTTATTGTCCAAGCCGCTGTCACTAACACAAAGCGCTGTAGTGGGGCGGTCAAACTGTACTGGCTCTTGTTGTGTGAGGATGCCGACGTGACCGCCTCGGGTGCTACTTCGAAATTTGTGGAGTGGATTCCCGGCAACAAGAACCCAGTCTTGTTTTCGGAAGCGTTTCGTTCTTCTAACGGAAACTTATACTAGCAGTCCCAGAAGTATAGATCCCGAAAGGTTATTTTTTGGCCGGGCCCAGCGATTTAGGTCCTCGAGTCGAGAGCAGTTCTTTCGGATATTTCGGAGATCCACGATTTAAAATAGCAAAATAATTGAATATATGTTTTCGAAAGAGTTTGTACAAGACAGAGTGAGATTCGACTACCTCCCTGAAGGGCTTGTTTTCAAAGTAGGAGTCATTCGAGCAGTTCAGAACAAGAGGCTGATTGAAAACACGTCCCCGATCGTCTAGTTGACAGGCTCGATCTCTGTATTTGGAACTCTGAAAGAATCAAAAAGGCTAAATATTTAAAACCATTGTGCATAAAGGACAACAGGATGTTACTTAAAGGCATAAAATAGATTCCTTTCCTTGATCATTGACCTTGTGCGTGATGAAGCTAGAGTTCAAATGATCGCCTGTGAATTGCCACAACCGTTGAGATAGGTGTTACTAATAATACTTCTACACATAAAAAGTCCAGAAGCGGCATGAGAAGCAACCATTTCGTAAGTGGGCAAGATGGTGGTTCATGGTTCCCAAGTAGATATTTGTTTCAAGAGTCTGAAGTTGCGTTTCCATAGAGTAGGTGACGTAAAAAGGGCTCATGACTGTCGGACTAGTATAACTGACTATTAAAAAAAAAGCAGCGCTGTATCAAAAGAGGGGAAATAAATGTTAAAATAATAATGTACAAAGAAACAAAGCATCGGACCTGATACCTGATTTACGTTTCAAATTATGATTATGATAACATAACTTCGAGGCAAGCGAAGGAGGCAAATGCGGGATACCATTTTAAGTCATTTCGACAATTAAAATTGTGTGCAAGTGAATTAATATTAACTTTATTCTCAATGACACCCCATTTGCTTTCCAAATGAAAAACATCGCATGAGGTTTAGGCATGATTCAGCCTACCTATTGATTACGTAGGATGTGCCGGCAACTTTATAGTACCGGATTCGATTGCTTGAATCAACGGCCTTGGTTTTAGAAACAACAAAATAGACTGCGGGCTGGAAACAAAGTTCAGAGATGTAATATAACTCGAATATTTTTTAAAATAGGAAACATTATTAAAAAAAACGAATAAAGACGCATTTCTCCCCACAACACGACTAAAATTCCTATCCTTTGCAAGGGTACTAAATTATGCTAAACGCAACCGTAGCCTCTTATGGTATTGTCCACATAGAGATAATACAACACAGTGTTATGATCTTTAATGTTCTAAAGGTTTCCTTTTTAGAGTACTCTGTGCAAATATTTTGGGGCATGGGCAGGACATGTAGTGCGAAGAGAGGATAACCGATGGTCGCTTAGAGTAACAAACTGGATTCCAAGGGAAGGAAAGCGTAGCAGGGGGCGACAGAAAGTTAAGTGGGCGGATGAGGTTAAGAAGTTCGCAGGGGTCAAGTGGATGCAGCTAGCACAGAACCGGGTTAAGTGGAGAAATATGGGAGATGCCTTCGCCCTGCAGTGGGTATAGTCAGGCTGATGATGATGATGATGATGATGATGATGGTGATGATGATGAGCGAGTAAAGTTATAATAGATAGCTAATTTTATTAGAAAAACCTTCACTAATGAGTGCGGCAATGAAGGGAGTGCCACGATGGCACTAAACTAGTGTAGCACAACCTCCTCGCCCCGGTTTGCCCCCATATTGCACGTGCCCGGTCATAGGAGCCTAGATCATGCCGTCCATGCCAATCATCGCGTCAGATGCCGAGGCGGAAGAATAGTGTTGCGTCGGCGCGTACGCGCTGCGGCGAGATAGCGGCCCCTTGTGTGCGCTGCTAGTGTCAACAGATTGTTTAGGGAACTACTTTTCGCCGATTCTGCTAGTGGTTCTCCTGTACTGAGAAACGGCACGTGCTTTGAAATTTTGTGATCTATGTCAATAATAAGACTGCAGCATTCAAAAACGTTTGTTTTACTTCACTGAACGTCTATTTATAAACAAGGGTTCTGTTTCTCGCAGTTTCTTATTGTCAAAATTACTTAATTTCTTAACACGGGGACACGTGTCGTAAGCTCGAGCAGTTATACAGAGTACACAGCAGCAGACTGTATATAGTAGGTTGCCTTGTGTACCCAAACATTATGAACCTGTTTGTGGGCCTAGGAGTAGCGTGACTGACTTAGCGTTCCAAGAGTAACAGTGAGCTTCATCTCAAAAGTGCTGCCCAAGTTGGCAGCTCCTGCCAATTCGGTCGCGATATATGCTGTCGTAACATCGCAAAACGTCGTTCATCTATCCCTGCATGCATGGTCATCTGAAGGCCAGCTGCCTACCTGACAGAGGAATTCTCGGGAGGAGGATCAGACGGACGCACAAACGGGCACATTTTTGACAGAATGGAAGCGCAATGGCTTGCCACTAAAATGACGTAAGGGACTCTTATTACAATACCTATTATGGCACTAAACCGGTTTTTAGCGGAACGTATGAGTTTTCTGTAAAGCTCTTATTGATGCCACCTGTCCTGTATAGAGATAACATCCTACGGTATGGCTCTAAAACCGGGTAGACAATACCGGTATGGAGCTCAAAGCGGAGATCATGACAGTATGTATATCTGTCTCTCTAGTCCTTGCCACAAGCGTGCCTCCGGCGGATTTTATCTGGCTGGTGGCATGACCGTGCAATGATTAGTCAGGCGAGGTGTACAATTTCATGACCGCACATGTCGTGACGGAACTGGCAGGAGCTACAGACTTAGGCAGCAATTTGGAGATAGGAGCCAAACCTACTGTGACCCTTGGGGTCCCACGTTCTGAGAAGCTAGGACAGGCCATGCAGCCGCTTGCTTAAAGAATTGGCTAAAGAGGATTTCTATAGCTCTGTCGCTACTAGGATTTGAGCAGCATACATGACAGATCCGTTTCTCTCGAAGACCAGCAAGACGGGAGAAAAGATGAATGTGACACACAAGCAAGCGCTGACTATCAACTAAGGTTTATTCAAGAACGAAAAAAAAATTATAATTAGGCACTGAAAGAAATTGTCACTAGAAGAAAGTTATCTAAGCGACAAGTGGGAGGAAAGGTATCTACATTCGCATTCACCCAGCGTGACGGAAGGGCTGCTGATACACGTCGCACCATGGTTAAAAATGTTGAAGGCCTCCATTATCTCACTCGCTACCTTACAAAATTTATAAGGCTGGCAGCAGTGCTGCCTGACGTTTTATTTGCCATAACGCTCCCTAGACAAAGACCGCATGTACTGGAAAAGCAAAGCCAGCAGCAAGCAATAGGAATCTACGAAATGAGGTCTCTGGTACGTTTGGTCGCAGTATGGCGTCAAGCACGCGAAAAATCGCTAATATTTACAGATGAAATTGATGATAACAACGTCCGAATGGGCTGACGAAGCATTGCCAATGACGGAAAGAAACGGTTTCACGTGCTGCAATTATTCATAGATAAGGTTGTTGGCTACGGTCGTGTAGCTTTGGTTTCGTGAAAATTGACAATTCCGCCCGGTTCCAAATCTCCTTTATCTAGCCTAACAAAGAAGAGTGCGGTTTTTTCTGGTTAAGCAGCAGCACCTAGCATCATGCAAAAGGAAATTTGTCAGAACTCCTTTGAAGTCAATTTCGAAGGGAAGCAGCTCGAAACCTTCGGTTGAGAATTTTTTCTTTGTTTGTTGTACCTAAAAGTAAAAAGTACGCAACTGATTTACTGTCATTCCTTCATGTCTTCTTTTAAACTGAAGTTTGGGAGTTGTAGTACTCCAATATTTAAAAAATCCGTTTAGAAACAGGGAGTGGACACCACAATTTATGATACTGTATCCCTCACACAACAGATTCGCGCGGAATCAGGAGCTCCTAAATCGACTACCACTTCCTTGGCCGTATGATACCTCTTTTGATCGCATATTTGGAGATCGGTTTGCGACAATCCCTTTTCGAAAATCGTAAGACGACGTGATAAATGCAAGTAGAATTTATGCTCAGCGCAAATGTTGGACTCTCGGGATAAAGCGAATGAACGTTCGTCATGAATAGGCCTCCAGAAAGATGACAAGCAATGATCGCGCAGTTAATCAAAAGATGAGAGAAGAAAATAAAATAAGTGCAGCAGGACTGCAATAACGCATCTAAAGCGCAGACTCGTACTGCTCTTCCGGACAGAGCTTTCAAAATTACTTATAAGTACAGAAAGGCGACAAAAATGAAATAGGTGTCTTCTATTGTGATGAACTGAGTTTTTAAAATTCCGAAAATTTTATTTGGTGAAGAATAATCAATCAGAGATTAAATTGTCGGAGCTCGCAAGAGGCGGTCTCGACTAGGATATGTGCATGGCGAGCGCCAGACTGTTAACTAGATTAACCTATATTTAAGGGAATTTCGAAACAAATAGGAGCCTAGCCTTTGTCAAAACTTTAGAGTCCAAGAGGTTTGCTTTTAAGTCCTTTATTTCGGCTTCTTTAACAATCTTGGAGGTGGTAGCCATTGGATAAAGTAGTACGAAAAACCTTGCCTTCAGCAAGGAAACCTCTCAAATCATTACAAGCCACATAGTATGGCTCAAGTATAGGGATGTACATGCATTTTAGGGTTAGCTATAGCAGGAGTGTAGCTTCACCTTTTACTAACTATAATAGTGTAAGAAATTCGTTTTCAAAACATATAGGCGGCTATATTGCGAAGAATGAAGCTACAGAAACCATAAAGTTGGGCCTTGGTAACGAGAATGCGGTCCTCAAGACGGCAATGGAGAGGTGTGCCACTGCAATTTTCATTACATCGCTGTAGTGCAGAGACGAAAACTAGAAGATAGTGGCCCATTATGATTGTCTCAAGGATACCTTCAACGTGCAGCTTGAAATAATAAGGTACGTCTCCCCTGATGGGACTGGGACAGGTAGGTGACCGCCACTTGCTGCGGGAGCTTGCCTGCCACAGAATATGCATCTGTTGTAGGCCGTCATTGCACCCGCCACCGTTTCGGTGGTGGACGACGGCAGTTGTTGCGGCGCGCGTCTTTCTCCCCCTCTTCCTTTTCTTTCTTTTCCCTTTTCTCTTCTGTCTGCACGAGGCAGCGGAACCTCGGCGGCTGCGTTTCGATGGAGGCGAAACGAAGAGGCGTCCGTGTGCTGTGCGATGTCAGCGCACGTTAGAGATCCCCAGGTGGTCGAAATTACTCAGTAGCCCTCCACTACGGCTCCTCTTTATCTTTCTACTTTTACTCCCACCTTCCTCCCTTCCCTTACGGCGCGGTTGCGGTGTCAACAGAAAACAAGTGAGACAGTTACTGCGCCTTTCCCTTCCTATAAATAAATCAGTTTTTTTTTTTTAAATCAGTGGCTTAGCTACAGAGCCAGTAGCAGGCCCGTGCATTTTCTTGCCCTCTTTCCTACAGCCAAACAATAGAAATAATAAATGGTTCACAGGAAAGGAAGGACGCAGTGTCTGTCACACTTGTTCTGTGGACACCTCAACCGCACCGTAAGAGAAGGGAGGAAGGTGGGAGTGAAAGTGGAGAGAAATAGGAGCCGTAGTGGAGGGTTTCGGAGTAATTTCGACCACCTGGGGATCTTTAACGTGCACTGACATCCCACAGCTCACGGACGCCACTTCGTTTCACCTCCATCAAAACGCGCTGCCGGTGGTCGGGTTCAAACCCAGGTACTCCTGGGTTGCTGCGGGGCCTAGTACAAACTGCAGGTGGATGTGCGCTACATCCTGTCTGCTCTATTTGGCATCTTGGCGATGTGGAAACTCAGTCGTTGTTAAATGACTAGTAGTATTTTGTGTCTGCGACGGAGTGAAATGATGTGCGTGACGCGTCACGGTAGAGCGGGCAGTTGAAATTTGGCACAGTGGTCACTGCAACACATCAGCAGACGCCCCTTCTGCACCAAATATTCTTCGTTTATGGTACATGTCGTTCAGGTTTCCTACAAAAAAGCGTCATATCATTGCTGGTACAGGTGGGTCACCGCCGCTTGCGGCGGGGGCTAGCCTGGCACCGAATTTTTATCTGTTCTAAGCCGTCATTGCACACGCCACCGCTGGTGGTGGACGACGGCTGTTGTTGCGGCGCGCGTCTTTCTTTCTCTCTTCCTTTTCTTTCTTATCTATATTCTCTTCTATCTGCACGAGGCAGCGGAAGTGGCTCAGCTACAGAGCCAGTAGCAGGCCCGTGCATTTTCTTTTCCTTCTTCCTACAGCCACAACAACAACAACAACAACAAAAAGCGTCATTATACCTTGCCCGGTAGGGTAATAATCACTCTTCGTTTCAAAACTGAGATGGCGTCTGCTCTTTATTACTGGTAAAAATTTGAACGTTAGCTCATCCGGTCACTTGTTTCTGCCCTAAGTATGTACAAAAGTGTATTTGTGACATTTTATCTGACCTTACTTTTGGCTTACGTTTCAAAGCGGGCATTGGTTTCAATCGCCTTTGAGATGAAGGACGAAAGCGTTTCGGGAGAAAAAGCTCGTTTTAACACCACTATCTACGGATCGGAGATATTTCTTTCTTTGTCAACCCTTAGGGATCGCTTGTTATCAACCTCAAACTGAAGTCCTTAAGCTCAGAAAAAAAAATAGTTCCATTGGAAATAATGCGCCTGTCATAAAAAGGATTGAGATAATTTTTTATTCTTATGTTCGATAGCGTGCTCCACCCACCTTAATATACTGATCTTCCTACAAGCAAGCGTCACAAAATGTTTTTGGAGCAGTACGTAGTACACAAATGAGTCGCGCAATATGAATAAAAAAAAACGAAGATTGCTTCAGCCCTGCATTTTCGTGGAGGAATACATGGCAAAGAAAATGATCCGAAATTGATGTAGATGACCAGGAGGAGATTTTTACGCATGCTGGAGGCTTTTTTAAAAGACTAATGCTGTCAATAAACAAAAGCATTTTGTACAAGCACAGACATATCATGAGTACTTCAGTGTGTACGAAGTCTCGTAGATGCGCCTCAGCAACGGGTACACGCGACCACATTCCCCACGCACGTCATCCAAGTCAACATCCACGACCGCCACACACAGAAAGTGCCAATGCCTGAGCACCTTAGCAGTCTTCTCGAAGATGGTAAACTGGTCCTCGTGCGTCACCCACGTGTCACCTTCAACGGAGTAGGCTGAATCATCTTCGATCTTCCTGAGGCGACTAGCACTCACTCCACACACGTCTGAGAAAGATGTCTTCTCTAACGGAACTTGCTGCACCGGGTCGCCGACGGAGTGCTGTGACGGAGAGATCAGAGTGAAGGCCGTGCCGGATAGAGAAAGCGTAAAGCAAGTTTTCTTGCTGAGGTTCTCCTCCATCTCTTCTAAAAGACCCATGACGGTGTGGTGGTTGGAATGGTGATGGACCAAGCCGGCATTGTCCAAGGGCGCGGCCAGCTGCGTGGTCCCAGATCTCTCGTCCAGGAGTCCGTGTGTCTTGATGAAGATGCGGTCCAGAACAGCGGCGAGTTCCTCTCGAAAGAGTACAGTGGGCCCATACGGCAGCATGGCAGAGAGGGTGAGGTTCCTCCAGCGATGGTCCGCCTTTGCTGCTGTGAAGAAGGATACCACTTCGGTGGTGCCGTCCAAGTCACCCAGGAAGGTGTCGGCATCAAACTCGAAGTTTAGGCCATCCACATGACGCTCCTCCAACCATCCGAAGATTGAGTCGAGGAACACGGTACTGTCATGCATTCGCCTGGCTGTGACAGCGTCAACAAAGATGTTGAGGATGACCTTCCAGTGGGGAAACAGGGCATCACGGACGCGGTTCAGTTGGAGGATGATCGCGTCGTCCGTATCGTCTGACAGTAGATTCAGAGTGGCGTTCTCGAAAGCGAGGCCATTGTACACTATCTCGTTGCAGTAGAAGCCCGGGAAGCTCCGCAAGACAACTGTGTCTGGTGGTGGCCTTTGAAAGCAGAAAATAAAGCGTTTAAGACGGCTCATTTCGTCGCCAGAGCATTACGGCGGCACCAGACCCTGACGGTGCTAACGAAGCTTAGCGATTTTCAAGATTTTCCAGGTGTAGTGATTTTTCCAGATAAAAGTTATTACAGAATTTAATCTGGGAACTTAGCAGTAGTGAGGTAAATGCGGCATCGAATTCGCGATTATTGTATCCCAGATCTAATTATGCGGAATGCGTAAGAAATGCAGACCAGATCAGAATAGGATACTCAGCTACTCCATGCGGCACTTGCACATTCTCTTATACTGATTTCTTTCTACTTTAGTATGAGATTTAAAGAAACGCTTTCCTAAATAGTTTGAAAATACACTCTGTTTGCAGATTGCGCTTCAATCGACATGTATAAAATATAATTTACGCACCATGTAGGACTGAACCACAAGAGAAATATCAGCGAGTTAAGAAATTTCAAGACTTGCGCATTGTTCTTCTAGTAACCGTAAATTTATAAGAAAAAAATTTGGTCACCACATTTATTTGCCAAAGAACAGATTAAGTGATCTATTTTTTTAAGTGCAAAGACGTTAAAATATCTGTAATTGTCTTAAGAGATTGGCTTTATTCAGAAACATAAAAACATGCCGAAAATCGACAAGTGCTTGTTCTTCTAACGTTATGGCTGGATGAAATGGAATGGAAGGACTGTTGAGTAAAGTAATATGCTTCTTCCTGAGTTCTCTGAGTTGTGTACATGGGATTAAAATATGATTTATTGTAACCTCACCACCACATATTTGTTACACAGCTTTGCATATTTTAGTTAGAAATTAATGTAACTTGTGGGCATTTGTGTGCGTATATGCTATGCGCAGGTGACAAAATTGCTTCAATAAAACGTTCTTGATATGGGCATATGTTTTCGATTGCACCAAGGTGGGTTTTATAAAATGCAGCTTATCTATTTTCCGTCCAATATAGTTATAAACCTGTTAACATATTTGACATCTTTAGAGTGGCCAAATATTGGCGTGTAAACAATATATACTGATGTTTGGGCTGGTCCTCGTTTCCTTACGCTTTATAAATACCAGTGGCTAACCCATAACCTACCAGCATCACTTGACAAATGCGGACATAAAGGCGGAATGGGAAAAAACTGACAAATGCGGACATAAAGGCGGAATGGGCCAAAACGAGTTAAATTCTTTTTTGTGCATCTATGATCTGTGTATTTTGCTTATCGTGCATTATATAAGATTCTAATTGTTCTACAAAGGGTCACTTTTAGTTCATTACTGGGTACATTATATGAAATAACTATTGTTCTCTTGAGTCACGTCCTTGTCTTTGATAGGAATAGTTGTGAGACTTCGACTGCATTATGCTGCTGCCACGTAAAAGGTCTCTTGGGCCTCGTGAAGGTTTTGTGGAGCTTTTAGACCTGGAGACCATCCAGCTCTTTCTAGAAAATAAAAATGTGTTGTATGTACAGCATTGTTCCATAAAGCGTGCCACTTAGCTCTCGTTTTGTTACGCGCTAAATTTAGGCAGTGTTTTTGCGGCATGTTTGTTTGATTTATTTGCAAGTTTCTCGTTTGTGCAACAAATACATCACGCCTTTTATTAGCCCTAATCTCAACATGACAAGGGACCCAGGAGAATCTTATATTGTGCTTTTTAGTGGTGTCTTTTCCTACATTGTGCATTATGCCGTTTATTAGATGTTCATGGTCATTTGTGGAGTTTTTTTTTGCAGGGACGACGCTTAAAGAATCTGTATAAATGTTAGAGAATCTTTTACGTCCTCGTCCATTATTCTCTCCAAAGCAACGTACACAGCATAACATTAAGCAGAAAATATTGAAGCACACTGATGGAGTGTTATTTTTTCTGTTCTTTCCTCTACTATTGCACTGACGTCTTTAGCTTGAGCCGTTGGTATAGAATGCAGTATAATTCCCATATCTTTTAATCCAGCGCCAGGTATTCTTGTATTATGTGCTCATGATGAGTGTGAGTTTTGTGAAATTTTTTTATTGTGTGGTCGGCACGGCTGACAGAGTACGATGGGGGGAGCGCTTCACCTCTTGCGGCAATATTTGGCATTTCACTTGCTAAACTAAAGCCCTGGCATGTTTCTTCGAAAAACAAGAGGACGGACTTTACTGCCTGAGTCTTGTTGCTGAAGAACATTCCGGACATACATTTCATGACTACCGAGTAAAAAATTTGTTTTGGCTGAGAACGGATTTTGAGAATGTATGTACCTGTTAAGTGCAGTTCTTCTAGTACATATTGAAAGGAAACATATAGACTGCACAATTGCATTAAAATGAAGAGTGTAGTCTTCCGCCACTACTGCATAACACCTGTCAAGGTTCTGTTGTAGCTTTGGCCAACTGAAGATTCGGAAAGCGCTGAACTATGGTGCGTACCCACCTGAGAAAACCATCTCGATTGAGGAAGCATACAATGGGCCTCGGGCTGGGCATGAGGGCGCGCCACTCTTCGTTGGACCATCCTTCGAGCGGCTCTTGGGCCTCGCGGAGCAGTGCGAGTGGAGGTGATGACGGTGCGACACTGTACGGGATGACGTGGTCCTTCATGTGCGAGCCACGAAGTGAGGCCACGCCCACCCGTACCACCACGGCTATCGTGGCCAATACTGTGATAGCGCTGAGCAAGTTGACCTGCCAGAAAGCAGTGGACGGTACACTAACATTGGCAGTAGTTTAATGAAAAAATATAACAAATTTCCGGCCGCGCAAGGGTACAAAGAACCTCTGTACACAAAGCTGACAAAAAGGCCACGATTAGGCAGGTGTCACCTTCCATTTCCGAAACCTTCTTCCCAAGCACATGAGAAACAAATACACTAGATGGTTGAATCTTGTGTAGCTGCTTCTGCTGCACGGAAAGTAAATAAGTTGAGGACTACTGTCTTTGTTAAAGAATCTCGCGAAAACAAAATAAGTTTTGACCAAGCATTTTGTGTGCGCATTCCACATGGTGTGCGTTACCACCTAGGTACTGTCAATATAATTCGCTCTAGTGGCCCAGCCGGCGTGATATTTTACAAGTGTCGTCTATGGGGAAATATCCACTTCCATCAGCGTTGAGGCGATCGACTACGACTCGAGCCATCTAACTCGAAACGGAAGGGGACATGCACCTGCAGATTAGCCACTCGAAGTGTCAGCCTGCTGCAAAAACAGGAAATTTCCATATGAATGTGACTGCATGCTTCTTACCACGGGTGCTTTCTATTGAAACCAAATTCTCATTTTTTAGAGTGCACTAGCAAACCCCTATGACCAGCCGTTGCCACGTAACTATTATCTGATTCACCATCATGACCATCAGAGTAACCAGTAGCAAAGCAGCATCATTTCCATTGATGTATTCGTGATCGTCACAACAAAAAAACTTCACCATCACAGCTGACTCTGGAATTAAAGTAATAAAATAATTTCATAGGCTATCGCCCATGCATAAGGTACGTGTAATGTATTTCTATTATTCTTCGAATCAGATATTTCGCTCTATACTCTCAGTCGTAAAACGTAATTTTGTGTAACTAGGGAACGTATGGCGTGTTTTGAACACTTAATTGCCCATTTTCGAAGCAGCCCCCCTTCTTTCTATCTCTCAGTGGCATAAAATAGAGCCATAATCAAGAATAATTTCGATCATTTGAGGCTATTTTACGCGCATTGGCACCGAAAGAGGCACACATGCCTTTCTGAATTTCCTTCCAACCGCATCGAGGCCGCCACAGCCGGCAATTAATATCGCAGCCTCGAGTTCAGTAGCCAGTAAGGCCTCCCTGGAGTTTTAATAACGCCAGTGTATGTCAGAAGTGACGCAGGTGTGACTGTAAAAAGCGAACGTCGGCAACTAAGAGTGGCAATTAAGCCAGGCCAGAGTGAGCAACGCGATGGCATCCTAAATGTAAAGCCCTTAGAGAAAAATTAATGAATTGCTGACTGAGGCACGTTCCGGTTAAGTATCACCGGGGCTCTAAATCATGCAGCCCGAGTGCCTGCCGTACGACAAGACACAAAGCCGCGGTCGGGGAAGTTGTGGCATTATAGGGCATGCCACATTATGTTTGCACTCATGATTTTGGCAATTTGCGCACCACGTTTGATTCACAACAAATAGGTTATAAATTTTCCACAACACAGCACTCACAGAGTGTCGATGTCCTTTAAATGTTTTCAGAATGTGTGTGTGTGTGCGTGCGTGTGTGTGTGTGTGTGTGTGTGTGTGTGCGTGTGTGTGTGTGTGTGTGTGTGTGCGTGCGTGCGTGCGTGCGTGCGTGCGTGCGTGCGTGCGTGTGTGTGTGTGTGTGTGTGTGTGTGTGTGTGTGTGTGTGTGTGTGTGTGTGTGTGTGTGTGTGTGTGTGTGTGTGTGTGTGTGTGTGTGTGTGTGTGTGTGTGCGTGTGTGTGCGTGTGTGTGTGTATTTCTACACCTTTTTGACGCTTCTGTGTTTGTGAGCCTTCTGGCAAGACAACCCGAGCGAGGTGCTACGCAGCATGATAGCTGAGCTCATGAGCGCACTAAGAGAGGACCTGCAGTTCCCCTCAAAACAACAGAATGCAAGCTAGGCAGATTGCATACAGTGAAATCAGTCGGCATCCATATGATGTGCATTGGACGAGAGAAGACGAGATGGCGATTATTGTACTAAGCAAAAACGCAAAAGAAAGAGCCGTCGGGCGAACCCGTGGAGTGCGAACTCCAAGTGCTGTGCAAACAGCCAGACGCGTCCGTGAAGCGCGCCGAGACGTGCGAAAACGAACTGGGAAGATAAATACCCAGTGAGAATTATGGAAGGTGAGACGAGCGAAAGACGTTGCTCTCCGTTTTTTTCCCGCGGCTGTTTAGGCTACCACGAAGAAAATTTTGTCCAAACAGTGCCATGTTTCGTTGCAAATTGTTTCGCGCCTTTCTTGCTGTACACGTGTCACGTTTTGAGTTTTCATTTTGTCTCACTTTGGGTGTTTTAGTTTCATCTCTTATATTCTAACAGCAACAAGCACCAGTATCATGTACAAATATCTCTTTTTGTGTTCATATAAGAACGGCACAGTATCCGTAGAGTGTGGTTAAAATGCAAACTACTTAAATCATGTTTTTTTTTTTTTAAGAAAACGTGAGAATAAATCTTATTTACACCTGTAGGGATACATTATCGCGTGTACGTAATGAAAAAAACAAACTATTTTCAATACAAATGGAACCAATGGCGCTCTTGCTTTCAGCGCAGAGCTTTGAGGTTGGGCACGCATGTTTTCAGTTTCAAACGACATAATAACGAAGCCACTTCTCTTACTACCGTCACGAGTACGAGTCGGATGGCGGGAAGAAACTGAGACAATAATAAATTGAGTACATTTAGCAATAAATAAATCTTCAGATCCCGAACAAAAAGTACATGCGGCCAGAAAGTCGTAGAGTTAATTATTTCCGAGGACGAAAATTGGCCGAGTTGCGAGAACTATTTGCTCGCAGTTTTCTTTTCCTGAAATATAGTTTCACTGGACGCTTATCCTTACGTAATCGCCATGATTACTGTAGCTTTCGCAATAAAATATTCATACCGTAACATACAGCATTCTGAGAATGCTGTGCAAGCTGTCTGAAGCCATAAAGATCATTCGCAGCAAGAAGTTGCATATTCTTAAATATGTCACCAACTGCAGTGAAATGGGCAAGAGTTTCGAATTACTGCTTTATGTGAGGCATAGCTGGAGTCATTGATGGTGCTGTTTCACTGAAAAGAGAGCAAAGTACCTGGTGAATTTAGAAGAATTACGCCTAAAGAAGAAAGAAAACAGGTTGTAAGCAGTATTGTAAGACAGACATGCCCCGCTCTGATCTACCATTCCACTTTTTCTTCGTGCTAATTTCGTACGACTGCTGAGCGTACGATTTGCAGAGAAATTGAAAGGTCAATATCTTTCGTTTCGCATATATAACTAGTCATTTGAAGAGCAGAGGCCTGAGCCAGAGCGTATAAACTTAACTCTCCGTCGGACCAGCTGGGTTCATCCGATCCCTAATAACTTCTTAATCACATATGTCCTCCTGGTTCTCTGCTACACGTTACTCTTGACTTCTCTAGGTCGTCCTACAGGTTGTCTGAAGACGTCCAAAAACCGCCAAATAATATAGGACTAAATAAAGTTTTTCCTCCTCCTCCTCCTCCTACGCATATCCATTTCGCTCCTCCTGCTCCCTGCTTCCGAATACCAGGGGCGACTGTATGGAGCCTGTCACCGACATCCACAGTCCAAAAATGATTCAACATCACATCTTGCCGAGAGGATGAGAAAAGCAGAAGAGATGAGCAGACCACACAAAACAATATGGCTATGATATTCTCTTCTGCAGCTGCAAATTTCATCTTTCTATTTGAATTGTGGCCAACAGTGACCAGCTATCCCGGATGTAATTTTCTAAGACTTGCTGAGAAGACTTCATCTAGTAGTGCGCCAACATCTGGCTGAAAGATTGGTTGGTTGGTTGGTTGGTTCACAGGAAGGGAAAGGCGCAGTATCTGCCACACTTGCTCTGTGGACACCTGAACCGCGCCGTAGGGAAGGGATGAAGGTGGGAGTGAAAGAGGATAGAGAGAAAGGGGGGGGGGGGGGGGCGTAGTGGAGGGCTACGGAGTAATTTCGACCACCTGGGGATCTTTAACGTGCGCTGACATGGCTGAAAGAAGCGCACACTTTTCGTCCACTTGATAGTATATACGAGCCTATTCGTTACTCACCATGTAGTTGGGCACGAGCACTTTCTCGCCCTTGTCGGCTACCTCGAAGTCCAGCGGCTCGCCGTAGTTCTCGAAGTACATTGGGTCGCGCATGGCTGCCACTTTACCGGGTTATCAGCCCTGGACACCGCACACTTCTTTTGCGTCTTCTTCCGTTGAGTAAGTTAAACCATTGGGACGCCTGGAATCACCTGCGTCCTTTTTAGTTTTTTTCTAAGTGCTCGTCATTGCCTGGAATCTTTTTTCGATGACCTCCATTTGGAAATTCAAGTTTGGAGAATAATAAAATGCAGAAGGAAGTGGCCATGGACTACCTGTGTTCACGGAATGTACACGGTAGTGGAAATGTTACTTCATCTCTCTTCAGAATTGGCGCAGCAGAGGTTGGTTCGGTGAAAACACGTCAGCTTGGCAATAACGAGGGATGCAACATTCTGTCCATTCGATTGTAAGCAGGAAGTTGGAGCAATGGCTATCTCCTGCCGTTAACCCTCGTATTCACAAGCACGCCTTTCATTTTAAGACAATAATAACAATAATTGCTTCACAGGAAGGAAAAGGCGCAGTACCTGTCACACTTGCTCTGTGGACACCTGAATCGCTAGTGAAGGGCTACGGAGTAATTTCGACCACCTGGGGATCTTTAAAGGGCGCTTGCAGATTTTGTGAATGCACAGGGGCCGTATATTGGTTCTGGTAACTCATTGTTATAGGAAGGGAAAGGCGCGGAAAGATCCCCAGGTGGTCGAAATTACTCCGTAGCCCTCCACTACGGCTCCTCTTTCTCTCTTTCTACTTTCACTCCCATCTTCCTCTCTTCCCTTACGGCGCGGTTGCGGTGTCCACAGAAATCAAGTGAGACAGTTACCGCGCCTTTCCCTTCCTATAAATAAAATCAGTTAAAAAAGTCAGGCAGCTGAGGGCGTCCGTGTGCTGTGCGATGTCAGCGCACGTTAAAAATCCCCAGGTGGTCGAAATTACTCCGAAGCCCTCCACTACGGCTCCTATTTCTCTCTTTCCACTTTCACTCCCACCTTCTTCCCTTCCCTTACGGCGTGGTTGCGGTGTCCACAGAAAACAAGTGAGACAGTTACCGTGCCTTTCCATTCCTATAAATCAATCAGGCAGCTGAGGTAGCTCAGCTACGGAGCCAGTAGCAGGCCCGTGCATTTTCGTTTCCTTCTTCCTACAGCCACAACAACAACAATGCTGACATCACACAGCATGGTAAGGTCCCCTTCATAGTTCACCTTGGTGCAATCGCAAGGCGCCCCAGAGCGTGGTCCATTCATTACGTACTGCGCGAAATAAGAAGTTTTAGCAGACTAAAATTATTGTCTTTATACTCTCTCCACAAGCAAAAACCGTCAACACTGCACATGTGATTGTGTAGCCTCGTCTTCATGCCATGTTCGTCCGTTTGTTTTTTCAAACGAAAGTTTCACTACGCCAGCTTTTCGATTCGTCAGTGTCAAGGAGGTTACCATCTTCGTGTGACTTTAACAGATACTGTGCCTTTCGTTTCTTATAAAGTAATTAACAATTGAAGCTAAATATTCACTACGCCAGGTACAGCCGACCTGATTTTTAACAATATAGCGCGAGCATCGACCAAACTGCTGGTCAGCGCCTTATAACGGCGATAAGCGTGCAACACGGCGAGAGTTTGTGCATGCGCAAGAATGTGGAACGTCGCAAACAGATATTGTGACAGGGCGTGTGTCTTTGTGATCCGAACAGCGTAGCAGAAGACGCTCTCTCTTCGTGCGCGTGCGCGAACTCTCGCCGTGCTGCACGCTTATCGCCGTTACAAGGAGCTGAGCAGCAGTTTGGTCGACGCTCGCGCTATATTGTTAAAAATCAGGGCGGCTGTACAGCGGGTCTTCGCGTGGCACTAAATTTGACCTTTAAGTGGCCTTGACTTAATAAGTGTGGGTGTCCACGGTTCCGTGGTGTCCTCGGAAACTACAGCGGGCCTCCGTTTTCCCAAAACTGTAAGTACCGAATCGTCGCGCCTTTCCCTTTCTGTTAACCAATTATTATTATTATTATTATTATTATTATTATTATTATTATTATTATTATTATTATTATTATTATTATTATTATTATTATTATTATTATTATTATTATTATTATTATTATTATTATTATTATTATTAATCGTCCGAGCCGCACCGCGCTGGTGCAATGCTAAGACGCCCGACTACTGTACCGGAGTACCCAGCTTCGATTCCGATTGACGGTGGCTGCGGGTCGATGGAGGTGAAATTAAGTGGCATACGTGTGCTGTGTGATCAGAACACGTTAAAGGCCCCCGCCACTACGGATCTTCGTTCTGTCTTTCTAATTTCACTCCTCCCCTTCCTGCCTCCCATTAAGGCGCGGTTCAGGAGTCCACAGAGCAAGTGGTATAGATACTGCGCCTTTCCTTTCTTGTGAACCAATTATTATTATTATGCTCTTGTTTTTTATGTTGTCAGCTTTGTAAACCGCACTACCAAAGTTACATAAAGCAGCCCAAAACGTATTATTTTCATCTTTATTTGACTAAATAAAAACTATATAGTTATTCCATTCCAAGGACAAACGCATGGAGTAGTGCCAATGCTTCAGTGCACTTTTTAAAACAATTTTTGGTAGCCTTGTATGAACCAAAAAATAGTACTGTTAAGAAGAGAAACTGCGCTGGATTTAAAATTATATTGACGTGGGCGGTATATGAAGGCAGATCAGCTAAGGCAGAATTTTCAAAATTTATTTGCCGAAACAAAATTTGCAGGCCTCCTACATCTTGTGCATTCTACTTGATGAAAATAAACATTATTATTATTATTATTATTATTATTATTATTATTATTATTATTATTATTATTATTATTATTATTATTATTATTATTATTATTATTATTATTATTATTATTATTATTATTATTATTATTATTATTATTATTATTATTATTATAAACCAGAGCTGCATTTCCGCCATTCACATATGCGCGCACGTGGAACAAAACTCACACTTAAGTGTAATCCTATAATTCGGAGGGCATCAGGCAGAACGAAAACCTAGCAAGACATCCATATACGTATTAGATATTTAAGCAATGACATAGAACCTTAAAAATAAGTGTATCATTTCGAAGTAAAAAATTGTGGGGAATACTTAAGCTTCGCCTTTAGGGTATTGCAAAATAGCGTTAAGCCACTAAGCTACCAGTTTATCCAGCCACAGGTCGCAGGCGACCATCCGACATATAGAGCCCGCTGCAACTAAGCCGTATGAATGTGTCATCCTTATCTTTGTAGCATTGTGCCCCACTGGATCTGAGAGCTTTAGAAGGTTGATTCTTATGATACCTTCCACCTCATATGAGAAATCAGAGTTGGCAGCTCTACCAAGCTTTCTGATGCTATGCGGTCTCGTTAAGTCGCACGCCTACCAGAAAATCAGTCCCCGGCTATGTCAGCCACCACCCGCCAGTGCCATGCCCGTGATTCTTCGCTCACAATGGTAACAACCGGGTTTGTTAAAGCGTTAAAGGACCCGCTCGGCGACAATCCGGCGTCGTCGCTAGCGTGCCGTTGTGAGCGAAAAATTACCGGTAGCTGGCAGCTGACATGACCGCGCACTGACTAGACGTAGAGTTGCCTGACGTTTGCCCTTTGGCCGTAGCTGCCAACTCGGGTCTCTCCTTTCACATGGGAGAGTGATACCAGAATCAGCCTGCCAGGACTGGCATTTACGTTACCACAAGGCCACTTTTTTCTTTCGTGTCGATTTTGGAACGGGACGGGCGCGTTCATAATGCTTAAATAAAGCTAAGATTTATATGTGGGGAGGTAGCGTGCGCTATTGCGTCAACCCCAAAGGCAGAGCATATGTGTACCCATAATTGTTTTAATTCGATAGCGTTAAGGCCACTTCACAAAAAATCCGCTATCAGCCGGCCTTGGCTTTGGGAGCGAAAAATGACCGGCATGGTGCTGGCGGGCAGTAGCTGGTAGCTGACATAGCCGAGCACTAATCCACTAACTGCATACATAGGGTTGCTGACATTACGTTTGGCAGGAGGTGCCAACTGGGGCGTCTCCTTTCAAGTGTATGGGGGAGATATCTGAATCAGCTTGCCAGGCATTCACGTTACAATATTCTAGAGCACTATAACGTTACCCCTATGTCACGCAGGCATGTTTTTTTGTCTTGGTTAAAGTGGGGCTTTATATGTGGAGTGGTAGCTATAGACTATCCTGCCGTACCCTGAAAGGCAGAGTGTCCCCCATAGATTTGTGGTGACCTGGGCCTTTAACGTTTACATGTTACAATCACGAGCATGCATGTCTTGGAGAGGTGGTGTTTGGCCGGGGACATAAATGCAGGCCTGGAAGTGGCATATTTGTATCACATTCTTTCAGATCCTCCTCGTAGATGACAGGTGACATGGCAAGGCATAACTGGTGGCTGTTTTTCAGACGTCACGAAACCACATGTCATGGTCGACATTTCGGAAAGCTGTTGACTTGGCAAGCATATTTGAGAAAAGAATCAAACTCGCCGGGCAACCTCGAGTCAGTTACGCTGCCTTCTTAAACTAGTTTTAGATACGCGTAAAAAAGTTCGTTATTCCAGTTATATGTGAAACTGCCACTTATAACCAGAACTTTTTGACACTTGCACCTGCAATTGTTTTGACGCGTATGTGGAACGAGATTAAGAGTGTATTCATATGTCATGGAGGCACGTTAGAGTAGGTTCGGCATCGTTAAAGTGAGGCTTTATATCTGTGTTGCCCCTGAAAAGTAGGGCAGCATGCATCGCAGTACTCCTCACGAGGATGAGTCTGGCAGGGGGTAAATGTAGGTGGCATGGCCGGACTCTTAGTCATGGACAGCCGGTGGCGACGGAGTTCATGGCAAGATATCCCGATGGAAAGAAATTCGGATGCCATCCAGGTGCTAGTGTACGGAGCCGCAAGGTGGGTAAGGGCATTCTATAGAACCGCGACTCATGACTATTCTGCAACTTGACATTGCTCGGCCTTCTAGTAATGGTGTACTGTTAGATCCAGTCTATGTGTAAACACTATGTATAGTTACTACTCATATTCAATAAAATGATTTCATATTGTCGCACGTAGGAAGTCTTGTGTTGTGAATCAAGCTAGCTTGCAGTCCGTTAAATATAAATAGTGAAATTGTTAACATTCATTGGAGGACGGCTTGTGGAAGCCCAGCATTTGCCCGCGTATTTGGGTTTGCTCAGTAAGGTGGCTCCGCAAGGGACAAAACGACAGAAGAGACGAAGAAAGCGGGCTGTTCCGACTAGCATCTACCGCCCCCAGGAGCCGAGCAGCCTAGCGATTAGTGGCGCATGCTTTTTCAATGGGCGTCATGTTGGACGCGGCACTAGCTTGAGAAAGCCTATACTACTATTATTATTATTATTATTATTATTATTATTATTATTATTATTATTATTATTATTAGTAGTAGTAGTAGTAGTTGTAGTAGTAGTGGTAGTAGTAGTAGTAGTAGTAGTATAAAGGAAGACTTGTTTCACTAAGTTGCCACTTGATTGTCTGTAGGTAACGGCCAAATTAACTGGCTAAATATTGTCTTCCCAGTTTTAATTATTGATGATAATAATATTAATTGGTTCACAGGAAGGGAAAGGCGCAGTATCTGTCACACTTGTGTCTCTGGACGCCAAGGGATGAAGGTGTCCACAGACGCAAGTGTGACCGATACTGCGCCTTTCCCTTCCTGTGAACCAATCATTATTATTATTAATAATTAAAACTGTGAAGATAATATTTAGCCATGTAATTCGGCCGTTAACTAGACAATTCAGTGCCAACTTCGTGAAACGAGTCTTCCTCTATACTACTACTGCTAATGATAATAATAATAATTATAATATTAACAATTAGCAGAGAATAATTACTGTGTATTATTATTATTATTATTTAGTAGTAGTAGTAGTAATAGTAGTAGTAGTAGTAGTAGTAGTAGTAGTAGTAGTATAGGCTCTCTCAAGCTAGTGCCGCGTCCCACGCGACGCCCACTGAAAAAGCATGCGCCGCTAATCGTATAGGCTGCTCGGCTCCTGGGGGCGGTAGATGCTAGTCGGAACAGCCCGTTTTCTTCGTCCCTTCTCTTGCTTTGTCCCTTGCGGAGCCACCGTACCGAGCAAACCCAAATACGCGGCCGGACTCTTAGTCATGGACAGCCAGCCGGTGGCGACGGAGTTCATGGCAAGATATCCCGATGGAAAGAAATTCGGATGCCATCCAGGTGCTAGTGTACGGAGCCGCAAGGTGGGTAAGAGGACAAGTAGCGTTCTATAGAACCGCGACTCATGACTATTCTGCAACTTGACATTGCTCGGCCTTCTAGTAATGGTGTACTGTTAGATCCAGTCTATGTGTAAACACTATGTATAGTTACTACTCATATTCAATAAAATGATTTCATATTGTCGCACGTAGGAAGTCTTGTGTTGTGAATCAAGCTAGCTTGCAGTCCGTTAAATATAAATAGTCAAATTGTTAACATCCATTGGAGGACGGCTTGTGGAAGCGCAGCATTAGACGTCATGATGCATGTTTTTTTTTCTCTCCATGAGTAAAACAGGTTCTTTCCACTGGCATTGAACTCTGGAATTGCTGCCTGAAAACAACCGCCACCTACCCATCAACATTTCTTGTAGGACATTGCTTGCTATGAACATTCTGTTATTTGTGTGTGTGCGCGTGTGTGCGTCTAATGCCGTAGCCCTCTTCGAGACTTCAGTTTACGTAAATGAACAAGCGCAATAAATAGTACGTTGGTATCTTAACTCACATTTTCACAATATATCCGGGTTTGATAAAGAGAGAAAGGGGAGCCGTAGTGGAGGGCTACGGAGTAATTTCGACCACCTGGGGATCTTTAACATGCGCTGACATCGCACAACACACGGACGCCACTTCGTTTCGCCTCCATCGAAACGCAGCCGCCGTGGTCGGGTTCGAACCCGACCACGGCGCTCTTATACCTTTTTACAATATCTCCGCTGTCTGTCGCCAAGTGACGATGCTCAGAGGACCCTATCGTTGAAGAACGGAATCGCGCTGTCCAGAAGCCTGCAGATGTATGAAATTTTTGGTGAAAGCAAATTCAAAATAAATCCCCTTACAATGGAACCTGCGTACAGGAAGTTCTATAGGCAGGTAGACTCTTCTGCAAGCATATACACCGCCACATTACTCACACTATTCATCTGTAATATTCTTCGGTCTTTCATTATCGTAAACCCCCTCGTTGTTGTGGCTGTAGGAAGAAGGAAAAGAAAATACACGGGCCTGCGTTACTGGCTCTGTAGCTGAGCCACCTCCTCTGCCTCGTGCAGACAGAAGAGAAAATAGAGAAGAAATGAAATAGAAGAAGGAGAGAAAGGCGTGCGCCGCAACAACGGCCGTCGTCCATCCCCGAAGCAGTGGCGGGTGCAATGACGGCCTTCAACAGATAAAATTCGATGGCTGGCTAGCCCCCGCCGCAAGCGGTGTTGATCTATCGTCCCAGGCCCGTAGGGCCAGGCACTGCGCCCCTTCACCACCTCCCGCTCCCTAAACGCCCTCAGATCCAGCTACGAAAGGCTTATTCACAAATCTCCTTTCTTCTCCTGCATTCCACAAACCACATCTAAGATCAAATCAGCAAACTTCGAAGCCTGCTAGTATATAAGAATGCATGCTTCAGCATGCTACGTTCTTTATGTGCACTGTAAAGTTGTTATAGGCGCAATAAGTATATATATATATATATAATTGGTTCACAGGAAGGGAAAGACGCAGTATCTGTGACACTTGCTATGTGGACACCTGAACCCCGCCGTAAGGGATGGGATGAAGGAATGCACGCCAAGGAACATAGCCACAGTCAGGGCCGCTCGATGGAAGCGCTTCTATCGAGCGGCCGTGCCACAGTACGAGTGCCTGTACTGTGGCTTCCTTTCATCTTGTCCTGTGTTTTGCTTGTCTTGTTCGGAACGCCATACGACACGAGCGATGGTGTTCCGTCCAAACCGAACCGGCCTAAACTCAAACTTCCCGGAGAGTGTGTGACAGTTACTGCGCCTTTTCTCTAACCCAATTATAATTATATGTAGCACTGCAACTAACACCGATAAGAGGCAACCGATGAGAGGCAGATGATAGGTGAGGAAGTGTAGGCTTTCGCCATTCTCCTTTTAATAGCCGTCTAAGAGACCCTCTAATTTTTCTCCTGCATTTTGGAACCCACTTTCAAGCTTGCAAATCGGCAAACTTCCAAAAGCTGCTCAGATTATCTGAATGCCTACTGCAACATATTGCGTCCTTAGTGCGCACTGTGGAGCTGTTAAGGGAGGCTATTGCCTTCATTTGTATTACACGCCATGCTCGTACTCGTTAAATGTAAAATAATATTTTTTTCAGTTAGTATCGTTCCACGTTTCTATTTCTACCGGTTATATTAACTACATCCACAGTCTTTAAAAACATACCCCTTTTTTCAATACCTTCCTGCACCGTTTCTACCGGCATTTCACGCCTTAGGTAGCCTCTATGTCTCGGTTTGTAGTTAAGCATTGCTAGCAAGGTACAAGATATAATACTCTGTTTCACTTACATTATAGTAACATATACCTCATTCAAGTGCTATGATGTGTTGCCTGAACACGAATTGGAGATCAAAGTTTGCCGACGCGCCATATTGTGGATTTCGTAAAGCCCACTGAACTAAAGTTCACTCTCTTCAGCGTGCCAGCCACCCGTGAGCATACACCACCTCCTGACGTTTCATTACGCCGAACACAAGTGCATCTAGTTAAAGGAGCCATGATCCGTTTGCTATCGACGTAACAAGCAGACACTAATCAATTAGGGGCACGCCAAGTTAGGCGTGATAGGCTCCGAAAACGAATTTCGGCCGTGTTAGCAAAGCCAAGTCGACACTCTCTGAATCTTCACTCCTGTTGTTAAGACCTATGTTTGTTGTACTAGCGAACGTCATAAGCGGGAAATAACAAATTGGGCTAGCGGCAAGTCTTATATTACTGCTCTCGTTCACTCTTTAGTCTTCAAGGTTGATGATCATCCAATGTGCATGGACGCACGATAAACATTGTCAAAACAGATGCAAAGTTATTTATTTAGGCGGAATTTGTGGGACAGGATACCGGAACGGAGGCGCACATGAGAATAAGCCGTAGCTGCTGCGTCACTTCATCTTTGGTGCCGCTGGGGACAATATAGCATGGGTTACGTTTCACGATGTACCAATGTGAAACAGCTTGAGGCGGCTAATGTCGCGAGATGCGCGCGTGTGTCTGCATGGGGTACTGAGCGTTACTGCTGTTTTCTTCACAAAATGGCCTAGTCGAGCAGTGGAATCAAAAGTAATTTTAGATCTGCTTTAAAAACACGCACTTTTTATGCAATTTAGTGCATTTTCATGCATTTCATGCACTTTGAGCTTAAAACGTCTATTGCTTAGAAGCGTGACATATTTCTAGCTTTAAATGTGTTAGGCGGCTGCACCGGGCAGATTTTCTAATCATGTGGCCAAACCAAGTATTCCTTGATATATGAACATTCAATTCCTTCCTTGTAGGTTACATGTGAAAATATTTTGGGAAAGTGACGTGAAAAAAGGTATTTAGATATAAGGGCAAAAATTAGAATCAAAAGAAAAATAAACAAAAGTTGTGAATATTTAGCGACCCAGGAAAGCTTCAGTTACAGGAAACAGTCGCTGAATGTTTAAAAACGAACCTGCATGAAATGTATCACTTATTAGCATATAAGACAACAAGAACGCGATTGCTTTGTACTCCACAGCAATACCCTTTCGGCAAAATGCAAGACATGTAGCTAAAACGTTACGGAAATGTGGTTGTTATATTTCATAACATTTGCTTGTGAGGGCGGGAGAGGGGGAGTGCGGGGGGAGTGCACACTTTTCTTATTCAAAGTTTTCATATTTTCAGCAATGAGATTTGTGGTGTAGTTGTGTTTAAACCTTAAAGTAATTCTTGAAAAAAGAAACATTTTTCGTCATTCTTTTTTATTTTTGTAGCCAAAAAGATTTGGAGGTGCACTCAATTGTCGCTGCTTCCTCAGCCTCGAAAGGAAGAAGAAAACAAGGTGGGGCGGCTATGAGCATCGCGGGTTACACGGGGGCCTGTTAGACAGGAAGCGCTGGGCTTGGCGGTGAGTCGAATATCTATCTTTAATCGACGAAACGGTATAAGATAATCTGCACAAGGAACCGGCTAAAACTTACTGCGGCTTCTTGGCTGGGCCGTAAGAGGTGCTAACAGGTCCAACGGCTCTCGAAACATACCAGTACATCTGGGAGATTTCTTATCGCTATTCTGAGGTTGCGGTTATGTACAATAGGTGAAATAATAAATAAAATGAAGGAATACCAGCGGAGCTCCAGTCACGTCAACAAATGGATAGAGACTTGATACGAGGGCAGGTTGGACGCGGAGTGAAAAGTAAATTTTTTTCTGTGAGGAACTTGTGTCGACACAGGTGAAAAATAACTCGGCTGATGTTGCCGAAGTAGTGAACCCACTGCTTGGCTCCGATAATCACAATGGCAGCGCAGTGATTTAACGTGAGTGTGAACATTCGGGCTCAGTTTGCAGCAATGGTATACAAGTTCAGAAAAGTTCACGAAAATTACAGCGCGTGATATAGAAGATTGAAGAGAGATATAGGGTTATAGGGGGAGGGAGATGCGTAGAGAGGATCAAGAAACAAGCTTAGAAATGTTTTGCTCCGTCATTTTTTCGGGAAAAGGTTCATTTGTAGGGAATTATGAAACAAAAAACATATCGTTCATGGATATCAAAGCGACAATGGTCCTTCGTGAAGATCAAAAGGAAGTGTTCTTTTCTTTGCGAATGTCAACGTCGGCAGTACTGTTTCCTCTGACGAAACGTCTATTCACTTACCGCAGAATTTTGGTTTAACCTCACTCGTCGTTACGGAACATAGCTTCAGAAAAGCGAGCTCATGCATTGCAACTATCAATTAAACATGGAAAACAAGAAGTGAAAACAGCACTAAAATATTCACTATTATGGAAGCTCCCTTTTGGTTGATTACAAGTGAAAATGATAACCAAGTGACGTGAGTGCCGAATTGCGCAAAGGACAACAGTTACATGTTTGGAATTCTAGCTGCAGTGGTAATGGTGCTTCATTTTTTTAGCAGTCAGCTTCAATTTTTGCTCTCCTTCAGACAGCCGCGGAAGCAGACACTGTGGCCCGGAAGCTTCGTGCGTCCTGCGGCAGATTGTCACAGGAAGCCAAAGTAAAATGGCAAACCATGCGACATGTGCCCGCGTCTGCTCGAGGCTGCTGCTGCTGCTTCCGTTGGCTCTACTGCCGCTATCATTGATGCCAGTGAGCTCGGCCACCGAATATTACGCCCGCTGGGACCACCTCGACAGCCGTCCACTGCCTCAGTGGTACGACCAAGCCAAGGTATGTCACCAGCAATCCGCGATAAGCACGACAGCTCGTACATCAAATGCCTGTGGATCCCTTAAGCTTCGTCTTTCAGGTTATGACTTGATAGCATTATTGGCTCCTGTCTGCATCTCCCCCCCCCCCCCCCCCCCCCTAGCGAAAAAACCCTATTAGTCACAATGATCTCGTATAGATTTCTCATACCAAACTCATATTAAGCTCGTACAAATCTCAATCCTCCAAAACAAATATTCAACGTATGAGAAAGATATGAGATTGTATGAGATTTGTATGAGTTTAGTATGAGAAATCTGTATGAGGTTATTATGACTCACACGATTTTTTCGCTAGAGCCTGCCGATCATAAAGAGCTTACATGCACTTTACCAATACATTAACCATGAGTCCTTTAAGTCGTGACGGCGTATGTGTAGTTGCCGGAGTAATCGAGTCCGGGAGAGCAGCGAGCCAAAGAATTTCTAAGAGAAAGAAGAGCAACGAGCTAATCGCCCTTCGCTCGTGACTCTTCTTCCTTTTCTTCTGAGAAATTTTGTTTGTCTCTTGAAAAGGTAACAAATTGTTTTGCTTGGTTTATAGGTTGAACATCCGAAAGCAACTCAGGCTATGAGAGACGCGGTAGTGGAAGGTTCTGGAAATTCCGACCACTTATTGTACACTGACAGCGCAGAGCACACGGCCCCTTGATTTTCACCTCCATCGGAAAGTGGCTGTCGTGACCGGGATCCGATCCCGCATCCTTGAGTGCAGAAGTCGAGCGCCCTAACCGCCCAGTCATCGTGGTTGGGGAGAAAAGGAAAGAATGATTTGCAACATCACGCACATAAAGAGCGATTAGTAACGGCATATACGTACGTGGAGTCGTCTCTAAAATTATTTGCATCAACACATGGCAAAAGTGACAAAACAGCTGCGCTTAAATTTCGCATTAAGGAATGTATTAACCATCCTTATAATTTTTGGGCTGATATTATTTCATTCATATTCCGCATAGTGTCATAAGCTGCCACATTAAGTGTAGGACCGCTTTGCGTCCATGTAGAGGCTGGCTTTGGGTCAAGCCCTACGAAGGTACATACCTGTGTAGTCTAGGAATAAGAAGTCTTCGCTAGCGATCAAGAGGGTCCATGGGTCTGATTCTCATATTATGGTGCCATCTCAAAGGAGTCGCCCCATTTAACAGCTGCCAACTCAGCTAACTCCGCCAATTAAGCCCATGTCACGTTGTCTCGTGAGAGAAGTCACACTAACAGCCGGCCAATCAATGCTCATCCAAGGCGCCTGCCAACTACAGCCTGCTCGGGATCCTCCGCTCAAAATGCTGACAACGCCGACAGCCGTGTATTTGCTGGTGAACGGGGCCCTAAACGCCGCCGCGTTAGTATAGTTTAGAAACAGCTTTCAAATGACTCATTCGCTACAAGTCTGGCGTATACATAAGTGTTGTGAGCTAGAAACGCGGAAAGTGCTTATTGCAGGTGATAGCTGATATGTGACATGGCCGGGCACTAATTATTAGGTGGTTTGTGTTACGTCACGAGACTTCACGACATGGCTAAGCTTGCAGGTGCTACCAACTCTGGCTTCTCCTTTGAGGCGAGAATCGGGCCGTCCGGAACAATTGAATCACGCGTAAGACACGTTGCTCTCAGGACACGCAGCCCCATTCATGCTACTTGTTTAATATGCCAGGTGGGCCTTTCGCGTAATGGAGCTTACGACTGTGTGCTAATGAGAATGTGGGATGGGAGGTAAGAGACACACATTACGATCTTAGAAGACTGAGCGACTCTCCGAATGCATGTAGGCAAACGGATACGCAGTGGGAACCAGCGGACGAAAGCCAAGGATGCTGTCGTGTCATACACCTAATGGCCGAGCTTAAGAGCCCCCTAAATCGTATTGCGATGATGTGTGTTCTGAGAACACCGGCGTTTCTTATCTGGTAAGGTAGAAGTGAAAAGCATTGCTAGGAAATGTAAAAAAAAATGTGTTTGTCTCATTCTATGTGTTTCCGTTAACTGCGCCTTGAGTAGAAAAAGACAATGGACGGGGTGTACTCCGTCAGAGAATGGAGTACTGATCAATTATCTCTGAGAGAATTTCTGTTGTTTTGGGCAGTTATGCCTGGAAAAAAAAAACGGCTAAAAAATGGCATAATGCAGCGTCAATTCCTTCACCCCTCCCCCCCCCCCCCCCCCCCAGAAAAAAAAAGTTTGACTGCTCAAGTCACACTTTATTGTTAGTTGGCACAAAAGAACAAATCGATAAGCGTTGCGAACTTCTAAATAAATCATAATGCAGCTACATGTAGCCAAATTTTGAAGCTATATTTTTAGTTGCCGGCTTTTTCTTCACTGCAGCGTATTGGTGCCTAAACTGTTTTCTTCTTCAGGAAAAAAGGCGCTTGTACGCTTCATTGTTTTGTTCTTTCTTTTTTTTTGGCCTTGACAGCATTCAACGGTCATTATTTCTCATTTCTGAAGGAATATAGCCTCTACACGTCATCATGGTCATGAATGCAAAACGAAGCCTCGTTAGACAAAATATACACTTTTATTAGAACGTGGCAATTTTTCCTACTGCTCAGTTGCCTCATCATTCTGTTCTAATCCAAACGCCAGGAGTCACTCGGTTAGCGAATGCAATTGACGATAAGTCGACTGGGAGTCTTCGAAGCTAGAAGACGTCGTTAAACTATAATTTAGAGGAAGCGAGAGAAAAAGCTGAACACTAGCAATAAATTCTTAGTTAAGTTTACGTTCGCTTCTTGCCGCTTTCTCAAACCACTGGATAGTTTGGCAAGCTAATTTCATTTGTAGAGTACATCGATTTTACTCCAAATGTCTTAGCTTGGAGCTAGCGATCGCCCTGTTTCCTTTCATGTGCTTGTTTCTCTCAAGCTAATCGCCGCTGAAAATCATGCCTTACTAACTGGGCCAACCTTCCACTTCGAGTAATTAAAGCACTTAGCAAAAAGCCTGTCATAGAGGCGCATGTCCTAAACGTCAGCACCTCACCAGTCGTTTACCGGTACTCTGCTGCTTCACAAGGAAAGTTTCTAAAATGTATGAATATTTTAGGAGTCCCCCTTTTCAAGTTTCGAAAATATACCTCCGGAATATCATTATGTTGGCTTCTGGATGCGCTTTAGCTAGGGCACCTTTAAAATAGATCACATTGGCATTGAAGGGAAGATCTCGTGACCACTTCCTGCACATTGCACCAATGCACACACCAGCAAGTAGCAGGCTTTTGGGAAGCCAAAGATCTGGGACTGTGCATCTGTACGCAAGAATTCATGAATAATTAGTTGGCATATGAATTTCACTCGTGCCTGTATGCAAACTACGGCAATATTTGTTTTCTAAATATCATTCTAATGCTCCCGATAGTACCAGTAAAAATATTTTTTTTCCCTTTCTTGTAGTACCCATAGTTTCTGAACATTTCAGATATCTTTCTTTCGAGCAAGGGTGAAGCGGGGGATGGAGGGAGGAAGGAAATACCATGAGGGATCCCCGTCCCCCTCCATTTGTGCTTTCACACAATTCTCACAGGTCGGGGTGCTCCTGTATTGGGGTGTCTTCTCGGTGCCCAGCTTCGGCTCGGAGTGGCTCTGGTACCACTGGAAGGGGCGCCAAAACAGCCTCTTTTCGGACTTCATGCGGCTAAACTTCCGGCCAAACGTCACCTACCAGGAGTTCGCCACCGGGTTCACGTGCGAGTTCTACAGTCCCGAGCGGTGGATCGACTTGCTCGTCAAGTCAGGTGTTAGGTATAAAAAATAGGCATGCTTGAGCAAAATCAACTGTAATTTTTTATTTGTAATTTTAAACTTCTTATAGGAAGGTAACGTCCGTCAGGTTTACTTTAGGACCAGAGCATGCACTGGGCAGAACGGTTCCATTCATTCGCGATGGCATTAACTGCTTTAAGATCTGCCTAATGTATTCATTTTTGGTGTGTGTGTGTGTGTGTGTGTGTGTGTGTGTGTGTGTGTGTGTGTGTGTGTGTGTGTGTGTGTGTGTGTGTGTGTGTGTGTGTGTGTGTGTGTGTGTGTGTGTGTGTGTGTGTGTGTGTGTGTGTGTGTGTGTGTGTGTGTGTGTGTGTGTGTGTGTGTGTGTGCGTGCGTGCGTGCGTGCGTGCGTGCGTGCGTGCGTGCGTGTGGGGCATTTACAGAGTTTACAGGCATTTACAGAGTTTGAGAGCACTTCTTTTAACTAGTCTAGCTTCAACAAATTCCTTAAAATTTCAGAACGCATTTTAATAGGGGCATTGATGTTACTGTGATAAGTGTCTTCATGCCGTAAGCCACCTTAAGTAAGTACATATGATATAGATCATTTCATTCACCGCTTTGCTTCACACTGGTCGTGAAACTAGAGAAACTTGTAGTGGTCCTTGTCTCGAGAGGCAGGTACGACATTATGAAGCAAGACGCAGAGCGAAGCAATTTTACTTCAGACGCACTTGCCTACAGAGTGAAGCAGCATAAGAGGGGACCTTTGTGCGCATCGTTACGCAAACCACAAATATTTTATGAAATATATTTTCAGCTATATTATTTTAAGGGCGACCTCCATTCTACCAAATAGAACAGGCCGCCCAAGGCAATTTCTGGGGCACACTTAATCTCTTTTTAAGGGTATAACGCGATAGCGTTGACTAAGAGCCCCTTATAAAAATGGAATTTGTCTGTTTACTTCCTTTGTTATTTCTTTTTACTTCCTGAACAGGCTTCCTTTAGACTTTTTATTTCTTTTGACTAAAGGAAGTTTCATTTAAACACACCCTGTTGAGACTTTCCTTTCTTTCGACGGAAAGAAGCTCATTTTTAAACTGGCCCTCTTTGGCAATACCAATAATGACCTTCCTTCTCTTATCCCGAAGTAAAGAGGAAGTAAGTCCTCTTTACTTTTTATGCATCATAACCTTCCTTCCTTTGTCCTTACGTGAAAGCATACGAAGCTCATTTTTCTGTTCAGCTACACTTCTGGTTTTTTTTCTTTCATGAGTGATAGCTCACAAATGAAGAACCGTTTTAACCAAGCCGTATGAACGAGTTTGCGTGGTCTAGGGATAACGTGAATGCAAGGGTACTGGCAGACTCTTTCTGGCATTTCCATTCCATATGAAACGAGGCCCGAATCGGAAGCTGCTAAAGGCAACGTCAGGCAACCCTATGTCTAGTCACTACACTCCGATGTCAGCTGCCAGGTGCCGCTCTAGAGCTATACTCGTTAGGTTTCACTCGCAACGCGGCGCCGCATTTTGGGTGAACGAGCCTTCTAACGATATCGTCTTAAAATGGCGGAGTGTTCCATGTTCAATATAACAGGCGAACGCAGTATTTTGGCGTAGTTTATATCTTTACAGGGCAGATGCAAATGACGATGTTGGTCGCTTGCTTCAACACAAACGTGGGAATATACATATACCATTCCCTAGCACACAAAACAACGAAAGGGCTGTTGACAAACACCGTGCCCTGTTGATGAATGTAGAAGACCTCCATTACGTCATGTGTCAACTAATTTCTGTGGTGAAACAGAATACATGCAATCTTGCAATTTGGGAATCGTGTTCATGTCTTCGATCGAAAGGTCGATAATGCAAGTGAGTTGCCGTTTGCTCTCTTTTATTAATAATCATTTCGAGGTTCACATATGCAAGCCCTGCAGTGGACGGCTTTGTGTGATATGTATCATTTTTTCCTTGTTTTATATTACACAAGACCTTTTGAACACACCTCCCAATTTATTCGTTATACGTGGCACCATGTGAATAGGGCACCTTATTAATAGCACTTACCTCTCAAGGAATAGAGGGTGATACGAGGCGCATCTGACAAACATTACTGTTTCCATTCTGCCTCTACTTGACCAGCTGTTTCCACTTTTCGATGGAGGCGAAAAGCGAGCTGCCCGTGTGCTGTGCGATGTCAGTGCACGTTAAAGAACCCCAGGTGGTAGACTTTTCCGGAGTCCTCCACTACGGCGTCTCTCATAGCCCGATTCGCTTTGGGACGTTAAACCCCACAAACCAAACCAAACATTCTGCTCGATTTTCTAGGAACTAAAAACACATCAATGTCCGATCTACCTGCCACCTTCTTCAGCCCATGAGAATTTATATGATCGACGAAGCCACTTCCAGCTTTCCTTTCTTCTTCTGCATTAGGCTGAAGCCCAATTTTGTGCGGCTTAAACAATATCGACGCTGATTTACCCTGGTGGTATTGATCTCGCGCAAAAAATAACTGTGCTGTGCGATATCAGTCCAATTCAAAGAACATAGGGTTTAAGTTCTCAGCCTTCCACTGCAGTGTCCTTAGCCCGTGTCGCTTCGCGACACTAGTACCCATAATATACTATAGTCTTTCATGCTATATCGTTAGGCCTCAGCTCACAGGAAATTCTGCGTCGGTGGCCGACGTTGGTTTGTCCTACAGGGTATATGTCTCATTTTTTATTATTATCCGACCCTATTTTTCCTCCTGTCGCTTATTTCTTTGATTTCCCCTACCGCTTCCTTACTATCTCGTTACTGCCACCGACCCAGTTCAGGTGCTGCAGATATTAGATAGAAGATACCGGGGCTGGCAAGCATATTTTCATTCTGTTTATTTATATTCATTTAATAAGTAACTACTAACCTTACCGGCGTGGGCGATTGTCAGTCGGCATTGGCGTTGTGAGCGAAACATCATGAGAATGGTGCTGGCATGCGGTAGCTGGCAGCTGACATGGCAGCTCACTAAGTGAGCATAGTGTTGTCTGATATTACGTTTGGCAGAAGCTGACAACTCGGGCCTCTCCTTTCACATGGGAGGGTGATATCAGAACCCGCCGGCCGGGATCCTTGCATTCACATTGCTCCTAGGCCACGCCGCCATGTTGATACGGTTTGGTTAAAGCAGGGCTAATACGCAGGCTTGTAGCATATGCCATCGTGTCATACCCTTACAAGTAGAGCCTAAGTGTCTCGCGCTATTTTTTATTACCATTTGGTTATACGGGAGGTTGAATAATGCATACGTCGCTATGAAAGTGGAACCATTATCCATGTGCACAATTACCAAACTGGAAGCAATAATTTGTCCTTCCTAAAATGTGTCATTACACGCCCTTAGACCTTGTATGCTTATACTAATGATTTTGAAACGTGCGGTGCAGATAGCAGATAAAAAAAGAATAGCTATTTGCAAATTGTTCCGAATAGTTAGCCTGATTAAGTGCAGCCGAAAGATTGTTACTCAAAAAGCGACTTACCAAACATGAGAAGTCACAGGCATCTCCATGCCAGATTGCCTCGAAGTGTGCGGTTTTAGGCCAGACTTCAGTGCTTTAGGGCTCTGAATTTTATGCAGTATATCACCGTTCAAAATGGAGAAACAATTTCCATTATTACGCAATGAATATAAACTGTTTATTTAGCGAGAGCCTGAGTCTGAGCCGAGGGAAGTAATTAGCTTGCCCACGTGGGTAGAGATTAAACCTGCACAGAGCTAAACAGCCTTTCCCAACACCTGGCGTTAGGTAGAGCAGGCCAGATTTGGCCGAGGAGTCTTCCTTATATATTCTGGCGGAGAGTTCAGTTTCGTTGGTTCAAAACTTCCGTTCTAGGCTGTAAGGCAAGTCAGTTCAAGCTCTAGGAATCTCTATGTCGATTACCAAAGCAGCACTCTCTATTCTTTTCTGCATCTTTGGCCGTGCTTTTGAAGTTACGTCATCTGCACTGGAAAGTAATTAGCAATATTGACGTGAGACTGCGACATGCTCGTTAGGGATTTCCTTGTGCATCAGGTGCACATTTCCATTTTGTGCACCTTAACTACTTAAGCCTTTCCATCTCAGGAGAGCACGTACCCTCCAAGTCGTTCTGTGCCTAAGTATTCATAAGCAAGCGAAACACGTGCAGCAGCACAACTGTGCATCTGAGATTGGGAAATGCGGAAAGGTTAACTGTTGTTTTCGGTTGATTTCTTGTTTCTTAGGTCAGTTTCGTAACAACCGTGAAATATGGGAGTTTCCTCAAGGTGTGCTGTAACTAGCGCTGCCGAGGTCGATACATCGATCTCATTTTTCACATATTTGTTTACGCTTGCTTTATATATTGATCTAAAAGCAACAGATAGCTTCTCAGGTGTCACTGGAATGTGCAGTAAGCAGAAGAATGCGACAAGGTTAGCCAGGTGATTTAGTAAGGCATGAGATATGACAGATAGGCTTTGTGAAAGGTTTGAAGTGTAACACTCAGCAATGGCGCTTAGGCGGGCCTGTATGTGTGAACACAGATACCACTTGCAAAGCTTGGGCGGTAAAGAAATTTTACTTTGAGGTTCGCTTTTTTATCACGAAAATCTAGAAGAACCAATCATGTGCTTAAAGTTAGCACATCAGAAATGAAGCGCCGTAAGAATGAACCGTTGCAGGTAATGATTGTTATGTGCTGCTTTCCATGACACACCGGCTGCCCGAATAAACTAGTTTGCTGCATAACTTTCGTTGTCAGTACCTTCAATCTGCTTCCTGTTCAATCGCAATGATTTGAAACTTTGTCAATCTAAATGTAATTACGGGATGACAGGTAGTTTTGCTGCGAAGCTACAGCACACAAACTTGAATTTATGTTTATATCTGTGGCGCTACAAGAAAAAAAAAACGCGGTGACAAAAACACAAAACATGTGGTGCAGACATCGTGTTTGTCGCATCTCTATTGGTTGCTTTTTCACCAATGATACGTTTATAACGTCAGGTCACCACCAAGCCTAACATCTACCACTTGCAACGCAAATGTGATACTCAAAAAAACAAAGCTACACGAACAGTATAATTCGTGCATTCACGACAACTTTCTTTAGATAATGAAAATGCAGAATGAACTGATGTAGCGTAAATGTCCTAAAGAAATACTTCACGCCCGCAACGGGTGTCAAGTCACGGTGGAGGTAACGTATGGTGCCAGAATTATACCGTAAAGAAAATAAAGATTTCTTGGTCTGTTTTACTGGAGGTAATCGATATTTTTATGCAAAATATTGTAAGGCAAAGTTACAGCCGGCCTACCAATCACCACCACCGGTCAAGTAATAGAATTACGAGGGACTTCAGCGACTAATGTAGTGAAAGGCGAAAACCTGTGTGCCGCATTCTGCTGCGCAACTGGCAGTAATTACTAATTATTCAATTTATCAGTCAACTAACTAATCAGCAATTGGGTAGACAGATTTTAATTATTAACGTATAATTCTCTATTATTTAATTAATGATTACATAATTATTCACCAATTTGTAATTAATTTGTAAATTCATTATGAATAATTGCTCATTGATTGACATATGGCCATATAAGGCACGCATTAGCTCATTCTGTGGTAGTGCTCTGTGATTGGTCGAGACCTCTATGACGTCATCCCGTCTCGGCCAATAAGAACGCCGCAAAAGCGGGACACATTTTGTCCACGACAGCATGAGCCATTAAAGACTTTCGCATTAAAATATATGCACTTTTCACCTAAAGTAACCGGGCAACCAACCACGCAGACGCCAGAGCGGTCTCGTAGCCAGACGTATGAGCTTCGGTCCCCACGCTGGCTTTCTCCTCGGCTGGTTGGGTTTAACTGGCTAATTCTCTGTTCTCGTGCTCCTTCCTGGTACCTAAATAAGCGGATAGCATGTAGCGGCCTGCGAGTTTTTGCCTTCGAAGTTGAGTCACGGTGCAGGATTATAGCAGCCAGTTTCTACTCGAAGCCGAGGAGCAAAGACCGCCATTGACAGGCTGAGAGTAGCCGCTCGTAGGAGCTCCAAGCCCGCTATGTACACCGACTCGGATGGTCGATTACTTTTGGCAAATACGGCAGTCTAATTTAGCAAATAACAGCGTATTGTTGCTTCCATTAGATATTCATTACGGGCACTGAAGTCTCCAAGTAACGGATCTCAATTAAAATGACTTCAGGTCAAATAAGAATAAAAAAAATTAGATGGAAAGTAATGGGAAACAAAATGCATAAACCCGTTAGCCGGTATCTCATTTTTATCGAATGTTGCGTAAAGGTCAGTGTTGCAATCTCTAGGGGGCCGTTAGGTACACTAGGTATATTCTGGTCTCAAGAACAAATTAGAGGTCGAAACTTAAATAGTTTGGTCTTCCGCCCACAGGTACGCCGTGTTCACGGCGAAACACTTCGAGGGCTACACTCTGTGGCCATCCAAGCGTTCGTGGAACTGGAACTCGATAGACGTCGGTCCGAAACGGGATCTGCTTGGCAAGTAAAATGTTTTCCTCATAGAGGTTCGTTTAAAGCGCACGCGTAAATGGCAATGGAGCGCATCCCAACTACAGCGACAATCAATTCTCGTTTAGCACGTAACACCTTTAAATACGTTTAAGAAAATTACATTGCAGCTATTCACGATACGGAGAGGGGAGAGGAAGTCAAACTGATGTCTCTTGAGCAAAATCTTTTCGAGTATACGCATGGAATGTGGGGACGCATGAAAATGCGTCTCTTTCGAAACAGAGCTGCAGCATCTGCCACTATACGCGCTGTATTTCTTCTTCGTATTTCTGGTACTGTATACTAGACAGATCAATAAAACAAAATACCGCTGCAAACGAATACACTGTGAAAGAATAATTGAATCGTAATTTATTAAGGCGAAAGGGATTCTAGGCTTATGGAATGAAATCCCGTGCACTAGAATTGTGCGCGAGATTTTCGCGCGAGATCTGTCACATTCCGCGAGATTCCTCGAGATGAGTTCTTGTCTAGCGTTCCTGCCATCTGTAATGCCAAACTTGAAAGCGAGCCAAGTAACGCCACTTAACAGGACCGATGCTGTACTGTCTAACAGTTTCCGGAGAAAGTGACAGATACTGCGGCTTACTTTTCCTGCAAACCAATTGTAATTATATATAGCACTGCCACGAACGCCGATAAGAGGCATACGACGAGAGGCAAGTGATATTCGAGGAAGGGTAGGCTTCGCCATTTTTCTCTTAAGATACATCTAAGAGACCCTTTAATTTGTATTTCCGTCCTGCCACGAGGGTATATTAAAATTGTTGTGGTAGGGGAGGAAGGGGTTAAATAAGGGTGACGCTTTTCTGCCTTAAACAGATAAAGGGCATAGTATACCCAGATTGATCCGCATGCGCTTTTAGCCAGCAACATTCAATAAAGTATTCTATAACACTAACTTAAATACAAAAAGCAGCTATTACCCTGCTTAAGCAATGTGAGCCTAAAAGCGCGATTTGGTATATTTCACGTGCCGACACAGCAAAATATATCGATCATACGCACGTGGACAAGGTCACCAGAGCCTCCTGCTAAGAAATAAATCGTGGAGTAAGTCATCCCGAGCTCTGTCTGCTCTCTTAGAGACCCAGATTTATCGCTCTGTTCCTGTAATATCTTCCCCCTATCCTTTCTTTATTCGGAAAAATAGCCTCCAGCGCCGAGGACGCATTAGTGCTCCCAGTCGGTACAAGTGCGCGTTGCTTAAAGCCTAAAGTATTGGAGTCGTTCGCACCGCTTCCTTACGCTTGCATCAAAAAGGCATTGTAGAAAAAAAAAAAAGAAGGCAACCCCTTAGGGCACACATCAGACGCACGTGTAGTGTTCGCCATATAGCTTTCTCTGCGTCATTTTTTTCGAGGCCGGAAACTGGGCTATTATTAAAGAGCGACTGGAGAGGCCTGGGAGTTCGACGATCTTTTCAGGGTATAAAGTTTGACATTTTCAATATAAGCTCGCGAAGTCCTTCCGTGCCAGCTTGAAAATGGTTATCTCTAAACCCCGCGGCACAGTTCAGGCTTCATTGTACTCTATTGCTGAATAGGTGTGCACATGATTTTGACATCTTAAAGCGTGCGTATTTCTTTGAAATCTACTTCTGTAAGACTAGCGTTTGTGCGGATTGTCTTCAGTCTTGCAACATAAATATTGAGAGATGTGTTGCAATCTTCAGATTACAAGAGGTTAGAATGCTTAGATTACATGCTTGAAATTCAGTAAACCTTGGATTGCGAATTAAATTTTCCAAGTTTCAAATTTCTTCATTCAGTTAAGGCGTGTTTGCGTTTGGTAGCAAACATATAGACTGGGACAAATCCACCGTCATAGCTAAGGACAAAAAGGTGTCATCGAGGCTTCTACTGGGATCTTTCTTTTCCTTCTTCATCTTGACATACAGTAACACTATGAATGGGACAAACGAAAATCTGCCGGCAATCTACTTATGCTGATTATGTCAAGTAGTACATACCTAAAAGACGACTTAACCATGATCATCTCAGTGAACAAGAAATCCGTATTGCTTCAGAAATTTCTTGTTTCCTTGACATCGCCAGTTACTTGTACAAGCATCAATGTAGTGTGTAACCAGAGCTAAAAACGCCCGAATATTGCCTGCAAACTCAAAGTAACCTTACGTGCTTTTTGTTATAGTGAGCAACTGAAAGCTTGCGTTTCTGATTAAGTGACGTTGTGGTGTCCACCTTAGTTTACTGTTTACAAATCGCTGACAGACTAGAGATAGTATATGGCGCGTAATTAGAGCGTTCCGTCTTTTTATATTGTATGTAACTAGAAGGCTGCCTTTATCTCTAAAAAGGCCTGAGAAGTCCAAAATAACGCACTGGCTATGAATCGATAATGGGCTACAGATTGAATCTGGTCGGTAAATGGAACAGAATGCTCCCCCTTTTTATATCATTTTTAATAACTATTAAGGACATGTTACGGCTTAAGGAGGCCTTGAGAAGTGGGGATTAGTTAACTGGTTACAAATCGATGACGGGAGATAAAATGAAGTCTCTAGTTATAACATGACTTAACGTGTTTCTACGTTACAGTGAGAAGGTATAAGGATGCGTTTTAGCATAGAAATGGCAATGCAATGTGCCATTTGATAAACTAGGAAAAAATCGTCGACTGATCAGAGCAACAACATATAAAGCCATTTTAATGCTTTTATTCAGCTCCGTGAGAGATCTGTCTGCCTCCGCCTAAAATAATAAAGAGGCCAATAAAGTCTTTAACAAAGATTTCAAAAACAATTAGCCTCGACCAATTTTCACCAAAGGAGAATCGACCTAGGTCGCTGAAAATAATTGATTTCGATACGCTTTGGGGATCCGCGTTCGCTAAGGCTCTTGCGAATTTAAGCGCGCATATACTTTCTGCAGGCGATTTCGCGAAGGTTCTCAAAACCACTACCAATATTCGCCTCGGCGTCTACTACTCGCTATACGAGTGGTTCAACCCGTTGTTCCTGGACGACCGGGAGAACAACTTCAGGACGAACGACTTCATACAGGTTAGCACCATCGGCAAAACAGAAGCGATTATCCAATTGCATCTGCACATACTGGATAATATAATGTGTTTTGCTAAGCGCGACAGTATCAACAGGTATTCTCTCTTTTATTTTCACCAACAAAAACAGGAAAACTGCTGCATTTTCTGGATCGGTTAATTATCCGCACTGCCTTATGCAGTGCTTGAGGTAGAACACAAGCAACGTTCTAAACATGGCCAGTGATTTACATTACGCCGCGCACTGCTGTCATGCTGGATGTCATTGAAGTTATATAGATTTATCCTCAGTGTCTAAGTTTGGTAATGGCAATATACTGTATTCTGTCATGGATGTCTTATCCTTTGCTAAAGGTGCTAAATTTCTCTACCTTCACTAATCATCATCAACATTATGATGCATCATCAAGGAACATCAATCGTTATCGCGAAAGAGATTGCTTTGGATTACTTTCGGCAGCAACGACGCGGAATGACCACGTACATTAAACATGAAGTGCCCTTGAAGAAACACTTATCTCCTTCGACGAAATATCAAAATGCTGGCGGTGACGAAAGATCGATGATGTGAAAATGTATTATTATCGATGACGAAACGCACACTAAGCCCAGAGGAATGCATAACGTGTGCGACTCCTGAGCGCCGCTGAGGTGCTGAACGATGTTTTTTGATGGGTTACTCTCATGCACAGAAATGTTGCACAAAATCCGAAAAAGATTTGTTGAGTGAAATTGTTTTGCATAAGCGCAACTTAACAATTATTGTGTTTAGTATTAGCAGCTATTTAGTATTTCGCTAAGCATTTTCAAGCACGGGTCCCTTTAGTTTTCTATGGCTGTCCTAATTGCTAGCTGTGAACGCAAAGCACAGCTCAGAAGCCAACTTTTGATACGCGTCATGAGCTGCAATCATTTCTATCAAATATTTCATAAATGTGTAAATTCTTTAGCTTGAGCATGGCCCTCTATATTTCAGAGCCAATAAGTAAGCAGCATTGAGAGATGTTCTTCCGCAGAGTGCAGCTGAATGAAAAGGTTAGCCAGTGCAGACTGGAGAAACAAAGCCGTTGTGGATTGCCTTCTGCATGGACAGAATTTGCAGTAGGCATCCTTCTCATAGCGTAACTTGTGCGCGCATTTTGATGCAACCCCACCGCCTTATGAATGCGCCTATTGGCCAGAAATAAATAGGAAAGATGAGGCGAGGTGATCATTAGAGGCATACGTGCCTTAATAAATAAATACTAATAAAATTGGTTTACATGAAAAGAAATGCGCTATATTTGTTACACCCTATCTGTTGACAGCAGAAGCACGTCGTAAGGGAATGGAGGAAGGAGTGACAGCGGAAAGAGATAAAGAGGTGCCGTAATTGAGGGCTCCAGAATAATTTTAACCAGCTGGGGATCTTTAAAGTGCACTCACTTCGCACAGTACTCAACGCTTCCCCGTTTCGCCCCCATCGAAACGCAGCCGCCGGCGGTCGCGTTCGGACCCGGGCAGTCCGGTAGAGTGGTCAGTAATCTTAACCACTGGGCTAGCACGGCGGGCTAAAGTAGTGAACTCATAAAGTAGCCTGCAGCATTTAAAATAAAAAGTTGTTCTGTTTTGAATCAAAAAGAAGAAAACATTCTGTACTTGCCAGAGGTTCGTTCGTATGTGTGCTTAAACAAATTTTGTACAAACATGCAACCATACGTAAACAAACGGGTAGCAATGCCCAAATCACTCAATACTTAAAAGCGACCTCAGCGCTTCTGATGCAATACGTATTATATTTGAAGCAACCAGACAGGAATAGCTACAGCCGGAGAGTTGTTTCAGAGCCCGACGTACAAGTTCTGCTTCTCCAACAACACTGTGGAGTGGTGGCGGGGTGACTCGTGATAGTGCGTTGTGGGAAAATCATTCAGTGCGCGTGCCTGTCGACACATAACTATCATCTCAGCATTTCCGAAACAATACTGCCCATGCAGTTATCAGCCATTGACTGACACGGCTCACCATCGGGAAAGTCACCACCTTATACTCTATCCAGCCTTCACTCTTTTGTTGTTGCATTTGACTCCCTCGCGTTCATCTCGTAATGGCAGAGGCATATGCACCTGACATGCACAACAGTCTGACCGTCGAGCACAAGGCTAGAGCTCACGTGTAGTTTAAAATTTGGGCACTGACTCAACGTTCTCGGCTCGAATTCGCGGAAATAAAACATCGAATAACCAAAACGTCATTTTATGCGCGGCACAACAAAACCTGCATTATTCAAAGGAAAATTAGCAGCATACAAACGAGAAGCAAAACGTACTACCCTACATACTCCTGGGGCTGCGTGGATCCCATTTTACCACCTCCCATATTTGCAAGAGTACTGAGTAAGCTTTTTGTAATGCGAGCAACATTCTTTTGGGTTTGGTCGTTATTCATCCGCCCTTACGCGCCTCTAGTCGCGGTAGCCGCAGTCGTCCTGCTATGCGATTAGTGTGATGGACAACACAAGTTGGCGCTAGTGGCACGCGGAAAACTCCAGCGCAGGTTGTCTATCACTGCCGCCGGTCACCCGCGTGTTTTAGTACACTATCATGGTTTCCATTGTAAGTCGTCTTCATCCCCTTTCAGACACAAAAGAAAGCCGTGGGCCTAGAACACTAAACGCGTGTTTTCGCTCGCCTATGATCGGCTATGTTAAACACTGCCATTGAAAAGAAAGAAATAACCCTCTCGTGATTGAATCTTGTTAAGATGCCAACAGAACAGGTTTATTCCCGGCGAACACTTGTACGAGCACGAGACACGTGCCAGCCACAGCGAGCGTCGCATGAGCACGCAGCAGCGTAAACAAGCCAACCGGCCTAGCCACTGCATGTGGCTATATTGCCTACAACATCTTCCCTGACAGAAAAGCAGTCTGTTGGGAGGAACGATGCAACATCCACACCTGTTGTGCTGGTGGGAGGCGTCAGTGCATGTTGTTTGTGAACCTCCTGAGACTTGTCTTGCTGAGGTGCCTCAACGTCTTCGTAGTCTCTCTTCTCTCTCGCCTGGCATATATTTGTTCTGGTAGTGCGCCTTGGTCTCCAGGAGTTTCAGCTTGAACTCAAGGTTCTCGAAGAGGACAGTGCTGCCATACTCTCAGGATAGGTCCAGGCCTTCTTCACTCCTCTGAGGAGGTGACAACGGACGTTCTCGCCCTTGTTGATGCCTCGCCAGCGGATGGCTTCGTTGCTGACTGTCCATCAGATTGGCGGAGGAGCTCTTGGCTTTTCAGCGCCAGCTGATGCCTCTTGCCCATGTTTTCTGCAATGAGAGACGTCTCGCAGTTCATGGACATGTAGCACAGATTGCAGGGAAACGGCAGTGGATGCTGGGGCACCGTGCTGAGCCGCTTGGTCTCTCTGCCATTGGAAGCATGGACACCCGTCTGGCCGCCCGCGGCCGCCGGAGCGTCTGTTTGGTTGAGTGTTCCCAGCTTCTTGCGGTGCCTGGCACTTTGAAGGGCGTCTATGTATGGTACGGGGCCAGTAAATTGCATGCAGCAATTCTTACAGGAAAGCCGTTTCGAAGACATATTTGCGGTGGCACTGACGAATGTTAGCATGTGCATGTTTTTGATGGCGGGCTTGCCGAGTAAGGGAGTGTGGACATCTTTCAGCACGTAGATGTTCTTGGAGCGTTTCACGTCCACGGTAGGTGAGTTGAAGACGCGCTACGACTTTGGCTGCGAGAAGTCTCCCATCAGGACCGTATAGTTGCCGAGGAGCACTCGACAACGGAGACAGATGTAGGAGCATGCTGCAAGTCCTATTTGGGAGGACAGGTTCGACGGCCCCAGTGTCGATCTTGATTATGAAAGGTTGGTCGTGCACGAGGATCGTTGTCTTCCATATCGACGTATCGAAGGACGACATGGCTCCGAGATACGTACCCTCGCGGTTGGACCCTGACGCTTCAATGACGTCAATGCGGCGGGCAACAGCGCAGCCAGGCTATCCGGCTAGGTACTGCATGTGACCACTGTCTACAACAAACCTTACTTACTAGCATTTCTCAAAGAGAGGTTGATATTTTCACTATGCGCACACATGATTAGGTTCACTCCCAAGCACCCTTTTAAATAACTTTACAGGCCATTTCGTAACCTTCACGCTGAGTCACTGTTAATAGCCTTCGCAGAATCACATTATCAGGTGATGCAGCCGCTTTAGTGGCTCTTACTAAAAGCGTGGCTGGGTAGCTTCACTAGCAGTCTGCGTGAATAGCTTCACTAGCAGCTCAGTGTGATGTTATCACTTTTATACTACTGAATAAAGGCAGTAGAATTTCATTTTGACAGCACGCCCACTTAGATACCATCACTGCAAGTCATTTGACCGCTCACCTTAAACCCGCTATGAGAGCTTCACTCTAAGTTTCCTTTTAATCGTTTCCGTAACATATCACACTTGGTAAGCTCCACTTTAAATTCTCCTTTATACACCTTCCCGCACCCTTTGATTAAGAATTTTTTTTCAGTTTTGGGACGAGTGTTGGGAACCTGAATCCTAAAATATGCCTACGGTACGAGCACAACTCAGTATCCAATACCGTAACACTTTTCTGCTTCTTTTAGATGCGTCTACAGCTTGAGTAGGCCATCGAACAGTTTCACACTAAACCATTTTGAGAGTCTCATAAAGCGCTTGGATAGCTTCACAATGAATGGCAGATTCCAGAGAGTGCAATCTCCACCTCCAATGTAACGTCGCTTCAGCCTCATTCCTATATATGACTGGCATTCTTATTATGCAGCAAGGCAAATATGCTCGCTTCCGTCAGAATATGCCATCGTTGTTTAGCTCAGGTGCCGTGTTCTGCCTGGCTGTAGTCGAAAAACCTTTTACCGAATTCATGGTGAGGGTGCCGTGGTGGATTATGTGAATCATTGCTTTCTGTTCGCAGCAAATATAAAGATAGTTCCCTCTCATTTGGAACGTTATGTGCGCCTTCGCTGTCGATTCCTTTATTCATGCATTCTTCCGTTCAATCGCTCACCGAGTTTCCGTACAAAACGCCCTTTCATCGCTTTATCAACTCCGGGAATACAAATACGAGCTAAAGGTGGCACGTGCGCATCCCACGTGCCGTCTCTCGGACTATGAAGATGGTGCGAGAATAGAATCTTTTTCCGCATATTTTGTGAGCCTCGAATTCGTCGGGGGAGGGCTGGCCAGGCGAGATATAAATAGTCCGCTCCCATTTCACTGTCCCATTTTCTGTCCCATTTAATCTGAACTATATTTAAGACCTCTAGCATAAGTATGCATCTGGTGAATTTCTGTCCGGAATAAGATTTTAATCAATTTATATGCCTCGAAGCCGCGTCGAACGACCCCATTGCCCAGACAGACAAAAATATAGCCCTTACGAAGATTCCAGTGGCAGTAAAACTTAATTACCAGATAAAGGCTAGCATGTCGTAAATATCGCCATTCTAAACGACGAAGAGTATGGAGGTCGTCGAGAAATTAATATTCGCCATTCGGCTTGATCGCACAAATAAACTTTCCAACGCATTGGGGAAACCTTAGAATAGCCTACGAAGAACGAAACTTTTGTACTTCCGTTTGTAAAAATGGGGATGAGGAGCGGAGCCTAGGTGATGCTGCCTGCTATTATGGCCATCTGGTAACAACAGTAATTTAATGGCCACTTGGTTAGCGCAAACAAATTTATTGTCATAACCATCATAATGAGCAGAGCATAAAATCTCCGTCCACCAGAGACTTCTTTTATCTTCAAATGACCTGAACCTGCGCCATATGCAGTCATATTTCACGTTTCTTAATTTTTGCTGCCCAGCTGACATATGCAGCCTCTGCTATAGTTGTCATTTTTTTTTCGGAGCGAAGTCTTTATATTATCGGGTCACTTGCCTTTATGTAAACAGGAATACTTTTCTTATGCAAGACGCATTATAGAGCATCTTGAACTGCCATTATCTGACGCAAAGACGCTTGAAATAACAGTAATAAATAACCGTGCTTTATACAGTAGCCACCCATAGGGCCGAACTTCGGAGGATGACAAAAGTTCCCAATCTTAGATAATGGGCCATTGCACCATGCTGTGGACGAGGAAACATGCTATCCATCGGGGTTAGTTCTAGCTACCTGTTGCGGATGCAGAAAATATGTTAAAAATAATTTTTTCTTCAGCTCTTGGAAGCGAACACAATTTTCCGCAACATACGCATAAGATATCTTATAATATCTTACAATTACCTTACAATAAACGGTTCCTTAGGAAGCTGCACGTGATCTCAGAATCAACAGCCGCAAATCCATGCAGATGATGTGCCATTACTCATCTTCACTGCACCATTGCATACCAAATAATCTCAGGGGATTTAAAATCCGTAGTCTTCTTTCAATCGCGTGTCGCTCATAGTCCATATCTGGCGCCGGCACGTCGAACCGCACAATTTACGTTTTTTTTGAGTGTGTGTGTTAACATAAGCATATTTCCCAGTCATGCTTTGGGTCACTCAACGACTGGAGCGCCACATTGCTCTCTAGTGTGCATAGTATAAAATATCCGGCTTTATGGTATATGTGTGCTTGTCACTATAGCATCAGTTAACACATATGAGCAGCCACGATAGGTTGTAGCGACTCTGAAAGCGACCGTGTGTAAAGATGCAGTTTAGACCAGCAACACAGTGTTGTAAGGAAGACTTTCAGACCGAAAGCAAGTGGCTTCGTAATATATCTGTTTCGTAATCAGCTATCACAAGTTAATATTTCTCATTTTCTATATCATGCTGAAAGTACTTCCATGGTCTACATTCCGGCTTTTCAATGGAACGTTCCGCTGCCGTGGCTCTCTGGTTAGGGCGCTTTTCTATCCCAGCTGGTGGACGCTTTCGATTGGGGCGGTACAACGCAAAGAACGCGTGTAATGTGCAATGCTAGGGTCCAAAATGACCTAAAGCCCCTACTAACAGATCCTTCATTACCTTCGTGGCTTTGCGATATTGAACCGCGTAAACCACGAATCGAGACATTTTCGGTTTAGTAACAATCCGTATAAAAGTATCTATAAGAGTATAACAAAACCGTATGATAAAAATTGGCTGCTCTAAAACCAAGGATAGCAAGCACGTGGTGTATTAGCAAATACGTTCCAGTGCTCCCTGTTTCTTGAGCCACATGAAGTAATTTTGTCGATGACATGGAAATGCGTGTTCTTACAAAACTGAATTACGACACGTGTACGGTCTTTTGGGCATAGGACGGAGAAACGGGAGCAGCTTTAGGAGAGCGTTGTAATTCGACATTTCATCAAATTAACCTGAGAAGATTCGAGCAAGAGAAGCCGCGTTACGCTATGACATGCTCAATTTTTTAGTGAAAGCGGTTGCATAACTTCAGCTTTTTATATAAATGGCGGTATTGTCCGGGACGGAAGGCTATTTTTTACATGCATTTCTGACCTCTTCTCGTAATATTCAGTCACGCGCGCATGTTAATAAACCTGAAAGAAGCGAAGAAATGAAGTAACGCTTCGCTTTCGTCATCATCTTACACTGATGTCCGCCATCATATTAGCGCACTCAATTAAAATACCTACATGTCAGCACAGTTTTGCCGCAGAAGCTCTATGGGAAAATTATACGTTTTGTAATCAACTACGCCGAAATTAATTGCTTGTGCCTGAATCCACCACATGTTCGAAAGAAACAGCATTTTCTAATAGCATCTTTTTGCTAATTGGTATTTCAAAAACGCCATCAATATCGTGCTTGTACATTTTTTAAAGGCACATCACCACGTGCGGCATATAGCGTTTCTATTGAAAACACCGCCGAATATGTCATGCAGCTATCAGTTAGCCTTTTAGGGCGTGGTTTAAACTCTCATGTTACTTAGAGTCACGCACCCCATCTTTATTATGTGACCTTAGAGGATTAAACGATAAATTGAAGAAAAACCTCTTGCGGGCGTTTTGCTTAATATCGCAGAGGGGTACTAAATGGATGTTTTTGTGATTCCTTTCATCCCACCCACGGGACCACCCTTAGGTCGCCCCATTTAAACAGACCTCCGCCCCGGTGGTACAGTGGTTAGGGCGCTTGACTGCTCTGCCCAAGGACGCGGAATAGAACCCCGACAGCGGCGAGCGCTTTTCGATGGAGGCAAAAAGCACGGCGCCCGTGTGCTGTGCGATGTCAGTGCACGTTAAAAAAAAACCCAAGCGGCTGAAATTTCCAGAGCCTCTCACGGCTGTGTCTCTCATAACCTGCGTTGCTTTGGTCGGCAGTCCCCACAAGCCAAACCAAACCTAACCAATAAATTTAAAAACGAAATACTAATGCGCAGTCTGAGCCAAAAGTTTTGAATCCAAAGAAGTTTCGTCTCAGGCGCAAATGAACCTGTCATGACGCTATTAAAGAATAAGCGGTCTTGAAATACTATGAGAATGCCTCTTGCTTTGCTAAGAAATCAGTTCCCAAAATTTTAAATGCCATTTGGCTTTTAATGATGCCCTAACAGCCCCAATTTGTGGCTGAGATAAACATTATTTGACTTAAGGGCTTTTGACCAAGACTCTACCTCAGCGGTTCAAATATTTGTGCTACAAAGACAATGCGAAAAGTTGCACTGATTTTTCTGTTTACGCTGTAAAGCGCCCTTTGAGGCTTTGTTGACATTTTTGTGGCACGATAGTTCGATGGAGCTCGTGAAAGAAGCGGCTCTTGCCTTACCTCCCCCCCCCCCCCCCCCCCTTCCCGCTGCGGCGAATATCCTTGACTGATTCTCGTGGATAGTCCCCTTGGACCTGCTAGCAGGACAACGCAGCGTGTGGAAGGTGGACAGTTGATCACCACGCCTTCATCCGATTAATCAAGGCGCCATGACAATCGGGCGACGCCCCTGGTTGAAGTGCCTTATTTCAGGGGCATCTTCCGGCTTTTTTATTGTTTTATCAGGCGTTGGAAAAGGTGTTTCTTTGCCATGAATCTGGACTAAAAGGTTTTCCACTGGTTCAATGCAATATCGTTAAAGGGTACTTGAAACGATAATTGTTGTAATGTTGTAATGTACGGAATTGATAAAGATTACCTTTTTGAGTATTAGAATCAAATTTAAATACTGTGCATAGAGTCTGTGATTTACAGGTTACTTTTAAAAAGCGTCTCTGGCGAGAGCTCGCCTCCAATTGCAGCAACACCTAATCATGAGTTTGTTCACGCCCCTTCACATCGTATTGCGTGCAACGTGGTACTTATACCACGGTATGCCAACAAGTATGTGTGGGATAAGAGGCAACAATTAAAAGATTAGTGAATACGTAAGTAGCAACGGGCGTGCACGCAAACGACAATCCACTGGGGGAGCTAGCAATTGGGAACCATCAACGTTTTCGCCTCATAACCTTAAAGGCGGAGTTAAGTATGTTTCACGATTTTTGAAGCGGTGTTTCACTACACGATGTAAAGACAAGATCTCCGTGCGCAGGAATATGACCTTCAACTAAGTCAGAGGTCAAACCATGAAAGAGAGGTGTCGTACACATGGTAACCAAGGTCAAATCTTAAAGCGGTGGACTATGACGTGGGCTTGTGGTTCGCTGTCATGTGGTTGCTTGACGTCACAGTGTATAAAGAGGGGAGCGCAATACGCCGGTCCATTTCTGCATCATCGAACCCGAAGAGAAGGACACGAATGAACCTATCGCGTACACACTAAGTTTAACCGTAGCTAAAGCACCAGCAGTTTTTTTGCCTCTCAGCTCTCTGGTTAAAATCATTACGGGAGTGAAGAGGTTAGGATTGTGTTTTTACGGTAGCTGCCAGGAAGAATAAAGCCTGCTATTCATTGCAACCTCAGAAATGCTAGTTCGAATTGTGGTTGATGTCAGCGCAGCTGCTCGCCAGTATGACTTTTAGCTTCGATATTCGTCTGATATTATTGACCATTTACTCGCTTACAAAAGCTATGCCCACATTACAACGTGGTTGTCATTCGAAATGTAAAAGCCATCATTGCTACTCACTCAGGTTTAAGCGCTAAAAAAACTTCTATGTCTTGATCATTTAAGAGGCGATTGTTGTTAATTTGTCACCACTTTAGTCGGTGATTGTGCGGACATGCAAAGTGGTGTATGAATATTTGGAGCCCGAAGGGGGTTGAATCGGAAGAAACGCGAAATCTTTTTTCCTTTACTCGGAAACCATGGCAGGTGGAATGCGGAGAAATGAATTTCCTTCTAAACACCACCTGCTGCAGTTGCAGGTGGGGACATCACATTGACTCCGCCAAGGCCATTTTTTTCTTCCATTAAAATCATGATGCTACCGAATAGCTACCTAAGCAAAGGTGCAGGATAAGAACACATGTGGGCTGCCACACTTTATTGCTGTCGCGTCATCATGGAGTGCGACTCGCGCCGAAGCTGTTGGATCTGCTGGTTGCGCTGTCGGGCAGAATAGCTTTGTCCTAACCACTGCTTTGCTGACCTCAATGGAATACCATAAATTAGCATTGCACTTAACGAGTGCAAGGGGTTTGAAATTGTGTGAGCGAAATTTGTCTGCGAGCTCACTAAGCTGCTCGCAGCTTGTTGTTTTCAGGGGCGCTGTCACCACAACATTAGAAAATGGCTCTCACAAGCATACCTAAAAAAAAACAACACCAAAACAGGTATCGAGGCGTCAACGTTTGCTTAGAGTGGGCTATAAAAAAACATTATGCTTAACCACGGTCCTCTATTAATGCGGCCTTGAAGAATACCGTAAGTATGGCACCATTGTACTCTATTATTCTCATGATTCTGAGTACAATGCTTTGTTAAATATGTTCCAGAACAACGTAGGATGCTATCACATGGGTCGCGCTTTAACCTCCGAGATCAAGGTCGCTGTAAAGACAATTTTGAAGACAAGTTTACTCGAATAGCTTCAACGTGCCTGTTTTGATCAGCTGTCGGTCACTGCCTGTAGCAAATTTTACACCAATACCGTTACTGCTATCGATTCGCTGGCCCTATGTTCGATCCCTAAATTATCTCACCGAATCTGTCAGGCTGCTGTGGCAGTGGTCACTAGACTGCTCGTACCTGTTATCCTAAGCCTTACTTCAAACCATGAGGTTGTCATCAGCCTGAGAGGACAGAATGGCTAAGCCTTTCGGGCTTAGTAGCTGTAAAGGAGATTAGGACCTCTTTTGATGGTACGCATCGTCACCATTACTGCTTGCCTAAGCATGATGTTCGCATTGACGCTATTAGCATCTGCTAGTTCTGTCCAGCTCGGCTGTAGTTACTGCCTCAACTGGTTATCGCAACCTGTAGCAATAAATGGTCTTCTTAAATTAAACAAATTAATATTAGATTCAGTCTCCGGTGAGTCTCACTGGGCTGCTTTTTTTCTTCGAGAGGTGTCGCGGATCAGTTCTCAGGCGACGGACACGGAATTATTAAAGACATTCGTGTCAGCCATTTTCGTATCAATAATCTAATTGTGCAGAAGGTAAATATTCCTTATTTTAATTTCTTCCGGTTTAGCCCTCTTGCGTTATGTAGTCACATCTTCCTCCTTCATTCTCGAAAGTTTTAAACTTTCTTGTTGTCTTTGGTCGTATCCTGACGTTTCATTACACCCATCACATGAAGAACCAGAAATGAATTTTTAATAGCGTTAGCGGCAGCCGGCGCGTGAGTTTGCGCAACTTGCGGAACCCGGAAAACTACCCAACGTGATCTTCCGCACATTGGCCTGGCGAAGAAGTGACATTACCGCGGCCACCGCTATCACGACAGGCCGCAATCAAGAGCTCGTTTCAGAGCAGCGCAAAGGTTGCGTTGCCACTCCAGCAAAGTCAGGGAAGCCATCAAACAGCTCGGCACCTGAATATCACCGCTTTTGCTCCGTAATGTTTACCAAATACCGTGTCCACTCAATTATAAGCCGATGATTTGTACTAAGGTAACACAGGTGGTGGAACTTTCCCAGTTTGGTGCACTCCTTAAGAAAATCTTCCATAGCTCCGTCTTAAACTGTTGGTGTTTCTGCTAGAGAAACTGATGTACTAATAGATGACGCGATTGCTATTGTTATATTATCCCTCTATTGCTTTTAAACTGTCGGTGCCTACTCCGGAAAGGACTCCGTGATCCCTGTTTTGAAGTGAATCGTAAATATTGAAACAACTCGGATACCATGCACAACAAAATCAGTCGCAGAACTGCAGTTTACTTGAGCAATGCAATAACGATAGAGGTGCCTTTCTATTTTTTAAATTTTGCTCACTCTTTAGGGCCATAAAAACTCCGCTTTCAGTCGTAACAGCATCTTTCAGTTTGAGAGTGCCGGTAAATTACATATTGCCTTAAGTGGACGATTTAAAATTACAGACTTGATACTAACAGGTCGGCTTGGATTGGTAAGTGATCCTCCGCTAATATCATTGCATCATCTTCCATGAGGATGTTGGCGCTGTAGCGCAAATGTCTGTGCGAGGCTTCTGTGTAATACTAAGCGTGTCACTAAAATCGTCGATCCTAGACTACATGTAATATTTGCGTCAGCGTTGAAATGGACCAGTCTCTAATTGCAGAAATTGTGGCGCGGAGACCAATATACAATGAAGATAAAAAGTGGCACAGAATTGGCCTACTTGGTAAAGCGAAGGTTCTGTACAGATCTTCAGGTATTTCGGTTTTGCGAGTTTATCAAATAACGAACTTCAGTGCGGGTATATGGGTATATATATATATATGTGTGTGTGTGTGTGTGTGGGGGGGGGGGGTTATTTGAGGACAAAGCTAAACAATCTCAGTCTTCAATGGGAAGACGCGAATGCTTTATGGGGCCGCTGAGGAACCCTTCGTTACTGTTGCCCGAACTGCTCGAGACGTGAATGTACTGCCACGGCCGCTGCACACCCATGGAAGATCTTCTGAAGAAAAGTAGAATCATGTTCCACAGGTTGAGATTTGCTACTTACAATAAGGAGGCTACCTGGAGCACCCTATCTTGGGCACACATAAGCTTCGCTTATAAAAATAGGACGCGATTGCATTAAGTGGTCCCTCATCCAAAGTTTGTATTCACCCGGTTGTCCAATGCATGTTTGTTCCGGATGGCCATGGCAGCTTGGAGGACGCTGATCAGAATCGTGCTCCCTTGGTTGGCCAGTACCAACTGGTTGAAAGGTGGCCGCGGGATGAAGCTATAGCTGCTCCCTGATTACATCGATGGCGAAGGAGAACACCAAAAGCGACCCCGCTAAAATTCGGAACAGGAGCATAGGAGCTGCGGTCTAAAAATGTTAGTTTGAGGACGAGTGATTTTGCACCAGGCTTTAAAGCCTAGTTGCCTAGCAGTGATGTCTGGGGATGGCCCGTGCACGATCACGTTACATCGAGAGTCATTTTAAGCAAATGTGTTGCGCGAGAGCGTCAGACGAAATTTTATTTCCATGCACCCTTGCCTTGCAATCTTTTCTTTCTCACTGTACGGTGTTGGAATAATTTACGAGCGCACCATTTCCACTGCTATGTCATAAATATGCAGTGTTAAGGACCGTGATATGAGGCCATTGTCATTATATTGAAGGAGATACAGAGGATCTCAATGGCGTTCAGGACAGCGCCATTGTCAGCGATTATAGTAATCGAACATTCAGCTAATGAACCATTGAATGCCCATGTTGTGTAAGTCATAGTTCTAGTTTTGATTTTCTTTTCTGGGGACATTAGCTTGCACTGTATATTTTGCTATGGTTTTTTCTGAGAAAATTGAAGTCTCGTTCGTGATTAGAACCAGCTTGTTATATAGAAGTAAACACGGCACGTCGAGCCTGGATTAAAATAAATCGATGACCGACGCGGCCGTATTTATCTCGTTACGTAAAAAATCCGAAGCAGGTTGTGACATTGGCATGTGCGACGCGAGGTTAAAAACACTGCCTGCGGTTGGGGAACTGTGAGGAATTAACATTGCCTACTCTTCCTCGAGTCTACTATTTTCATTTCATTTCGTTATTTGCCTACAAAACATCCTGGAATGGTCCTACGGCTAAAAACTGTTAGAACGGCTGGGCAAGGCCTAGGAACCCTTCTAGTACGTGTCCTTCTCAACGAACAACAAAGGTGCTTAATGGCTGCACGTCACGCATCCACAAATTTTGACAGTTCCAAACATTGCGATTATAAGCTTTTTGTTGCGCTCTATTTTAGAATTAAGCTGACAATTGCAATTAATAATAAATACATCGCGAATGCTAGCACATTAGTTAACGCCTTTGCATTCTGCTAATTTAGAGCTATATTTTTGAAAGCGATGTTAAACGCCAGCTTTAAGGTGTTAAAATTTTCTCCTTTTAGAGACAATTTACATGCGGCTTTATACAAGTAAATCTTATTAATCAGAAGACAATAGAGGCAGTTTTACGTTGGGATACCGAATATCTGTTTATTTTGATAACAAAATAAGGAAAGCGCTGCAACCTCATAACGATAACGCCGATAACGCCCTTACAACCGCATTTTTTTTTCGTGACATCTAAAAACCTCTTGTTTAATTCTTTATATCTTAAAATAGTATTACTGCAGCATTAGTACACATCCAAAACACACTTTGGTAAGCCATCCGCACCGCAACGCGATGTCTAGATGCCGGTACAACATGCAACGTGTTAACGACTTTCCGTGGGCTATATGCATACGGCGATGGCTAGCACAATAAGTACACTTCCCGTCAGGCGTCGTGATGGCTATTATTTTTAACGTGCCATTTCGTCATCTTCTTGTCTTACTAGCAATATATTAGTTTGGCCTATGGGGTTCTTTGTCCCAAAGTCACTCATTCTATGAGAGACATTGTAGTAGAGGACTCCAGAAATTACGACCCCCCCCCCCCCCCCCCCCCCTGGGATTCCTAACGTGCCGGCATTCGATCCCGATCCTTGAGCAAAGCAGTCGAGCGCCCTCCCCAATGTACCACCACGTCGGGTTTACTAATAAGGTGTGACGTAGCAAGTTTACAAGATGCAGTTTTCATTGAAAAACCTAAACTGGAACCGGAGAGTATACAGATGTGTTTTCGACTGTCTCAAGGCTTTCGGACGGATCTTTGGGAAACCACAATGAAATACAAAGGAGAGGCAGCCAGCTATGAATTGTAGCACGAAAGTAACAGCCGTAAGAACGTTATCCTTCGTTGAAGTTGTATACGAAATACAGTAATACAAATCTGTTTGCAAACAGTGGAACACTAAAATTGAAACAACTCTGGCATATCGATGGTAGAAATTAATTAGCGCAGCAGCACGCATAAAAACGATAGTATATTGTTGAAATATGTATCTGGTCCCATATTTGATGGCTCCTCTATTGATTGTGTTCTCAAATACTGAGAATCGGTTCATTACACTTTTTAAATTTCAGAATCACTCCTAACCATAGTCAGTTCTACCATTAGTCAGCAAGATATTATTATTCATTTTAAAATGTGTGCCATTGGTGCTCGCGAACTGCTCAGAAGGAAGTAAGTCCGGTTTGCATTAACAATGCGGCAGCTTGAAACAATATGAGGATAACGCGCGGAGTGCGCACGAAGCTATTTGATAATCAACACCAGCACTATTTGGCTGCATAGTCATCATCATCAGCCTGATTATACCCACTGCAGGGCGAAGGCCTTTCCCATATTTTTCCAATTAACCCGGTCCTGTACTAGCTGCATCCACTTGACCCCCGCGAACGTCTTAACCTCATCCACCCACCTAACTTTCTGCCGCTCCCTGCTACGCTTTCCTTCTCTTGGAATCCAGTTTGTTACCCTCAGCGACCATCGGTTATCCTCTCTTCTTCGCACTACATGTCCTGCCCATGCCCATTTCGTCTTCTTAATTTCTACTAGAATGTCGGTAACTTGAGTTATTTCTCTGACCCACTCTGCACGCTTCATATCTCCTAATGTTACCCCTACCATTTTTCGTTCCATAGCCCTCTGGGTTGTCCTCAACTTAAGTAGAACTCTCTTGGTTAGCGTCCACGTTTCAGCCCCATAGGTGAGTACAGGCAAGATGCAACTGTCGTATACTTTCCTCTTGAGCGATACCGGTAAGCTGCTAGACATAATCTGCGAGTGCTTGCCAATTGCGCTCCATCCCAATCTTATTCTTCTTGCTATTTCCTTTTCATGGTCCGGATCTGCATAGTACAACAGGCAAAACAAATACAAAACTGGAAGACCTACGCAGGAATGGTAATAGATTTAAATATGCATTGTCGCAGAAATCGTACATAGTATTACATAGAATACTCTACGCAGGGATGCCGTGAGAAACACCGTTGTGCTTCGCCTTCTTACTCTAGCATGCATTCGTATACTTAAATCATGGCTTATATTTTCACTAGAGTTAAACATGGTACACACAGAACACAAGATGTTTCAAGAGGTATTGATCATATTAAAAAAAATGGTTTTGCATCATGAAAAGCAAGGATGCAAAGCAGCGTAGCTTTAACTGCCGGCATGTGCTCGCTATTAACTGATACCACTTGGTTCGGTCCATGCTTGCCACAGTGTAAACGCGACTCTGTAACGGACTGCCGGGCACTCTCAGAGGCCTATAAGTTTTCATTTTTGTCTCTTTTTAACCTAAAAAGTTGCGAAAATGCAGCAGTTAAGCAAAGAAAAGTCGGACAGCAGCTAGTCGCACAACTTGAGGAAGCCCGTGTATGAGGCTGTTCGGGCAACTGAGACGCCAGATGTGAAATGAGAACCTGGTACAAACAGCCTGTCTCGAAGCAATCAAATATGCTAGCCACATGTCCCGTGTTTTTCACGAGGCTTCAATTTCCAATGGCGACCAGTTAGACGAATTCGAACACATGCGTAGCAACAGAGAACCTACAAAATGTGCTCGCTAATATTTTATGCCAGATAATGCAGTAAAATCTTCCGACCGGGTATACGCATGTGCATCACCCAAAGAAGACGACGACATGCAGTGATTGTTGTTTTATGTTTTGTTTCTAGCTTTTCTGTATTTGAACGGTTGCGTTAGAAATACAACGATACAGCGTTGAATTATTATAAGCACGTCTCAGGGGGCCTCAACGAGACTTAAAATGTCCAGGGACGGCCGATAACGCGACATTGAACTGCAGAGCAACTTCGATAGAAATGAAATATATATATATATATATATATATATATATATATATATATATATGAAGGAAAGAAGCCAACAGTCGGCGAGGCCGCTTTCCTTGGCTTCGCCGACTGTTGGCTTCTTTCCTTCATGTATTATAACGAGCACCCTCATTTCCCCTATATTGGTTTGGTTTGGTTTGGTTTGGTTTGTGGGTTTAACGTCCCAAAGCGACTCAGGCTATGAGAGACGCCGTAGTGGAGGACTCCGGAAATTTCGACCACCTGGGGTTCTTTAACGTGCACTGACATCGCACAGTACACGGGCGCCTTGCTTTTCGCCTCCACCGAAAAGCGGCCGCCGAGGCCGGGATTCGATCCCGCGTCCTTGGGAACAGTAGTCGAGCGCCGTAACCACTGCGCCACCCCGGCGGGGCTATTTCCCCTATATATATATATATATATATATATATATATATATATATATATATATATATATATATATATATATCAATAATCACTTCTGGGCATAAGTGATAGTGTGTTTGGTGGTAACTGATACCGCTTGACTCTACCCATCCTTGCCAGTGCAGGTAAACGCGGGCCCGGTAGCGTTACACTTGTAGCTTTTCTGTTCATGAAATTTCGTATTAAGCCATTAAGTACAGCTATACCGGTTTTCTTCAATATATCGCGTTGGCTGAGACAATATCTTGCGTCTTCAATTGCTTGTTTTGCGCTTTGTTCGCGTTTTGTTTTAGGCACTTGTGCATTCAATTTGAGCAACCATGTTGTTGCACTTAAAACATACGAAGTAATCAATTGGCAAGGAGCGTAAAATTTTGTCACGGTATACAGTGTCGCTGCATGCTTTCCATGCTACACTGAAACATCAGTAGGCTGTCTGACTTATCGTATAATGCACGGACTATGGTTGGGTACACCCACACATTCAATTTTTTTTTCGACGTTCCTGGCTGTAGCGCAGTACATTTACGGCGATAAGGTCAATCGACAAGGCGTGAAAAGACGTGCAAAGTTGCAGAATTTTAATCGAGAACACAGATATAACCGTGCATTTCAAGCTGGCTGATTTCAAAGTACACAAAAACGCACATGTCCCCAATGTGCCTACACGCATGCGAACGGGCAAACCTAGCGGTAATTACCAATCTTTACAGTTCATATATTGTACCCAAGGACCCGAGCCACCGACTCGAACCAATATCACAGATAAGAATACTCATCAGCATAAATTCTTGCGTGATAAGGCAATCATGCACTGATAGAAAGCTATTGAACCTAATTTAGGTACGAATTGAGTTACAGAACAAACTTTACAAATGGGTAGAGAAAATACACATTTTTATAAGTAACGAATAGACCAAGACTATGTCAGTTATTACTGTGTTTTAGATGCAAAAAGAGCCGCTCACCCAAATTTATGCTTGTCCTGTGAACGATTGAACACTTGCTGCAGCAGTAAAAAATTATTCGTGCTACCTTGGAAGCCGTCCGACGGAAAAGGACTTACAGACGACAGCCACATAAATGTTCGTTTCAGCTGCCGCGATGCACACCTCAAGTCGCTTCCTGTTTAGCGGCATTGGCGATTTTGTAGTACGTACACAAGCCAAAAGATTTCTATATCACCCCATACAATGTATACACAAGAAACTCCATCAGCAAACGGCGTGGTTCATGAGAACTTTGAAACGCTCGAACTGACTGCACTAACGGCGCAGCCGTCACAGCGTTCAAACCTTCAGACTTTCCCGCCGTCCAGACCACCGCATGCAGCGTAGCTAACCGTTCGACAAATGCGCCGCTTTTCAAAAAAGTAGGTCCCGCGCCACGCGTGTGCATATGCGTGTCTCTATGGGCATATCTCCCATCTCGTCGGCACATAGGTTACCAAGCTGCTCATATGTTACTATGCAAAGATTACTTGGCAATAATTTGATGGCAACCTTTGAAACGCTTCTTAAATATTGGCTGTTGTAACCTTTAGTCTGTGCAAAAATAATTAAAACATGACCAAAACATGAAAACTGGCGACTTGTAACCTTTGCTATTGGTTACTGACGTCGAAAAGTTACATTATACGTTACTGTGTTTAGAATGTATGAGAGCGCGCCATCTGACAAAATTGCTGTTTTATGATTTCCGTCGTCGTATTGCTACCCCATATCAAGGGCTCATTGATTTGGTGATACGTACGAATTTTGGTATTTCGAGTTAACCATAGTCTGCTTCGTATGTATGGCTGCTTCTCGTTCAGATGGCGTCTTAGATGGGCAGTTATACGGTTAAAAAGCTGGTAGAGAACCCGGTTTTCAGCACCAGTTGAATGCAGTTAGACCAAACGCTTCTCCAATTAACGCTTTGTTGAGCATAAGCGGACTTGTCACTTCTATCTCTAATCTCGTGAAGGTTGATGTCGCTGGACTTATAGTTAGGCTCACCAGCAGTCACCATTGATAACTATGCTTGTACGTACAGTCCATTTCTCATAAACCTTCACTCAGGCGTATACATCCCACCAAGCTGAAAGCCGGAAACTAAGCCGGTGTGAGCCTGCTCTCGTCCTTCCAAATCGCTTGCAAATCTTGTGCTTCACGCCTGCCCGACCGACCCGTGACGTCAACAGCCGAGGGTAGTCCGTAAATATCCTTCTATAATGGGTATAGGGATCGCCTTTAGGAAATTGTATTTCGAAAATTTGATCACGAAAAAATTGCTTCATTTTCCGGTGAGAAATGTCACACAAAAAATCGAAATATCCTGCAGAATATATATTAACAATTTTTTTTCAAGCTGTGAGTACTAATGAATCGCCTAAGATGGCTTCTAATTGAAGCACCTGCGACATCTCGGCGATTGCTTAAATGGGAAACAATGTACTGTTAGTACTGCTAAGATGAAATATTTTGAAAAGTTCTTGTTTAAAATTGTCAATGCAAGAGCTAAAAAGTATCTAAATCACCGAAGGAAATATTTCGACCAAAGAATGTCATTAACGCTATCAGTGAATTGGAAAATTGGTATAAACTCAGTCAGCGAATTCACACATCTACCTAATCCTACTGGAACACTCTACTATTAAGCTAATAATATATATATATATATATATATATATATATATATATATATATATATATATATATATATATATATATATATATATATATATATATATATATATATATATATATATATATATATTCTTGATACATACCACAAAACAATACAAATTTTTGGGTACTTAACCACTGCCTTTAGGAGTACAACGTGACAGCGACTGACTGACGTCTGCCTTTCTCAATCCGGATGCTCATCTGCGTACATGGAATCTGATTCACTAATTCCTAACTTTGTGTTTCTATAATTACCCACGCTCACAAGCAAAAAGTCACAACCTACCGAACAATGCGAAAGACGACATTGCGTAAGTTAAAGGCACTGCTTTAAACCCGATGTGCAAACGTGTTCGTAAGGTCAGCATATCTGGCTCACTATCCATGGTTGCCTGGTTCAAATCCCATCTCATCTTCTCTAAATTTCTTCCTCAGCTCAATTTCATTACTTTTCAGTTCTGACGCCCTATATTATAGTCATCATCATCATCATTAGCAGCAGCATTAGCAGCAGCAGCAGCAGCCTGACTATACCCACTGCAGGGCGAATGCCTCTCCCATATTTCTCCACTTAGCCCGGTTCTGTGCTAGCTGCATCCACTTGACCCCTGCGAACTTCTTAACCTCATCCGCCCACCTAACCTTCTGCCGCCCCCAGCTACGCTTTCCTTCTCTTGGAATCCAGTTTGTTACCCTAAGCGACCATCGGTTATCCTCTCTTCGCACTACATGTCCTGCCTATGCCCATTTCTTTTTCTTAATTTCCACTAGAATGTCAGTAGCGTGAGTTATTTCTCTTACCCACTCTGCACGCTTCCTATTTCTTAATGTTACACCTACCGCGTTTTTCGTTCCATAGCCCTCTGTGTTGTCCTCAACTCAACATGTGAAGTCAAATATTTTCATATTTTCAGCGAATCCAAATATTCCTCCCACACCTACGCCTGCTCAGCCGGGTTCTCCCTTAATGGGACCTAAAGGCTGTCCCGTTATATAAGAAAGATATTCCTCTATTAGCTCCTTTGTTTCTGAGACGTCTGGCTGCATTACTACTTTTGCGAGGGGGTTCACTGTTCTGTAAGCCTGGAATCCCACCTTCGAATTAGGTAAGAAAACTTTGCGAATTATGCCACGACTGGATTGAGGAAGCAAATCTGGTTTTTACCTGTGCAACGCTGGTCGCACTACATGTCCTGCCTATGCCCATTTCTTTTTCTTAATTTCCACTAGAATGTCAGTAGCGTGAGTTATTTCTCTTACCCACTCTGCACGCTTCCTATTTCTTAATGTTACACCTACCGCGTTTTTCGTTCCATAGCCCTCTGTGTTGTCCTCAACTCAACATGTGAAGTCAAATATTTTCATATTTTCAGCGAATCCAAATATTCCTCCCACACCTACGCCTGCTCAGCCGGGTTCTCCCTTAATGGGACCTAAAGGCTGTCCCGTTATATAAGATATTCCTCTATTAGCTCCTTTGTTTCTGAGACGTCTGGCTGCATTACTACTTTTGCGAGGGGGTTCACTGTTCTGTAAGCCTGGAATCCCACCTTCGAATTAGGTAAGAAAACTTTGCGAATTATGCCACGACTGGATTGAGGAAGCAAATCTGGTTTTTACCTGTGCAACGCTGGTCAGTCGTTATAGACTGCTTATGTTTCACTGTCTTCTCCGTTCACTGTCACTTGCGCTTAGATTACGCAGCCACCATTGACGAACTGCTTCAAGTTTAAAGCGCTTAGGTTTGCACAACTTTCCTAGTTATATTTATTCCTTATTTCCCCTCTCTTCCTGTCTGCCTAAAAAGCTGTGAGCCAAGCCCTCTAAAGTTCTTCTGAATCAAGCTAAGGTTTAAAGTTTCATCATCTGCCTTATTCTGCGAGCACTCGATGACTACGTGAAGCAAGAAAGTAAATTCGCACGCTGGGGTTTAAGCGTTTAGTGTCTAAGCATGACTGCGGCGGTTTAGTTTTTCACCAATGTCGGCTTTGCGTAAACGAGCGTAGGTTATGACGCCTGTCACGAGTAGCACTTGGCCAGCGCTGCATGCAAAAAAAAAAAAAAAAACAAGGCTAAATGTAGAATATTAGGCTAACTACAGAGCTAAGCAGGCAGATCTCGCCTTCATCGTTTCCTTTCTCTCTGCTTTCTTTCTCGGTGCATTGTCTACTATCTTTGCTTCAAAACTCACACCGTGACAATCAACGTTAGAGCGTTGGTTCGCGCCCTCGTTATCATGAATCTCGGTTTCATAAGACTCACTCTGCATTTCTTGGCTCCCTAATCCCGCCAATAAAGGCTCCCAACGTCCCCATATTTCCCGGCTTCCTTTTGTGATCCCTTCCGCTATTTTAAAGTGCCGCCTATTGTTCTGACTTTTGATCATACTTCGTTTGTAGAAAGCACTGCAGCTCCCGAATGAAAAGCAATCACCACAGGGCAAGATTTGCATTCTGGGTCATTTTTGCTCCCCACATTAGGACCACCTGAATTGCTTTACGCTTGCATAAGGAATGGTTTTTGTTACTGCACTTTTTATCTTTCATTCTCTCTGGCATGTATGAACGAATTACGTAAGCAGCTACCCAACGATGTGGGCTTGCCTTATGAATGCAAAGCCAGGTCGCTCGTTTCATTGCGAAGAGACTTTAGAACCCTCCGCTTGTCATTGTATGCTGAGCTATAAATGTCCGACGGTTTTCTCCTTGAAGTTAGCATTTATCTGCCTTCCTTGTTACACAGCGTTAATCCACATTTTTGTTTTGTTCCCGACACTGCCTCTATTCTTCCATTTCAACGCACGGCTTCGGTTTCAAAACTTTTGTGTCCCCGCTATGTGTTTGAAATATACTCTGCTTTGAGATGAAATGGGCTAGCTGAAACGTTTTTGTTAATTTATTTTGCTTCATCCGCCGCTTTTCACCTAGCCTTTGTATTCATGTCACCGCTTCAAAGAAGTGCAATGATTAGCCAATAGACATTCCATTTTTTTTTACTTGAATTCTATTTGCTGTTTAAAATATTGCCCCCGGCCTTTCCTCGGGTCCACGAATTTTAAATATTTTTCACACACATCACTCTGATTTCCCTCTACTGCCTAAGGGCGCTTCTGCTGTATTTCAAGAAAAACAAAATATATTAAGATCTTCAACCTCGGAAAACAAAATTTTATATCTCTGCTGGACCTTCATAACGAATATCTTATTTACAGCGTCTGTATAGGAGCTCACCTAGCATCAAGGCGTCTCCGTGAGGTTAGATGAGTTATTCCTGGAAGCGCTATTGTCGACTGTCCATGGATCCAAGGAATTTTATATTTGACGCATAGCTGTGTGTTTACAAGTAAAGTTCAAACAGCCTTTGTTGTGCAGCATTTTCATTTAATATAATGTTAGCCACTTGGCGATTACCGTGCTCTGGAAAAACGAGGCATCTGTTTTTTATGGCACTGGTTTCAGAGGGCAGTCTGCCTGCGCGTGTCTTAAAAAAAGTGCTGTATGCGCTATTTCTAGAGTTTCTCGAATGCAAATGTGATTCACACCAGCGGCAAACTCTGCGGGCCATCTGTGCGCCAAGACCTTTAATTAGGAAAGGGGCTGTACGTTTGGAGCAATTAGGTGAGCAATCAGAGAAATTGTGTCCTCGGATTTAACGACGCCCTGGTGAGGCCGGGTGGTGCGGCAGCTGCGAAAAATGTTATCGCGAAAGGGTCAGAGGATTGGTACGTGTCCATCCGTGAGAATTCAAGCAGTTCAGCGTGTGCTTTTTGCGTCGTCTGTAGCAAATATTGATTTCAGTTAAAAAACAGTGCTTTGTGCGTGTGTGCGCTCACCTTCACATTGAGACCTCTTTCGTTTTATTTACGCCCCCCCCCCCCCCCCCTAGCCTTCGCCCACACGTACAGGACCCAGGAGGCCTAAGATAACATGGCGAAATAATAATTTGTAAAACAAAAGGAAAAAACAATCAATGTAGAAGAGAAGCTTGCAACCAATAATCGAAGCACAGATTTGTCGATTACCGTCGTCTTCTTTTCCATACATTTGTTTTTTGTCCGGTGTTCACTTTCTCCATAGTTGTTCACTTTTTCCTAAGAAGCAAAAAGAGCCTAACCTCATTAATTCAACTCGATGGGCACGGGAATTATAAGGTTGCATTTATTTATTCGGAAGTGCGTGCTTTCGGCCATTGAATACGTGTTGTGAGATGCAGCCATTATTTGTGTAATATGGGGGTTCCTCAACTCGAGAGCCTACTGCACATCATTATTTCGCATACTGAAACATTTCGTCAAAGAGTGGTGTTATACGTAGATCAAAAGCTTCTCCTAGGAGGCATTCTGGTCACCTTTGAACCTTAAATGAAATTATGAAAGGATTGGGAATTATGAAAGAGTTGGGAATTAAGCAAAAAGCAAAGCGTGTGTTGAACGACGATCCACAAGGGGAGGCCACAGAATGGAGTCCTTACCTCTGTCACCTAATAACCTTATAGACAGAGCTTGATCTTTCATTTTTTTTTTTCTCAGTTAAGGAGAGCAGCGTCCTTGCAGTGAGTGCGGCCAGTTTCCAGCCAGAATGCAACCCACTTTAAGGCTGGAGACTCCGCTCACGATTTCCCTGCGTTGGTCTGCGCAATCAGAGCACTCACAATGAAAGTGCTAGATGGTTGGGGTGGCTCTTGTGTTGCAAGCAAGGTAGTTAGTTTGTGTAGGTTGTAAATCCATGAAAATTATTTCGGAAGCAGTCGCCCTTTTTACGCACTCGCTAACCCAGGAATAAATCTGGCGTACGAGCCCAGCCAGGGCAGGAGTTGTGAAAAACTACTTGACATGTGCAAGAGCTACGCAGCTGGCTAGTGAATGGTCTATATTTCTCCAGAGCATGTGACTTCAAATAACCCGCGCCGGTCCCATCGCTGCTCATAGGTACGCACTATAGTTGCATTGCCTTCAATTTCATGCAAGGCCAGCCTACATGTATTTCATGGCGATATAATTCAGAGCTGTCGCGACGGTCGCACCGGCCCGTACTATAGTGAAAGAAGAAAATTGGAAGGTACGAGCACTTTGTAATTTGTTTACTGTGATTTATAACTGCTATAAAAACTATAATATGGACTTGGAGGAGTACACATCACGGTTGCGTGTTCAGATGGTTTATAACGGCTGCCGAAGGGATTTACTACACACAAAGCGAAAGAGGGACAAAAGGACCTACTATGCATGAAATGGCATGACTAAGACTTGCACAGCATCTCTAGTTGGTGGTTTAATACACTATGAGTCGTGTTTAGAGCGGACAAAACGCAAGCAGAGAGATAGAGTGCCATGCAGCAGGGCACTACACCCACCACGACTCAATAAGCTTAAACCACCTGGTAGACTAGTGCACCTTATGCCTAGCGACTTCCTTATTATTACAGCTGTGTCAAGACGCAAGTGGGTGCTCATTCGCATTTCTCAAAATGCCATTAAAAGTCTACGAGACAAGGTACATTCACAGAAAAAAATTATGTGATGCATACTCGACGTTTGAGGCATGTTGACATGAATGCTCTCGCAGTTTTACGCAATTTTGTTTTCAGTGTATATTAATGCCTTATCTTTTATTCTGCAACGATAACGTTGGGAACTGTCTTTTTAAACGTTGCGATTTCACAACATTCATTCCTTAGCACTCTATACGTTCATTCGAGCTTGTAATCAATATCTTATTCTTCGTGTCAATATTTATACTGCTTTGTACTTTTCTGCCGAGGTCACAGGGATTTAATTACAGAAAACGTGCAGTTGTTTGTTCTATGTAATCAAGGTCAAAAGGAACCCGCCGAAAATTGTCCCGAGCAAAATATAAGACCTTTCACATTGTCATACATTCATTAGCAATATGTCAACGGACGTTCGCTGCACTGATGTTTTTTGTTTGCTCCGTATGTTTAACTAATCGATCCGAACCTCTGTTTCCTCTGTTTGCTCTGCCTACATTCATCGATGCCATCGTAATTTAGCCTCTTCGTTCTCGACCCGCCGGCGTTAGCATAGGCGGCCTCTCCTCTTCCTTGCCTCTAACTGGAGGCAGCTTTCTAGAAGTTGAGGGTGTGTGAGATATTTAGAATGCATTCCCGTCAAGTGATGTCGGCTATAGCACTTGGCAATGGCGAGGTGATGTTTCTTGCTTCAGACGGTGGAAGATGTCAAAGAAACAAAAAAAAAAAAAAGGTTCAAATGTAGGTTTCAAAGAAACCTAAAAAACGCTGTAGTAATGTCTCAAGACAACCACTGGATGCAGGATATTTTTTGGATGGAAATAGTTTTGGCTTCAGAGCCATACCTCTATAACAACACTACTTTAATCTTTTATGAAGTGATGATGTTACCAGGTGTGCAAGCTGGCAGCACTTCTTCGCAAATATTTGCCCTGTTGTTTTGCACGATACGTGTGAATGCGATTTTAGTCGACCTTTAAGCATAGGTCGGCGGACTCACTCATGAGTCGACTCACTCAGGATCAGTCAGGCTCACACCCAGATCATGAACTGAGTCGTGAGTGAGTCCGGACTCCGATTCAGATCATTCTTTGAGTCGTGAGTCCGGACTCATTCTCAAATCATGATCTGAGTAGTGAGTGAGTCCAGACTCACACTCAGGTCATTATTTGAGTTGTGAGTGAGTCCGCACTCCCCTCAGATCGTGACTGAGCCGTGAGTTTGGACTCACATTCGTATCATGATCTGTGTCGTGAATGAGTCTGAACTAACACTCAGATTGGGATCTGAGTCGTGAGTCCGGACTCACATTTAGATCATGATCTCAGTCGTGAGTGAGTCCGGACTCGCATTCAGATTATGATCTGAGTTGTGCTGAGTCTGATCTAGCAAGTGTCTGTGAAATCAAATGAATTCTTGCTCAGAGGTTGAAGAATCATGATCTGAAGTGATCGATTCAGTAATGGGCACAAGTTGCTAATTTGATTCTAGCGAACTCGAATTGCCAGTGTAGTGCTAATAATGAGTAAGCTTCTTGGTAAACTGATAATGTAGAGCAATTTCGTTATTTTTTGTTTCACAGTTATTTTGACTATGGCGATTAATGGAGGTTAATCGAACATTTGTTCATTTTTAATCGATATTTATTGCCTCAGGTCATCAGTAGGGTATGAGATGAAGGATGAATGATTTGTTCTCTTTGGCGTGTTGTATTGCGGTGGCTATGTAGTTCTTACTTTGCTGTTTATTTTTTTTGGAATGTCTCGCAAATTATTTCACGGATTAGCTGCTCATTGGTGCACAGCGACGCGAACGGGCCAGGCTAGCTGTGCATAGCTAATAATATAAGAGTAATGAAGTTCGAAGGAGGCCATTGTGTAACCACATTTTTTAACGTTCTTTCTTATAGCGAAAGAAATCATAGGCCCCCTAACCCAGACCAAGATCCTTGTCCGATATTTCTTTTTGTTTGCCATTGCTCTAATTGGGCAAGCTGTTTGAGGAGGTTACAAATACGTAGGCACGTACGTGGGTAATTTAAACGTATTCCGGTATAGCTGAAATTTTGCTTCGGTCGATTTGGTCCAAACCCTGTCCAACATAATTCGCCTACGGCGACCCGTGTGGTTACCGCCACGGCCGCCTAAAATTTTGCCCACCCACCACCAAAATTTGACCTCTACTCATTTGGGCAAAAATCTGCCCAATTTAATATGACTATGGCGAACAAGATGTGGACCTCCAAATTTGACCGGGCCCACCCTCAAATGTGGTCCACTCAACCCAGCAGAGTGGCCTCAGCCAATTTCGGTCCAAAATGAACGTACAACGTAGTTTAATTACAGCGAACACGATGGTGACCTCCAAATTTTGGTTCGGGTCACACACGGTTTACCAACCCTCGAAATTTGATTTTGGCCAATTTGCATTAAAAGCGATAACTTCCTAATTGCATTGATTATCCTCGACACTATGGTTACCTATAAAGGCGGGCATGACAATTACCAGAATTTGGCTCAGACCACCTCCGAAGTTTCATCTTTACAAATGGTATCTAATCATTATTGACTGTGCCCGGCAAAACGGCAGCCACCAAATCGGTCATAGCCATTTCCAAAATTTGGCCCGTGCTATAGCTAAAAAGACTGTACTTTCATAATATAATTAGCTTAAAAAAAGATAATCCCTACCATATTTTTCCTTTTCCTGTAACCTTTCAACTCGTTCATTACAGAAGAAAACAGTCTAATCATGTAAAGTTAAACATTTTTTTTTCGATTTATTTCCCGCATTTTTCTCTGCACTGACTTCCGCCTTCCTATGCAAGCTTTAGGACCGTCACTTGTTGCCTGTCGAAAGTGGAAATGAGTGAGTACATGATAAGTGAGTGCCTATGAGCCGAAATGAGTGAGCTCAAATGGGTCGTGAGTTGAATTGATTGAGTCCAGGTGAGTCTAAGTTCAGATGAGTCGTGAGTCCAAGTGAGTGAGCGCAGATGAGTCGTGAGTCAAAAATGAGTGAGTCGGGATGAGTGAGTTTAGATGAGTCATGAGTTGAAATGAGTGATTCCATGATTAGTCTAAGTACAGATGAGTCATGAGTCGAAGTGATTGAGTGCAGATGAGTCGCGAGTCAAAATGAGTGAGTCGAGATGAGTGAGTTCAAATTAGTCGTGAGTTGAAATGAGTGAGTGAGCCCAGATTAGTTATGAGTCTCGGTGAGCCCGAGTGAATTGTCATCATGCGTGAGCTTGAGTTCATGAGTCTGAGTGAGCCCGAGTGAGTCGCCAGCTTGCGTCAGCTTGGGTTCATGAGTTTGAGTGAGTCCGGGCCTTGTGAGTGAGTGGGAGTGAGCCCGCATTTGGACCAAATTTTTCTGAGTGAGCCTGAGTGAGCGCACGTGAATTTGCCGGCCTGTGCCTTTAAGTGGCGACGCCTTTCGACATTCGAACGTGTCGCTGCGGCAGGTCTGCCTGTTTCACTTCTACGTCCCAGCAGGTTTAGAAGAAAGAAAGGATTTCTTGAGAGGTATTAATTTAGAAATATTTGGTCGACAAAAATTATGAACGTATTGGCTATTAGAAAACTATGCTCATATAGGTCATGGAAATCTGCGCGTAAAAAAACGCCTGTCGAAGACATAATTGGTATGATCTTCACTCCATAACCACAATCTGTAGGAGCAGAGGAGACAGAAAGAGGTGGTTGCTGCTGGCCCTGTGGAGCTGAGACTGGTGGGTCACTGCCGCTTGCGGCGGGAGCTAGACTGCCACCATATGTTTGTCTATTGTAGGCCGTCATTGCACACGCTACCTTTTCGGTGGTGGACGACGGCTGTTGCGACGCGCGTCTTTCTTTCCCTCATTTTCTTTCTTCTCTATTTTCTCTGCTGTCCGCACGAAGCAACGGAGGTGGCTGAGCTACAGAACCAGTAGCAGGCTCATGTATTTTCTTTTTTTCTTCATTCAGTCGCAACAACAACAACTACAGAGCTTATACGCGATCACTGTAGTTGCTGGCCACTGACAACACAATGTATAATGATGCCCATTCGCAAAGATAAGGGCTCAGTTTGAGAATTTTTTCAGCACGCAACGCTGCATGCTGGCGGCATGCAGATATTGATACTGAAAAGCTGAAGCCGAAAAATTTAGAGTGATCGATCCCGACCGCCGGTGGCTGCGTTTCAATGGAGGCGAAACGAAGTAGCGTCCCTGTGCTGCGCGGTGTCGTGGCTGTAGGAAGAAGGAAAAGGAAATACACGGGCCTGCTACTGTCTCTGTAGCTGAGCCACCTCCGCTGCCTCGTGCGGACAGAAGAGAAAATAGAGAACAAAGAAAAAGAAGAGGGAGAGAAAGATGCGCGCCTCAATAGCCGTCATCCACCACCGAAGCGGTGGTGGGTGCAATGATATGACTTACAACTAATAAAAATTTGGTGGCAGGCTAGCCCCCGTCGTAAGCGGCGGTGACCTACCTGTCCCAGCCCCATCAGGGCCAGTGCACGTTAAAGACCCCAGATGGTCGAAATTACTCCGTAGCCATCCACTACGGCGCCCTTATTCTCTCTCAGCTTTCAGTCCCACCTTACTCTATTCTCCTATGGCGCGGTACAGGTGCCCACAGAACAAATGTGACTTATACTGCGCCTCTGCTTTCCTCTGAACCAATTAATATTAATATAAACTTTAGTGTGTGCTCGGTGATTGTTCATGTTGCTAATACTTGTATCTCGTTTAATGTATGCATGGAAATGCTATGAATGTATCGAGAAGTGTTATGTCATTTACTCTAATCGCGCTGATCTTTAGTAACGCCATTCAGCCGTTTACTGACACAAGCGCCAAAAAGGCTAACAGTAAGCAAGTCAGTTCAGTTCAGTTCAGGCGTTCAGTCGTGTCCGACTCTTCGTGACCCTATGGACCATGTCACGCCACGCTTTCCGGTCTTTCACTATCTTCTTAACATCACATAGCTTCATCTGCAATGCCTCGAGAATGCCATTTAACCATCGCGTTCGCTGCCTACCCCTTCTCCGGCGACCCTCAACCTTTCCCAACATCAAATCTTTCTCCAGCGACTCCTCTCTTCTCATCAGATGACCAAAGTAGCTGAGCTTTAACTTTAGAATTTGACCCTCCAATGAGCAGTCAGGGTTTATGGTCGACAATATCGACTGATTTGATCGTCTGGCAGTCCAAGGAACTCTTAAGAGTCTTCGCCAGCACCACAATTCAAACGCGTCAATTCTTCGGCGGTCAGCCTTTTTCACAGTCCAACTCTCGCATCCATAGTAAGCAAGTATGAAACCTAAATTTCTTGCACGTTCTGTGCGTCTTATCTCCACTTCACGCATATGCTTTCATGGGAGATATAACGAAGGCCTTACGTAAGCTTGTTAATTTTCGTAACTGATCTTCTGACATGATTTTTTATTGGCGCTTGGGAAATCTCCCAGACTCTTCGATGAAAGAAGTCACGCTGCTTCTTTGTTGAAAAGCCTAACACCACACAAGTACTCCAGCATTCTAATACTTTATTTATATGCTCACAGATCGGATGTGTACAGATTCCACGCATACTGGAGCCTATATGAAAATTCATTGGTATTTCACGTGCTTTCTTTGTGGCAGAGTATGAGCAGAGGGTACACGGGAGCAGACTCTGGAGACATTGTATGTGGGGAGCTATGTAAGCCCTTCATCAGTGCATCATGAGCGTAGAATGAGAGCCATGCGGTAACCAAGCGGACATTCCTATACTTTTTCTTATCACATGTCTAATATTTTCATATTTTATTTCCACATTTATATGTCATTCATTTCATTTCAACAGAGGCTCAATGTTGAGTGACAGGCGTTACTGACGATCGTGGGCAAGTCTCACTTTTCTGCCATTTAAACATGCTTGCTTATTTCTATGTTCTCATGTTACCAAGTCATTTTCTTTTTGCAATATGCTGTGTATTTTACTATCTGTGCCACTGGCATGTTGCCTCTAGTACTGTAATCACGCAATTGTGTTTGAGCATTTAACAATGTCGAACTTTTCGGGCTGGAGGGAAATCACATTGTTGTATTTGTCGTATTGCGCTGCTATTCGTTTTGTTAGGTGAAGGAAGTTCTCAATTATTTTCGTCTACATTTACATTTAAATCTTCGGGATGTTTTATGCAATACATACGCCTTTATTAAAAAGGTAATTTTGTTTTTCTTATGAACTACTGACCGCGTTTTCCCGCCTGATAAGCCCTTTGTTTCAGCCACAATTGAGACTATTTTCTTGATAGAGAAAGCTAGGGAGCTGCTATAAATAAATAAACAGTGTGTACTCCAACAATGCAGAATGCTCCAAAGTGATGGACGCAACCTCTAAACGACATCGGTGGTCATGCGTCTCTCCTTATCTTCTTGGCACGTCCTGTGCTCCACGTGACGTCTCCAGCTTGCATTAGCGATGCAAATTGACAGCCACGCCCGAGGTCGAAGCCGAAGGCCGAGAATTTCGCCCCCCATCTCTCCCCTTCGCTTGCTGGGCAAGCAAGCAAGCAGCGGGCTGTTAAACATTGAAGGCCCGCCGGGCAAATTTTTCCTTCATGTCCTCTTTTGTTCTCTTTGTATATGTGCGATTATTCTATCCGTGACGGGCAGTTCTTGCCCATTTGATATCTCTCTTACATTGTTCGTGCTGTCCTTGCACGTGGCTGTCTTTCTTTATCGCGCACACGTGGCCAGAACCGCGCGTGCGAGCAACGACATTGTAGTGGTAGGCGGAAGCAAAATATTAGCATTTTTTCTACACAGAATGAAGTTTGAACCTCAAAAATAATAAAAAAGTAATGACTGCCCCGTTTGCTATAAATTGAAGTTTTCTGTAGTGTTCAAAGCAGAAAAAGAGGTCGGAAAGTAATTAAGAGTGATGCCTCACTCAGCAAGAAAGTAGTTTTATGAGTAACACACGGTGCGTCTTATATTATTGGCAGCGCGTGGAAAAGTAATAGTGCTATTTTCATCAAGAGCAGGTAGATGAAACGCCAATAAACTCGCTGATTTATTCATTGTGACAAGTTTCTCAATCAGACCACGAATTTTATTTGAACTTAGGTAATTCCTTTTTTTTTTTTTTTACAAATTGACCCGCTTTACTTTTTGAGTTCATCTATTTTAATAGAACTGGAAAATGTGCTTACTTGTATGAAATGGAATGAAAAGAAGGCTGTTGCAAAGAAGCATAGGCTTGCATTTTGCGCGTAAAAAATTAGGCCCGCTTCTAACTTCGCAGAGAGGAGGAGATAGGCGAAATAGAGATTTGAAATGTTTGTTCGGCCTAAAATCACCGCAGGAGAAGCTTTAGCTATTGGCTCACGGAGGTTCTTCGGCATGTTTCACAAGTAACTCGTGCCATTATCATTACTTCTCATTATGATTATCTCCACTGCTAGATCACTCTCCATCGAACCTTTATCGTCATAAGAACCAGTGCGGCTTGCCAGATATTTTATTATTACTTGCTAATTTTCCCGGATAGTTGTTTTTCGAGCTTGTCGCTAATTTTCCCACTGTTTGGTTTCAAGAGAAAAAAACTGCACTGAACGCTTTCTCAATGTACGCACTCCAGAGCAGAGCAGCACAGTAAAGTATGAATATCTTGCGCAGCAGCCCCCCTACAAACTCATACTGTAGTAGTGATGGTTCCAGCAACATCCTCGTTTTTCACGCCTTATATTGGCTCATTCGTGCTCTGCGTGAAAGCTGACAGCGCTGACCCTGTCTTGGCCCAAACATGATCGCGCAATGCGTTTCTCTGCAGCCACTCTGCTTCTGTCACGATGTCAAAAGGAAGCTTTCCCGCTGACATCTACGATAGCCGCCAAGCTCAAGTATTGAAAGCTCTCCCGTCGGCTACAACGTCATTTAAGAAATGAATGCAGCTGTTCACGAGTGAACGATAATAAGGAAACCTTTCTGAATTAGTATATGTTTTGGGTTTGAAAAATAAGTTGACTGATTGGTTTGTTTGGGTTTTATGAGGTTTAACGTCGGAAAGTGGCTAAATGTATCAGAGACGATGAAGGGGAAAGCTCCGATATAATTGACTACTTGGTGTTCTTTAACGTGCGCTGACATCGCACAGCATGCCGGCGCCTCGCTTTTATCCACCATCAAAATGCGGCCAGCGCGACCGGGATTCCATCCCGTATCCTCGGGTACAGTGGTCGATCGCCCTAACAACTATACCACCGCAACGGGGGTCATTATGAGGAAGTCAAGTTCCACTGCATAAATACTGCCTGCTTGCATCAATAAATTGTTTTGGAGTTACAGTGGTAGTCAAAAGTTCCCAGGTCACAAGTTCTGTTTTTGGTCGGCATATTCTGGCTCTTGAGATCCCATTAAAGCTAGCAATTATAAAAGAGGTGAGAATAGTGGTGCTTCTACCCTCAACAGATTTTTTGATATTTGAGATTGTCGTAGCCGCTCAGAAGCAGACCCTGTGGCCTGGGAACTTTTGGCTGTCCATGTACATAGGCGCTGCTTGGCGGTCATTCCATGCGTTTTTCTTCTTGATCCATTCCGCAGTCAAGCTGTGCATGGTATGAAAAGGTTTTAGTTTGTTTCGTTGGAAAAGTATTTTATGAAAAAATTCTCGGCTAGCGTAATCTTCTCTCATGAACAAGATGATGGAATTATTAATCTTCTACTCGTCCCCCCCTCCCCTTTCTTTGCATAGACTATCTTACGCACGTGCTGCCCGCCAGTTCTAATTCCGGTGAAGCAATTGGACACGTGCGAATTTTTTAATTAGGGTCGGCAGTGATGAGAAAAAACATGCCGCAGTAGTCTTTGGTAACCGAAACTCGTTTGGAATTGAACGGAAGTCGTCTTGCTGAGCAATCGATGGATCTGTAATAAATATCTGTAGGTAATCCAGTACGTGCGCGTCAAACGAGTGGCGACACCGCGCTTCAGAGCCCACGTGGGCACCACCGCTCTTTTCCCCCTTCCTTTTCTTCCCCTTAATAATTGTGGCGCAAATCCAGCATTCACCCAGAGTACCGCAATGGGTGACTTTTCCTTGCTACAGCTGAGTTGCCTAGGCATCACTTTAAAATAATATATACAGCCCGTTCCGTCGAAAAGGTATCGTCTTTGCCGTGACTCAGGGACACAGGATTGAGAGGGAAGCGTTTGGCACCGCGCAAAACGTGCACGTTGGATTGATTGATTGATTGATTGATTGATTGATTGATTTATTTATTGACTGACTAACAGACTGACTGACTGACTGACTGACTGACTGACTGACTGACTGACTGACTGACTGACTGACTGACTGACTGACTGACTGACTGACTGACTGACTGACTGACTGACTGACTGACTGACTGACTGACTGACTGATATCCAGACTATATGGACCATGTCTACTGCGTTCTTGTCCCTTTTGCATGTCTCACTGTATTGTTTTCAGTACCACCTCCTCATGAGCGAGGGTTGAATATGTTCTTGTTTGTAGGAGTCTCTAAATATTGTCTTGCTCTTGCTTTAGCTGTTCGTCGGTAGGAGTGTATACCGCTCGACTTAGTCTATAGTGTTGTGTTATGTCTTTATATATAAGTAGTCAGTCTCGGCCCCTATTGCTATCACGATAGAAGCCCGGGCCCATCTCGAAACTTACAACTCGGGCGAGATCGGGGACCCCGTTATTTTTACGTAGTCGAGAGCGTGCCGCTGCCCATATTATTTGAATATCTCTCTTCGAGTAGCCCAGATTAAATACCTTGTGTGCTCCTTTTGAGATTCTCCCCTTTACATAATTGCTAGCCGTGGACTTGGAATCACTGGTTATTATTTTGCATCTTTACTTGTTATTGTAAGCGCTACTGCCATTTCTACCGACTTTCTGCAAATTTTGTGCGAACATTATTCCCTTGGTTTTCATTTGCTACTACTACCACCATAGCTGGACAGCCTTCGTACTCATCTGCGTTGACGTAGACCATATCCGTACGACCGCCTTAGCATTTTTGTAGGGACTCGGTTTATTTGAATCTTTGTTATTATGATGTTCTGGATGCTTAAATTTTGGGATAGAGGGGAACTTTAGCATTTTCCTGATGTCCTTCGGCATGCCAGTTTTCATGCCACTTGCACCCTCATTGGATATATTGAGGCTCTTTAGTATGTCTCTCCATGTTTGTGGTCTGGTGAGTCTTTTGTATTGGGATATCGTGCTGGCTCCAATCATTTCATGAAGTGTGTTTGATACGTCCAGCGTCATGAGCCTTTCTGTAGGTGTACAGTGAAGAAGTCCCAGAGCCGGCTTGATAAATTTCCTAATGCTTCCCTCTATCTTCTCCTTTTCGCATTTAGTGAGATGCAGATGTGGTCTCGCGTACGCTATTCTGTTTATTACGAAAACCTGAACCAGCCTTAATAAGTTAGTTTCTGTCATTCCTTTTTACAGCGATAGCAATACTGCGCCAGGTTTCGGTCCGTCGCGTCGTCCGCTGAACAGCCACGAAGAAGAAGAAGAAGAACGCTCTGTCATTGGCAGCTAATCTTTTCGCTCCACATTCGGTTCAGCAGCATTGAATCCTTCTCATTTATATGTGGGCTGGTAGCTTAAGTTCTCGCGTCATACTCTTAAAGAGTAACCATAAGTGTCACAAATAATGTAGCACCCTACTCTGATAGAGCGTGATAGGAAAATAATGTACTAAGCAAAAGAAGCTTCCGCCTTTGCTATCGCAATTCAACTAAGGTTAACCAAAGTTAAACCACAACTATCTTTTTCTGGTTGAAGATGCGTCTAATTAGTCTTATCGTTTTGTGCGCGCTATTTTAGAGCCTGTGTATGGCTTTACTGCGGCGTCTATTGCTTTGGAGCCACACGCCTAGTATTCGTAATTTTTCTACTCTTTGTATAGAGGCGCCCTTAGTTCTTGTATTTGGGGTTGCAGCTTTCTTATTCTGCACCTCGGTGGTTGATAAATGAAGAGTTTCCAACTTCTCTGATGAGCATGTAAGCCCTATCGGGGCTATAGACTCTTCCATCAAGAAGATACCTTCTATATCACCGTCACTGCCACTTGCTGCCCACAGGGTGCTGTCATCAGTGTAGAGACCATGTCTCAAGCCCTCGATTTTGTTGAGTTTTTTTGATAGTGCAATTATTTCTATATAAATAATAATGGAGAGGGGACCTGTTCTGGCAGAGTTACCTAGCTACTTAGCTCACCCATTTTTATCTTACTTAATTTATTTTCCCCTATTTTTATACTAGGTTGTCTGTCCATGAGGAAATTCTTAACGTAGCTAAACAATTTTTCCCCACCCCGATTTCTCCTATAGGCTGTCAAGGATCGCCTCATGCTTGACATCATCGAATGTTTTTGTCAAGTTTAACCTAAGGATTGTTCTGTTGTCCTTTGTCTCGTGTATTATTTGATTTTTATTAGTAACCTGACATCTTGCGGGAATGCTCACATGCTCCATGAGCTTCCCCACACAGGATTTTAAGAAGATGGATCTTAGGTTTCCTGGTTGCAATTTCTTTCCTGGCTTTGAAATAATTACAGTTTTAGCTGTTGTTCATATTTATGGGAGTTGTCCTGGCTCCAAGCATTCCTCAATATAATTTATGACGTCGGTGATTGACTCATCGTCCATCCTTCTATACTATCTGGACCAGCTGGTGATTTTGTTTTGAGGCGGATCAATTCTGCCCTTCTGACTCTTCGATTGACTGGTCCAGTTCAGGATTTTCTTATTCCTAATAATCTTGAAGCATTGCGATGACTCTGTCTCCTATATAGCGCGCTTTTAGGTCTTCTAATAAATATTTTCGTGTTTATTTATAACTCGAATGTTTTTTAGGTTTCGTCTTTGTGTCTGTTTGTTGCCTTCCTGTTCTAGCAGATAACGCAACAGCCTCCATGTCTTCGCTAGGCGTAGGGAACCTCCCGTATCATTGTATATCGATTCCCAATTTTGTTTCATTAGCTGTAACGTGTAGTCTTTTATGACCTATTTAATCTGGCTAGCCACCTAACTCTCCTGCTCCAGTTCAGTTCAGTTCAGGCGTTCAGTCGTGTCCGACTCTTCGTGACCCTATGGACCATGTCACGCCACGCTTTCCGGTCTCTCACTATCTTCTTAACATCACATAGCTTCATCTGCAATGCCTCGAGAATGCCATCTAACCATCGCTTTCGCTGCCTACCCCTTCTCCGGCGACCCTCAACCTTTCCCAACATCAAATCTTTCTCCAGCGACTCCTCTCTTCTCATCAGATGACCAAAGTAGCTGAGCTTTAACTTTAGAATTTGACCCTCCAATGAGCAGTCAGGGTTTATGGTCGACAATATCGACTGATTTGATCTTCTGGCAGTCCAAGGAACTCTTAAGAGTCTTCGCCAGCACCACAATTCAAACGCGTCAATTCTTCGGCGGTCAGCCTTTTTCACAGTCCAACTCTCGCATCCATACATCCCAACTGGAAAGACCATAGCACGGGTTATACGGATCTTGGTTGGCAGACTAATGTCTCTGCTCTTTACTAGGCGGTCAAGGCTAACCATTGCTCTCTTTCCCAGAAGCAGGCGTCTCCTAATTTCATGGCTGCAGTCTCCTTCCGAGGTAATCTTGGCGCCCAAGAACAGAAAATCTGTCACAGCTTCCACTTCTTGTCCATTGATGCTCCAGGACTTGATAGGGCAAGACGCCATGATCTTGGTCTTTTTAATGTTCAGTTTAAGCCCAAACTTCTCACTCTCTTCTTGTACGCGCATCAGAAGTCTCTTGAGTTCCACTTCACTTTCTGCCATTAAAGTGGTATCATCCGCATATCTAAGGTTGTTGATACGTTTTCCAGCAATCTTCACTCCAGCTGAAGACTCGTCGAGACCGGCCGTCCTCATGATGCACTCTGCATATAGGTTAAATAGGCAGGGCGACAGTATGCAGCCTTGCCTCACCCCTTTCTCAATCGGAAAACAATCAGTAGGACCATGCCCAGTTCTGACTGTGGCCTCTTGCCCTTCATAAAGGTTCCTGAGTAGACAGATGAGGTGAACTGGAACTCCCATCTCTTGGAGAGCTTGCCACAATCTGCTGTGATCTACGCAGTCAAACGCTTTCGCATAATCAATAAAGCAGAAGTAAATGGGTTTCTGGAACTCTCTTGCTTTTTCCATGATCCAGCGAAGGTTGGCAATTTGGTCTCTAGTTCCTATGCCCTTGCGAAACCCAGCTTGCACTCACTAAGCTCACTAAGCCAGCTTTGGCTTGCCATGGATGTAGGAGTGTACTGTCGGCGATGTCAAGCTCTTCCTTCTCAGGTACTTTTATAGTTGCTTCATTTGTAAAAGCGCGTTGTTTTGTCGTCCACCACTCGAAATCTGTGATACCTCTTTCTGTCGTATGCTTTCGTATTTCTCTGAAGGAATCCCGACCCCTTATTACGACATTCTTCTGTTTATTTGCTTTGTAGACCCCCTTCTACCACTGTCTCAATAATGTAGTGGTCACTTCCTAAATTTCCATTAGTGTTGCACAACGTGGCGTGTCGTGCTTCACTAAGAAAGGTTAGGTCCGGTGTGTTGTCCCTAGATTCGCTATTTCCCAAGCTTGTGGGTGTGTATGGGTGCGTGATTAGGGTAAGACGTGTGTTTCGCCTCCTGCCATAGGGAATTCTTTCATTTATATCCACTTTCTTTGTATCCCCCATGCTGGTTGCCGGGCGTTAAGATCCCCCACAATCACTAACAATTGCTTATTTGAAATTTTTGGATTGCTTGGATCAAAGTATATAATTGATTTTGGACCGCTCACCCGAGGTCTAGAACGGCACAGCTCGACAATGTACTTTATGGCCCGGTTAATTTTTTCTTTTCGAGTACTGTGTGTCTCCTTGTTTCAAAAGAGGTCTGGTAATATTTTACTCTCAGCCAAGGTGGGTAAGCGGTTGCGCAGACAGTAGCTTTTATTTTTGCTCTGTTGACTAGAAAACTAACTTGGAAGTGATCCCGGATGATTCTGTGCGATATAGGCCAAATTGTTTGCTTTGGAGAAAACGCCCTGTAATGCCGTCACTAAAGAAGACAGTAACGAAAAGCGCTTTTAATTTTTTTACAGTTCAAGATCTCGCCGGAACTGTATGACCTGGTGAAAAAGTACGAGCCGGAAGTGGTCTGGGCGGATGGCGATTGGGAAGCGCCCGACACGTACTGGGAAAGCACAAAGTTCCTCGCCTGGCTGTACTCGAACAGGTAAAACTAAGCAAACGGCGAGCACAGGTCGCGTGCATGAAGCATCAATACTGTGTGAGCCGTGCCTTTTGGACTTCGTCCTATACTAACAGCGCTGGCCAGACAGAATGTGCTCCCGTGTTCCTTTCAATCCTTTTGTAATTGGCAAAAGCGGTGAAAGGTCGCTAAAAGTCTCCATTTAACGGCGTCACAAGTCGCATTCATGTGATCTTGTAGTTTTGTGCGAGGAGTGTTCTGCTGGAACCTAACATAACAAAGATCACTCGCCATTCGTGAGCAGGTTAATGCATCAGTTCTTGATCGGAAATTTTCAAGAAGACGACCAGGACACCTGCGCAAACTCGCGGTCCCCTTCTACCAGAAGAGTTATTAGTTATGTACATAATTCTTAGTGGAAAAAAAAAAAACAGATGGGGGCAATGGTTTCGTAAGATTCTGATTGCCCAGGAAAAGTAGTTTTGTTTCACAGGGTCGCAAGCAATGCCTATAATGCGGGTTAGCATCTGACTCCACCGAGGCTGCTTCGTGAACGAAGAGTGCTTCATATACTGCAAGAGCGCAGCTCTTAGCCATCAGTTGCGGCATTGCGTTACAGAACCTTCGAGAAGCAGCAAATTTAAATGTGCTGCCTTTTTTTTTTCACCATAATTATAATATGCCGTTAGCATTGGCTGCTGAACCGAAAGGTCTGAAAATCGTGTTTTAATTGATCTTCATAAAATTTTCTTCACTTGGCCCTTAGGTGACACTGCTAAAATGGAAGCACACAGAATGCAAAAATTGGGTAAATTTTATGTAAAAGAATCAGTGTGTAGAAATATATCGAAGCTGAAAAAGGCAAATAAGGAAGCAATCTTTCTTTGATAACTCTATAGACAGTGCCTACACTTTTAGAAGCTAGATCTGGGTGCCCTAGGGCACGCAGCTACGAAGAGAAATTTAATCAAGAAGAAGACACATAAGCGCTGTGTATGGTAAATGTACGAAAAAAAAATTCAACATCTTCTACACGAATGTTATGGTATCCATCTGGATGTCGATGCAGGAGCAGTCACTCTTCCCAGTCACTAGAGATTACAGATACGAGTGGCTAGGCTAATTGATCTACAGTGCAAATTAACAAAAAACGTTTAGAAGATTCGTGGCTGAAAGGCAGAAAGATAAGATAATTTTAGGAGGGTACAAATAAACGTCTATTGAAATGACGAAAGAGTTGACGGATATATACCAGAATTAAAGGTAGGGGGAAAAAAAGACGAGCTTGGTGGAAACTGCCGCCATCCCGTTTAAAAGGGGAAGCTGTTATATTCATCCATCTATCCATCCACTGTGAGCTTTCGGTCCATGGGACTGTGCACCAATGGCAGACAGCATGTGTTTTTTTGTTCTCGCCACTGAAGAAGAAGGAAACGAAGACGCCATATATTCTGCGATATTCAAATCTGCGTTCAGATTTCCCATTACGGGACATCATAATCGTCAGTGGTTATTTTTCAGGCTTGCAACACTACATCGTTTACATCTGTGCAAGCTTTGCTCGAACAAAGCAAAAGCCATTGTTTTTCTCTATTCCCTGTCGCAGCACCGTTCGAGAGACCGTTGTCGCGAATGACCGTTGGGGCAAAGGCCTTTGGTGCAAGCACGGGGACTTTAGGAATTGCAAAGATGGGCACAATCCAAGTAAGTACTGAGTTTTAGACGCCGCAGTTCTCGTAGTTTAAAGCAACGTGATAGGAGGTCCTTCTCGGAGAGATACCTCTGAGTCGCCTTTTGAGAATGACAGATGCTCATACTGGCAGAGAACCACAATGAGAGAAGTGCTGCGAATCACTTTTTCCTGTTATTGTAACCAGTAAAATTTTTTTCTTAGGCTTTCTTTGGCGGTAAGGTGACGTTTTTGTGGTGGCCAAGAATGCATCCAAGGTTCTAGGCGAATATGAGCAATTATCGCTTACTATATTTAGGATTGTGCTCAAAAGCTTGAAAACCTTTTTTAAAGAAGCTTGAAAGCATCTATTTCTTCCAATGATGGCGTACAGCGCGGAACAACCGCGGCCACACATGGCAGCTCACGACGTGTGTAGTTTTCTTTATTCCTTTTTCTCGTTCAAAACCGCTAGCAATGTCATTACGCAAATAGGATGCTGCAGTTTTGCATGCTAAAGCCCCAGAACACCTAGCACACTTGCCCTGCACAAATACGGTATTGCCGTTGTCCATGCCAAATCTGGAGAAACCCTGAACTTGCCGCGCTTTCATCGGCCGCCAGTTTCACTTCTGACTCATCTCTGGTACCAGTTGCGCCATCTACTGCGGGCATTGTGAACTCGCGGCGTACCTCCTGCGCCGTGGCGATCTCTCAAAACTGAACTTCTCTCGATGTTTATATCGAATCCGGGTTGCAAAAGCAAATATACAAAGCCATTAAAAACCTGAATATTTTTAAAATTACACCTGTTCATCTCTGATGGAAACAAAATGTACCCAGCGAAGCCCGAAAACTGTTTCCAGGACGCCACTAACAACTCCCTTCATTGCTCATAGATTGCGCCACCGTATAAGTAAACCACTCTGGCTTCTGGTATAAATATCCGGAATTTTGCTGCTGCGATGATGTAAGCAGTGAAAGTACCACCGGCCTTGGCATGCGCTAAATGGCGCGCAAAGTGCGGCAGTATATGTCCCGAAGGTTATTATAGCTGCAAAGAAGAATAAATCGAGGATAGACGTCTCGAGCACTTCGTGAAAGCTGCGAATTAATTGCTTTCAGGAATGTTTTGGCGCTAGGTGCAATATCCGCACTTTTTCTTGTCGTGCTACGGCAAGTCGATCCTTTTTCTGCGACTAGCTTGAGGATGGCACGAGTGTTCTTGCACGCGTCTGAAAACGTGACATCGTCCTGGAGAACAAAATGCCTGCCATTCAATCCCAACTGGCGGGCTCTCGTTGTTCAAAATGTTCTCGATGACTATAACGAAACAAAAATTTAGAACGAATGAGGAAAAAACATCTACTACCAATTTGATCAAAAGAAATACAGTCCGCGAGGCTGGTAGCATGCGTTAGACCGGATAAATAGGCAAAACTGCTCGAGAATGCACAGACACAAGACAGGCACAGCCGTTTTCCTATGGTTGTCGCAACTGGTGGCTGTCAATTTATATTTGCCACGGTGACGATAGCAGAGAGGTTCGATTTGCCTGCAGGAAAATACGAGTGTCCCTCACGATCAAGCAGTCCTTGTCTTCTCCGCTTGGAATAGCAGTCAGGAGGCTCTACTACGAATAGCAGTCAGGAAGAGGGATAGCGCATAGATCTAACTGAACAATGCATGTGGCTGGACCCGTTTCTTTTGTATAGGCACCATTTCCGGCGCCAACGTGACATCCGGCCATTCAAGAAAGTGGACTCGATGACATTTGGGCCACGTAAACCACTCGAGGAGAGTAACGCCGCGTGGGAGTGCACGTGCTTTGTGCCTCCATTCGTTGCTGCGGTGAAGATAACGTTGGCGTAGGCTGTGGGAGGTTGGCGCATGCCAGCAAGAAAAAAAAAAATAAAAGAATAAAAAACGAAGGCAAACCATTACATGATTATACGTGTTAGCTCCTAAAGGCAGTTCTAAAACTAAGACTTAACAAGATGAAAAACGCGCTAGGGCTAGATATTGGTGCGATTTCGATTCTATTTTATTTAGTCTATTCAGAAGCATGTCCCATGCAAAAACACGAAGGCAATATATGGCGGCATTTCATTTGGTTGCTATTAATAAAAGTAACCACAGTTTACCAATGTGCGTGCAATTACTGACAAGATTTAAGACTAAAAACAAAACTACTCACGCGAACGTTGTAATTGCATGAACGAAAACTCCCGTAAAAAAATATCCCCATGACAACATCGTTGCATGTGTACTTCGACACAAACCGTCTTATAAAAAAAAAAAGATATAAATAACATCCTGACAAAAGAAAATATCACCAGGGCAGGCTACGTATTTTGACACATTTTTGACGCAACTGATTTTTAAACTCGCTTAATCAGTTGTGACCGTGCTTTTCGCCATGTGAGATTCTGGCTAGCTATACATTCCACTAATTGAATGCTGGCAAAGGTTTCATAAACAAGTTTTACTTCAAGAGGGATGGGTAAGGTGAAAGGCCAATATTGTTTTGAGTTTTATATCTAAATAACTAGTGCATATTTCATTTTAGAATTTTAACTTTACAGTTATTCTTGTGGTCATATAGTTTTTTTTTACTGCAGTAGGCTCTTGAATACAATATGCAATTACCCTAGTCAGATAAGCAGTTCCTAAGTACTTCTAGAAATTGCTACCTTATGTTTTCAGACCAACATCAATAGTTCAGTAGGCATCAGGAGAAGAGAAACATTTTTCTTCTTTAATAAGCCGTAATAAGTCGAACACTACACTGACTGAAAGGGGATTGGTAGCTAATGAAGATAATTCGCATTAACTGCCTCATTGTGTGCCGACATGTACATAAAACGCGCAGAAAGAGAAACAACTAAGAAAGAGAAAAGATCCAGAGCAAAGGCAAGAACATAAAACGCTACGTTTAGAGGTTCATCCGGTGCTGTACCTCAGAAGTTACAGCGCTCGGGAGCTGAGTATGAGCACACAATATTATATAACACCCGCCGATGCCATGCTCAATGGAAGGAAATGCAAAAGAGGGCGGTTTTCGCTGTGCGATATGAATGAATCTTTTTTTTTTTTTTCAATTTGAGGTCAATCATTACAGAACCTCTATATGGGACAATTTATATTCCTCTAAGAGGCATCAAACTGCGCAAGCGTAACGTACATGACAGTACGATATTACAGCACGCCATACTAGTATCCTCCATACCTTAAATATTGATCAGTAAACGATATCGGATGATACTCAGGAGAACATCTTTATTTCTTAACTTTATGGCGCTCACTATTGTGAGATTATTAGGGTAATCATTTATTTTTGTGTCTTTCTTAAAGGGTAACTGAGTTGAAAGTATAACAAAAAAATCCTAAAGGCAATTATGGTACTCGCAAGTGCGATATTTAAGCTAACTATTTAATTGCGATGTAGTGAGGCTGGAAATTTGAGACATGTTTTTACGTATGTATGAACACTTATAAAGCACTGTATTTTTTTCTCGAGCAAGAGAATTTCTCAGAAAAAGACGAAGAGCCACATGTTTCCTATTTCTCTTCTTCTGAGAATTCTCTTTCACCTCATGACTTCCTGGTCACTCGTGGCTCGCTACTCTATTGCTCTTTTACGTCGACAAGAATGGCGACGGATCTCAACCTCCGAACACAGGTTGAGACGCGTCGCCGACAATCGCCGACTTCCTGTGGGTCGATCCCTAGCGCACCACATTCAAATTGCGCATTGAGTTCTTTAGAACCGTGTTCCAGAGGTGGTTATTCAACCCTGAACTTTTGTATGCATAAACGCTGCTTGCATTCTAACATTTCACGTGGTTACCAGCTCCAACCTCGTTCATAGCACCGGATTTAAAAAGTCATGTATTATCCAGCGTCCATAAGTGCAACGTAGTCGAATTTCGAGTGCACCTGTACAACAGCCCATTACGCTACCTATATATGGCATCACGTCTGACAAAATGAGATCCTTCTTAAGCTATTCATCCGAAAAGAGTAAGATGAAGAGGAACACGTTGTGCGCTATGACATTAACGAACTCAGTCCAATCCAATAATGAAAAAAAAAAAAAACGAGAGAACCATGAAAAAAAAAAAAATACGGTAAACTACTTTCTAGCCTTTCCGCCTCGTCCGATGTTTCTGCAGTTTTATGGCATATTTTGTAGTGTTGTAGGTGTCTCTGCACTAATTTTTCTATAGACCATAATTCTATTGACTTTTCCTCCAGTAACGACACAAACGTGTATCATGGCTACTTGCATTTGTGTTCCCGGTAAAGTTTTAGGGCCGAAAAGCTTACGAAAATCGTGCTGCGGCAAGAAAAAACTTTCTGCTGTTCCTTTTTGCTTGGGACAGTCAGTAAAACTATAAGCGGTGTGCAGGGGAATATCACTGTTTCTTAATTTACGTTACACACAAAGTAAATATCTCTGAAAATAGAAAATTGGGCAGCGGCCCTCATCGTTTATTTGGCATTTTATAGTAGGCTATATTCATAGCAACGCGATCAAATCACTCTGATGATATGTGGTTGTTTACTCTTCTATTTAGGAATCAGATATACTTGAAGCACTTCGTGCCTGTGCTAACAAATTCGTATTTGCCAGCTGCATGAAATAATACAAATAAAAACCTTATCAAATGCAGTCATTGAGTGTTCAGATGACAATTATTAATTTCCGTGACTCTACGATGAAGCACCATCTGATTGCACCGCTTTTGAGAGTAATGCATTCGATGGCTTTGAAACATGTTAAAGTATATAGATTGACAAATGATCACAATTTTAGTATTCACGGGCACAGGTCCAAGTCACCTACTAAGATGTCGAAAACGACCTTGCTCGTGCGAGCCGAAGACGTTGACTCCCTATATCGGCACTTACGAATATGTTTGTCTGGTATTGAGAGCCAAAGGGACCCCGTGGATTGCAAATCGTCAAGTGTCCGATATTGAGCTGAATTCCTGGAGCCAGGTGATTACTTGCACATCTGTAAGAAGAGTCTGGCTCTCAGAATTACACGGAGGTGAAAGCCAAGGTCACGAATGTAAAACAGTGATTTTATTATAAGAATTAATATTTTTGCATGTGGAAATGGTGGGACTCGTCGAAATGCTCTGCTATAAACGCATTTTATATAAATCTCATTGGTACATCGACTGTAAATCGTAGAGGCTAGAACATTACGGCATTGTGTCGAGTCTTCTCGCGTAGACTTGTCCTACTTCGACCAGAGAAAGATATAATTAGACATGATGTTTAACAGGAAATAATCGGAAAGATTATGCTTACAAATTGGCGCAAGTACATGGATTTCGGAAATGTATTTAAACAGAATGGCGACCCAAAACACACTTCACTGTTATGAGAAATTGATGGAAAAGGAGGGTTAGCCTTATGAAGTGACAAAGTAGGTCTGCTGAAGTAATCGTTTCTCAATAGCTTTCTATGAGCTTCGTGCGTCATTCGCTGTACACAAAGCCATCGGCACCAAGAAGAAATTTTACCTGCGCTTCTCCAAAGGTGAGGAAGCTATCTTTAAATTTCAAATGACTGCTTCCTGACCACCATGCCTCGTTGATGTGAAGCATGTTTGACGCAAAAGGCTTGCGTACGAAATACACAGGGCGATAGGTTGTTCTAAGAAGTCACAGTTGAAACTCATTGCACTCTTTTGTGATAAAAATGTGTATCGCCACATATACTTTCGCAAATTGCCGAAAGCACTTTTTTATTACGTTGGCTGCGGAAACTGTATAATGTGGTAATAGATATGGAATGTTATAATGTAGGAACTCCTACGCTGTGTTCACATCTAGCTGACGCGGAAGTGTTATTACAATAAAAGTACAGTAAAATATAGAATTCGAAAAACAGATACTTACTTTTTTTTTCACTACTATATATCGTAACGTACCTCTTTTGTGTCCATACTGTCTAAGCTCAATAACATTTCACACAAGCTCATACCATATCATACCATTCCTTAGTATAGCATAGTCTATCGCACCCTGCCGTACCATACTATACCATATTACACCATGTCGTGGCTTTCAATGTTGTTCCGTACCGCACCACAACCCACTACTTCATGATATCTATTTCTTATCAAGATTCTCTCACACGCCTGCTAATGTTCTCTACGCCCGGGTCGGGTGAGTGTCCCGTGCCTCTTCTCACCTATATCTGTAAATACTCAGCATTTCCATAGAGCCAACCTTTCAAACATCCATGTTTGATGCCAATAGCCTTGTTTTAGAACTATTTACGCAAACCAACTAGTATTAATTGCTTGGACTCCATACTGTCATCAATAGGCTGACACACCTGACTGCCTTCCAGCGACAATATGTTTGAACACATGGCTTCCGCCATCATTCATTTCTATTTGTAGGGTTTACAGCAATCGTCAGACAATCCTCACATGCGTATCTGTGCACACAAAATCCTTATGATCGGTAAGAACTGGAGCACTGCGTCACCGTTGCGGTGACGCAGTGCTCCATTATCACGGAAAGGTACTCTCAGGCACCGTATTTCCTTCGCTGTCGGAAGATTAACCACAATAAAAGTACCCGTGTTGTGACCTTATAATTACACCCGGGTAATGAAAAGATTTGAAAACGCCTTTCAGGTACTCCTGGAAGACTAAATGTTTTGTTTGGTTTTTATGGTCAAAACCTCTTATCTAACTGTGAGACGGAAGCTGTGGCGGATGCCTAGCAAAGCGTCTGAAAAAGATTTCACTGCCGTCATTGTGAGGACAGGTATTATATTCCATTCCATTCAGCCATTTCAAAGGACCGTGACGATTACGACACTTCTTATTGCACATTCAGGTGACACAGCCTTGTCTCTACTTGTTTCGGCAGCCACGTCGGGACGTTGCGAATCTAGCGACAGATACACCTGTTGTTACGACGAGAATTGATTCGACTCCTACGAAGCTTTTTTTTTTCTTCCAGCACGAGGACCTTACGTAAAGTACAATAAGCAACATGATCGCTGTCGGCTTTCCTGTCTTAAACAAAAGCTGCTGTCGTAATGGAAGTAGCTTTCATTTTTCACGTTGAACAATCTTTGCTGGGCACAAAAAAATACCTCGGGCGTCTGCGAAAGGCAGCGCCTGTTTGAGACACTAGCTCTTTGTGAAACATTTCTAGACTTAGGTTATACTTTACGCAGCCATCATCACTGAAGTACAACGTATTTACGTAAAAAACTTTGAAAACACTTCAGCTACGCCCTGAGGGTATGACGAGATATCCTTATAGCCCCCGTGTGCGGCTTCGTTTCCGTATACCCGCTAGCATAAATGTACTTTGCTCCTCCTTTATTTCTTAATCTCGTGTTTGCTTCTCTTTAATCGGGCACGCATTGACTGTAATGCAGTTTTGAACTTTTCTATCGCGCGAAACGCCATCCTACATAGATATAAAAGCGTCCCATTAACCAGCGCCTACGAACGCGTATACATGACGTATGAGTAGCTTCTGTTACTCTGGACCAAAAGGTCTCAGAGTGTTTGATTGCCATTTCACCCGTCCATGTCAAAGGAGAACCTCAAGATGGTACAAACTGCCATAACATGTAGTGTTATGACATCACTCAACATGTCAACCAATCAATGTCCCACTATATCTTCCATGAACAATCAGAGGCATACCCGTGCGTTTTTACTCGCATCGGCGAGAACGCTAGATTTCCGACAAATTGGGACCATTAGTGCTGTCACTTTAAATTTCTGAACGTGCAGAAAGCTCGTGTTTCATAGCCGTTTTTCCCCTGATTGCAAAATAGTGCGAATACGTTAAAATGTTCAAGGGAATCTAAAGGCGGAGATACGTAATAAAGCAGGCAGCACAAACCACGGGCCCAATATCGGAGAATTTATTAGAAAATTCATTCTCAACATTAAAACAAAGTTGATGGCTTCCCGGGCAAAAGGCTGTGAACACAGCTTGACTAGGCAGGGAGCCAATTTTAGCAGCAGCGTCTTCACATTCGAAATACAATAGAGGAGCACCAATGCAGCCCAATTTAGGAGTATATATAGCAGCCAATATTCGTTAGATGGTTTGTGCTGCCTGGGAAAGTAGTAATTTCTAATTAATAGAGAACCAAACGTTGCCATGTGATTGCAAAGGGAAGATATGCATCTTCAAAAAAGAAAATTTCAGAGTTAACTGAAAAACTGAGTTTGATCAGGATTCAGGGAGCATTTTCTGGGCATACAAGGTTTATCTGGCTCTTCTTCCTAGTCGCATTGATACGCTTTGATTGGTGGTAATCGGAAATCACTACTTTATGACTGATGCGGTCATACAAGAGCAAGAACGGTAAATATTGATCTGGAAAGAAAAGTTATAACTACGCGTTCTTTTCCGTCATGCCATGGCCCTCTATTTCTGTTTCGCAATTTATTACCGATTTTCGCGTGTGAGAAAAATATACTTCAAGTTATGAACTCCATTTCCCTCCATGCTCTAAGTTTTTTATTCCACTATTCATGTAGTCAGGCCCTGCGGGTTTCGCTGTATGTAAACTTCCACCATGTCATCGACAGAAAGAAGGTGCACGGCTCGCTAAGCATTCTCAAGACAGAGGATCAGCTTTAGAGGCGCGGAAGTGGCCACCTGCAGTAGAATGAACATCAGAATCAATGTAATGTGTAAAAAAGTATCATTCCCATCTTTAACCTTGCTTGCTTCATTGAAAACCTTTTAACCAAGATGCATATTATGAAAGCAGACCCATTGGCGTGAGACCTTAAGAAACAACACTCACGTACAGACTGTTTTCAGAAACAAATGAGAGCACGGATATGGCTGAAGAATATAGGTGCTAAAAAACGGGTCCGCGAGCCGTGGTCTCGCCAGGCAAGCGACAAAACCAGTCTCTCTTAAATACACCGGGTTATTCCGAATAAATGGGAAAGCATTAAAAAAAGAAACAATATCGGTCTCCACTGCACTGCAAACATGCGGTTGACTCGCTAGGCTGGAACGCCAAGGATAAAAAAGAACAAGGGTCAGGGCTTTAACGCGACAAGACAAAACACTGCGGTGCGAATAGGGCGAGTGATACGGCCAAAGCACTAATTACCGCGTTACAAGGGCCATTGCTCAACATGTAGCGGCAACTCACGCAAATACGCCTAAGCCCGGTTTCACATGATGCGGTATTTTCCCTGCGACGCTGCAATTCTCGTCGGTCTAGGAGCAGAGTGAGCGTCGCTCCAGCCGCGGAGGCGTTTCCAACAGGTTGGAATTCAGTCGCAGCGTCGGCGCGGTCGTTCAGCGACTGTGAGGAACCAAGGAGAGCCGCGTCGTCATGTGACGTACGGTAACGAGAAACGGCCTGGCAGGGCTGGCACGCCCAGTATCGATGAAAAGCGCGTCCCCCCGTGAGACACCCTTAGTTTAACGTCCGAGTGCTTCCTGTGAGGCGAAGTTTTAATTGCGTTGTTTGAGCAGGATAAATATTCCCGCCAAAGCAGAGCTCGAGTGGATTGTGACCGCGAGACGGTTTGGAAATGAACGAATAACTCTAAGATCTGCAGCACATTACACTGCGCTACACTTGAGGTCTATGCTAGAGGTGCCTATTAGCCTCGAGATCAAGCAGAGTCGCCACCTAGCGTCATAGTGGCGAACCCTACCCAGTGTGGATGCGTATTCGCGTCGCGTGCCAGCCCGCATAGATTTACGTGCTCGCCTGAGTGCGTTGTGTTTGTTTCGCGGCTCCTGTGCGCTTTTGCTTACTTATCTGCCTCTTGAAAAAAAAATATGAACAGACTATTACCCCCACGCTTCATTAAAAAAATACTTGTCCATATCAAAGTATGTCACGCTAGAAAGGACATACTATCAGTCGCGGTGTTCGGCGCTTGAGATTCTTTGACAAGCGGTGTTTGAAATGAAGCACTGCTGTCGTTAAGCGTTGTGGCAAAGCAAAACAGGTTGCTGCCGTCAATACAAAGTAATGCAAACGCTAAAATATTGTATATTCCCGCTTCTGTTCAGAATGCCACAAATGCTAAAACGTATGTGACCGCAGACTGCCGCATAGCAAATTCTAGTTTAAACACGCCACTCTGTGCCCTCGGTATCCACGATAGAGTTGTTTGAGTAATGTTTACTTTTTATTTATTTTTTGCTGCGCCTGTCGCGATGTCTCAGTGGTAGGGCGCTCGGCTGCTGATTTCGATATCGGAGGATTCGATCTCGACCGTTTCAAAAGGCGCTCCTCGGCTGTGGAATTTGATTGCACGTTAATCAATCCCACGTGGTCAACGACACCGAGGTCCGCTCCTACATCATCCGTAATATAGTTGATGTCACACGTTAAACCCATATATGCATTTCGTTCAAAGATTCTGCGCATCCGTAACTGTGATAATGAGCGAATTTCGCTTTAGAGAAATGCTAGAATGTTTGAGAAATAAATCTTCGCAGCACCTGTTGCACTAAATATTACATAATACACATAGATTGATGTACACTGGTAGCCCATTAGATTCATTAGAACCCTTTTTCGTCTGTGCTGTCTTTCGATCAAACTGGTTGTTTTTGATAAGGGGAGTAAAATAGCCTCATAGGGGCTTAATCATCGGTATTTAGTTAGGAAATACATATTTATCTCATGATAAGATGAACTTCATTTCTTTCAGGATAGCTTTATATCCAGCACTTGTTTCGGAAGTAAACGACAAAACCGTGCCAAGTCACTGCTCAACAATAATTACAATGATAAGTTATCCTTTAAAATTTCTTGCCAGAACATGACAGCGACCGCAATTTTTACAATATGTTCGCAGCTGCTGATTGGTAGCGTGCACTTTAACGTTACTGAAAATTAATCGTTGATAGTCCCTAATTCTGCCAAGTGTAGAAAAGTTCTGTCACATGGTGAATTTCATTGGCATTGAAAAAAAATAATTACACTAGTAATTCGCTATTTATTTATAAACATCACACACATCAGTCATTCCTTACACTTCTCTCGGTTTCAGGAACTCATTTAGAGTAATTTCACAGTGCAACACCAGATTATCTGCTGCAAGAAGCATCCGCCTTGTTAATTGTGAGCTCGTCAAACTCAGTCCACTCCCTGCACTACACGTGAGCAGTCAGCTTTCCTGTGCGGCGAGGGTTCCTGTACAGTGTTGGCATAATCTCATTTTTGGGGAATACTTGTGCCTGGTTGTCTAGCCAGAGTTGATGTCCACTCAGTCTACAGCAATTCGCCGGGCAGTACGCTGTAAGTGCGGCATTTCAACTGCTTACTCCTCGAGTGAAGTAAGATATAATGAACCAGGCTGCATCGATCGAATCTAAAGTACTGCAGATCAGAGCACGAACCTTGATCTCCGTGGGCTCGACACTAAATTTGCCTGTCTCAATCGTATACGACACGCGCAGGCTGTTGAAAAGGCGATAAGATATGCAATGTTCAGGCCCAAGTATCAATTGAAGCCTGTGAGCGCCGTACAACACAAAAAGCGTGCAAAGCGATGCCTTTAAATTTAAAAGACGGGTGGTGCATGCCTTGTTTTCCTCTAATCGACGAGTCTTTTTTTTTTTTTTTTGCTGCATTGGAGAAATCCACGTATTTTTTTTATGCTTTCTGCAATATTGGAACACTCTAAACAGTAAATCGCTAGTGCATTGCAAAAGACATGTTTTCACCACCAACAAACCCGCCGTAAAGTCGGTAGCAGACGTACGCCGCTAGATGAATGGATGGATAGAATATAGGAGCGTCCCTTTTGAAACGTGGTGGTAGCAGTTGCTATCATACTCATCCCCTCCCTCCTATATCGTACTAATTTTTTTTAGATTGGGTGACTACACCATCATTCGACTTTTTGAATTTTTCTTCCTACATTACTAACACTACGTCACGTTTCTACGTGTATCTGCGGGCGCCTCCAGCTGCCGATCCCCACAATAGGAGCAACGGTGGCGCCATCTCTAGGTCGATCTTGCGGCGAATAGCGCTGATCTTGGAAGAAAGAGACAGTCATTATTATCTCGCTCCTGGGAATTCTAACAGACAGGCCTGACCACACCTCGTTCGTTTAACTCCCTAATTTTCGGTTTTCGTGAGTAAAGAATGATCCAAGGCAAATGGACTGCACCGTGCCGCCTTGAGTGCACCTGTCCCGGGCACGTGACAACAGTCCCTAAACGATGTTTATAGACAGGTGGTAATCGTTTCCTGCAGGTCTACTGTACCAGAGGAGAGATAAAGATCGAATTGGATTTTGTAATTTCGTAGCCTGGTTGCAAATTAACTGGATAAACAGGGCAAGTGCTTAGTGAAAACATTCACTGAGAGCTATCATGCCCGTCCCTTCCCTCATCGTTCCTTCTTGCCTTCTCTATCTTGACATATATAAACCGTTTTCGCGGCGTGGAGGAAAATAGCCTCGAACCGGAACGCGCTGCGCGGCTCCTCCTGTCTGGTATGTGGGGACGCGGGGATAGCAGCGGGGGCGGCAAGGGCATTCTACGGAGAAAGGGCACACGTTGCAGTCTTTTGCACACAGAGTGTCTTGAATAGCCGCAAAGTATCTAAGCAGATTAGCTGATGTGAGTGATGTGCTTTCTTTCTTTCATTTCCCTGATCGTTTCATTTCCGCCGGCCGCAGTTTAGCTGCTAAGAGCTGCCGCGGTTAACGCAAGCTTTTTTTTTTTACTCACTTGTTTGCCTTAAAAAAAAAAAATAACAACCAAAAGGAGATGATTAACAGAAGATAAAAGATTAACAGCGATGGTATGCGCGTGTGTTGCTCTACACTGTTCCACTTGCAACTCACTCAATTGGACGAAGACGAGCAGCTTCTGAATTTCAAGCCCCAAACGAAAATGTTTCGCTTTGGCAGCCTTTCGTGCGAGTTCCGAACACTGTGTTTGTAGAGTAGGGACCGGAAAAAGTGAATACCCGTGCAACAGCGGCAGACTTTGGGCAACAAGCGGATGGTATTCCTTGCGGCAAATATTTACGAGATGCCGCCAGGTAAAGAACCACGGCCTCTCAATGGAGGCCATTGAGCGGCCGTGGAAGAACTATTTCGATTCAGTCACCTGAGGTTAATGCAAGTATGAAAGAACCTGTCCCACTTGAAGACAACGATATACCAATAAATTGGTTGTCAACGTATTTAGTGAAACAGCGCTAAAATATTTTTTTTTAAACACGCATCTCGTAAGATTTTGCTGCCGATAATAAATGGGAATATGATCATAGGAATAGCAGCGATTGCTTGCAGTAAGCAAACCTTGCGACGAAAAATAGACTATATAATTGTTGATAAAAGCAACTTTAGATGAGGTCATTCTGGGACATAATTTAAGGTCACTATTCCATAGGTATCATTTGTCCATTTTATCTTGCATTTTAATGTCAGCATGACGGCAGCGTCAGACAAACGCAACTAACGCCCAGTCAGAGAAATTGCAGGATAGCAGCTTCCGCTGTTGACAAATCATCGCCACTCTCCGCACAAACCGGCAAACAGGTGGTTGAGTCATGTAGGCAATGCTGAAATCCGATTGCCTAGTAGTGGACGCTTGAACACCCTGCCTGATTGTCACCCAACAAAAGTAGCCAGGGTAGAGTAAATGGACCCGAAATGGATAATGGATACTTAAGAATAGAACCCCAGTGGAGGTGTGGGAACTTCCGCAGTAGCCGCTCAAGCAGTAAAGAGTATATGAAGGATCGGTTGACCCAACTAATCTAGCGCGATTAGCATTGCTCCTAAACTTGACATGAAACGGCTACATTCGCTTGCTTTTTTCCCTCAAATTGTTACGGTAAGCCGTTTCTAGAAATAATTTAAGAAGGTCGAAAGCTGCTCTCGCGGCCAGTGGTGCGCCGCCGCCTCTCTGTGCCACATAAAAGTTTTACACACTAATTGTAATCAGGCTTGTAGCCTTCAGCCGACCTGATTAGGAACATATTTTTTTGTCATTTCTGACCGAATGGCTTCGCTGCTACTGAAAACGTTTTTTTTTTCTTTCAGCTAGGTACTTTCAGAAAGCAAAAGTTTGCACGCGAAAGCTCTAAAATGCCGATTTCTGCTACTTGTCGCCTGTTCCGCGGATGGGACCCCACATACTAGCATGGCGGTTGTTCACAACTCGTCCGCTAGATGGCGCCACATACACAAAATGTCAGCGCCCATGATAAAACGGTCTATACAGGACGTTCCACGTCTGCCACAATGGAAGAGGGTGGTGCTGGTGGACACATTCACGTTTTGGTAACGGGCAGCGTTAATACGCAAGAAGTAGAAGGCTAGACAGCCATCAATGTAGCTCGGTTGGTCAGAGCACCGGATGCAATTTTCGGAGGTAGTAGGCTCGGTTCTCACCATGTCTCCCAATCCTACCAACTGCGCTCGGATGAGCCGGCCGGGCTGCCAGTGTTATGAGCCTTAGGGATATGAACACTTGAGTTGCAGTGAGGTCGAGCGGGGAACCGGAGGCCTGTGTGCGTTGGATTCCTACGTAATAATAAAGTTGTTACCTCTGTTCCCGTTCTGGCGTTTTTTATTCTACCTTGTGTATAAACATACTTCACTCTAATTTGATTACAGCAAATATTCAGGTCAATACCAATAAAGTTTAAAAAAGAAATCTAGGTTTGCTTTGGCCGCTTCGATTGTAGGTTTCTTTCTGTGGTACACACACACACACACACACACACACACACACACACACAGACACACACACACACACACACACACACACACACACACACACACACACACACACACACACACACACACACACACACACACACACACACACACACACACACACACACACACACATATATATATATATATATATATATATATATATATATAGGCAGGGCTCCTGCCGAAACGTCGGCTACAAATAAACTTGGAAACAGTATGAAGCAATTTTTCACTTGTATGTAACCTCTAGCAACCAAGTACGTATATATATATATATATGTGGCATCGCTAATGATTTGTTGCACCATTTATCTGCTACCACTCCAACCCTCCGTTTACTAGAGCGGCAGTATTATAGCAGTGGCCCTATTGCAGCAGACAACTATTCACTGACGGCTTCGAAACAATGTTCGCACCAACCAAGCTTTAAATGAATTCTAGAATAACCAACTGACTTCATCAGAGAAATAACTGATGTTACCGACATTCTAGTGAAAATTAGGAAGAAGAAATGGGCATGGGCAGAACATGTAGTGCAAATAGAGGATAACCGATGGTCGCTTAAGGTAACAAACTGGATTCCAAGAAAAGTTAAGCGTAGCAAGGGGCGGCAGAAAGTTAGGTGGGCGGATGAGGTTAAGAAATTTGCGGGGGTCAGGTGGATGCAGCTAGCACAGGACCGGGTTAAGTAGAGAAATATGGAAGAGGCCTTCGCCCTGCAGTGGGTATAGTCAGGCTGATGATGATGATGATGAATCAACTGACGAACTTTCAACTTTTTCATGCGCCCAGAGACGTTGCAGAAGTACAAGTTCGAGAATGTGATGACCCTAGACAAGCCGTCGTGGGGTTACCGGCGCAACGCGCAGCTCAAGGACTTCGTTACCGAGCACGAACTGGTGGTCACTCTGGTGGAGACGGTCAGCTGCGGCGGCAACCTGCTCATCACTCTCGGTCCCACGCACGACGGACGCATCCCGATGGTGTTCGAGGAGCGGCTAACCATTCTGGGCAGCTGGCTAGCGCTGCACGGTGAAGCCGTATACAACAGCAAACCCTGGGCTGCCCAGAATGACTCCGCCTCCAGCGACGTCTGGTACGCTGGCATATTAAGGCGAAAGCCTTTAATAGCTAGCGAGTGCTGTCATGGACAAAATGTGTCCCGCTTTTGCGACGGCTCTGATTGGCCGAGGCGGGATGACGTCATAGAGGTCTCGACCAATAACAGAGTATTCGAGAATGCGTGCCTAATATGGCCATATGCCAGTCAATGATCAATGACAAATTAATGGCTGATTAGGTACTAATTAATGAATAATTAGGTAATTCATTAGGTAACAAGTAATGGTTATTTGATTAAATGTCCGCCTAATGCCTGACCATATAACCTGCTAAGAACTAATTATTTGACTGATTACTAATTAGTGTTAGTTGTGTAGCAGAAACTCAGGCTTTCGCCTTTCACTACTTTAGTCGATAAAGTCCCTTGTAACTTTTGAAAAAATATGCTCCAGCAGAGTCCGCATGAGAGCAACAATCTTGATCGTTTCTTTTTTTGTGTGTATTTCTTATCAAACTAAATTCCAAGGAAAAAAAGGAGGAGGTGCAGGAGTCTATCGACAAACAAGCTACCTCACTAATGCTTGGAACTGGCGCAGCAGAGATATGCGCTGTGTCAACCTTGCGTCTATAGCACCAACATCTTTTTATATATTCTGTTTTTTATATTTTCGTCGGTATGGTCAACGTGGGCGTACGCAAATGAACGAGTCATATGCGCCGACTAGAAATGGATAGGTTAACAAGCGCGATCCCTCTTGGGCACGCTCGAAGATCTTCACAAGCCATTCGACTGTTTTTACCGCCTCGGTCTTCTTTTACCTTTGATTCTCGTTTTCTTACTGTTAACACCTACGCCACTCATGTTGCGGACGGCTGCCTAACGCCTGCTTAGGTATTTTTCTTTGGATCTTTAATTATCAGAACATTCCCGTTAGGCGCTAGACCCTATTTCTCTGAGCTCACATCTCCTTCTACTTAATCCCTGTGATCTCCACCTGTTTGCACCCTCTTCCACTGACCTTTAATCCTCATCGTCAAAAACAAGATACCAATGCCGCAAAATCCGGGGCGATTGTTTGGCGGTGGTGCTGTAAAGAAAAATGTTGGAAGACTTTTGTCAATAATGCGCCGAGGGACATCCATCCGCATCTACACTCAATCCCTTAAGAAATCTTCAACTTTCAATTCGTGCAGCACCTACATGATCCCAAAGCATACGTTCTCGATAGCCCCCATTTGTCGGCTTTCGCTGTCCTTGCCCTTAGCCGCGATACTTAAGATTTACGCAATACCACCACCGTTATCAATTTTCCACTGTATTTCGCCTGACGTAAAAGTGACGTCAACACAATACTAAAGCAGCAAGCTCTCAATTTAGCACAATACAAGGTCGTGGGTCTTGTCGTCGGCCGGAGTGATAGCCTCCGCCACTCGCCGCACGCTCCAGCTGAGCATTGATTGCAATGTGCACGGAATAAGGATTCCTTGTCGCCTATGAGTCTATCGTCCCGTATTTCGAATTAACATTTGAAAGCCCCAGTCACGTTACTCACCAACCGGAAGAATGTCAGGGGCCTAAACTGATTAGGATGAAAAAATGAATAATGGGTCGAGAAATCTCCAGCATGACGGTGGAAGGCGGTAGCTGGCAGCTAACATGACCGTACAGTGATTGGGCGCAGGGTCGCCTCACGTTACGTTTGTTAGAAGCTGTCAACTCGAGCCTCTCCTTTCATATGGAAGAGGGACATCAGAATCAACTATCCAGGACCATTGCACTCTCTGTCAGACACTTTCCCCCATTCCGAGCAGGCACTTTCACGAGGCTTTGGTATGGTTTGTTTTGAAGGCTTAACGTCCCAAAGCGACTCGGGCTATCAGATATGCCGTAGTGAATGACTCCAAAAATTGTGAACACCGGGGGTTCTTTTATGTACACTGACATCGCACAGCACACGGACGTCACCCCGTTTTGCCTCCATCGAAACGCAGCCGCTGGCAGTCGCGGTCGCACTCGGGTGCTCTGGAACAGTTATCGGGCATCTTAACCACTGCACCACCGCTGTGAGACCGTTCATGGGGCTTGTTTAAAAGCGGACTTTATATGTCGGATGGTAGCTTAAGATATCGTGTCGTGCCGTTAAAGGCGCAGCTTAAGTGTTCCTAATTTTTTCAACTTTTCATCTGCTTCTTTAGATAGTCGCAAGTTAATTTTTATCCTACTTAATTTATTTATAATTAAAGCCAATCGGAGATATAGAGCTAAGTAAGTGAAAAACGAAATACACATGCATGCCACCCAGATTAATAGAGATATCCCCACAGCGCTGACGGACACGACGGAGACAAGAACACGACTTCAGTCGCATCTAGTTTTCCGAAAATTTTCATAAAATGATTGCTAATTTTGCAGCGTATCACATCAAATTTAATTTTGTGTTCTAAGCAGGTCCACGAATAAGCAGTGGTAATAAAAAGCGACTGCACCCCGCCGGGGTGGCGCAGTGAAAGATCGTAGTTGCCATGCCCCTTGGATGTATTTGTACCAATTCATGCAATAAAGAAGAAAAAAAAAGCCGGGGTGGCGCAGCGGTTACGGCGCTCGACTACTGTTCCCAAGGACGCGGGATCGAATCCCGGCCGCGGTGGCCGCTTTTTGATGGAGGCGAAATGCAAGGCTCCCGTGTGCTGTGCGATGTCAGTGCACGTTAAAGAAACCCAGGTGGTCGAAAATTTCCAGAGTCCTCCACTACGGCGTCTCTCATAGCCCGAGTCGCTTTGGGACGTTAAACCCCACCCAACCAACCAAACCAACCACAAAACGACTGCTTCGGAGATTTATTGGTGAACTAAATTTTGTGAGAAAGATATAAGCAAGAAATTCAAGAGGGAAATAAAACCTATGTTAATTTCTGTAGTCAGTTTACACGGGCATGAAGGTGCCAAAGTTATTTGTTCTGTGCGGGGGATCCTGAAATGAGTAGTGCTAAAAATATAACTTAGAAAAAAAGATGAAAATAAAAGGAAACAAGAGGTAATGCCGAAACAGGTGCATGAAAAGGATTGTTTAATTGCACTTGCTTCTCCCACTCCCACAAAATTATAAGTTCCTTAGACTAGAGGTGTATTCCATTGGGCTAAAATTAAAATTTCGGCTTCATTTGTTGTTTTGTCATAGGTTTGATACTCATGACAGTAGCGTGACACGAATTTATTTAGTGAATGAAAAATCACAGAAATCACAAGATAGTCTGTCCCACTGTCCACTTTGGCAGTCACCACTCTCCTTCAGGCTGCCTCATTCAACCAATACCGAAGCGCGGTCGCTGGTCGTACAAAAGTCTGAGTGCTTGCCACAGGTCATAAAAAGCTCCTGTGGCAAGATTCGTCCTCGAAACAAATTGGGAGGGCGAAATTGATGCATAATGCAAAGGGAACTCTCTCAACGCTAAACAGATGGGCTTCCTTACGGCGTGCTCTTGCGGTTGGAAGCGAACGGGAACCAATGACGACGAAAATATTCCAAGCGCATTGATAAAGGCTGGTAGCCTAATACGTGGGGTGAAAGGCTGCACGATGACTGGATATCTGCAGCAGTGGCCAGTGAAGCTGCCGTTTGCGTGCCACTCTAATTTCAAATCCTCCATAAGGCTGTCTTTGTTGCTCTCTCCTGGAACAGCGGAAAAACGCAGGACTCTCGAAAGTTCTTTTCCGACTTGGGGTTCGGATAATGATGCTTGAATGCTTATACTTTCCAGAGCTCTGCATGTCGAAAATTGCTTACCGCGAGCTCCGACTGGAATTCATCCTCTCGTTCGAAAGAAGCAGGTCAATCTTGATCGCAATTTACCATCCGCCGAAGGTCCTTATTTCCGCTGCGATGGTGCGCTTTAGATTGAATCTTCGCTTTCAGTTCCAGTAGCGGCTGGTTACGGTGAGCACTGTCCGCCGTTTCTTTTTCCCGCATCGTTTTCCACCCGCTGGGCTATGCTTCACTGATGCTTATAGAATCGAGCACTCATTTGTCGAAACTCGCAGGGATGCTCGTCAACGTCTTGTTTATCGTAGTCGCCCGTTAAACGGTCCTCAAATCAGCTCAAGGCAAAAAAAAAATAAATAAAATCCACAAACTACCTCGATAATGTGCAAAAACAAAAACAAACTCAATCGCCGAAAACAAAATCTTCTAGTCATAACTATCACCAATTACGATCGCTATATTGTTGAATGTGCACGGAAAGGACGAGTGGAGACCTAGCACAGGAACTGAACGGGATCGTATAGGACCTGCACACACGCACACGTGCAAACAGAAATGCAATACATCTGTATTAAACGAACACGATTGCTCTAGAGCGCACGCTGTATTGAATCCTGGTGAATGAACAGTGCGAAGGCAACTGAGGATAAAGCGGCAGTTTCCAGCGCCGACGGCACGTGCAATAGTCGCGGTGGTCGCGGCACGTGCACAGTCGCTAGTGCGTCAAATTCCCGCACGATACACAAAACTTATAATTATGACGACTAAGACAGCACTGCACTGAATTTCATCGAGGCAACAACGTAAACGCCGAGAGTAAGCACGACCAACTCCGCGCGGTCTGTAAACAGCAACTACGGCGCCGTTGTAAGCTGGCGCCTGAACAAGATGGTCTCCTGACTAAAAAAAAAAAAAACAGGCAATTTCCACCACACTTTTCACTCAGGGCATTACACGGGCGGGGCCTCTCTTGAGCTTCACTTCCTTCGTGCCGCTACCGCTTTCCCCGCGCTAGTGAAATGGAAAGCACCAGCCCAACGAGCATTGCAACGGAGTCAAGGGAACACTCTTTGCCATATGTCTATACGTTTTTCCAGAACACCGGCATTACCCACGGGGAGACGCTTGTTGGAATACGTGCACTCGCGCGCGTGGCGACTGCAAGCGCCAGTCACACAGATCAGTTAGCTGAGCCAAGACAGAAAAACGGTGCTCGTCTCTTTAAAGTGAGACGCGTGAATTTGATGAAAATCTTACGGTCAAACTCAAGAAAGCAAAAAAAAAAAATGTTTACAAAATAATTGAAAAAGGAAACTAGAGCAGCAGGGGTCAACGTACAAGCAATGTCGCATGATTCTGATGGAGGGGGAGGGGGGACTCGGCGTATTGATGGCTTTTGGGATTACTGGAGACAAAAAGTTTGAGAGCCCTACTCTTTAATCCTCCAGCGAAACCAGCCTCAAGGTCAGAAGCCCAGATAAGGAGAGAATTGCACGTGCTTGAATATTTTATTGAGAAAGCATTTGATGGTCCATGGCTGGCTGGCACAGAACGTGTAGACAGTCCGTGTCAGGAGAACGTGTTCGCATGAACTGTCAATCATTCGTTGTATATAATAGTACCAAATTTATTTGGTACCCTACGTAATTCGAGTGTGCCCAATTCAATGTTCGGCCTTCAAATTACGATCGACTCTCATCCCATATAATTGCACCCGTGGGCCCCCAAAATTGACATCGTCAGGATCTGTCCAAAGTGAATGTCTAACTGAGGCTAATTCGAATAGAGCCAATTTAGTGGTTACCTCTAACTTTGGAATGGTAAGCCCAAACGTTTAGCCCATGGAACCCCAAAATTTCACCTCGTCTGAATTTTACCAAAATCGATGTCTAACCAAATTTCAATCAGGCCAATTGAGTGAAGATCAGCGAACTTAAATGCCCCTCAACCTACTCCCGCCCATGAAATTTCGCCTCCTTGGATCTTCGAAACCTGACTTCATCCGAATTTGTTCAATTGGTATCTCACCTAATATGGGTATGACTAACGCAGTAGGGGCTTGCAAACTTAAGTGAGCCGACCCCAAACGCTGGCCACCCCTGTACAACCGAAGTTTGACTTCTAACATTAGCAAAATTGATATGCAACATAATCTGAGCATGGCCAACTCGATAATGACTCTGAAATTCTAGTAGGTCACCCAAAAATTATTTCCCTTGACCCCCAAAATTTGCCTTCGCTTGAATTTGACCACTTAAACGACGACCGAGTTACGAAACGGAGCAACGAAACGCAGGACTCATAACGGAGCGAGGCAAGGAACTCGAAATTCTTACGCATATCTTCACGTAAGCAGACGTAAGTGCCCTCTGGTGTTTTTTCAATTTTTAACGAAAATTGGCGAAATGAACCACATTCAAATCACCTGAATATAACTCGCCCAATTTTATAATTTAGTTGAAACTAGGTGGTGGTATGCAAGCTCCAAGTGTGACAAGCAATGAATTAGAAGTTTTGATCCGTTACCATTAGGAACACAATGAAAACACAACTACCTGGCATCGATGTCTGCACAAAAAAGGTGAAGGAAGCCTTATTATTCACTTGTAAAGGAGAAGAAAGGGATAGCAAACTAAGGAGTCGACAAATATGCTGGGAAAAAACGACTACGAATAGAAATGGAATAAGAATTGAATCAGACTAGGAATAGTGGCGGAATGGGAATCGTGTAGTGAGTGAAGTGCATCAGAGTAAAGAGTAGCACAGAATCACAATTGCAATAAAATGGCACGTGAAAAGAGAACGTTGTTGCAGTTCATAATTTGTTTTTCGCTTCCCATTTTCCATCAACGTCCCTCGCGCTTCTTCCCTGCAGAGCTCCTCTACACAATGCTTCGGTCAGTCACCAATGTTTCATAGAAAAGCTAATCGACGGAATTTTGGACAGTGATCATTCTGCGCAGAGGGTGAAGAATGGGCATCTAGGAAGATGATTACACTTGGCTGTCTGCGTAAAATTCACTGAACGTTAGCGAACTAAAAGCGATACTAACGCTCGATGCATCTTCCTTCACATTAGGGCGACGACAGACCCGTTACGGTGTAGGAACGCATCAGAAATATTAAGTAATAATCTGTTGAGAACATCAATATCTCTATCAAGAGTGCTCGCATCATACTTTCTAGCGGCGACAGACTCCCCATTTCAATTGGCTATGGCTGGTTGGTACGTGGCAAAATTTGTAATATTAATATTGAGGCGAAAGCCTTGGCTTTTGCGCACCTCGTACAGAAACTGTAATCGTAAACTCCTGTCGCACTGTCACTTAAATATCTTTCGTATCCAGCAGAAATCGCACAACTATCCTTCCAATTCCCACCCCGCTGGTGCGGGGCAGTGGTTTTGGCGCTCGACTACTGTTCCCAAGGGTGCGGGATCGAATCCCGGCCTCGGCGGCCGCTTTCTATGGAGGCGAAAAGCAATGCGCCCGTGTGCTGTGCGATGTCAGTGCACGTTAAAGAACCCCAGGTGGTAGAAATTTCCGGAGTCCTCCACTACAGCGTCTCTCATAGCCTGAGTCGCTTTGGGACGTTAAACCCCACAAACCAAACCAAACCAAATAAAACCCCACCCGAGATCGCACACAGTATTCTACGCCTGGCTCTTTTCTTTGTCTATAGCGTAAGGATGACAGTAGCGATGACAATGAAGCTTCTTGTAAAGCGAGGCACTGTTGCGTCCTGCTTTAACAATGCCCTCAAGAAATAATGTTTCCATAATGTTGGTGGCAGTTTTTCAATCCAGGCTGACAGACTCAATACTTCTGATTATACCCCTTCATAATCTCGCCTCTGTAGCTGAGGGGATGTAAAGGAAGTTTGAAATGAGGCACGTCCTCTAATAATAATAATAATAATAATAATAATAATAATAGTAATAATAATAATAATAATAATAATAATAATAATAATAATAATAATAATAATAATAATAATAATAATAATAATAATAATAATAATAATAATAATAATAATAATAATAATAATAATAATAATAATAATAAAATACTGCTGATTTCACAGGAAGGGAAAGGGTGTCACACTTGTTTATGTGGGCACCTGAAACGCACCGTAAGGGAAGGCTGGAAGGTGGGAGTGAAAGTGGATAGAGAGAAAGAGGAGCCTTAGTGGAGGGCCCTCGGAGTACTTTAGACCAGCTAGGGATATTTGACGTGCACGGACATCGCACATCACACGAATGCCTCTCCGTTTCACCTCCATCAAAACGCAGCCGCCGCGGTAGGGATCGAACCCGGGTACTCCGGCACAGTAGTCGGGTGTCTTACCATTAATTGCACCGCCCAAAACGAATGTGGCAGTCATTGTGTACCTTTATGCCGTGTTCTTACAACATGAAAAGCATAGAAAAAAAAGCAGGAGTGGACATTGTATGTTCGGCTCCGCAGCGATTGGGTACCATGTGCGCACGTGTAAATTCACCAGAAAAGCATGTAAAAACCGCCCCCGTGTGCAAGACGAAGCACGAAACAAGTTTGTACCTTAGATAAGGCAACATTGCCTTATCTCTCCCTCTGTCCTGTGTCAACTACTATGTTGGTCAAAGTAGTTGTAAAGAAGACAAAGAACGGAAAATGCTGCGGCATCGCCATCACCATCGCTTGGCTCCGGCGCCCATCTCTCGTGCTGAAGCTGTGCCCTGCGGCTGGCAATTCGACCCTGCTCTGCCCGAATTACTGGCAGCGCTAGACGTTCAAACGAACTATTAAATCCACATCTCACTTGGTGGAGGTCAATCTGAGGTTCCCTGTACCCATCTCGCCCTGGAACTTCGCAGCAGAACGTTGACTACACCAATGACGGAGCCGACTTCATTGCACCTACCTCCGCCCGTCACCTGCACAGGTGCGATTCGTCAACGGGACCCCGCTACCTTCAGTGGAAGCAGCGATGACGACGTCGACGATTGGCTGACCACTTACGAACGGGTCAGCCGTCACAATAACTGGGACGACAACCGTAAGCTCACCAATGTCATCTTTTACTTGAGCGACGTCGCTAATCTGTGGTTTAGAAACCACGAGTCGGACTTTACTACCTGGGCGAGTTTCAAGACGAAATTTTCTGATGTCTTTGGCCGCCCCGCCGTCCGAAAACTCCGCGCGGAACAGCGTCTTCGGTCGCGACTGCAGCTGCCCGGTGAAACGTTCACCAGTTACATTGAGGACATTGTTGATATGTGTCGTCGCGTTGACCCGACCATGACCGAGGCCGTTAAGATACGTCATGTCCTCATAGGAATTGATGACGGCGCTTTCAACATGCTCGTCGCCAAAGGCCCCACGACGGTCAAGGAAATCTACGACCTATGTCAAAGCTACGACGAACTCCGCAAGGAGCGTGTTTTGATTCGCCAGCCTCAAGCATCACTTGCTGGACTAGCCGCGGAGAGGGAGTCATCTAGCCTCTCTGAAAACATCAAGGCTTTTGTACGTCAGGAGGTCGCACGACAACTGTCCCTGCAGCCATATGTTAAGGAGTCGTCACCAACTGGCCTTGTTCCGGAGCTTCGCCGTGCAATCCAAAAGCATGTATCTGAAGTCCTCCCTAATTCTGTTCCTCAATCACCTCCGGTCGCACCCTCAATGCCGTTCCCCACGCCCACAATTTCATCGTCCGGCGTTGCGCCACTGAGCTATGCTCCAGCATTCGCGCCGGCTCCTCCCCAGGTATTGCGTCGCTCATATGCCGAAGTTACTTCAAGTCCACCTCCTGAGCCAGCATATGCCTATGCTTCGCCCCCTATGCGTTCGGCACCAACAGCGTTTGCTCCCCCCTTGCGTCAGACACCATCTCCATGGCGCACTGCAGACAACAGGCCTATTTGCTACCACTGCGGCATCCCTGGGCACACTACACGCTACTGCCGGCGCCGAATAAATATGGCCTTTGCTGCGCGGCCTGCGCCACCTTATTTGGCCCCCCAATTCCCCGTCCCATCGGGTCCTCCAACAGCATCCCCTGACCCTCCGGACTTCCTGCCTCGTCGTTCGCCATCACCACGTCGCCGCTCCATTTCGCCAATGCGCCGACGACCCGCTACTCAGCCGGAAAACTAACCGCCGCAGTTCGCGAGGCACGAACTGCGTATTCGACAGAATTTCAAAGTCCTCGTCTTAATCCCGCGAATGTTACTGCTGTCATCGTTGAAGGTGTTCATACTCTTGCGCTCGTCGACACCGGTGCCGCTGTATCAGTTATCAGCCAAAAACTCTGCCGCTCCCTCCGAAAAGTGACTACGCCTCTCGAGGGACTATCGCTTCGTACCGCATCCGCTCACAGTATACAGCCGACAGCTATCTGCACTGCTCGCGTCGTCATTGCTGCAGCCTTGTACATCATCGAATTCGTCGTTCTCCCCACATGTTCTCATGACGTCATTCTCGGCTGGGATTTCCTGTCCCAGCATCATGCTATCATTGACTGCGCCAGTCCTCAAGTAGAGCTCATTGAATCGAGTGATGCACCGTCTGATGCCCTGTTCCACGAGCCGTGTCCTCGTTTTGCGACCAAACTCCTCGTAGCTCATGACACAACCATCCCACCCGGAAGCGCTGTTCTGGTTCCCCTCACTGCCTCTTTTACCACCGCCGCGACAGTCCTCTTTGTGCCCTCTAACGTTGTCTGCCGCCGCCGCCACTTACCGCTGCCGTTTGCCGTCCTTGACATGAACAACGGCGCTAGCACACTTCTGGTAGCCAATCCTCTTGCGTCTCCCGCTATGTTGATCGAAGGGGAGTGCCTTGGCCGCATCGAGCCCGTGGACCTTCTGTTCGCCTTTGATGATGTGCCATTCCCTGTTTGCCAAGTTGACGCCTTGACCCCAACTCGTGTGGCTTCCGATCCGCTACAGCGGGACCTTTTTGACCATTCTGTGGACAGCGCTCTAGAGCCGCGCCACCGCGAGCAACTTCTTGACCTTCTACACCAATTCCGCTCCTCCTTCGACATCCCGCAATCTTCCTTGGGCCGCACGACGACCATTTCCCACCTCATCGACACTGGCGCTCATCCACCTCTCCATCAGCGGCCGTATCGTGTGTCGCCGACTGAGCGCCGTGTTATTGCCCAACAAGTCGATGACATGCTCCAACGCGGAGTAATTAGAGAATCCTGTAGCCCATGGTCGTCTCCTGTGGTCCTAGTTAAAAAGAAGGATGGCTCCATACGATTTTGTGTTGATTATCGCCGTCTCAACAAAATCACTCGTCGTGATGTGTACCCCCTCCCACGAATCGACGATGCCCTAGACTGCTTGCAAGGCGCAGAATTCTTTTCCTCACTCGATTTACGCTCCGGGTATTGGCAGGTGCCCATGGCAGAGGCGGATCGTCCTAAGACCGCCTTTATTACTCCAGACGGACTATACGAATTTAATGTTATGCCATTCGGACTCTGTAACGCCCCAGCCACATTTGAAAGAATGATGGACACTGTACTGCGCGGCCTGAAATGGAACATCTGTTTATGCTACCTTGATGATATCGTCGTCTTTTCAACCGACTTCCCGACCCACCTGACTCGACTTCGCCAGGTCTTCACCTGCCTAACCCGCGCCGGTCTTCAACTGAACCTCAAAAAGTGCCGCTTTGGTGCCCGCCAGCTCACAATACTCGGACATGTTGTGTGTAAAGATGGAGTTCTGCCTGATCCTGAGAAGCTGCGCGCCGTCGCTGACTTTCCGAAACCGACCACTTTGAAACAACTGCGAAGCTTCGTGGGCCTCTGCTCGTACTTTCGTCGTTTTGTTCGGAATTTCGCAACCATCATAGCCCCCCTTACACAGCTCTTGAAAGGCACCCCTAACCTCTCCTCATGGTCGCCAGCCTGCGATGATGCATTCGCGACACTGCGCAATGCTCTAACGTCACCGCCAATCCTTCGCCATTACGACCCTACTGCACCTACAGAACTTCACACCGATGCCAGTGGTGTCGGCCTCGGCGCCGTCCTCGCCCAGCGCAAGCCTGGCTTCTCCGAATACGTTGTCGCCTACGCCAGCCGTGCTCTCACCAAAGCCGAGTCCAACTACTCCGTTACCGAAAAGGAGTGCTTAGCAATCGTGTGGGCTGTAACGAAGTTCCGCCCTTACTTATACGGCCACTACTTCGAGGTAGTTACAGATCATCACGCTCTCTGCTGGCTCGCGTCTCTCAAGGATCCGTCTGGCCGTCTCGGGCGCTGGGCTCTCAGGCTTCAGGAATACGACATCCGTGTAGTGTACCGCTCTGGCCGCAAGCACTCTGACGCCGACGCTCTTTCTCGGTCACCGGTGTGCTCGCCTAACTCATCGTCCCCTGCTCAAACACTCTTGTCAGCACTCACCATTGAGGATATGCCTTTCGAGCAACGACAAGATCCTTGGGTTTCTAACCTGCTAGATATCCTTGGCACTACTTCCGCGGCTACGCATCCTCGGGCACTCCGCCGACAGGCCTCCCATTTCGCCATTCGGGAAGGCCTTCTCTACCGAAGGAACTACAACTCAGACGGCAGAACGTGGCTTCTTGTCATTCCGCGCTGGCCCTCTTCAGCCTTTACCGTGTCCAGCTCGCCCGTTTGATCGCGTGGGAATCGACCTCTATGGTCCACTACCATGCAGTGCCGCTGGTAATCGATGGGTCATCGTCGCCGTCGACCACCTGACCCGTTACGCCGAGACTGCTGCACTTCCCGCGGCGACAGCTCGAGAGGTAGCCCATTTTCTTTTGCACCACTTCATTCTTCGACACGGCGCCCCCCGCGAGCTACTGAGTGATAGAGGTCGTGTCTTTCTTTCCGAAGTAGTCCAAGAGCTCCTGTCGTCTTGTAAATCGATACATCGAGCTACAACTGCGTACCACCCGCAAACAAATGGCCTCACGGAGCGCTTCAACCGTACGCTTGGGGACATGCTCGCAATGTATGTTACATCTGAATCTGGAAGCTCAAACTGGGACCAAGTACTGCCATTCGTAACGTTCGCGTACAACACTGCCACCCAAGCAACAACTGGTTTTTCGCCCTTCTTCCTCTTATACGGCCGTGAACCATCATGTACTCTGGACACAATTTTGCCATACCATCCAGATGCCTCTGAGTACAGTGCTTTGTCAGACATTGTACAGAAGGCCGAGGAATGCCGTCAGCTAGCTCGCACGTTTACCTCCAACACTCAAGGCTATCGCAAAGATCAGCATGATACCGATACTCCTGCTCCCACGTTCCAGGCCGACAGCTTCGTTTGGCTATGCGTTCCTGCCACCAACAAACTAGACACCAAATACCACGGACCTTATCGCGTCTTGGAACGCACATCCCCTGTGAACTACGTAATCGAGCCAGTCACCCCTTCTTCCGACCACCGCCGTCGCGGCCGCGAGATTGTCCACGTTAGCCGCCTCAAGCCATATTACAACCCTCTGGTCGTCTCTTCTCCCTGAGTCGCCAGGATGGCGACTTCTTCACGTGGGGGAAATGTAAAGAAGACAAAGAACGGAAAATGCTGCGGCATCGCCATCACCATCGCTTGGCTCCGGCGCCCATCTCTCGTGCTGAAGCTGTGCCCTGCGGCTGGCAATTCGACCCTGCTCTGCCCGAATTACTGGCAGCGCTAGACGTTCAAACGAACTATTAAATCCACATCTCATAGTCGTTATTTTAGGGACAGACTAAGGGAACACTGCAATAATGTAAAAACTGCTGCTCGCAATATCGAGATTCATAGCCGCGATTTAACTTGTCATCCGCTTCTCGAGGAGTGTGAAGTTGTACCATATCATAAAGACACGGCCATCACAGAGATCAACGAGGCTTCAGAGATTGCAAAGCTAAGTCCGGCATGCGTTACCACTCTGTCCTGCCATATAAAAAAAAAGAACAGTTGCTTGTATATTACTATAATTTATTATCTTGTGAATGGTCAGAGCGGTTGTTATGTTTTCCCGTGTTTTTTTCCTTTCTGGTTTATCAGGTCAGTAGCGATGACAATAACGATGCATTTAGGTGATGAAGATATTGATGATAGTAGTGGTAATGATGATAGCAGTAGCGATGACAATGACGTGCAGTTAATAATAAAGACTATTTTAGCGATTAAAGTGACGGTGCAAATAGATAATAATTATAATGCTATTGGCAATAATAATGATGATGAATATGGTACTGATGATAATGACGATGCAGTTAGTGAAAACAGGCCTGTAAAGCCGCTTTCGCCATTTCCGCCCTGAAGCAGACATAAGTGCAGTCCGTAAATTTTTATTTTAGGACTCGAAAAAGATAGAAAATTAAATTTCGCTCTGGCCTTACGCATATTTTAACGGTAGCAGCGTCAATTAACCTCGGTACTGTTCCTTGTCTATCTGGTTTTAATGTTTTAGGTACACCACATCGGACTTCCCCCCACCACCGCCTCCACCCCCGATCGCCGAGCCAACTCAAGGACCTGAGCAGCTGGACAGCCTCTTCCGACCCAAGGCGGGTCCTTCTCCGACGATCCCACCTCCGCCGCCGCAACCGGACAGGGGCCCCGTGGTTTACGCATTCCTGTTGCAATGGCCCACGAGCGGATTCTTGCGGCTCGGCTCACTGCTCGTCAACCAGAACACACACTTCTCCCTCGTTGGACACACCCCACGCCTCACATGGAAGCTAGTTGGTCAGCTGGTGCTCGTGGACCTGCCCCCTCCGCCGATCAACATCGCGACCCGGGTCGGAGTGTGGGTGCTGCGGATAACGAACGTTGAGGCCGCGCCGATACCAGGAACTTACTAGATGTATTGTTCCCCACTTAGTCTAAGCTTCTTCAGTGCCTGCGTTTCGCTCCTCAAAAAGCCCATAACACTGTGTTATTCAAATAAGATTTGTTTACGTAAACGTCTGCTCTATATCGCAATACATCCCCAGTAGCGAAAGTCCCAGTGCGGTTCTAGTGTCCAGTACATTGCACACTCATGTGCAGAGATGTAGCAGCATAGTATGTGCCCACGTCGGCAAAACATTTAGAGGAGATGGCTGCGGCTATCTCCGAAAATTGCAATACGCTGCTAATGGAGCGCTGCTTTTCGCTGAAGCGCGGACCAGCGAAAGCTACTAAAGAAAGTTAGTGAAGCTGCCTTAAGAGTCTAAGGCGACAGTGTAAGAATTAACGTTGATGCTACAGTTGTCTATAATTGCAGCAAAGTGACGTCGCTATTGTTTCTTTTTATTAGGTGATTGCCAGAAAATGGCTTTATGTGGAACGTCTTAGCTAATGACGCCTTTGTTTAAGGATCCCTTGTTTTCCTCCACCATAGGGTTTCAAATGTTTTCGCGGTGAAAACCTGATGGCGAAAAACTTGGTGTGCATTTAAATCAAGTCAGTGATATTTTTCATGAAGTGGTGGTCACATCGGTGTGATACACAGACTTTTGAAGGGTTTTGTACGATTTGGAGTGACAAAATAAAATTATAAACACCCTTCAAGCAAAAACCTTCAAATATTCATGTATTTTATAGTGAAACACAAAGCCGTACAAAATAATTCAGTTTATTCAATTCCCCTATTATCTCCGCATAATTTTTTTATTTCGCATCCTTTTTTTTTTCGAAATATGTACCAACTCGCCCAGCCTTCTACGTTTCTTGTCCTCGTTGTCCAGGAACCACGAAACTCAAAGCTGAGGCTTACCTTTTGGGAATTTCTTGCAGTGGAAGACGCTACGGTTTCAGCGGACATGCCCTCTCATTAAAAGCAGTTTAACGCTACCGCTTACGGCTACCATCTACCGCTACCGCACGAGTGTCAGTACGCATGCGCAGATCACCCCGAAAGCGACAAATGGCGTACGTCCCTGTCAAATTCCAGCGGACTCCGCATACAGGGACCAATCAGCACGTGCTGTGCTGACAGAGCGTGGTAGCGGTAGACGGCCTCGGTTAGCGACAGCGGTAATGTAAAAGTTTCTGTTAGCTTCATTGGGAAATATCTAGACCGGCAAAAGCCTGCGGAAAACTTAACGGCACGGAAAGGAACAGAGCCTTGGTTTATACCTGCATACAGGGAGAAAACATACCGCTTACGCATACGGAAAACAGACGCGCTCCTGACGGTGTGGTTGCTTTCATTGTTTCAGCTCGATTTCACGCAGTTTCAGCCTAGTAAGTCAAGAGTCAAGTAAGTAAGAGTCGAGTAGCGCCAGCCTTTATATACGCCCAGGTAGCCACCTTAATTACTGCACCGACAAAAAGACTGCGGATGCACTAGCCATCATCGCATGAAAAGGTGCACATACTGATATGTTTTCTGCAAAGGTGATATGCTCTGTCCCGTGGCAGTTCTTAGAGGCAGCAGCAGCAAGTTAGCAATGGTTCCGCAGTCTTAAAAATTGCAATCGCTTAACGAAGTTCAAGATACCGTTTTTGCCTCGTGTTCATAATTATTTCAATAATTAAAGAACACGCACCTGTGGAGCCCGAACACTAAGCAGAAAATTGCCCATTCTTATAAAAGAAAGGAATAAATATTCGCATGTGCCGATCAAAACGATCTTCCTGATATACGTTCTTGCAAAGATATTTCTCATGACTGGTCGTTCCCACAATGTACAGGGTCATCCACTTCTAGCTATAACACGACCACTGCTTTCAAAGCAACATTGCGTCCGATGCAGGCACATATCGGTCCGAAGTGATGCAAACACACAGGGACATAAAGGTAGGGCTTCGCATGGCCTGCCACTTAGCTTTATTGCCTGGCCTGGTCGGACGCAATGGCATGTTGAGAGCAGTGACCGTGTTGCAGTTAAAAGTGGACGAGGCTGTAAAGAAAGATTTGGTTGTCGTTGACTCCAGCACTTTTGAAGCGAGAGCTTCACAACGCCACCTCAAGCCAAGGTTAGCGACGGATCACAGTTAACCTGCAGCGAGCCAAAAGATAAAGAAAAAACTCTGTATCCACCGGAAGTAGAACGACCAGCATTCCGATCTCCAGCCGAGCGCACAAACCTCTACTCTATGCTGCGCTCTTGAGAAACATCCTAATTCTCTTTGCCCTGCGTGCGGGTGATAGTAGCGATTACAGTGACGATGCAGTTAGTGATAACAATGATAGTAGCGATGACAATAACTGCGCATTTAGTTGATAATGTTAGTACCAATAGTGATGATGATAGTTTGTGAAAACAGGCCTATAAATTGGCTTTTGCCATTTCCGCACTTAAGCAGACTTAAGCGCTGTCCTTTAATTTTTCTCTTATGCTCAAGCATGTTTCACCGCGAAAAGACTTAATTGGTGAATAAAAGCCCCATCTGGAGGGTATGACCGAAAGATGTGTGTATCTGATAGCTACCTCCATCGGTCGCATAGGTCTGTCATGAATATGAGCTGTGCATGGCCTGTGCTACCCTGTCTCCTCTAGGCCTCAGATCATCCTTATGAATGAATGAATGAATGAATGAATGAATGAATGAATGAATGAATGAATGAATGAATGAATGAATGAATGAATGAATGAATGAATGAATGGCCTGTGCTGCAACTAGGCTTTTCAACCAAGAGAGGGACGCGCACAGGTAGAACGCCCATAAGAGAAAGGCGAATTGACGACCATAATTTGTTGTAGAAATAAGGCTGTAGCACACCTCTTATGTGTATTGTGTTTGGGTGCCCTTCGCGGTAATTTTACTATGTCTGTAGTTAGGGATTTGCCTTTCTGACAGAGACAGAAGGTAAGCAAATTTGTTCTCTTGCAGACTTCATTTGCTATAGGTTGTAGCTAGCGAAAGAGCTTGTGTTGCAGGAGTTCTACTCCACTCGTACATATACAATCAAACGTATCATTGGTTTGTTTCTTCCAGTGCACGTTAAAGAACCCCAGGTGGTCGAAATTTACGGAATCGGTCACTACGGCGTCTCTCATAGCCTAAGTCGCTTTGGAACGTAAACCTCACAAACCAATCATTGTTTCTTCAATACTGGTATTTGTGGGAAGTAGAGGCTGATGTTGTGCCTCATACAACATGACAATAATTTACGTCTCAGGAAACCGGTACAATATCACAAGGTTAGTTGATATGCACAAGAAGAACGGGTTTCTTTTTAGATATAATATTTGGGGAGCTCAGTTTCAGAAGTTGATTCCACGTGAGGGCCCGACAGCAATGTGCCTGTAAAGTATACACTCTATACTTCTACACAGGAAAATGTTTTCATCCCATGTGGGATACAACAATGCGCTAATAAACGGCACACGTGTCTCTTGTTATAAGTAAGAATAAAATACATCCATTTTCCTTTCTTTTTTTAAACTAAATTCACTTCTTGCGTCAAGAGCGTAAAAATAAAACCAGATGACCTCTGAATCCGTAGCCTTATGTCAAATCCCTCTGTTACGATCACTGGCTTAAGTAATTAAACCGCCATTAAAAACGCTGTATATTAAAGTAAGAAAATTAACAAATGCGTTTCTTGTTGCATAATTGAATCACTTTTTGTCGCCTGCACGGACTATTGAAACAACTTTCTTTCCGCTTAAACTGCCGTGGGCGTATTGAAAATTTCAGGCGTGAAGGGTAGCTACTTGGTTTGTGCAATGATTTTTCTCCATACCTGTGCTGAATCATTGCTACTTAACACGTGCGTGCTTAAATCAAAGTAAAATAGAAGATCCATAGTTTTACCGATTTGAGCTACAACTCGTCCAGTTCTCGAGTCAGGCTGTGTGAGAGGTGCCTAAGCAATTTCTTTTAACGGTCGCTGTAATGGCTAAGCGAAAGCCCCGTCGGTCGTTGCACTCAGAAATTGAAGAACACTTGTCCGGTGAATCCATGTGCTGAGGTTGCTCTTCCGAAAGCTATTTTAAGCCTCCCTTTATTTTTAGTCCCCCGACTTTGTAGCGTCTGCTGAGAGAGGTTGAAGCAGGAATTAAGTTTCGAAGCATTGTGAGTTAAAAGACCGAAATCATCCCGTACAACAACCTTGCATCTTACGCAAGTGCGGCTTCAATAAAATAACAAAAAAAAAGCTTTTTTCTTTTTTCAGACGAAGCGAAAGAAATTGTTGCGCAGAACGCTTTTGCATGACTTGCTTCTAGGGGCTACTTATTTATGGCACGCATTTGAGCGGTCTTTGGGTAAAACTAGACAGTATGGCGCAATTTCTTGGCTGGCCGAATTAAGTCAGATTCAAAGAGAGTAAAAGCGATTTTCGCTTGCAAAAAGACTTTGGAGGTAATCAGACACCTCTTATGTGCGGTAAGGCGAAAGCCGTTAAGCGACTCCTTGTATTTATTTGCTGCTACCCATTTGCAACATTTGAACTCATTTGCCGCGTTCGACCTCATTTGTTTCTTTTTCTTTGCCCCAAAATGACCTCAATTATAGGCCCTTTGGTGATCGTAAGTGGTAATGAGGCTTAATTACAAGTTTTGTAATTGCAACGCGGCACAAATCTGGTGATTTTTACTCATTTTGTGAGCTCGAAATGCCTAGACGTCTTTCCTCCGGATTTGACGTTGTCATCCAAGTTTCTTAGTTTCTTGATCCAAATATTGGTTCTTCAGTGACCGTAAGTATTAAATCCTCTTAATTACACGTTCTTAATCAAATTCGGCACAAATCCGGCGCTTCTAACCGAATTTTGACAATTTTTATATTATTTTGACGTTCGAGCTGAGCTGTTTCTACGTCCGCCGACTAAAATGAAGTCCGGTGCTATTTCGACGAAAATTTGACAATGTGGCTGCCATTAATAATTGCTGTATAGTTATCAAACTTGACTTCTAAACTTATTTTGTCCTCCTCTATCTCATATAATCATTTGTTTGGTCCTATATTCTTCCAATCGCTAACAGGGGTGGGCACCGGGTGCAGACACACACTTTATTCACACACCTATGAATCTAGAAAGGCTTTCACCCCAAAAGGCAAAAGGTCAAAAGACACAAACTTGAACTAAAGCTGAAAATAAGGAGACCTATGCATCCACATAGGGTGCTGCGGTTCTACTCAACATTTCTTTAGAGCTCACTTGCTCATCCTTCTGCCATAACATTATGATGAGATCAGATAACGTTGATGTCATGAAACCAGTGCAAATCTTTTATCGCTAAATTGACTTGCAAGAAGCTGGCGCTTAGACCAGTATAATGCCTGGATTTCAGAAAGCATAACCATTTTCTGAAACTCTTCAGGCCACATGGTTTCCCTTAAGCCGCATAGGAAGTTACCTATGGCTCATCTGAAGCGTCACATGTATTTAGGAGACAACACGTGTACGCCTTTCAATGCCATTTTTTCTTCAACCCATTGCGCTGGCTGAACTATCAGGCACGTGGCTTCGATTCAGCCATGGCGGCTGTGGTTCATTTCAGGCGAAATGCACTGTGCGATTTCAATGCAACATAAAACTCGCCAGGTGGTCCAAATTACCGGAGCCTTTAGCTGCGGCGTCTATCATGGCCGATGTTTAGTTAGGACGTTAAACCTTACACACACAAACCATACCGTACCATACGATGCCATACCATACCATACAACTCCATGCCATACCATGCCTGCCATACTATACCACACCATGTGATGCCATACCATAATATACCATACCATATCATGCCATACCATACCATGCCATACCATACCATGCCATACCATACCCTACCCTACCATACCATACTTGATTATACCATACCTTGCCATACCATACCATACCATACCATACCATACCATACCATACCATACCATACCATAGTATGCTATTCCATAATATACCATACCATACCATACCATACCAAATCATAGCATGCCATGCCATGCCATGTCATACCATACCATACCATACCATACCATACCATACCAGTAGAATACCATGCTATTTCGCAATACTTTGGAAAGACTTAATTGCTGCACTGTGCTTCTGAAAGGAAAACTGTATGTGATCCGGAGGGTGTATGAACCAACATACCATACCAATAGCATACCAGGCTATTTTGGAATTTCTTCGGGAATGTCGTAATTGCTGCGCTGTGCTTCTAAAAGTAAAACTATAAGTTATCCGGAGGGCCGATGAAGCAATACATTCGGCCGAAAATAAAATGCGAAGGTCGCAAATGAAAAGCTCTTATAGAAGAAAAAGTGGTAAGTTATAAAAATACACAAGCGCCCCATTGGGTACATGAGAGAGTCTTTGAAAGAATCACTATGCCCGCGAGGAACGCGCAAATGCTGCGTAATGTGCGCCACTAACTGGATTTTGAGGCAGAGGATAGTAATCGGCAGCGACTTCGTGTAGGCTTTTCCTCTCTCTCAAATAAACACCCTAACATATTTGATTCTCCTCAACAATATTTGAAACTTAGAACCTTCAATAGAAAGTGCAGTAAAGACACAAACGAAATGGTATAGGTAAGCCTTTTGTATCATCTTCCGTGTGGAGACTGGCCAGACAATAGTTTCACGCAAACAGTACTTCCTATTACTCAAGTTAGCCGTCATTCTTGAAACATTCGAGAAATCAAGGGAAAAAGTGTGAAGGACATGAATTTCAACAAGATCACCACACGAGCAGAATAAAGGAACGAAATAGTTCACTCTGTGTAAAATTTTAAATTACTCTGGCTCTCGGCGAAATCGTTTTCGAGGTCAATACACTGTTGCCTGGGACTTGTGCGACGACATGCGATGACGACGACCTCGCATGTGACGTCAGTAGGCCCGCGATGATAGAATTCGCGAAATGGTGGCGCTATATGCACGGGGAATAATAGCTCGATATGTGATGCCACTGCGGTGAGCAGCAGCAGTAGAAAGCAGAAATTTCAACACGGCTAATTTCCGGGAAATCATCGCACGAACGCAACGTCCGCCAATCACCTCCCCCCATTAGCGCAACTCGATGTTGTGCACATCGCTTGAATTACATTTTCTTTTTCGTCGCTCTTTAGGGAGGTAGTGTTCCGACTCTTTCCACGTTTTGCGTATCATTCCTCTTCTCATTAGCGAGGCTCCCGCTGTTCCCCTCAACATCCGGCGATTAGAGAGTTGATGCCGAATCCAAAGACGGTCGTCACCCCCTGCTGACTATCGGCGAATGACTTCTGGTTTTCAGAGCGTAAAAGTCACAACGGCCATTGACGGTTTCGGCTCGGTCACATCCGTCCATGGCCTTCCTTTGAGCCCCTTGCGTTGAACTCGAATTTCGCTCGTCCTGCCGAAAGGTGTTGACGTTCGCGAACGCTGACACCGACCGAAAGAGTCGGTCGCTGTTACGACACAAGGTGGGAGTCGGTCATCGCACCTTGAAAGACGCAGCTAGGTTTGTGCCCCTGGCCACTGCGTTGTGTGTTCTTGGAATAAGTTTTAAAATTTGCTTATAATTTCTTTGCTCTTTATGCAAGTTTCTGATATGCGTTTTCATAAAAAAATAGTGTTCAGTCATATTGCATTACAAATGTATGAGGGCGATGTTGGGACATTCACTTCGTTCAACCCAACTCCTCGACCTTAAATAAAGCAGGGTGTCTAAGCTAACTTTATTCAAGGGTTAAGAAATGAAACATTTGAAGTGGGCCAGAGAAACCACTGTATACAGCTGCCAGCCATCTGGCGCACAACAGGAATTACTTTTGCAATTAACAAATTAGTTATAAGAATATTTTTCTAATTTCCTAATAATTGTTTTTAGACAATAAATGGACTTGCAGAAATAAAAGCACCTTCCAAACTACCTTTTCATCTATTTCCGATAAAGAAACCCACACGTGTATCGTTTTTCCAAGTTCTAAAGGAAGCCCACGAAATAAAAAATTAATATCACCTGACGGGCGCATTCGTGCGCCATGATTGTGCTGCTCTCAACGTAGGTTTCAGTGAACGAAATAAGTTGCGGCCTTGGCTCTACGACACTTTTGCAGCGACAGGCCGATATGAAGATGATATCCTCAGTCAAAATGGCACATACCCACGTCAGGGGATTGGCCTGAGTAGATTGCAGGTACTAAATGCAAACAGTCAAGGAGGGGAGTATTTAGATAAGTATGGGTGTTTAACAATGATTTATAAAAAATAAAAAGGAAAAGAAAAAGCAACAAAATCTCAACTGTCATAGGAATCTGCCTGATGAAGTTATGGAATCATGAACAGAATTGCACACTGATTTCAAGGCATATCCCGCGACGCTTGCCTCGAGAACAGGAATGGTTAGAGGAAGCCCTAATGTAGAAAGGGAAGTCGCTAAGTAAATGTTACGGATAGATGCGAACTGCCGGCAGAAGAGGAAAAAATGGTATATCGATTCAGTTTCTCTACAAGACTCGCAAAGATTAGTAACGGATGGATCCAAACGACATAAATACAGATTTAGTTGCGGTATTCTGTAGCACAAGAGAGTCATAGACACATCGCTGAATTTAAGTAGATGGTATTAGGTATGGTAGCGAAATACATTAGGTAGCGAATTACATTAGGTAGCGAAATACTGGAAGTAGTAGGCGAATATGTTTACTTAGGACAGGTAGTAACCGCAGATCCGGACCATGAAAAGGAAATAACAAGAAGAATAAGATTGGGATGGAGCGCATTTGGCAAGCACTCGCAGATTATGACTAGCAGCTTACCGGTATCGCTCAAGAGGAAAGTATACAACAGTTCCATCTTGCCTGTACTCACCTATGGGGCTGAAACATGGAGGCTAACCAAGAGAGTTCTACTTAAGTTGAGGACAACCCAGAGGGCAATGTAACGAAAAATGGTAGGGGTAACATTAAGAGATAGAAAGCGTGCAGAGTGGATCAGAGAAATAACTCAAGTTACCGATATTCTAGTGGAAATTAAGAAGAAGAAATGGACATGGGCAGGACATGTAGTGCGAGAGAGGATAACCGATGGTCGCTGAGGGCAACAAACTGGATTCCAAGGGAAGGAAAGCGTAGCAGGGGGCGGCAGAATGTTAGGTGGGCGGATGAGATTAAGAAGTTCGCAGGGGTCAAGTGGATGCAGCTAGCACAGAACCGGGTTAAGTGGAGAACTGGCGGCTGCTGCTGCTGCTGCTGCTGCTGCTGCTGCTGCTGCTGCTGCTGCTGCTGCTGCTGCTGCTGCTGCTGCTGCTGCTGCTGCTGCTGCTGCTGCTGCTGCTGCTGCTGCTGCTGCTGCTGCTGCTGCTGCTGCTGCTGCTGCTGCTGCTGCTGCTGCTGCTGCTGCTGCTGCTGCTGCTGCTGCTGCTGCTGCTGCTGCTGCTGCTGCTGCTGCTGCTGCTGCTGCTGCTGCTGCTGCTGCTGCTGCTGCTGCTGCTGCTGCTGCTGCTGCTGCTGCTGCTGCTGCTGCTGCTGCTGCTGCTGCTGCTGCTGCTGCTGCTGCTGCTGCTGCTGCTGCTGCTGCTGCTGCTGCTGCTGCTGCTGCTGCTGCTGCTGCTGCTGCTGCTGCTGCTGCTGCTGCTGCTGCTGCTGCTGCTGCTGCTGCTGCTGCTGCTGCTGCTGCTGCTGCTGCTGCTGCTGCTGCTGCTGCTGCTGCTGCTGCTGCTGCTGCTGCTGCTGCTGCTGCTGCTGCTGCTGCTGCTGCTGCTGCTGCTGCTGCTGCTGCTGCTGCTGCTGCTGCTGCTGCTGCTGCTGCTGCTGCTGCTGCTGCTGCTGCTGCTGCTGCTGCTGCTGCTGCTGCTGCTGCTGCTGCTGCTGCTGCTGCTGCTGCTGCTGCTGCTGCTGCTGCTGCTGCTGCTGCTGCTGCTGCTGCTGCTGCTGCTGCTGCTGCTGCTGCTGCTGCTGCTGCTGCTGCTGCTGCTGCTGCTGCTGCTGCTGCTGCTGCTGCTGCTGCTGCTGCTGCTGCTGCTGCTGCTGCTGCTGCTGCTGCTGCTGCTGCTGCTGCTGCTGCTGCTGCTGCTGCTGCTGCTGCTGCTGCTGCTGCTGCTGCTGCTGCTGCTGCTGCTGCTGCTGCTGCTGCTGCTGCTGCTGCTGCTGCTGCTGCTGCTGCTGCTGCTGCTGCTGCTGCTGCTGCTGCTGCTGCTGCTGCTGCTGCTGCTGCTGCTGCTGCTGCTGCTGCTGCTGCTGCTGCTGCTGCTGCTGCTGCTGCTGCTGCTGCTGCTGCTGCTGCTGCTGCTGCTGCTGCTGCTGCTGCTGCTGCTGCTGCTGCTGCTGCTGCTGCTGCTGCTGCTGCTGCTGCTGCTGCTGCTGCTGCTGCTGCTGCTGCTGCTGCTGCTGCTGCTGCTGCTGCTGCTGCTGCTGCTGCTGCTGCTGCTGCTGCTGCTGCTGCTGCTGCTGCTGCTGCTGCTGCTGCTGCTGCTGCTGCTGCTGCTGCTGCTGCTGCTGCTGCTGCTGCTGCTGCTGCTGCTGCTGCTGCTGCTGCTGCTGCTGCTGCTGCTGCTGCTGCTGCTGCTGCTGCTGCTGCTGCTGCTGCTGCTGCTGCTGCTGCTGCTGCTGCTGCTGCTGCTGCTGCTGCTGCTGCTGCTGCTGCTGCTGCTGCTGCTGCTGCTGCTGCTGCTGCTGCTGCTGCTGCTGCTGCTGCTGCTGCTGCTGCTGCTGCTGCTGCTGCTGCTGCTGCTGCTGCTGCTGCTGCTGCTGCTGCTGCTGCTGCTGCTGCTGCTGCTGCTGCTGCTGCTGCTGCTGCTGCTGCTGCTGCTGCTGCTGCTGCTGCTGCTGCTGCTGCTGCTGCTGCTGCTGCTGCTGCTGCTGCTGCTGCTGCTGCTGCTGCTGCTGCTGCTGCTGCTGCTGCTGCTGCTGCTGCTGCTGCTGCTGCTGCTGCTGCTGCTGCTGCTGCTGCTGCTGCTGCTGCTGCTGCTGCTGCTGCTGCTGCTGCTGCTGCTGCTGCTGCTGCTGCTGCTGCTGCTGCTGCTGCTGCTGCTGCTGCTGCTGCTGCTGCTGCTGCTGCTGCTGCTGCTGCTGCTGCTGCTGCTGCTGCTGCTGCTGCTGCTGCTGCTGCTGCTGCTGCTGCTGCTGCTGCTGCTGCTGCTGCTGCTGCTGCTGCTGCTGCTGCTGCTGCTGCTGCTGCTGCTGCTGCTGCTGCTGCTGCTGCTGCTGCTGCTGCTGCTGCTGCTGCTGCTGCTGCTGCTGCTGCTGCTGCTGCTGCTGCTGCTGCTGCTGCTGCTGCTGCTGCTGCTGCTGCTGCTGCTGCTGCTGCTGCTGCTGCTGCTGCTGCTGCTGCTGCTGCTGCTGCTGCTGCTGATGATGATGATGATGATGATGATGATGATGATGATGATGATGATGATGATGATGATTAGGTATGGGGCGGGGGCTCGGAACAAGAGGTCAATCAAGGTCGGACTTCGCTACAAAATCTGCCCTAGCTCTCATTAGATGTAATGCCACAGTGACCAGGGACCCAGTGAAAACGTACTTCTGGAATATGAGGGGGAAACAAAAGTAAAGGGAATGACAAAGCGGAGTTTACTTCGTATGTTCGAGCGCTGCCAACACATATAGGCTGTCAAAAAGCAAATTAACCTTAGAGATATTACTTGGAATCTTTATTAAGGGCAGCTTAATGGCCAGAAACTCAGCAACAAAAATAGGTGTATAATCAGAGACCCGAAATGAATAACTCCATTCAAGAGCGTGGGAGTATATGCAAATAGCTGCTTTTTCATTCTGCTGGAAGGCATCTGTAAAAATGCCAACATGGTTCGGACAATTCTCTAGATAACCCTGTTTAAGGTCATTAAACACATTGGCAGAAAAATCCCTGGGAGGGTGCTATCAAGTGAGGCTACAGTACCGTGCAGCGGTTTCGACAGCAGGGAATTAGTAAACACAACCTGAGGGAGCTTATAAATAGGTCAAATATTGTCAGAGAAGTAGGATGGGATCGAAGTAAAATATGGGGTTAACCAATCCAGGGCAGTCTCCAACGACGGTAAGAACGTTCGCACAGTGAAAAGCTAAAACCGCAAATTTAGTTTAGGTATCTGAGCTTCCAAATACAGCATAGCATTAGCCACTGATTTGGGTAGACCTAAGCACAGGCGCAGAGCTCGTCGTTAGATATGTTTGCGGTAGTTTTTTAGTCCGCTTCAGGCAGTCGGCGTATGCGATGGTGCAGTCCGCAGCGAGCTCACCGCGCTGGCCGCAACAATCGCCAACATATCAGTGTACCGCTGGGACTTGGCTGTCGAGTCACGGCTGCAGCTAATTTCGTTCACTCAAACCACGATTGAAACCACAACAATCGTGGCGCATGAATGCGTTAGTCACGTGATACTTTTTTGTATTTCGCGGGCTTTCTTTCGTACTTGGAAAAATGATAAACGTGAGGTTTTCTTCACCGAAAATAAATGGAATGGGGTTTCAGAAGATGCTCTCCAACTTTGCGAATCACACTTATTGTCTAAAAACAAAACTTAGTAAATTTCAACTTTTATTTTAATTACTGATTAGTTTTTTGCAAAATAAAGAAATTCTTATGGTTCGCCAGATGGCTGGCAGCGGTATACAAGTGGTTTCTTTGGCCTATCTCAAATGTTTTGTTAACCCTTCGCTGAAGTTAGCTTGGAGGCCCGGTATAATGTAACCGGTATCATTGATCAACTACTTGAACGCGTAAGCTGCTTATAATGCAGTGGCCTCAAGGCCGAATATGCTCTTTAAAAATCCGCAGCTGTGGCTGGTGTTGGTGGGCGTTTCAGACTGGAAACGTGGGAAACGGGCACAAAGCATGGTTCCATGTCGCGTGCTTCTTTCTTGCCCTTGTCTTTTCTGACGCTAACATATTCCCTACACCCCTTCCCCTTCTTTTACCTAAACATAAAGCACAGCTGTATTGCGTTTAATACCCACGAAAATAAGACAAATAGCTCTTAGCAAATACTTAAGTTTAGAAGGGATTGTCCATGATCTCCGGACTGCTACATATAGCGGTACAACGCCTAGCAGTTTTTTATTTCTTTCTTTATTACTTTATTTTTTCTCACTACACAGTGAAATAAGGAACCAAAGGAAAAGCTGTTCAAGCACGGCTTGAGCTGTCCTTCGCTCCACTTATCAGGCACTGGCAGCAGCAAGAACAGCATAAGAAACAATGTTCTAGGACGCAGCTAGCTTAGTCAGTATAAAGCAAAACAGTATAAAGCAATAAAAATGGAACCGTATCAAGTGGTACAAACATGTAACTTATCAAAATAAACTAATTAACACCGCACCAATTGAGCGCATATCACATGGTACAGAAAATAATAGAATAAAATTTAGTAAGTTTCAGCGGATGAACGGCGATAAGATCAGAAGTTTTCAGTTTAGAAATGTCGATATCTTGATTTATATAGTTCTTCTCGCTTAGAACAGTTTATTTGCAAATGGAATGCAGTTGTCGGTGGACGCAGGCCAATTCTTTTTCTGTGTTCAGTTAGAAGTCGAACTTAAGAAAGGAAGAAAGCGTTAAACAAATTCCCAGCCGATGATGCGACGAGATGTGACAAATGGGATTTGGTATTTTGGATGGTTCATCTCACTTCTCAGTGATCACCATCCGCGCTGCGACTTTTATTTTTATTTCACCATATACTGTTTCAAATTAGATTTCTGTGTAAGCTTCCCGTGGGTGGTAGCGTCAGGAGAGGGAAATTAATAACTAGGGCTTTAGTATGCTGAAGGTGGGTTGAGTGTCGTATTTCGGAGGCTGGAGAATCATAGAGAAAAACACACGTGGCACGATAGTGGGAAGTAGCACGTGAACGTTATCTGATGCCGTACTGTTTTCATTGCGTAAACGTGAATAATATTGTGATAAAAACGAAAGCTACAAAAGGTAAAAAAATGTGAAGGGTTCAACGCTGCTCAACCGAATGGTGAGCGAAAGCATTAGCTGCGGGTGATCGAGCGTTCTTCCTCTTCTTCTTCGTCTTCTTCGTCTTCCGCGGTGCCAAGGTGCCACGCCACCGGCTTAAAAATCCAGCGCAGTGTAGCTTTTGCTAAAAAAGGTAAGTGACAGCAGATTTGGCAGTAGTGCTATAGTTTTCAGATAAAATATTACTGCGCATTTTGCATTAAACTATCTTTATATTCCGTTCCTATTTTTAACAGCGCATTAAAGAGGCTTGTACACATCTATTACACAGTGGCACCCTTGCCTAGGCATCTTAACATTTTGAAGTCAAAATCCGGCTGCACAATGCTGCCGAGTACACCAGCGTCTTGACCTCAGTGAACGTTCCCCTGTCTCTGGCGCTTTCTTGGGAAGACCGTTGCCCCGGGCAAGCAAACGCCGTGAATGGCTGTCGCAGCCACAGCTTTACGCGAGTCCTTTGGCCCCTGAGCATGCTAGTATGTTGACACAAACGGGAGTTCGCACTCTGTTACCGCAACATCTCGGGTCCGATGTAACCGGACTCTCAGGCCGGTCCCTGTACTTGGAGCAAGTGAATGCTCCGGACTGGCAGCGTCGAACTGGGCTTTCTGTTAGAAGGCTGACACTTAAGTTATCGTTTTCTTTGCATTGTGGAAGAGAGTTTGATCGGGAGTTCAATATCACCTTTGACTAAGAGCAAGGAGAAAAAAAAATTGCGTAATTTTTGTTTTTCAACCCCTCGGCAGTGGCTAGAATAAAGGGTGGAAGCATCGCCTTAATCAATATCGTGGGACGACATCTAAGGATACTCATCCGAATGCCCCTTGCGTTTCACTTTCTTTTCATTGCTGCCGTTGGGTTCGGATAAGTGTAATAAAAGGTAGTCACCTCTCCCAGTTGAAGGAGTTGCGCAAGGAGCCGGAGGAGTGTGACGATACAGCAGGTTTCCCCGAGTTGCATTATTGAAAATGAAGGGTCAAGGACGGCAAAATTGTTTTGTTGTACACAAGAGTACGTAGAAGTAAGTTTCGTGTGCCTAACGGTAGTGTTTCGTGGTCAGAACTGGCATTACGTACTGCACTAATGGATCGAATGTTTGGATGATTATTATCCGATCATTCATCCCAATTTGGTTTCAGTCTCTCTGTCAATCAGCTGCATGGCTAATACAGCGTATCAGGTGTAAAACAGGCTGACTGTATAGCCATCACGTTCAAAAGCGATCATAAGTCGATCGCAAAATAAAAAAAAAGAATGCGAAAAAACATTTGCGCCAATAACGCTGACGCCGATGCCAAACTTTTCGGGGAATGGGACCTTTAAAACTATTGCTTTAAGATGATAACGTTTATGTGAAATATTTTGGTGAGGGAATATATACTGTATCTAATACCATTCTCAAAGTTAGTATAAGAGACGTACCGGATATTATGGGACTGTCTCTTTTTGCTCCTTTAATTCGATACCGAATAGTCAGCACGGAGACCCTATAGTTCTCATAATTTAGGAAAATATTTATCATGAAAAATATGCGCAAGCAAACACAAACAAAGAAAACAGAGTTCGCGAGTGCCACAGTAAAACGTCAAGAATTTTACTTCTTCGTGCCAGACTCTCTAGAAACCAGGTATAATGTTCAGCGCACAATCGTTAATCTAAATATATTGTTCAGGTCTGAATACCCCTTATGCACACTATTAATTTTTCCTAAAATGCACTTTTATATGTGCGTTTTCTCTTTGCCCTATGCTATGAACATCCGGGCTACACACATCGACCTATTACATAAAATTAGGTCAGGTCAGTGTAATCCGCATACGAGAGTATAAAGTTTGAATAAATATCACAAACTTATAATCGCTCACAAGACACGTTATAAATATTCAACCGTATTAAACAGAAATGGAATTTGTGCTAATACACCCCCAATGGCCGCCTAGAGCGCCCCTCTGTGACACAGTTGTGGAAACAGCTCTGCATGAGAACACTCTGAGTACTCTCTGGCTTCCATTAGCACTTAGGATCCATATTTAGAAACCTCGCTAAAACCAAATGCGCATTAAAATGTGCTCTGGGTCTAGGGAGCATAGAACGGAGGGTTCCTTTACCCCGCTGTAAAAAATTACAGGACTCCATCATCCATTTCTATTACTCCATCATCATTGTCATCGCTACTATTGCCATCATCATCACTCTCACTTCTATCATCACTATAATCATCAACAATGTGCACCATTCCTGTCATCGCTGCTATTATCATTCTCATTATCACTAAGTGCAGCGTCATTCTTATCGCTACTGACATCCTTATCATTGCCAATAAGTGTAGCGTCATTGCCATCGCTGCTGACATCATTATCATTATCAATAACTGCAGCGTCAACGTCATATTTACTAACATTCCGACTTTAGACATGGAGGATTAGGATCTTTTTCTCATTAGCTCAGCACGGAGTAATGGTTTGCTTGCTCGGCTGGAGATCGGAGGGATTCAGTGGACTACTCCAATTCTCGGTGGAGACAGAGCGCCAGTGCGAAGTACGTTTTCTTATGATGCTCTTCGGTCACACATTTTGTTCAAGCCAAGTATAAGAGAAGAAAGCTGTTCGCTTTATTAGTGAGAGCTGTCTCAACGAGAGGTAATTAGGTGATTAAAGATAGCATTTTCCCTGCAGTGGACGTAGGTTTTCTAGCACAATTTTCCCCCTATCTTCGAACAGGTATCTGCACGTGAGTTTCTTTAATTGTACACTGACAACGAGCAACATACGGGTGCCTTGCTTTTCGCATCCCTGGAAGAGTCGCTGCCGCGGCTCGGATACGGTCGCGCCTGCTTGGGTAGAGTAGTGGAGCGTTCTACCCATTTCATCACCGCGGCAGGCCATATTACACTTCTTTATGTCGATTATATTACGCTCATTGGTTATTGATGGCTCCACTGCCACTCTGTTCTGTCTCTTGGCTTAGAAGCGTTCATTGTGTGATATTCAGGATACTAGAAAGCTTACTGGTATCTGTAATAAGTATCCCTCATACTTCTTCGGTACGCTCCGTAGCGATAGATTTGAGAATATCGTTCATGTCTTGAAAGCTAGGCAGTTGTCAACTTGTTGATCCGATTTTCTGTCGTGTAGTCGGATCCTCAACTCGCTTACATTCACTCTTAATAACTCGTTGAGGGCCTTCTTTGTTACTGCTTTCCTCTGTTTACCCTTCTATCGTAGCCCAGTTCTAGACCATTGCAACAAATTGGTCAAGACATCGCAATTTTCTCAAGACTTTCATGTCTTTCTTTCATGTCAGACTTTCAGACTTTCATAACATGTGTTTCTTGCTAAGATTGCGATAAGGCTGACATTTTAGGAAGGTTCTAGGACCTATAAATTTGCCGATTATCCGTTTCCAGTTTAAATTTGAGCTTATTAAGGACAACGAGAACGTAAGTTTGGAAGGTGTTATAAATCCTCAAAAACAGACTAATACTGAGCGTACTGCTCATTTTTTTATATGGAAGAATCAGGAGATAACTTCTCCTACAGATCATAATACATTAGAACTAGTAGCGTCGTATTGTATTTTAATGCTGCTGTAATTTAGTATCTTAAGCTCCTTTACCAATGCATTGTGTTGAAAAGATAGGCCCAAATTAGCACTCTTACATTTATTTCCCCAAAACATGTGTGTTTCTGGGTGATCGCCACAGGATAACCACAATTGTAAACTACAGGTAACTCCATGAGTCCCTTTCAAGAGACTATAGTGCTGCCAAATTATCGTCAAAAAACCAAAGCTAAAAAACATCAGTTTCGTCTACCGACCTATAAGAATTAAAAAGCGTTTAGTTTGCTTATGTCCAGGAGATGCAAAATGTTATTTTAGTTTTACCTGCCGATCTAGTAGAATTTTCAGTTCAGTTCAGGCGTTCAGTCGTGTCCGACTCTTCGTGACCCTATGGACCATGTCACGCCACGCTTTCCGGTCTCTCACTATCTTCTTAACATCACATAGCTTCATCTGCAATGCCTCGAGAATGCCATCTAACCATCGCGTTCGCTGCCTACCCCTTCTCCGGCGACCCTCAACCTTTCCCAACATCAAATCTTTCTCCAGCGACTCCTCTCTTCTCATCAGATGACCAAAGTAGCTGAGCTTTAACTTTAGAATTTGACCCTCCAATGAGCAGTCAGGGTTTATGGTCGACAATATTCAAATTTAGGCTCTATTTTGGTTCAATATCGATTTTTCCAGCGCGCAGAGTACGCAGTGAAAAATGCGCGAATGTCAGCTCAGTATTACATGATTTCCTTTTGCTTCGTTTTTTATTGCTGTTTGAAAACGTCGTATTTTATTGCTGAATTACGCTGCAGTTAATTTCACATGTTTTGTTGCCTCATTCGAGAGAGCTGCTCAAAAGCTTATTTGCATCATCCTTGGGTAATCGCGGGTAAGTATTCTTTGCCTGTCGCTTGCGTGTAAGTGGCCCATTTGAGAGTATATGCTCTTGAGTTCCTATACCATTATCTAGTTATTTTCCTCAAAACGCCTGGAACACTTTCATCTTTCGTGAGGACTGCCCGGGCTAAGTTGCCTTGGCCATGCGCTGCGTGACAAGGCGTTAGCACACGCCGCCGTAAAGGTTCAACAAGTTCAGGAATTTGAGGTTAAACTCAATATTTTGGTCATCGAACTCGATCACGCAAGCGAGAGCGCGTGCTGTACTGCACCTACTTATCTTTCCAAGAGCAGTCGTCTTAGGAGGAGAAAAATAATCTCCCCTTGATAAACGATTTTTATTAATGGCAGCGGACCTTACAAAAGCGGTAAATCCTACCTTTACGCTTGCATGGAGCGCTGAGGAGTGAGAACGGAAAGAAAAATAATTGGTCCTTTATCATAATGATTTGCGATGGAACGTTCAATCTATTTATGACGCTTATGGACTGCTCCTGTGAATGAACTCGGTGGCAGTTCAACACTTATCGCCTTAAACATTACTGTTGGCAAGGGTTATGAAGGCCGCCAAACGCTACTGTGGAAATAACAAGTATGACTATTTTAACTGTGAGAGGTCAATGTCCGCATACTTTTCTTTAAGGGAAACTTACTTCGAAGACAATTGTATATGAGTTTTCTTCGTTTGTAATTGTACCAGATGAAGCTGCAGGTGAGAAACAGTTGCGCCTACAGCGTAAAGAATCGATTAACTTCGTGCCCGCACCGATATCAATCTGGAAAGCTTTTCTTATTCACAAGGTTATGCAAATAAAATAATACACGCTTTGCTGACAATAACAATTTTCTCCTACCAATAATGCACACTAATTACACAAAACAGACGCTATATTTTTCTGCTATTTCTTTGTGAAATTCATTGCCTTCCTTGACGAAATCATCTCGCAGTTCATCGCCCCTTCATAAATTACTGAAAAATAATCTATGATCCTATCTATTGAGTGTTAACATTTATTGATTTCTTTCTTTTCTGCTCGCATTTGCATATAAGCGTAATTGTATCAAGAAGTGGGCACATTTTACTCCTTTTCTACTCACCTTTTTTATCATTTTGTTACTATTCGTTTGATTAGGTTAGCCTTTAAAGTCTTTTTTTTTATCTTAATAAAGAGATTGTAGTGTGTTTTCCACGGCTATGCGTTAATTTTATTCATTAAAAAGTATTTCAAAATGTAATCCTTATATAAACTTGTGTTTTTTTTTTTCAAATTCAGTGTTTCAATTCGCCGTTGAAATTTATGTTATGTATATTACGTGTCGTTTTTGGCAGGAGGTCCCTTTAAAGCCTGACTTCGAGACTTTCTTTTCTGTATTTTTACTGACTTAACATGAAGAACGCTTCAAAAAAACTTCAACATTTAACCGAACAGTTTTCTTTGTTATGAACTGACAGCTCGTCTGACTGCAGGTATAGTTTAAGCGGTGCATTAGAAGTTTTAAGCTTGATGGCATCTATTAATAAAGAGGCACCCTTTACTTATTCCGTGGCACCGGCGCGCATCGTCGGGCATGAATTATTAGCGACAGGCTCCTACAGGTATCATATAAAACATAACATCATTTGCTCTTCGTTAGTTTGAGCATTCTTTTAAGTAGTTTTATTGCTGAAGCGATCGAGCTGTATCATCTTTGCCCATCAGCGAGAGAGAAATACTGCTTAAAACAAAGTTAGGCACCATTGCTAATTTAGAATAAAAATAGAACGATGAACAGTAATGTCATGACCCCGACTCTCATGGATTATAGTTAGAAGCTGATTTTACCCAGAAACATTCCTTTACAGCAATAATTGCCAATGAAACAAAAAAGAGGCTAGGGGTTGTTTCACTGTTCGAACGGCACAATGTGGACTATCTCAAACGATAACAAACGTTATGCCTTTAGAATGTGCTCTGATATAAACAATAAGAGCAAAAATCTCTGACAAGAAAAAAAAAAAAGCGCTACAAGTAAATGTTGATATTCACCTCATCACACAAACATTCAGGAAGTTCCCAAAGTGTTCTGCTTTGATTTCATTGAGTTTATCTGCGTGGGTTTTGCATTGAGTTTACTGTATGTTTAACCAAGCAGCAAAGCGCTTGTACGCGCACGAGGATCCATAAAGAAAGCCACAAATGAGCGGAATGAGCGCTGTCACGTCATTTTCCTCAAGGTAGATGTGAAATGTCACTCTCCGTGTTTATTCTTGAAATATGGGAGCAACACGCTAAAGCATCATTCCACAAGCAATGAAACCGAAGATCAGAAAGTAAAATAATATAGCTATTTAGTCCTGGGAGTAGCCGTTTTAAATCACAATGTTAGCTCATCACACATGCCTGTATTCATATGCCTCACACAAGCGATGAACTTATGAAAACCGTTATATTTACCGCTATACTAAACAATAATCATCCCAGACCGCTGACGAAATTATAGGCTATGATGAAACTTTCTTTCCACAGAACGCGGCGAGGGCATACCACATGTCACCCATTCGCAAGGTACTTTTACGAAATGTGTTTCATGTTTTTATTTACAGCCACTTGGACATCTAAAGGAAGCCATGGCTCATGAATAAATAACAATCACTATAAATACACGCAAAAAATGTGTGGAACAATCATAGTAAGTCCGTTAAGTCCTCACATTATGAACCGACAAAATTTCGCTCCAAAGCTTCGCTCTACAATCTCCCATAGGAATTTAAAGCTGTTTATCTCAACATAGTGAGGCAGCTAAGGTTTGGAAGCAAGCCTGACACTCTAGTTAGTACTGAATTGATATAAGTAAGAATAATTTAAAGGACACACTAAATAGATTAAATATGACTTGGTTTGGTATTTAGGGTACATTTATTGACGCAGTGGGAGAAGTTTCGGGAAATTTCAACCGCTTACGTCTTCACCAACATGACTGACATTGCACAGTACACCAGCTGCTTCCTCTACAAACATTTAGATAGCTCATGTTTTCGGCGGCCGTCAATACCTTTAAGCGAGGCACAAGGAGGGACATTTCAATTCCATCCTTGATGACAAGCATTATAGAGATTTGAGTTACATACAATCTTAGCATGTTAATTCTTGTTGCACCGTTCGTTAGAAATGCCGATGTGCAACTCCACTGATATATACTGAAATGTAAAGCAAGATAAATGACAGTTCGACCTACTGTTCTATGCCCATCAGATCATGCACCAACCAGCCAAAATTTCGACCCTTTTGATGTACAATTAGCTAGCCTTCGGGTGATATATTTTCACTGAGGCATTTTTTTTTAGTACATTTATTTGTACTGTTGTAGAGTTAAATTTGATGCGTTAATAATGGGATTTAGCTTGGTAGTCAAATCAAATGTGTTGGGGCTCAGCATTCAGCCGCGATAATGCTGCCTTTATGGCCCTCTACATACGAGAACGCGTTTGTCAACAAATGCAAGAATTAATCACGTGTATATAGCTCACATATAATTTGACTTTCAATCTGCTTCCTAATCCTTCCTTCCAGCCGTAGCAAACCTCAACAAAAAGGGTGTGTTGTTAGTGCCGGTGCGCAAGTCACATCAACGTATTATCGCTGTGTGCTCATCTGAGCTGCCAAGAAAAAAGCTGCCGTTTTATTGTTCTTTATTTGCCAACAGTTGTAGGACCGTTTATTTTTATGCCTGGAAAATGTATAGCGCCTATAAAACTTTAGTGCCCGCATATCTCGCGTGATAAATCTATTCTGAATGCTACACGGTACATAGTCGTACATGTCAAAGAAAGAGAATGGAGCAAATGAATGATAGCTGGAGCATAAGAACTAAGTTTTCATATGGTATATGGAATTTAATGTGCCGAAGTAAGATCGACTATGAGGCACGCCAAATCAGAATGCGCTGCAAATTTCTACCAGCTGTGTTCTTTGACATGAGCTGACATCGTGCGCTTCATGGATGCCTTCCGTTTGGAAACACAGCTGTCGCTGTCGAGAATGAAATCAAAATATTCGGGCTTAGCAGTCAAAAGCTTTAATCATTAATCGACCGATGTGGAGCACAACGCCGTTTTGTTACTTGTATTAAGTCCTGAATAAATATTAATGGAATAGAGAACCCTAGCGACTAGTATATTTTATTTAGAAGCTAACGTGTGTGGGAAAGCCTTGCGTAGATATTTATTTATTGCGTTTCAAAAAAAATAGTAACAGCTGAAAGATACTACGCCTAGGCATTTTTTCAGGCGCACTTCTCTCTGAAGCACGTAAATAATTGTTTGGATTACTGGTGGCCGTACTTTCACTCCCCTAAAGGAACGGTGTAAGAAAGCCAGAGACGAACCTCGGGATAACAAAAACACGCGTTTTGTATAAGCGCGGTTCAGGGAGATCGAATCTCGCCGATCGGCCGTTACCTCTCACAGTATGGAATAAAATAAATCAATTTACACCCTCATGCACACAGTCAAAAATATTCATCACATTTGAAGGGCAGCCACAGAAAAAAAAAAAACAAATTCCAGCAATTTTTTTCGTATTAAAGGTGGTTTCCAGTTCGTAACATATATGGTAGAGAATGCCCTCGGACATCGCGTCAGCAGGGGAACAGCGCGCTTCAAATAGATGTAGTACTATCCATAACAGAGAAAAATGCCAGTAGCGATGCACAGCGTACACATAGATGCATATGTGGTATAGCGCATTCACGACAGAATTTAGGAACGTTTGTTCACACATGTATACTACGCGAGACACCCGCGTAGTCCCTGGGCCGCGCGCGCCCGACAGATGGTGCCTGGGGTCGAGAGTATAGCTAAGCAGCAGGCGAAAAGCTAAGCAACATAAGTTAAGCAACACAGAAGGTAAAAATGGATAAATTCTATAGATAATAAACAGAGTGTAGAACTATACCGAAAGTGGAAAAGGCAGATCAGAAAGGAAGCTTTATTTCATAACTAAAGAGGCAGTGTCCAATTATTTGAAGCTAGATCAGGGTGCCTTAGAATACACAGCTACAAAAAGAAATTTAACCATGAAGATGACAAATGTGCAGTATGTGGTAAATCCATAGAAACATTAACCATTTTATACTCGAATGTGATGGTATCCATCCGGAAGTGGATGCAGGCGCAGTCACTCTTCCTGATGGTCTGGGGTTTAGAGATACCAGTGGCCGGCTGAATGAACCTGAGGTGGAAGCTAGCTAAACGAATTGGAAGATTGGTGGCCTAAGAGCAGAAAAGTAACATAATGTAGGTAATGTAGAAACCAAAATTTAATAAATGGAGGGATGGTATAGTTAACCGATCTAAAACAATAATTAAGAAATAGGGAAGAAAACGAGCATGATAGCAACTGCTACCACCCGGTTTTTTTAGGGACGCCCCTATATTCCATCCATCCATCCAGAAGCGCGCTAGCAGCCTTTGTGAGAGAGTTATAAAATCTGCTCTGTACTTTTCTACCTCCTGCTTCAATCTTACAAGTTCAGCTCGATATGGCATATGCCAGAACAAACATAATGAGCTTGCGCTTTTGGCTAAAAAATAACTCTTTCTAGCTAATATTCAATGCAGAAACACAGTATTTGGAATTCTTTGAGAGCTGGTCACAAATATTTGGCCTGAATGCTGATAAATGTCTCTCTAGTAAGCTTCACTGTATGCATTTAAGAGGAAAACGTGTATTTGCTATATCCTATATTCAACAATGTATGTGGCAACTGCAGGATCATATTTGCAAGGAAAGCCTGGTAATTAGTGTCTCAAGGATATCGTTTTCATCTGTTTGCTATTTTCATTACATGTGAAGGATATTTCCTGCGATCATAAAAAGATATGTCACATAATATTTCCAGGTGATACCAATTTCTCTTTTGAAGAGGCTCTTGTGTACACTTGGCTGGTGGTGACATTCACCCAGTGTTCATATTAAATATGAGAGCAATACCTCCCTTAAATCTTATGGCTAAGCCCATTGCTTTCCTATTTTAACACCATCACAGATATTCCCACTTGCCCTCAACCGGAGAAACACAACGAGAAATGAAATAGAGAAGGGCTGTCATTACTGGGAATATCGTGCTAAAAAAGTATGAAATGCGATGATCTTGCTAATATTCTTGTTCATTTAGAATAACTGGATTCTTGCACCGCTATTTGTAATATTTTTCTAGCTACATAAAACACTCCTACAAACTTTTCTATTTTATAATTCGTTAAAATTGGTGCCTTATAGGCTGGTTGCAAAAGGTACAAATGCTGGCAAACTAGTCTACTGTGGCTTGAAAAAGTCTCTCGGATATAGAATACGCTAATTTTATCCCCAGAATACGACTAGAGATAGAATAAACTATGACACACTATGGCTAAAATTTCTATTGGCTGTCAATTTAAATTCAACCTTAATGCAGTTTTCTCAAAAGAAGTGCATACTTTCTAAGCATAATCTTGCTTTCATGTGTTCTTTTAGTTTTTCCTTTCCCTCTTTTCCCTACGGTTTGGGCACACAGAAATGTGTGTATATATATGTGTGTGTGTGTGGGGGGGGGGGGGGGGAGGGCCTAATTACAACACTCTTGTGCTGTACTGCTTGCAGTAGTGTCAAAGATTTGACAGCTCTTATAGCTTGTTACTTGTGTTATTATATCATCCTGTCATTGCGAGATAATACTTCAGTTAAACTCGTTTCAAATCCGACGCGTTCTTTTGTTTTACGCGGTGCACAGAAAGACTGCAGATGTTCAGTGCTTGTTACTTTCACTGCGCAACCCACGCGAAGAGAGCTCTACGCGTAACGCTAATTGCTTGTCAAGCCCACGCCATGGAAAGAGAGAATAGAAATTGTTCCGCGTTTCGCTGCGGTCTGTTTTTCACGCGGAAATGGGTTAGTGACGTCAGCACACGCAAACGGCGTTGCCTGAGGTCCGGTATAAGGCCCAGTATACGCTGCCATGGCTTCGACTGCTACCTGTATTGAGGCGTAATAAGGAAGAACGAGCACTTACTGCGTCACAACTGCATTGTTATTTTTTCGGCTTAACAAGCACTAGAGACCACAGACAACGAGGCAACCCAAAAAAAAATCATACAAATGTCATCACCTAATTTGTTTCCGTAATTTTGTTGATAAATTGTTTTATGTTGCAAACGTCTTGGTAATCAGTGGTTTCTAATAATAAAAATGCCGACGCAGCAGCAGTGATCTGTGTGGAAATGAGGCAGAAAATAAACACAGGAGACGAAGCTTGAGCGAGCATTATTTTTTCGGGTTTTAAATTATTATTACTTTAACTCTAGTGCACATCCCAAACACGTGTTATTAAGCCATACGCACGAGAACGTGTTCACATTGGCTACTAACGACTGTTAATGGCTTATACGTTGCGTCCTCTTGTCATGCTGAAGGCCTTGGTTCTAACGTCAATGCTTACAAATTTATTTCATTTAAGTGCTCATTTCTCCCGGCACGTGTCGGTATTGAGGTTCTCAATTCTAGGGTGCGATGATGGCTTTTCGGCTGGTTAGAAACAGTAACCCACAATAAAATCATGCAACTGCCCACTCAAGTCTTATATTAAGTTTAGCCATGCTAACTTTAGCCAAGGGTAAAAAAATATGACAATTGAAGTAGGCCAGACAAACCACTTGTGCACAGTTGCCAGACATCTGGCGCACCGCAGGCAATTTTTGATTTTGCAATTAACAAATGAATAATTAACATTATTTTTCTAAGTTACTAATTATTGTCACTATACAATAATATTATTTGCAAAGTTGGAGAGTCCCTTCCCAAATCCCTTTCCATTTATGTCCGATAAAGAAAGCCCGGAAAAAAAGTATCTCATGACCAACGCATTCGTGCGCCACGATTGTGGGGCTCTCAATCGTTGTTTGAGTGAACGAATTAATTTAGCTGCGGTGGTGACTCGACAGCCCAGTTTCAGCGGTAGGCTGATATGTTGGTGATGGTTGCAACGAGCTCAAATCCCTTCTTTATGGGGCAAGCTCACCACGCTCACTTCAACTAGCACTGTCAAGTGCGCCGACTGCCTGAAGCGGACGAAGAAACCATCGCAGACACATCGGCCTGCAACTGCAACGAGGCCGTGAAGCCACGGCCAGATATGTTTTCGTTCACTAAAACCCCGGTTCAGAGCAGCACAATCGTGGGGCGTGAACGTGCCAATCACGTGATATTTCAAATATTTCGCGAAATTTCTTTAAAACTTGGAAAAAACTTACACGTGAGGCTTTCTTTATCGCAAATAAATGTAGTGGTGTTTCAGAAAGTGCTCGCCAAATCTTAAAATCCCATTTATCGCCTTTAGGTAATTGTTAGTAAATTAGAAAAATTATCTTGATTCATACTTATTTCATTTCAATAAAACATTGCCTGTGGTGCGCCAGGTGGCTGGCAGCTGTATACAATAGGTTTTCCTGCCTCATATGTTTTATTTTTTAACCCTTGGCTAAATTTTGCTTGGACACCCTTTATTTTGTGCAAGGGTTCGCCCCCGGTTATATATTCGTCAATATTTGTCAATCACTCCAGTGTGACACTCGGCGTTGGCACCACACATCAAAAGGTTAGCAGAGTTCAACGCTGCTGAACCGAATATTGAGCGAATGCAATAGCTGAGGATGACCGAGCATTCTTCTTCTTCTTCTTCTTCTTCTTCTTCTTCTTCCCCAGCCCACGCATAAAGCCCCGCTTTAACCAAGCCGTAAGAATGTGCCTTAGTGGCCTTGAGGGGTAACGAAATGCCAAAGTCCTAGTAGGTTGATTCTGACATAACCATCCTATGTAAAACGAGAGACCCAAGTTGGCAGCTCCTGCCAGCTTGAGGTCGTCTACGGAGGTCGTCTATAGGTCAAAGGTCAATGGTGGTCACTTCCGGGCCACACTGACGGCTCAAACTGCGAGTAGTATTGTTTTCGCAATAAACGTCAAGCTAAGGATGACGTAGTACTGATCAGGCAAGCACCACCATTTCAGCACTAAACACTTCACCACCTAAAGAGACCTGAACGCTGCACACTCCAATAGCAGCCAATGGCTCGCCACTAACACCACAACACTGCACACTTTTGGGCCACTGAAACAACCCTTTTCGCCCAAGGCGAAGCTTGAAATCAGCACTCATAACATATATGGTGGCCCCAATATTTTTCCTGTTCTTTTAAATTATGTGGATACGCTATCATACACCAAACTGCCCTGGGATCACGGCCTGTTGAGCACAGTATACCCACTTATTGTGCAGGGCACGATTTTGAATAGATAGGCTTTTTTTTCTTTTGTTTTCCAGGCGAGAGTATACGTAAGGTGTTGTTGAAAAGAACCTCGTAATGTATGAAATAAAGTGTCATTGAGGATATATTGCACAAGCTCTACAACGAAATTCACACTAAAAAGGTGGCGGCATTGTAGCCTATTGTCAACTGGAATAATCGTCTACTTTCTTGGTGAAAAAAAAAAATGCCAGAGTAGTGCAGAATCTGCACTGGAGAAATGCGAAAGCCTCAGCCTTGCAGCTGCACACTGTACAGTACTCACGGATTGAAATAGGACACTCGGAGCGCGTGGCCGTCGCTGCATGCAGCGCCGCCCGTGGATGCTCGCGCTCTCCTTTGTATATATTTTGCTAACAAGGCCAATACTAGTGCCGCACAACGGATATTTTATTGCCTTGGCATGCGTTCTCTGCAGTGCTGCTGCAAATGTCAGATCGGACGGTGCCTGTCGCGTTGCGTTCCTTTACGTGTGTCCGGTCCAAGTGTAGGATTGGCGGTACAGCACAGCGCAGCTCGTCATCGCTCCTCCTACGTTGCCATAGGGATGACAGGAACGCTAAAGAACGAGAACCCATCGCGCGAAATCTCCTGACCATACCTGGCGCACAAATCTTGCGCACGCAGTTTTGACCATGAGCAACTTGCCGAGATAAGCACACTACCCTTACCTTGACTAATTATGCCTTGACAAGTAGGCATAGGGGAGAGGCTTTTGCTGGAGCCATTGATTGAACGATGCATTCCTGACACCTTTAATGCCATATAATTTCTAGTTGTTCTTTAAAGGGGAAATTTTGAACACCTGAAAGTACCTTGTATCTAGGGCTTACTGCGGTTTTTTCGCTTCTTCTTTTTTTTTTTTTTTTTTTTTTTGCTGAACGATGTATTCAGTGCTGACGTCACGAGGCCGTCGCAGAATAGCAATTAGCTGCACCAGGCAAAGAATGGCATATGTTTGTTTGTGTAAAGGAATTGCGCCCAGCGTGGGCTTATAAATAGCCTTCTTACTTTAAGGGCAACAATCACCGATGGCTTCCAGGCGAGTGAGGTTTATATGCTGCGATTTACGAGTAGCCGTATTTTCAGGTGCCAGAATGTTGAGCAAGGGGCTTCATGGACCTTGGAGCTATCAATGCTTCTATATCTTGACGTATTCGCGTTCTCCACTACTGCAAATAAGCCTTAAGTCTTATCGAACGTGTTTTGTCTTAAGTTATAACAAAATTGTTGGCATGGTCCGTATTCCGAGTTTGCGTCGTTATCCAAAATGTCGCTATTTCACGTGACCTCAAGTCATCTGATTGGTGGAAACAGCGGAACTAGAAGTGGCTACTACTTCTGGTTCCGGTGTTCCCGCCAATCAGGTGACTCTAGGCCCGGGAGATAGCGACCCTGCTCATCTGCCAGCCAGAGCGAAGAATGTGAACAGATATAAAGGTATATGTACCGCCCAACCGGACAAATAATGATGGAAGGGACGTGAGCAGGTCATATAACACAGATACCAGATAACAGGTGGCATCTGGAGGTAACTGGGCAGATAAAATATGAAATGGACGCAGCATGAAGCTCAGAGAGTCAGATCCGCGGACGGACTGATAATTCATGGTAATAGCTAAAGCAGATCATTTTGGAAGGCAACGAAATGCTTTCGTCTTAGAGTAAGCAGCATATCAAAGATTACAATGGTTAAGGCTATGAAGAAAAATTTAATGTAATGGCACAACCCGTCCATAGCAGCTTCAAGAGTGCCGTAGCTGCACCTTTTTCTGCGGGTTGCGCAGGCGTGTATGCGCCCTTGCAAGGTCACCGTAAATAAAAAAAAAAGAGAGAGAGAGAGAATTTAAAATGATGCGGATTGTAGGCTATTGCTTCCTGTGTTACATAGCTCGAAGCGACCGGCCTTCTAAGACGCTTTTTCTTATTGCTATAGAGTATTGTTCACAGGCAACGACGGTATTGAGACGCAAGGAACTGTCAGAAGAACGTGGCCATATAAAGCCCACAATACGAAGCGCTAGCATTCGCAATCCGCAAACTGTCCGCCCCGTGTGCCAGGAGACACGGATTAAGAGCAAGAAATGGCCGATACGTCTTCTTAAGGCTGTGAGATATAGCATGGCATGAAATTATGGAACGAGTTGGCATGTCGCGCGTGCGAGGGGGATGAGAGGTTCGCTTCTGAAAATATTAGAATACAAAATGAGATGAATACAATGAGCGGCTCACTGAGATGGAGGCGGAAATTTGAGGAAGGAAACTACCCACACACGGGTCTGTGTAGAAGAGCAGAAAATTTTTTTTTTTTTGAAGAGCTAAGAAAATTACAGCTTTTTGTGGTTTGGCTGGGGTTTTCGTGATTATAGCAAGCATCTATTGTCTGCCGTTACGCAAGTCAGCTGAACAGGGCACGCAGAGGAGTTTTGTAAGACACAAATAAGCACTTTGAATGGATGAAAGATGTTCTGCTTTGAATAACGCTCATGAAAGGTTTACCAATGATTAGTTATATTAAGATAAAATATCGATTTTACTGTTACAAATTGAAGAATTAGATCTATCTTTCGGAAGAAACAATAAGGGCGCTGCTATGAAAGGTGTGCTTAAAACTGGCTCCTACTAAAAAAATAAAGTGTCTTGCAATGCATAAACATTTGATTAGTGATTACTGCGGGCAAACCTACTTGGTATTGATGAGTGACGTGAATGGATTACTGCGGGCAAACCTACTTGGTATTCATGAGCTGCGTAAATGTCCAGACGATGCCAGCTGCTCGATCTATCAGAAAATTGGCCGGAAAGAAAAATTATCATTTTATGTAACAAACGCGCCGGACTAGAGAACATACAAAGCTGATTGGTGTACACACGACATGCTCGTAACAATGTACGTGACAATGACGATCAACTAGCCCTATTTTGGCTTCGCTGCAGCACCTCAGCACCATACCAAAAACAAAATGCAGTGATTGGCGCACATCGGTGCTTATATGATTGCAATGATTAACATTTAGTAAGTGTATCGGTCTTGAGTTGCCGGAAACTGACGGATAAGATTTGTAGTGTGAAGATACATCCTTCCATTGCAAAAAAATATAAATAAATAAAAGAAATGAATGTTTTCTGAAGCTACGTAAAGGCTAGCTGTCAGAGATTTGAAGTTTTGTTTTAATTACTCGATTGACAAAGCGCAGCCGTTAGTATTAATTTCAAACAGGCTATTCTGTATTGTTCTTTTGTACCGGCTTGACGATGGGAGAGTGACAGGAGGACCAAACTGCGACTCCTGAAAACGTTCCTTCGCGAAATCAATTCAGTAGCTTCCTGAAATTGTGGAAGATGCATTACGATGGCTAAGTGAATCATTTAAACACAGCTCATTGGCCTTAAACTCGTAAGCAGGTAAGAACTACTGGTTTTATCTTACCTTCATAATGTGAACGCTCTAGGTATAGTAGGGGTTTACTACGAAAACATATTGAAAAGCAGATCCAGTGTCTTTCTCCTTCATTATTATAAACAGATAGTGCATGGTTTGTTTTTAAAACGTACCATCCTGCATACAATAGCAGGTGGATGCTAGCAGAGTTTGTATATTCGCTCGTTCACATTGTGCGTATCACACTGCAGTGGCCGTGGCAATCCGCCTTTTTTTCACACAATGTGGCGCCCTCTAGGAGTCGTTGAAATGTCGTCTGCTACTGGTTGAAAACGTCCTTGGGAGACGCAACCGCAAGCAAAATGGCGATGTATGCTCTTGACAGCTACTGCCATCTGTCGCATGTGCCTGCCACAAATATTAACTGCACATGGCCTCCGAGATTCACTTCGGCTGCGCCGATCACGGAGGCCAAAAACCTCGCATGCGCTGCTGTGGTTGGTGGTTAGTTTCCAACCAAGGGAGAGGCGCATGCATAGAGCGGCCTTGTGAAAAAGGCGGATATTATTTCCGCTCAGAGCGTTGTGCTTTGATTTTGTTTGCTTCTTCATCACTTAGACTCTGGAGCCAATTCTCTATTTCAAAATATTACACTTTCAAAGGTGTAAAGCAGACGCTGGACCAACTGCTTGTTTTTGTTGACTTCCCAATCTAAATTAATGCAAAAGAGGTGATAACACAACGTTCATATAAGGGCATCTTCTAGTCTTAAAACTGCTGTCGACAGGAATTTCGTCCCTGCCTATGCAGTATGCCGGTAAGCGCGATGGTAAAAATGTTTAGAGAAGTTTTGGGAGAGGGATCTATGTGGTTCTATATTTGTGGGCTTGACTGGCTGTCGGCGCTGCCCCGCTTTTTCAACAAGGTTTTGATGACCCCCAAAATTTCCTCTTCACCAAACTGATCCCCAATCAGACGGTGTCACTCGCAGACTAGCCAGAACGAGAACTATACTTTATCTTTGCCAGTTCTGAGATGCTCAAAGGTTCAGTTTACAAAGAGCTGAGTATGTGCGCTTACTGAATCATTAACGAACGTCGGCGAAGATATTCAAGTTTGAGAATATGCTTTCTTAACGACGATTATAGTTTGCTTTTTCTATTCATGTTTCGGATTGCCCTACCTTTCAAAACACTCATATTTAATATTCTACGCCTGTCTCTGTAACGCGCATCTACGTTTTCATAAAGCGATGTATCGAGTGAATGTCGTGGCATGGTTCTATAAGAAACATTTTCACTACTCCCTACTTGTCCTCCATACTTGCATAAAGTACAGCAGTTCACAAACATGTTTTGAACGTAGAACAAGATGGTTTCAAGAACGTGCGGTGTTGTTTTCAAAAGGTGTAGGCAGCTTTTCTAAGTGGGAGGAAAAAGGTCCTCAAATTTTATGGTCCTGATTCAATTTGCATAGAAAAAAATAGTTGCTTGAAGCTTCACGTTTTGAATAAATCACTGGAGATAGGCGATTCCTTTATGTAACTCACTCCGCCAATCCGCCACACTGAAAACAATTCGCCGTTTGAATGACTCGGAAATTTGATCGTATATACCAATACTGTCAATGGTCCACCACTTTCAAGTCCTCCTTTGCACTATAAGAAAGAGAGAAGAATAGTAAATGGAATAATTGAATCGACGTGTAACTGTTTATTCAGTGTCGAAAAGAAAGTTGAGTTTTTGTAAAATATGAAACTGAATCACGTTATTGCCTATCATACTTTTCCAAATACTGGTTGAAAATGTCAAATTTCTTTTTCGTACAGGTAAAGCGATATTCACAAAACAAGTTTTCTTTTAGTTCATTTCTAAGTTTTATTCGACAGCTGAATGCGAAAACATGCTGCTTTTCTTGATGCAGTAGCAGACATGCGTCATTGTTATTTGAACATGTCGCTCCACGCAATTTGCTACTATGTTTGATAGTTCAATATATCATTGGCGAAAACCGCAATGCATTTTTGAATCAAGAACCATGTAGACGGTGACAAAATACAAATAAATTAATTACAGGCACCCACTTTTTTCACATACTATGACCGATGAAACCATACTGCAGTCATTTGCTTTTATGCTCATTATGTTCACTTTATTTTATTTTATGGTCAGTGTAGAAAATTAGTGGGTAAAAATTCTAGGGAGCACTTTCACCACCAAAGTCGACGAGTCGAAATCATTTATATCGCTGTGGTCCACAGCCCTTCACTACTGCACCTCTTTCTTTCTTCCTTCGCTTTCACCTTCCTAATTTTCCTTACGGCTAGGCTAATGTGTCCACGGATAATTGTGACAGATATTGAGCATTTTATTTACTGTAAACCAAATTGAAGCGTTGCTGATGCTAGTGTAACTGCGTCTGCTTCTGTATGCTGTGTGGTGCGGTGTTCCAGGAAGCGTCAAGCCAAATAAAAGGCGCCGCACTGACGCCTGGATCGGACGAACGGCGGGGTGAACTTCATATATACGTGAAAAGCTGGTGATATCATGAGCGGACATGACGTCGTCATGGCGTCATCTGCAGTTATTAGACATATGTTCGGATGTGACGTCGCAAAAACAACACATCCAGTCATGACGTCAAGGGGTGATGTCGTCATAGTCATAGTCATCTCTGTCATTATCATCACTGTCACTATCGCTAACTACCGCTATCATTATCGGTTACTATCTACGAGTAACTAGCGGCGGGGGTCTCCATGGCAACCACGCTGGCATAACGCTAGACAAGGAGTGCCCAGCGTGGCTGCCAGGATGATTGACAGCTATAATGCGACCGGACGACCGAATGTCGACAGCGTGAGCCATTAAAGGCTTTCACCTCAATATTTTATACAGCCTTTTGTGATCAGCCAATGATCATAACCCATTTAGAGCACAGCACTCTGGCATCCGTTCCTGGATTGGGAAGCCTCGCTGTTGGCGTCGCAGTCAGCGCAACAGGTGGCCAGCCCTGCGCAACCCTTTCGCAGTTGGCCCCACTATCATGTGAAGCAATATTCTTGTCGCCCTCGGGAAACATTCCTTGGTCAAACAGAACATTAGCCCTCGGGTTCAATTAAATGTGTCCCAAGGCAATCTCGTGAAGAGGCGCATACGCGTGATCTTGGTACGGTATGATGATGTGACTTCATTTAAACAAGGTTTAAAGAACATACGTACTCTAGTGAAACGTGTTTTGCTAAAGAACACGACAGTGTCCATGCAGATGTCTATGCAGGCCTCAGGATGAAAACAAAGATAACGTGAAAAACTATGGCAGGCATTAGCAAAACGTGATTGGGAGATTACTGTCATTAAACCAGGTTGATAATATTATTGATGTTAGGGAAGGAAAAACTAGCCAAACGTATATATCAATCGACTGCACATGAAAAAAGTAAATGACCGTTTAATGCCCTTCCGCGTGACAATCTGGTTAGAGATGTATAAAGAAAAATATCGAGCTTGATGACATTTGCCTGAATCCCACTATATAATGAACGCTCCTATCATTCATTCTTTCCTTCCTCCATCTATCTATCCGTCCCACTATCCCTCCGCTAGTCCATTCATCCGTAGATCTATCTGTCCGTCCTCTCAGCAATCCCGATTTGACTGATTCTTCTCTTCATCGTGGAGTATTTTCTCTTTTCTCTGTTGGTGTGAGCAGTTTTACGCTAGCGTTACTGTTTGTCGTCTGCTACTACATCGTATATGCCTGCCGTCTTGAATGTGATAGAGTTGCGATAAAAATACGAGGAGGATTAGTGCGGCTAATTACGTTGTTCTTAAAGTTGAGGGCAAACTCAACAGCATTTGCTTCCGAATAACGTTCCCGACCTCTGAAAAGATACATATAACGAGCATGTGTCTCAAGTTCCTATCTAGCAGACAACAAGATTCAGCTTCGTATGACTGGTGTGCGTTGCCTTTGAACAGCTCAGAATTGCATGTACCTCGGAAGAAGACTGCGATGGTATCCTCACAAGGTTGTCATACCGGCCCAGTAAAGTCCAGATCTGGCCTAGTTATTACTTTTCAATAGCTAGCATTTTACTGTTAACACTGCAAAACCACATCCATGAACTCAGGGGCCAAACATTATGACCACTAAGTCAGCATGCAGAAGATCTTAACAGACGTTTTTAAAATTCGATATTGTTCAGTGGGCACTTGTTCGCTCCGTAGTTCCCCAATGTCTCGTAGTTGACGCAGACCGGCTGAACAGGTTATATTCAGCGCAGCGCAGTTTAGCGTAGATTCGGAAAGGCAACGTAACTTGTGGGGACAGTTAAGCTCCGCCTTTGAGGATTTGACACGACAGCATTATTGACTCCCATTAATTGGTTCTTTTGCAAATTATTGCTTTTTAATCTGTGTTCCTTTTGTTACTGGCCTAATTTCTAATATTGTTTGATGTGCTTTGTTATCCACACTTATTCTTTCACAAGCAGTTGTGGTCATTTAAAGTGGTCATTTGATCTATCTGACCTAGTGTGCGCTCCTTTAGGCCACTTGGTTGTTGAGGCACACTCAAATAAGCATTATCTATCTATCTATTTATCTATCTAAGCAACAGGTGACAACGCGTGAGGCGCTCACGTTTGACTGTACCATGTTCGAGGTGGCCTATTCTACGCTTCTCGCGGTGTAATTCGCTTCCTCTTGCATAATGTTACCTCTTGCTTCAATTTTGAGCGACTTCAGAGCTTCATTGTCCCACTGTGTCTTTCAGGAAAGCATCCATAAGGAGTTAAGAAAATCACCATGTAAAATAGAATATTTACACTTTTTAAGGTGAAAACCTTTATTGCCTCATCGTTGTCGTCAGCAAAAATGTCTAACTTTTGCGGCAGCTCTGAGTGGTCGAGACGGTATGACATCATGGAGGTCTCGACCAATCACAGAGCACCACCACAGTAAGCGCGAATGCGTGCCTTATATTGCGATATGCCAATCAATAATTAATTACTAATTAAAAAGTATCTATTACTAATAATTAGTCATTGTTAGTGACAACCGCGTAGTAAATTACTTACTAATTAATGTCGATCACTCGGTAAAATCAACCGCACAACACTAAACGTAAAGCGACTGCGAAGATACAATTAGAAGCATAAAGCGCTCGCAGAATGTGAAAGAGTAGTTGCTCGCTTTACTCGTAGCAGCTTTCGCAGATACATGCGCAACAGTCGCGTAGCAGAAGACAGCATTCAGGCTTTCGCCTTTCATCACTTTAGCCGCCAAAGTGTCCTCGAAATTTTGGCTTCAGCACCTTGGAGGCAGCCTATCACTTATGCTACGGTGACGCTGCTAAAATTTTGTCACAGGGAATGTATCAGCCGTTTTGTCTTCTTCAATATGATCTTTAAATCATTTTTTGAAAAATGTTATCACGAGTCAGAAGGCAATGGCAGTTGACAAAAGTTTCGTTCGAACATATAAACTGAGGTGGTAAGGATGGGGCTAAAATATTCAGTGAGCTGTTGCGAGAAGGATTTATGTGGGTGGGCGACTGAAGTGGCTGTCGCTGCCATTCATGCGTCTTCGCGATGCTATTACTGAACACCAAATTTTCTTTCGACATAAATGGTCCGAAATCAGACGTTTTCACTTGCAGGCCAGCTAGCGCAAACACCGAGACTTTGTGTTTACCAATTCTGAGATGCTCGAAAATTTCAGTTTACACAAATTTGAATATGCGTGCTTAATTCGTCTTTTATAAATGTCGAAAACGACAGTGGTTTCAATATTCTATATAGAAATCACGATTACTTAATGTTCGTTATAGTTTGTTTTCGTATGCATTTTGTATTTCCACGCATTATAAAAGCGTTACGCAAAGTTTACGTTCTGCGCCTGTCTCTACAACGAGCATCTGCTTCTTTTTCAAAAGTGGTGCATTGAATGGATGTTCGGCCATAGTTCTATAAGCTACATTTCCCTAGTCCTCCCTACTTGCATAAAATACAGCACTGCTCTAGACATGTTTTCAAAGTTTCTTACAAGAGAGATTCAAGGACTTGCGCTGGCGTTTCCAAACAGTTCTTTCTGAGCTGGACGTAAAAAGTGCTCAGATTTCATGCTCTTGATTCAATTTACATAGGAAGACAGTATAATGGAGCTCCTTGTTTTGAATAAAAAACAGGGGATAAGCTCTCCCTCTATGTAACTTGCTGTGTCAACCCAGCAGAGCGCATCAGCTTGCTACATTTTTGGACGCCGAAGTCTGACCGTAAGCAACAAGACTGTCAGGTTCTCCTGCTTTCAAATTCTGCTTGAGGCGATAATAATAGCGAGAGATGAAACTTGAATTAATGAATTGTACGGACGTGTAATTATAGCTTCAATGTTAAACAGCGAGCCGAGTTTTATGAAATTAGGAAAGTAACCTACATTAATACTGCTCACTTTTTTCCCCTACGTGCTGAAAATATCTAACAGGTTTTCAATACGTTTAAAATATGTACCAGTACGAAAAAAAATTTCGCTCATTACAAAGAGTAATTTTTGGTTTACAATTAGAAGGCGTTCACTTGCTACTCGCTGTAACTGTACGCACGTCATTGATATTTGTGCATTACAGCTGTCATTTACCGCTGTGTTTATTAGTTCACTAGGCTTACTGTGCTCTCCACTGCAAAAGCCAGCAGAGCGGAAAAAAGATAAAGGAAGGATCTGCAGACGTACGTTTCGCTTGACTTTGCTACATTCAACCACTTTGAAGTCATATAATTGTGTGGGGAGAACACACTGTCCCTTCATCGTGCCAGTGAGTGCGCTATGTTGTTTTTTTATTAAGCAAAATTTTTATGGGCTTGAAAATTTTCATGTCGGAACAAGGGTGAATTTATACGTGGGAGTAGCATGCTAGGCTTATCACAAGACAGACATCTCCTGTTACCATTAAAATCTTTCTCTCTCTCTCTATACGTGAAGTTTTTCTTTTCTGGTAAGCCGGTATTTTACTCAATTCCTTCAAGTTGAAAAATTTTTCGAAACATTTGAGTAAACGAGGTTTCTACTTGAATATGAACCCTCGGGTTTGCATACGTTTTTTTTTTTTCAGTGCATAAGACTCAATACGTTGAGCAATATTAGCTGATATTACTCGAAGGACAAATTTTTGTTCAGCCGGTGATTACAGGTCTTCTTGTTGCGCAGTTCTAAGGAGCTTGCTCAACCAGACAATTCATAATTACAGCGCAAACGACAGGACAGAGATGAAGGAGGGCCACCAAGCAGCGCTCACTCGCAACTAAACTTTTATTGGATGCCAGCAGGTATAAATACCTCCCTGGCGGCCAGACATAATACAGTCCACACTTACATGCGTGAATGACACTCTAATATACCAGGCACGTTTCACCATGCAAATCACCACGTATCACCATGCAAGTCACCTTATATTGCATTCACTCGCATGTGATTTGCATGGTGATACGTGCCTGGTAAATTAGTATGTCATTCAAGCATGTAAGTGTGGACTGTATTCTTTCTGGCCGCCAGGGAGGTATTTATACCTGCTGGCATTCAATAAAACTTTAGTTGCGAGTGAGCGCTGTTTGGTGTCCCTCCATGTCTGTCCTGTCGTTTGAGCTGTAGTCATGAATTGTCTGGTTGAGTAACGCTAGAAAAGAGAGATGAGCAAAAAAAAAAAACACATATAAGGTTTTTTCAAACTGCCTCTTTGTGGGTGTAAAAAGTGCGTAATAATTGCCATACGCCACATAACCATTGAGAAGCAGCGTGTTTAGCGCGCTCTCATTCGTTGCAATAGATTTCTTTGATTTACGCTATCGGTTGGTGCTCAACCGGAACCTGTCAGAATCACGCTATAAATTATCGTCATAAAACCTTTTTTCGATTAGCTGCTAGGCACGGCTGACCAACCGGAAGAAGTGTGTACTGTGAAATATTTGGAATTGATGGTTGGCAGAACATATGCATGCCTCTCAATCACGTCACTGACCACGAATACGGCAGAAGTTCTGCGAAGTAAAGAGCTCCTTTCTAATCCCACTTTACCGAGTGCCCTAATCGTCGCTGCCAAAGCTCAATGCTAAATACTGACGATGCACTTCCTTCTTTCCTGACTGCAAATGCTGACTTCAGGCTTCAGGCCTTTCCATGGAAAGAGACGTCGCCTCCTTCATCTTGGTTGGCCGAGTATTCAGCAGGCGACTGTTCACTTATATTCCAAGTTCTAGGTGGGATTCTAACACCGATGCCAAAGTATAACTTGTTATCGTGCCGATTTTCTGGATTACAATGGCGAGCAGTTTAAGCGGAATTTTCTCTGCCTTCAAAGCTGGCCCAATTAATTACAACGGAATTTGTCATTTATGTGCACACGAGGTTTGCTATTTTATGTTTGTTAACGTTTAGTTGACTGAACATGCATCCTTCCTCTGCATTTTACTAGAACAGTATCAGCACGAACAGGATAAACTCGGCTAGCTCGGAGAAGGGATTTTGTCGGAAGCGTCAGTGTACTTGTTCACTTCGTCTCAGAATGTAGTTGTCCATCCACTTCTGTTCAGACTGAAAGCGAGGGGAATTTTCCACTGTAAATGAATGGCTGCAATTTGTAGTCCTCCTGAATTCTATAGGATTCACAGCAACTCTTTAAGTACAGAAATAGCGTTTATTTGCATTTGGAGCTACAAGTATCCAGTATCGAAACTTAGGGTCCTACAGAAACGTTTTCCTGAACTTATGCACATATCTCAACAGACCCCGACAGCCGAAACGCATGACTGGCAGCGACAGATTCGACGATTGCGTTAATTAATGCCGCGCAAATGAATTTAATTGGTATTGGTCGGTTTCCAATAACCGATGCATTGACATTTCAGTGATCGCCCTTTCTAGCGTAGCAGGGGGAGGCAGAACTTTGGATGGACAGATGACGTTAAGAAGTTCGCAGGGTCAAGTGGATGCAGCTAGCATAGGACGGGTCTTCGCTCTGCAGTGAGTGTAATCCGGCTGATGATGATGATGAGGATGATGATGACTTGTTCAAAGCGGAGTTCTGTTGCATAAATGAACATAATTTTTAATAACACACTATTTTACCAAAAATTGTAGGACGACCAAAGACCAGCAGAAAAGAAGCGCACAAGACGTAAAAAACGCAAAAAAAAAAAAAATTCAGCATTCCACAAAGAAGTATTTTTCCCCGCTAAACTATGAAAATCCGCTAAATGTAGCGAAAGAAACGTTAACTTGGCAACACTGGACATAGGTCTGGTCATCCATAACGTTAATGTGGTCGCACATGTCTTTTCTTTTTCTCCTCAGGTGCTACTAAAGCCGCAGAATAATAGTTGGCAGAAATAAACCTGTTGCGCAATCCAGCAGATGGCAAAGCAAGATCAAGGGGCGTCTGATGTTAACACATCTTTGTTTACAAGGGGGCAGCGTGGTACTGCACGTGTCTTCTCGTTCATCCACTGGGCACTCATCTGAATGCCAACCAGTGCCTCTGTTTTTGTTCTCGCCAGATGTCTGCAGGCATTCAGGAGCAGATGTCATTGCCCGTCCTGTCTCTTTGCTAGATGCGATAGAGTTCCTGCGATTTCTGCTTTTTTTGTGCATCAGTTGATGCGTTTGTTTTCTTTATGATGTCGCTTTCAGGTTCTATACAGGTACGTTTGTCGCTAGGTATTTGAGCTACTGCCGCACACCAGGGAAGCTGTCGGTGACCGCCACATGGAGAGGAACACATTGCAGGCGTCAGTACAGCGGTCTAGCACGAGGTCACATTTGATAATGCGATTTATACTCCTTCTTTTGACGCACGCATTAAACCACTTGTTTTTTACGCTCCAGCTTAAGTGGACTCCAGATGACTGAGTCCGCTGACTGAGATTTTTAACTGAAAGCAATCAAAGATGTTCGATACGGTCAGGAAGCATAGTGCTTTAATTTACCAAACTAATTTTCCTTGTAATTTAATTTAATTTACCTAGTTTTTCCCCATTTCCTTGTAGCAGCACGAAAATCTGGAAATAAAATAGCTGAGAAAACTTAGCTGTTTTAATACCACAAAAACGTAGTACCTATATTCCTAGCTAAGTGCAACTTCTCATTAAAAAAGAACAAAGAAATATTCCAAACGGTACATTACTACTAGCGCTCGGAGCATGGCAATTGCTCCTGATCTCCACGAAAAAAAAGAAGAAGGTGTTGATTTCTTGTTTTCTTAATTAAAAAAATATGATAACAAATCGGCCTTTATTTTCCGCTCTCACTATCGTTTTACTCACTCAAATGAGCAATTTGGCCAAGGCTCAAACACTGTTCCATTCATTCTCCGCTTTCCCAAATAATAATGTTCTTTTCCCTCTCAGCTGCATTATTGACTGCTGCTATGTGATACCTCTTACATTCGGAGCTACCGCAGACATATGAAATAAAACAGAAACCGAAAGCGTCCGCTTCAAAGGCGTAGCAACATAGCATTGTGGCTGCATCAAACGGCTCTTGCGAACAATCCAATGGTGCTTCCGCGCACGCGGTACAAAAAACCTTGACCTGCATTATTTCCTGACCTTTGGACCTCTCTGAATCACTTGCTGAAAGGAAATACTTCAGCTATAGACTGCATAGAGGAAGCAACGGGTGCATGTTACGCAATGCCCCTGCACCTGCCTTTCTCTACGCACCTTGTGGAACATGGCGACGTTGGCGGGTCTGCCAGGGGTCTAGTGGCGCTGCAAAGTACGGGACTGAACAGTATTTGATTTCCAGAAAAAGAAACGGGATAAAATATAGCGAATAACACACGTGGCAACGGATCAAAAGATTGAAGTGCTAAATTGAGAGGAGCAGGAGACGGAAAAAACTTTACGTAATGAAAATTAAGACAGACAGCGTCAGGAGGGCTCTTCTTCCAGAAACCCAAGGCTGGTCCTCTCGCTTGGCTCGCTTTACTAAATTGAAATAAATAAACTAAACTGAACAAAAAGAACTGTCAAATAAACATGACCTTCAGAGTCCAGCCCATTTAAAAGTAACATTTTCATGCTGGAAAATGACGGCGCAGAATGACATCCATGTTTCTTGTACTTCGCAACTATACTATACGACCACTGGCCGCAAGAACCCCACACCACCTATTTTAATGGGAATACTTTGAACTTTTAATTTTGAGAAAACCTGAGAGTTGGAAGAAATTCTGTTTTAACGACGGAATTATCTTCAGGGACGCCTTCTAGTCGCTATAGTGGCTGAGAAACCTGGTGTATAAAATAATTCCGGCGCTGCTGCTGCTGCTGCTGCTGATGATGATGATGATGACGATTATTATATCGCAAATGCGCACTATTCACAAAATTAGACGGTTCACTACCAATTTTGATTAAAGCAGTAATCAGACAGAGAGAAAGGATTCACCTTCTAAGACAGGGCACTTCATATCACAATTTCTAGCCTGTTTGCGTACTCATTCGTTGACGGCACTTGACAGCAGCTGTAAGGATGCCAAAGAGCATCGCCCGATGCCCAGCAGAGGAAATGAACCCTATTTGCAATAAGTATGAGTTTTGTTTTCCTGCTTGCTGTTTTGTCTAGCCACTAGAGACTGGCGGCAGTTCATCAACTTGTTACGAAATACAACCTGGCACAATTACACGGCTGGGCTGCTATCAACGCGGAAGGCGTGCAGACGCACGTGCTGCTTACGTGATTTTGCCAGCGAGGGGGCGTCGTTTCCCGACTCAAGCACCTAGCGGCTCTCGGTGCTAGAACGCGCGCATCCGACAACGTGCCCTTCCCCGAACAACGCGTCTTCTACTGGCGTTGCGAAACTTGACTTGCCCCTCCTTATGAATAGGGTCCACTTCTCGCACAAGCCTTCTCCTCCAGCTCGTTCCTGCAGGACTTTGCTTCGGCTCACAGCGTGCTCTCAGCGGGGTTGAAAGCATGCACTTGGGGACTTTCACGGTGTCGACCTGTTGTGTGCGCTGTTCTCTAGCCTTTCGGAGCCGACCACACAGATCCGAAAGCAGTCGCCTTACACTGGTGGTTGTTCCACTCAACCGCCAGCAAACTTTGAGAAGTATAAAAAAATGAGACGCATATGATGGGAACACTGCAATCGAAGTTAACGCCCAGTTTGTTTCAATTCTTCGGTCCCAAAGCGGGTTTCTTCTGATAAATAGAATAATTGGAAGACAATCACTTATATTTGCTATTGAGATTAAATTAGATGTAAGACTCAGCACCGTTCCTTTACGTAGTCTATATTAACCAGACTATACAGTAGCCAACTAACTAGCCGTTCTGTACGGTGCGCGGATAGCTGTGGAGGTGTCGCATTCTATCATCCGGACAGAGCATGTGTGGCCCACTTGGAGGAAGGACCGCATGTGGCATATTCAATAAGTGCAGTGTTTGCACGCGCGGTACAGTTTTGCGATAAGGTAAATTAGGAAGAGTGGTAAAGCGATGAGATAAATTTGGTTTAACAATGTTGTTACCAGCTTCTTGACGTACATGGGTGTCTACACATAAAAGTATATTTGCCCATTCCACTGCAACGAAGTCCGTTTCTTTTTTTCCCATGTAATCGAGTGCTGAAGACTCCCACAATAAAAAAAAGACCAGGTATCTCAAACGGTGTAATGAAGAGTATGAAAAACATGTAATAAGCTATTCGGCGTCAGCAACAATGCAAAACGGGAGACATAAATCCCCTCCACGTAGGAAGCCTAAAACATCAATGGAATAACCGAGAGAATGTCGAACCGGAGCCACGGTCACGGAGAAGACGACGGACAGCAGAAAGGAGTCAATGCCGACAAAGCCCCTTTGAACTTCTCCTGGAGATCAGCTGGAATTCTCACGAACGAAAAGCGGTGCACTTGGCGGTTAACGGCTTCCAACCAATTGGCGTCAACACACTCCATCCAAGTGAGTCCCCTTGTCTACGCTTAGGTAAATGCAATTTGTTTGCGATATTTATGCGCTCGGAGCATAAAGGTAATGTTATGAAGGAAGAAGGATACGGTAAAATAAATGAAAAAAGGTTCACTGATGTAACGAAGTCCAGATTGCTGAAATCAACGCATTTATATGAACATTATGTTCCCTGATTTGATTCCGGACATAATGTAAAGAAAGCAAGGTAGCCCAGAGGGGTAAAGGTGAGGAATATGAAAGAAATCCCTCATATTAAGCAAATCCACCGTAAGGAGCCAGCGTCACACAAGGAACACGCAGGTTGAGGAGAAAGAGAAGAAGCAGGAAACGAGCGCCTGACGCATGGAGATAGTAGAGAGATTTAGCTTACCGTGATCCGCGATCCGCCACCGTGACCCCCTACCGCGCGTGGGCGGGGCGCACAAGCTGATTGGTCTCGACGTGGCAGGTCTATGTGCCGCATGGATGGATGGAATATAGGAGCGTCCCCTTTGAAACGGGGTGGTAGCAGTAGCTATCATGCTCATTTTTCTCCCTATATCTTACTTATTGATTTAGAATGGTTAACTAAACCATCATGCTATTTATTAAATTTTGTTCCCACATTACTAACATTATGTCACTTCTCTGCTTTTAAGCCACCAATCTTACAGTCGTTTTTTGCTAGTTTCCACCGCCGGTTTATTCACCCGGCCACTGTTATCTCTAAACCCGAGAGCTTCAGGAAGAGTGATTGCGCCTGCACCAACTTCCGGATGGATACCATTACATTCGCGTATAATATGGGCAATTGTTTCACTGGAGTTTCCACATACAGCACATGCGTCATCTCCATTGTTAAATTTCTTATTGTAGCTGCGTGTTCTAAGGCACCCTGATCTAGCTTCAAAAAGTAGGGCACTGCCTCTTGAGTTATCAAAGAAATCTTCCTTTTTGATCTGCATTTTCCACTTTCGGTATAATTCCACACTCTGTTTCTTTTCCATCGAATTTATCCAATTCTTACCGTCTGTGTTTTTCACCTGTTGCTTAATGCTCTTTATTTCTCCGTCCTTGTTACTAGCATACTTACTAGTTAGTTTCCTAGTTCTTTTCCTCCATTGCGAGTCAATGCTTTTTAGGTACAGATATTTAAATACTTTAGCTGCCCATCTGTTACTGTCCAATTTTCTCAGGCGTTCCTCATATAATATTTTACTCTGAGCTTCCCGCACTTCGAAAGATGCCCAGCCCATATCTCCCTGTACCGCCTCATTTGTAGTTTTGCCGTGGGCACCTAGTGCTAATCGTCCAACGGATCTCTGATTTGTTTCTAATGTCGACTGTACCTCTGATTTTAGGCACAAAACCGCATTTCCGAAAGTGAGTCCGGGCACCATAATTCCTTTCCAAATACCCCTCAAAACCTCATACCTATTGTATCCCCACAATGCCTTATGCTTCATTATCCCGGCATACCTTTGCCCTTTGGCCTTAAGTGATTGCTCATGTTTTCCAATGTATGCCAATCCTTCGTTTATCCATACCCCCAGATATTTATATTCTGCTACTCTAGGTATTTCAAGGCCTTGTATTTTAAGACCCCGATCAGTTGAGCCGTTTAAAATCATCAGACCCGACTTAACTGCGCTGAAACTGAAGCCTAGAGCGTCCCCTTCGTCTCCGCAATACTTAACTAGAGTTTGCAATTCTTCCAGACTCTCAGCTAGCAGCACAATATCGTTTGCATACATCAAACCGGGGAGGCGCTGCTCTACCGCCTTTCCACCTAATCTATATGACAGGTTAAAACCTAGGTTACTGCCTTGCATCCTCCGTTCCAGGTTTATCATATAAAGCATGAACAGCACCGGTGATAGAGGACAGCCTTGTCTTAATCCTTTGCATACTTTGACATCCTCCGTACTTCTTATCCCTTCCCACGTAATTTCTACTTTGTTATCCCGGTATATGTCCTGTAGGAACTCTATTATCTCATAACCGATACCTTCTTCTTTTATTATGCCAACATCAAGTATGTGGCGCCATCTACCGGCGTCGAGGGGATCTGGGCATGCGCAGTGGAACGTGCGGTGGCGGATCTAAATCTCTCTAGTGCCGTGTGGAGAAAGTAGATCATCGAGCGCGTACCGCGGGGAGAGCGTGGCAGAGAGAAGCGGCCTTTCTCATCTGATCTGATGAGACGGGCCAAGTATCTCCGATTCAAATTGACCTGACGAAGGCGTTTGATAAAGCTTGGCACGATTTCTTGTTCGCGGTCTTGGAGCATGCAAACATTGGTGACGTTTTGCTCAAAGGCATAAGGATGTGCTATATGAACTCATATACAACACTAATTGTTAATCAGGAACTATCGAAACCAATACCACTGAAATCATCTGTTTATCAAGGATGTCCACTGTCTCCATTGTTCGCCTCATATCTGGGAACCGTTTGCCTCAGTATAAATAACAGTGCAGCCATTCGTGGTTTCTCTCTGGCTAGATGTGAAGTTAAGATTTTAGCCTCACTGACGATATCGCCCTCTTTTGTTCTGACAAAAAGAGTGTACTTCAGGCTTTACACTTGACTGAACAGTTCTGTGATGTATCAGGCGCGGCTCTTAATTTAGATAACTCCTAAGGCTTTTGGGTGTGCCATTAGGGCACTAGTCCAAGCCAGGTTGGCGGCATAGACTGGCACTGTAGTCCTCTTCAGTACGTAAGGGTTCCGCGGCCCCAAGTTCGCAACAGCGCATCGTACTGGGATTCACAAATCGTACCTATGCGGCGACAAACTCAGACTTGGATGGGTACGGAACTCTCAGTGTTTCCTATAGCACATTTCTTTAACATATTTGTGTTTGCAAAGCTTGCGTATGTCCTTCAAGTCCTGCATTGTGCGAGGAGGAAGATACAAGTAATGCACAGAATATTTGCTACATTTGTGTGACGTTCTCAATGGGAGCCCATGCGGTGTGACAGCTTGTTCGTTCCTTTAAAATTTGGTGGAGTGGGTCTTGTTCACTTGCTTGTGCATCAAGTTGTTTCCCGTTTTATTGCTTTAAAATTTCCAAACCCCCCGTTTCTTGTAGCTGTGCTCATTAGGCGTCTTATTGCTCATTTGCCTTACTTATTCGTATTGACTGGGCAAGATCGGGAGGGGCCTTTATGGCGATTCCCTAAGGAGGTTGCTGACACTTTCAATTTTCTCACTGTGCGATACTCTATAGATTACCTGTATAGCCTCTCGAGAAAGCCGATGACTCGGGCTCTCAGTGAGTCTTTGTTCCTTACACCGTTGTATCGGCAGCTTTACCTGGGGGTTTTGGACGTCACTGTTTTAAAGCGTGTTAGGTAAACTACACACAGCGACTTTGCCTGTCAAGACAATTCTTCATGCTAAGGAGATATTTGTGCCCTGGACGGAGAATTGACATCTCTGTAGCGTGCTTGAGACAATTGATCATTGTTTTATTCTGGGCCGTGATGCTATGTTTTTTGGTGCATATTACAAAGAACTATTAAGAAGGACGTTGAAATTACACCATTTACTATTAGATTTTTGTCTCTTGACAAAAACTCTATCGTGCCTTATGATCTATTTGTGTTCATAGGAATGTTCAGTCTTTGGAAGACCCGTATGTTGGACAGTCATGCCGAGCCACCAAGATCGTCCAAATTTGTGTTTCGGGAGCAGTGTGCTATGGTGAGGAGTGTATAAGCTGCACGGAAAGAACCTCCAAACTGGATGCCGTACCTAGATGCATGTGTTTAAAAGAACTTGTAGTCGGGCTAGATGGTTTTCAGCTTCAGGCAGCATTCTTAGCGCAGAGAAACACACACACGCACACGAGAGAAAAGGAAGGACACGGGACAGGCGCTGTCCCGTGTCCTTCCTTTTCTCTCGTGTGCGTGTATGTTTTTCTGCGGTAAGAATGCCGTCAGATTCATTCTGATTGTAGCCGAAACCACTAACCGACACTGCTGACGCCCAGCCGCACCTCTGCGCCGGACGCACTACCATTAAGAAGGACAGGAAAAATCTGAGTGGGCTTTTCTTTTCTTCTTAGACTATGTTCTTTGTTCGCTGCGCTGTTTGTTTTTTCTCACTTGTGCGTGTTTCGTCCGAATTTTTGGGGTTAAATAAGTGTTTTTATTTTTTCACCTGCTGCCGCCTCTTGTGTTAATCTTACTGCAGTCCCAAACTCCTCAAAAATTTCAAATAAAGTCCAGAGCCCCGGCTAGCGATGCAGGCTGGTCTAAGTATGCAGCGACGTCACAAGATAATGCGACAGTAATCATAGCAGCATGTCGCAGCAACATCATAAGGTAACGTAATCACTGCTCGAAATTCAAATCTAAAAACCTCGAAATCGCTTTGTGATTCACTACCTGCTATGAGTGCATCTGCAACCACTGGGAGTACACTCTTCCTTTCAGTACTTCCACAGAAGCGACGCTCCGCGTAAACGAATGTATGAAAGCTAGGGAAGCCTTCCGCCTCATGAAGTAGCATCGGCAGCAGCACTCGGACAACGACCACGTCGGGCAGTAGCAATAAAACATATATAGCAGCAACATTCCTTCTTATAACATCCCAGGTGACATTAGCTTTCTCGTGGTGTTTTCACTAGACTCTTATCTCTCGGGATGTAGTTGACTTGCAATGCATTCTTTACCCATCCCATGCATTGAATCAATATCACGCGACGTTGGGCGATGTTAAAAATTCTTTTTAAATTGCGGCTATAGAGTATTATACATATTGAACGTTCATCACTTAAAACAAAAATATAGTCCTCAATGTATTTATTGCTATATACGATGGTTTTGAGAGAAAGAAAGCTGGTCTTCTGTATGCAATACGTAGAAGAGAACTAATGGATTATTTGCATAAACTGTTTCGGATGTGCACGTACAATAATTCGGTTACAACAGGATACGCTTATGGCGGCATCATTTTAATTTATCTGTTAGAGCATGGCAGTAAACAGAAAGCCTGCCGTGGTGGACTTCAGTTGGTCCTGTTTATATTAAGAGAGTGCAGTGGGGTGATTGCTGACTCGTTTTTTCTCTGGTGTGCCTCTTGCTTTGTGACACGAGGCAGTGCAAGGTAGTTACGCGTCTCGAAGTCAGGGCAACAGATACCTAATCCTTGATAGACTTCGAGCCTTGTCGCTCCGAAGGTCACGCAATGACGTCACTAGAGTTCCGGGTTGGATTCGAGCAAGAGCAAAGAGCAGAGCCTTCCTTTGCCTGTCGTGTGCACTTCGAGTGGCAATTACTTTCCCCTGTTGAGTCCAGCTTAGTGAGGGTCAGTACTTCAGGGTCAAATTTCTAGGAAGATAATAGCTTCTTCTAAAACGTAGGAGCAACGCAACTAAAGGCTTGACAATGTGGGGTTTCCTTTAGGTATAAAGGCTGGTTCCGGCACATCCACGTGTAAACAAAACCTGTTCTGAGATCAGCAGTGGAGAGATGATGTGACGCAATGTGCACATCATCCCTTAGATGATGTGCACATTGCGTCACATCATCGTAGAAGAAAAGTGTGTTTTAAGTGCTAGCAATAACGCTTATTAGGACACACATCCAACGGTAACTCTGCCTTTCGCCCTCCTTTTCTCCTCCTGCTCTATGATATGGTAGTTTTTGTCAAGTGATTTGAGTTGAGATTGCTGAGGCACGCATAAGATTTGGAGCAGGGCGTGAGCGGATGGGTGTATATGGCTCATGTCGCTACTACCCCATCGACATTTCTTTTTCACGGTGTTCGGTGGGAGCGAGATGTTTGATCTTAGCGAGCCAACTAATCAGCCATTGTAAAGGCACAAATTCACGCTCCAGGTAACGTAAACATTTAGCGCCGGATATGTAAATTGACATTTTAATTGTGCTCCAGCGCTGGTCATGTACTGTCCCATCCTGGACTTGGCTTAATAATGTTGAGCCTGTATGAACTTTACATTATTCCTTGCTGGATAGAAGAAGACGGAATATAACTCATATATAATCATAAAAGAGCATGAAAATTGTCAGGAGCTAAACAGGTCGATACACGGATGAGTGGGTCATGCTCCTGTCATGTGCGGTGTAAGTTATGACTTCAAGAACGGACTCTTTTCTGATCAGCAAAAGTTGAATCGTGTTATGTGCATTGTGGTGATACTCCAACGCACTTTGATAGTCTGTTGTTCTGCAGAAAATAAAATTTTAAACAACTCAGATGCTCCTCACAGGGAGGCGAATTTAAGAACATATTTCCTCACAATGTTTATTCGTCTTCCAGTTTACCACAAACAAGACAATTCGAGTTTTGGTTTGATTTTAGGGGGTTTACCGTCACAAAGCGACTCTGGCTATGAGGGACGCCGTAGGGAAGGGTTCGGGAAATTTAGACTACCTGGATTTTTTTTTTTTAACGCGCACAAACATCGCACAGATCACTGGCCCCTTCGTTTTCGCCTCCATCGAAAAGCGGTCGCCACGGCCGACATTCGATCCAGCGTCCTTGCCACAGTAGTCGAGCGCCTTAACCACTGCACCACCACGGAGGGGAATTCGAATTTTCCTTTAGTTTATTTAGAAAAATGAACAAAATATAGATACATTTTATACTACGTATATAGGCCCCTGTTTGTTATTACTGGACCGAAACCTCGTATGACAATAAAGCCAAATTAATAACATATGTTAACAATAAAAATAAGTTGCCGAGCCCCCCCCCCCAAAAAAGAATATTTTAATATTAACTTACGAGCATTACAGCCTAATATTAAATATATAGCGAAACAATGCAACAAAGATATAAAATTGTGCCGTAGATGAATGCTTTATTATACTCATATAAAGTTGTTGTTTAGGTGAAGAAAAAGGCGGCGTATATTATCACTTGGCAAAAAAGTTCAATAATTATATGAAAAAAATCCGGCCATATGATTGCCAAAATAAGTGCGAACGTGAGGCCGTAAAATGTTTCGTGAAGCGAGAAGCGATGTCACATTACCTTTATTAACGATATGTTTGTCAATGAACTGCAAGGGGTCACCAGTTGTTCACGATGCGAGAGCGAAATATTCCGCTTTCAATCTTTACTAGATCATAGCCGCGAAATGTTTGATGCCGTAGTATAGAGCGGATATCGGAAAGTGCTATCTGATACAAGTAATGATCCTAATGGTTTGGTTCCGACTGTGTTAAAGAGGTACGGTGCGGGCAGGGTAATTTCTTTTACACAGCCCAAACTAATACATGTGTTAAAGAGGAGAGAGGTGAAAGCTGTATTGTCAAACCTAATTATGTTATGCAATAATTTCAAATACTTTCATTTTTTATAGTACAGCGTAACCAATGTGCTCATATTAAATACGTGACGGGCCTTAAGGATTACTCAGATAACATACATTTTTCTGTACATATGCGGCAACTGTCAATTACAGCACCATAAAATATTTAGGAACCAGACGAATGTGCTGGAATTAAAGTTGTGTATTAAAATAATAAAATATCAATAATTATTGACTGGAAACTAACAGTTGAATTTAGAACGGTTCATCAAGAGTTTGTCTCCAGCACAATAGTTCGAATCAGGTATTCGTGTAGTGTAGCGGCAAAAGCATAAAACATTTAGGGTTTGATAAGATAGCCCTGTTATCGCCATGCAAGAAACCTTCATTGAAGATTTAGGTATACTGCTGTGAAATATTGATACTAAGAGAGGGTGTCCTATCAAGCCCTGAGCTGCATCACGTCGAATACAATATTGTCAGAAAGTTTGGCAGAGACATGAATCATTTCACGGTGAAATAAATGCCTGCAATTAAGATCCAGTGAGTTGCCTTTAAAAATACAAAAGAAGAGTCCAGAGCAATGAATAGCCTGGTTGATATTTCAAAAGCTTTATAAAAGTCGAGAAATACAGAGCCAATAACAGTTACGTTCGTCAGTTTCTGGCGTGCATTTATCAGGGAAGTAAATAACAGCGACAATGCTTGAATATTCATTCACTTCTCGGTACAGACTATTTTGTGTAAGCGAAAAATGTTTTTCAACGTAGTTTGGCTGTGTGCCATGAATTAGGTTTTCAGTTAATTCACTAAAACAGAAAGAATTGATATTGGACTGTGATTAGATATTACACATTGTTTGATTTCTTGAATGGATAATTTTCTTCTCTTTCGTTCTTGCGGGCCGACACCGCACAGGAAGATGATTATCAATGGCATCGATAAATAGTTTAATATGACGGTCATGTATGTTATTAAGACTAGCATTTATTGCAACAAACGTCTGTAACGTTGCTGCCCTGTACTCTGTATAAAATATCCCGGACCTGGGAACCACACCGTTCGGCGGCTTTAATTTTATCCGTTGAATACGGCACGCGGCGTCGTTTATATAATAATAGATTAATTAAGAAAACGACATTTTTGCTAGCGCTTGCGAAAACATAAAGACGTCGCTATTCTCCATGCCATGTTTTCCGCTTTGGTTACTCAAGATTGGCCTTGAAACATTCCTATGTACACCGCTTCCGATGCATTGAGCAACAATGGGATTTATAAGCAAAGCACTACAAGGGTACTTGATGCCAAAATAATTACCAACGCTTCCAGTGGTTCACAGGCGCTACACCGGCGCACCGGTTGTGCACCTTATAATAATACAGGGTGCGGCATGAATATGTTGAGACCTTCACTTCGGTCAGATAATGATGCCCCGCCAAAAAGTTTATGATCACTAGATTTCTTTACTAAGGGTCTACTGTTGACTAGGTCGATGCATCTACAACCAAATACAGTTTACTGTCTCTATATCTTCCTCAACAGAAACTACTACTCAAAACCTTTCCCTTACTTTGAGATAACTTTCATTACCAAGAGAAGTCTCCGCGTAGTTTCATCGGAAGTCTAGATGATGTATTTGACATTTGAACGAAGTTCATTTATCGTGCGAGCGTTTTCGAAACCCTTAAACTGTTATAAAGCAAATAAAATGTTAACTAGCAAACACATGTGAACTCTGTTCTGTGAGAAAGAAAAATCGATCGATGCGGGCGGAACTGCCTCCACGCCGATGGGCGCGGACAACCGGGTGGACACGTGGCATGGGCCGCGTGGGGACGTCACGCACAGTCGGGCGGCGTGATCCGTACGTCAAGCATCACTGGCGCTATTTTTGCCGCGTTCTCGAACGAAGCACGAGCGCCGTGCGAACGAGGACGTAGGAAAGAACAAAAGCTGTAAGAAAGAAGAAAGCTGTAGATTTCACATTCAAAATTGTATATTTCTTGCAGGTTCTATAAGAGAGCTGTGAGGCATTTCTTTTGAGCGGTTTCCTGCGGTTCATTTAATGCAACTATTCCCGTCTATTTTTTGTATTTACATATCGCTCGTACAGCCTTAAGAAGACGAAATACCACCACTGGTTGCGCTTGCTTTGGAAAAGGACACGCTAAAAGGGCACAAAGTAATAAAATTGAAGGGACCTGAAAAAAAAAAAAACGAAAACATTCTCCGCCGCAAGAGTTGATCTGCGCTAGAGGAGACTTGGCTGGTTTATCATATTAGCACTCCTCTTCCATCAAGCACCCTCTTCTGTAAGGATTTTATAAAATCACCTGTTCTTTCAGATAGGATTTAATCAATTGTCCTACCGCGATATTCCAGGCTATAAGCACGACTGGGAATGAGAGGAGAAAATTCGAAGAAACGGCGTTGTACTATGAACAACAACACTCCTTCCAACGTTCTGTGACCACGCATCTAAAAGCTGCCGAGGGCAACAAAAATCATTCTTAAATTGGATTTGTGTTTGTTCTGTTTATGTGTGGCGTCGATTCAACCCTACATCCCACAGGTGCCTTACTGCTCCTCTACAACCGATAAGGTAAATAGAGAGATTTAGTTTACCGTGATCCGCGATCCGCCACCGTGGCTCTTATACCGCGCGTGGGCGGGGCGGTCATGCTGATTGGTCCCGACGCGGCAGATCTGTGTGCCCACATCAAGTATGTGGCGCCATCTGTCGGCGTCAAGGGGGGTCTGGGCATGCGCAGGGGAACGCGCGGTGGCGGATCCCGGTAGCGGATCGCGGATCACGGTAAGCTAAAACTCTCTAATGTCGTATAAGAGGCGAGACAATGACAGAGGACTTAGCAAATGAAACAGAAAACCGTTGAGCCTCTCCCATCCAAAAAAACGCTGTCTTGGCATGTTTACGAAATGCAGCGCTCTCTGGACGGGCAAGAAGCCTTTAGCATCAGAGGCCAGGAGCAGCCGAAGTGGCGTTATGTAATGTCACCGGCACCAATCAGAGCAGAGAGCAAGTGCCTCGTGCTGGCCGAAGAGCGTATTTTTATGCATACCAAAGGCCAGGCAATATTGGAACCTGCTAAAGCGAGATTCATTTCTCGCGTTCTACACATTTCTCCTTTCTGTTAAGCATAAATCGCACGGGCTGCCTGCCGCCCTTTAAAAACTGAAGGCAGCGATAAATAAAAAAGGAGGACTACCCACGAGCGGTACGAGCGGTCACCGCACTTTCCGAATATATGCTTTTTGTTCAGCTTCCTTCGAAGTAGAATTTAAGCAAGGCGTTACGTTCCCGCAGAGAATTCGCAAGCGCAGTCGCAGGTCTTATTTTTCTGCAAGCTGTAGCGGTTGTGACAGCACGTGAGTAGATTTAACAGCTATGAATGAGTGAGCGATACGCATGTTGAATACCCCATATTAATCATTTCGTGACCTATACTACATGGCTACCCCTACCTGACCGGTACGTATGCACTGAAGTATTTTTAGTTACCGGCACCCCAGCAGAAGAATGACAGAGACAAAGGTAATTTGCGTCCAGTGATGACCGCGGAGAAGTAGTCAATGCTTTAAATTCGTCATCACCAGTCTGATTATGAGATTTGGATGAACTGACAAAGCACCATTAGTGTCGTCTCGCCTCTCTGTCACCATCATACTTTTCTTGTTGTCGTCTACATTTTTGACTGACCCAACCATCATTTCAAAGTTTAGCGCGTGCCATGTCGTACATTTACAGCGCACGTTCACTTATCCCACGTATTATAACTGACTCGAACGCTCTGCATTTACCTGTCGCTGCTGCCATTATTCCTGATAAATCTTACAAAATAATGTCTGCCACTGTTACTTCTTAAGTTCCTGGCATTCATTGTTGTTAATTCATGGGGTCTTCTTGCTTTGTACATTCATGGATTCATATTATATTATTTTGTTCTTGTTTCCATGAAGTTATACAGTTCGCAATAATGTTTTTCACTGTCTGCTCAAATGTTGCTTATTTTGGTTTTGTTTTTCCTTAAGTTCGAAATTATTTATAACTAATTATTATTTCCTTCCAATGTCATATGCTGTATTTTTTTCCTCTTTTCTCTCCATGGTTTTGTCTATTGGTAATGATTCTCATGTAACCCCACCCTCCCATGTAACACACTCGGCCTCACCGCAGAGTCTTTAGGAGTATTTTATATAAATGAAAAAATGAATGACATAGCCGTCATCGTCGCCATTATCATTGCTATTTTGATCACATCATCCATCACGAGGCGTTCAGTGTAATGCAACAATACACCTTCCATATACATCCCGTTCTGTACCAGGACCACCCGTATTTTTTTTGCAGGGTTTCAAAACTCGCACCGCCTAACACTCAGCGTGTCATAGGCTTAATTCTGATACATAGCGGTACATCGCTATAGTTCTCCAGGGCTTAGCAAGCCATAGTAACGCTCATAATCCGCACTGAAGCACAAATTATAAGGTTATCAGTTAAAATGCCCCATGCGTATATAAATGAACAACGCCTTATTGTTTCATAGTAATTAGGTTCGTGCAGAACGAAAGGCAAAAATGCACTAGCTGCCCTGAAGCCAATGCTAAAGAATGTGCTACTTTTTCCCATATTCGCTTTTTAAAGTTACGCACTTAGACCTAGTTGTGATGGCGATATGGGATTTCTTGCGTTTTATAATAACCTCAATATAGTTTTTTAATAAAGCAAAACTAAATTCCTTGAGATTTCCTAATGGGCATCCTGTTCTCAAAAAGTTCTTTGAAGCATCTGCACCTCGTATGGGCTTCTTTCTTGCCGGCTCACCTCGGCTGGGCTCGCTGGTATTGCAAAATACGAGTGCCTCCGCCGACTGCGGCTTAACTTTTCCAAGCTTCTTTAATGCCATTCAACAATAGGCGTGCTAGACCAAGTTTCGAGCTCATCTCTAAGTCATTAACTCTTTGTGGAGAGCCACGTGTCTTTGTTCGGAAAAGTGAACCGCTTTCCGCGATACGCACCTATATTAAGAAATAAATGAAGCCGACAAAGAAGATAATAGATAAATGAGTCGGACATTGTGTATGCTAAGGGTACGATCGGAAAAAAAAAATTTCTGGAAAGTTACCAGGAGAGTAAAAAAATATATATTGTATTCCAAAACGCCCGAAAGAAACAGGGCCGGTAGGCGATAGTGATTCTACAACTTCGTTACATCACCCTTCCGTTTCCGCATTAAGCCATCCTATCTTTTAAAGACTGGCCCTTTTACACTAACCGTAGCATTCATAAAAAGAAAAAACCAGTGAGACACTATGGCGACTAAAGTGGTGGAAGGCAAAAGCCTGAGCAATGTATATGAAAAGGCTGTGGACGTCTCCAAACGTCTAACCATTATTATTGCTTAGTAATAGTTACCATGGCTTCCACTTTTTGAGTTCTAGTTAATGGCTGGTTTGTGTTAGTTAAATACCTCTTAAATAGTAAGTGATGGTTAGTGATAGTTACGAGACCCCCAAACGCATATGTTCATATGGGCATCTGCTCAACTATTTTATTATTAGTATTAAATATCATGACATTATCTTGAAAGCGACACCTTAAAACACGTTCCGATATCCCCCGATTGCTATTGAATAAGTATCGATTCAATGGTAATTGGCATATGACCATATACGACATGCACCCGAAACGCGGACACATTTGCTAACGACAGTATGAGGCATTAAAAGCTTTCGCATTAAAAAAAATCGGCATATAGGGGTTGAATAACGCGAAAAATTGATAAAGAGGCTGCTCGTACACAGAACGGAGCTTTTGTAAAACTACAAAGAGAAAAACGGAGAGATACTTAGAGCTGTATGATTACCAGCTTAGCGAATGAATAACAGGGAGGTCGCCCTTACATTTTTGGTTTACGCATATGTCTCTGCTTTTTGTCGTGAAACCACTGTCAGTCTGCCCACTTCTGTGCTCACGCTCCACCCTCCCCACACTCCTTTATTTAAGATGGCCACATGCAATATTCTTCCTTTGGGACCCTCCTTTCCTCTGCTCTTGACACCACGTACCAAGCAACAAGGCCGACTGGCGCTTCCTATCCCCTCCCCCCCCCCCCCTTCCAATCTTGCTTCCTTCACCCGCTTTCCCTTCTCTTAATCTCCTGTAAACATAAAGAAGGAGATTTTCCACTTTTCTGTCCGCTATCTAACACCAGCAGCAAGTGGCCACCACCTGGCATCCCCGTTGCCAGGTGGCAAAATAATTCTCAACTTCTATGGCAGTATGCGACCTTGTATGGCTATGAAAAACCTATAAGACTGTTCAAGGTAAAAGGAAGAGAAATCACCGCTTCTGGCTGTTTTGCGGCACAACTTCCTGCACTGAACCCACGTATACTGATTACACTGCCATCCATCTCCTATTGGCGATTCCGGAGACCGCACCTATTTTTGCGCCAATAAAAATGCCGCGAGTTTTAATATAGGGCGAGACATTATACATCATTTTAAAATTTAAATTTCATGAATTTAAAGTGTCTTGATTTTGTTAACGGCGCTCTGGAATGTCATAAAAACTGACACTGAGTTTGAACAAAATTTTGAATTGAAATGTTGTTCAAATGCAGTGTCAAAAACTTTGAATGAAAATTTAAGTTCAGTAGATATTGAATCAGCGGAGGTTGTTGTCTCTCATCGTCACTGCAAGACGAATCACGTGGGGAAGGGATTGTCAAACTTGGCTGCTAGAATATTTAGCTCTGCACAGATATACTGCAGGAAGCATGTTGCACACCGCAAGCAATATCCTGGTCTTCGAAACTGGAATAAAAAGAATACGAACATGAATTTTTAGGATAGACGAACATACATTAAAGTTCCTAAATGACGAGTTTTGTTCAGTGGTCGCCGACGCGTACCAGCACCTTCGCGTCACCCTAGTTCCACCGTTAAACCCCGATACTATTCTAAATTCTTAAGCTTCTTTGTTTTAGGACATTAAACAGCATGTGCTATTTCTAATTTTCGTTAACACACCTCGTTGTTTGCGCAAGCTGGTGTTACGGGCGGCTGACAGAACCGTAACAAGCTTTCGACATCCGTCACATCACATTGGCTCAACATTCCCGAAATAGCAACTGACCATGCGCGCCGTTCTTACCCTCTTTCCGCCGTAGCAGGCTAATTAACGGCCGCGTGTAACCTAACGGCAGCCTGGAACGTGATAGCGGAAAAACTCGTACTATTTCCAGCAATGTGGGTATGTGGTTGGTAATGCTGCCTTACACCTCCTCTTACGTCTGCGTGGTACCTTACGCTGCACATGGGCAGGTGGGATAAACGAAACACGTGATTCGCCTTGATTCCTGGCCATCCGCCGCGTAAGCTTCGTTCTGGTCCAACTTTTCTTATGTTTTCTCTCTTACGAACTAGAATTCAAGCTCCAAAGTTAGTTCACTATATGTCATAGGAACGGCAGGATCTGGATCTCTTTTACCCTTTTTAATGCGCTTAGACTGAGTGCATGACTCGCGGACGTCCGCATCAAGCCTCGCTGCGGTTGTTATGAAAAAGAAGAATTCCCGTTCCGGCCGCTTTTGAGGGCTTTGAGTGCTCCTTCCGGGTAGCACAAAAATAAATATTAAATCTATTAATCAAACCTTTCGGACCAAGACATGCAGATCATGCAGCTGTGCCAACAGCGGTGAAGCCGTCCAGGCTTGGGCTGAACAGATCATTTTGCAGGAGTAACAGAACATGACAAGATGATTTGCTCTAGATTTGCACATAGAGCAGAAGTGAGGGAACAGGAGGGGTCAGAACGGAAACGAAAAGTTAATCATCGGGAAGTCGAAAAAGGAGCCGTCTTTTTTAAAACCTGCGAACTATACATGCGCTTAAAGTGTCTGCTTTAATAAAGTATCTCTGTCTTTAAAACCTATAAAGTGTCACTTGGGAAAGAGGCACTATGCCTTGGAGAAACCTCACAGCCGAAGGAGCAGGAAGTTGTTCAGGACGTTAGGGGCCAATTGCCTTGCTTCCGCTGCAGCCAATGGGAAGGGGAGCATCGCAGGAGCTGCAGCTATTGAAGTGAGAGGGTAGGCTGCGGGAGCTATCGCTGTTACGCACTTTGCAGCAACTGTTCAACCATGGGTAACGCTGATTTTGATGCGAATTTCGAACTAAAGCGTCATGCTTGAATGTTTGCGCAGCAAAAAAGAAATGGCTGTCTGTTTTCACCTCCAGACCAAACAGCAAAACGAGAAGGAGCACCGAAGTCGCCTTTGGTTTAGCCAAACTTATCGGGAGCCTCTTTTTTTTTTTCAACTGCATAGGACAACCACCAGAAGATCCCTAGGGTAGAGTGGTCTGCCGGACTCTAACCAGAACAGGCATTCAATTAATATTTTTGGTGCGAAGAACCGGAGCAGAAATCTGCTTGACCATATATTTCATGCTAGTGCAGTGAAATATAAAATCGAATAATAAAGGCCTAATTATTATTGCCAAAATGTCAGGAAACGGTACGTTGTAAGTTAACAGTTTTTTTTATTCAAAGACTTTCGATGTGGCACAGGATAGGGTTGTGTTCAACCTAAAGTAGTTATTGTAGACCTTTGTCTCCAAGAACCCGGAGCAAGCTCTGGCTCATACCACTGTCCGTTAACCGCAAGTGTATGTTTTTCTCCCTTGTAGCCGTGAGTATAGCTTCCGGTAGTAGGCAATTCATATTACGCTGCTGGTTGAATTTTCATGAAATTCTATACAAAAATTCAGACCCAGAAATGTCTATAAATAGCGAAAAGTTGTTTCCGAACAAACGCGTTCTTATTTTACACTCCACACTTCATAGAGATTAAATGCAAGAATTTGTTGGATGCTGGCCCAATGTCACCCGTTCACAGCCGCGCTTTATCCACACATCAGACGTCCATGACACCAACTAAATCTGCCGGACTGCTCCGTTGATTTCTCTCAGAACATGTTGGCATCAAATTGCATCCGGTTCGTTACACTTATAATAAATGGACAACGTGAAAACAGCATGTAGCAATTTCTCGATATTTGCTAGTTAATGGTTATTAAAACATGCCTGATATACCACAATTTGAGAATTTTAAGACGAGAGCTTGAGTTTATTTTTTCTATATAACGGTTAGATCTTCAATATGGCCTGCAGTGGAATCATTTTAACTTGTACTAGAGTGCGAAAAGCATTACTACACTTGCGCAAAACCGCGAAGATTTTTAAGCCTTCACTCTAAACATCACATAGTATTGAGGGCAAGAATCAGGAAGTTGAATAGGTACCGCAGAAATAGTGCGTCAGTTTAGGGTTTGCATTTTAAAAACGTTCAGAGGAAACTCTGAGGTTAGTTCTGAAAAAGGACCATTAACTCGCACTTTGTTAAACTACGTGAAAAGCATGCATGGAATAATTGAGAGGGAAAATGGGAGCTTGCCTACTAAAACGTTAATTTATCAGCTGCCTGAAAAAAATTAACCAGTCACGAGAAATATGTGTGATAGAGAATACATACGGATTTAGTATGTTCCTTGAATATCTTCCTCAGGACTTTCATCGCCTATCCGTACGATGCTTTGTCTGGCGTGTCGGACGTAATACAGATTACTCGTGCCAACCTACCCTTTCATTTTCGTTATGCACGTGGTCCTTATAGGCTATATATATTCTGTGTGAGTAATATCGAGCCCACTAGAAGCGTTATGACAGTATTGGGCGCATGCAAAAACAAACCCTAAGACCTCGCATATTTTTTTTTTTTGTTTTCAGTGACCTTACCGAATGGTCCACGTTGCGTGACGTGTATTTGTCCATGATAAAACTCCTCCTTAATGCAGCCGGGATTTGGCTCACTGTTCGACTTATAAACTTGAAAGATAGCGCGAACAAGACCGTTATTTCTTTTATTCCTGCCTTAGGCTTAGAAGTGAAATTTACATGATCCGCATTGACGCACTTTTTTTAATAAAAAATCTTTCAAATTAGAACAGCCTAAAAGATCTGGAGCTGATATTTAGTCTTTAGCCTAAACAGGTCCCCAAATAACCATGATTAGTATCAACAGTTTCGACTTCGAATTAGTGTGCAGTTGTTGCCATGCTTGATCATTCTGCAGCGACATAATACGGTTCAGCTGTATTCTTGGAGAAATGGCTGCAGACACGCGTATTTATTTTGCCAAATGAGGCGCTATACAAAGAAAATTTTATCTCTATCTGTCTCTGTCTGTCTCAAGAATCTCTCGCACAGTCCTTTCAGGAACTAAAGCGATATTCGTTGGAACCCGTAGCTCAGAAGTGTAGGCATCAATCACCAAATTCAAATGACTCGTATCTGTTGATTACCACGTTGTTATCGAAAGCAGTATATGTACAGTAACACTACAACTAGAAAGCAGCGAAACTCAAAAGCAGGTGACGCCATTTACAAATATTTTCACGAAAAAACTGCAGTTATACTTCAAAAACCTTTTTTTTTTTTTTTTTCAACTCAGGATCCCCGCGGCAACACTACATTCCCATGCATTTCGAGCGACCATCTCGGGATCTCTATTTCACACTGTGTTTGAATCGAGTGGTACAAAAAGGGCTCAGTTTTCGACTCCAAATGCTGAAGCTCTAAATATGTCTGCTGCTGCCAAATGAGTTTCAAGAAGCCGCCAATATGTACCCCCAACAAATCGCTAGTCATCATCATCATCATCATCATCAGCCTGATTATACCCAGTGCAGGGCGAAGGCCTCTCCCATATTTCTCCACTTAACCCGGTTCTGTGCTAGCTGCATCCACTTGACCCCGTAACTTCGCTAGTAACTTCGATTAATTTCCCGGATGGTTCTTTCACCATCGCAGAGCGGAGAGATTAGCAGCAGCTGACTTAGACTAAATGTGTCTTGGGAGGAAGCCTCGTAAATTTGGTCTAGCATTTATAGTTCACACGGCTATTAGCCCGTACCTCAAGGCGCTAGAATCTAGAGATCAACGCTGAGATTTTGATATTTTCTTCCACCCCGTCGATATTTATGGCAGTTAAAATAGTTACCTCATTTGAAAGCATGATGCATATTTCAGGTCGTATTTTACAGCTGGGAGAAGAACATGCCGTGATAATTTGCTTCTTCGGGTAGAATCGTTCAGGATGATTGTTTTTTTTTTCTTTCTTTTGAATTATATGCCATGCAAAATACTCTCACGATTACCACGCCGTGTTTTGCAATTGCCAACCAGGAGATGCCGCTATTTACTGTACGTCCAGAATAATATGCATCTTTGAAATGACTAATCAAAACTGGATAAGGGCAGAAACAAATATTCCCAAACATACATACGGACAGACGAAATTCCAATCAAGAGGATTAACGATGTCCGCTCTAAGAAGCAAGAAAACTTCTTAACAGCCATTGTATACAGTCATGTCGAATAAGAAAATTGCAAACAGCTGTATTGGGTTTTGAGGGGTAATTGAAAAGGAACAATGGTGTCAGGATTTGTTTCTTTCTGGTATGCGGTTTCTCGCATAACGGCTTAGACAAGGTCTAGATTACAAATAGATAAGCTGCTGGATGGTTAGCGCTAGAAGTCGCAAACATGGCAATAAAAAGGTATACGGATTAGCATCTTCCGAATTATGGGAAGCTAAGAGTAAAATATGATATGAAAAACGCCTTAGTAATCTGAAAAACAGATGCACAGCTAATGTATGTAAATACATATAATGAGAAATCGTTGGCTTATAATAGCGTAAAAAAGACTAGGAAATTAATTGCTAAGTTTACTGGACGTAAGAACGGAGCAATAAAAGGCTTTAATCTACAGGAAAAACCAAAGATGATGAAAACTGGATTAATTCAATGCAAAATAAGCAGAGTGTTCAGTTACATATTGCAAAAGGCAGATCAGGATGAAATAATTATACGATACCTGAAGAGGTTGAGCCCGAATTTTCGAGAGTAGTCCAGAGTACGTTAGAACGTGCAACTACGAAAAGTTATTAGACGAAGGTGACACATCTGCAGTGTGTGACCCGCTGCGGTGGTGCAGTAGTTAGAGCACTCTAGCGACTACTGTGCAAAAAGACGACGAAGTGAATGCTGGCTACGACGGCCGCTTTCGATAGAGGTGAGAAGTTAGGCGTCCGTGTGGTGTGCGATGTCAGTGCACGTTAAAGAACCCTGGGGTGTCACAATTTCCGGAGCCGGGCACTACGGCGTCTCTCATAGCCTGAGTCACTTTGGGATGTTACACCCCATAAACCAAAATCATATCTGCAGTGTATGGTAATTCTGTAGAAACATCTGATGATCTTTTCTCCAGTGTGATGATATCCATCCGGATCTGGATGCAGACACAACACCTCTGCCTCTAGCCCTATAGTTTCGAAATAAAACTGGTCAGGCGAGTGAATGTATGGTGGAAAGCCGACTGTAAGTTTGGTCGTTGAAGTACAGGGAGATGAAATAAGGTAGGAAGAGTATGAATCAAATTATATAAAAAGGACAAATTTATAAGGACCGCATTTTAACAAGAATAAATAAATATGAGAAAAAAGAACCAAGCAGGGTAGACATTGTAACCATCCCGTTTCAAAAGGAATGCTTCTATATGCCATTCAATTTCCTCTCCACTTCAGAAAAAGTGATCGTGTTAATCGAAAGCTGCTCCCATCAGTTCCAGAGTCCACATAGCTGGAGCGACCCTATAAATTATTATGAAAGGAACAAAATGCGCCACCTAATATATGCATGTCATGAAAACGCCACGCTTCTGTCTATAAGTATAATTGACAAAAATGGGCAGTCATCTAGGGTGCCACTGGCAGCTTATGACAGAGTAAAGGCCATCGTCTTGCCACGGGTTGTCGTGTGGGCGAGATACCCGTGCACTTATCAAGGGGTGTTGTATAAAACCTGTGGGATATGTAAATGTGTCTGCGTAGGTTGTATCTGTTTACGATGTGCTTGATCATGAACGTAGGGCTCTTGTTTCTCCTGCCACTCACATTGATTGATTGCGAACTGAAATTGAACACAACGGAGTGCGTTGCGGAAACCAGAACGGCAGGTTACGCGAAGGCACAGAAAGAATGACTCGAGCTTCGAATATCCCTAATGGAATAAAGGGGAGAGTATACTGATGCGAACCTTTAAAAGCCATATTTCTTGTTTTCAACACCTCGCAGCACGAGGAATTCTATCTGTGGTTGTAACGCTTAGAACGATCTTGTTCATGCTCGTTCTCGCGAGACGCGGCGGTGATCGCAGTGAAGTACGATTGTTTCTATATCGTTCTAGATGTTACCAGGTTCTTCGGCCGGTTATCTAAATGTTTCTTCGCTATCTTTAGATTTAGCGCTGCCGAATTCTACTGGTATTCATAGTTGGACGTCCTCCGAGCATTTTTATCATCGTCACCGTCGCATTGCTTATGTATTCAGCGGGTGCAAGTCAACCATGAAAAAGTTTATTGCAGTGATATTCAAGTCTACCCGACTGTGCCTACGGCCTCGTCACTGCCCCGTGACACTATAGTGAGGTGGGGCATGTTAAACGAACTAGCTATATGTGACATGGCAGAGATAGCACGAAAGTGACAGCAGATATGTCGGAGTGCTTTGGATGACAGACTAGGTTGGAAGACAAGGTAAATGTGTCCTGGCCGCAAAGTGCCTTCGAGAAACGAGTTAAAGAAAATTCAATAGGGGGGCCCATTGGTCAAGGATTGGGAAACAAATGACAGATTGGAAGTACTGGCAAGCAATTTCTTCTGCAGTGGACGTCTACTGCCTGATGACTATGACGATGATACTGCGATCGCTATTTCGAGATGGTGACAGTGGTGTTTCCAGCTTTATACCTTTAAATCTTGGCGGTTGTTGGGAATGTTCTAGGCAGTGCTGCTTGAAAGACACATGCTGAAGTCGGAACGCATTTGTGTCGCAATCCCATCGAGCGCTACACATATCTGCGGATTTCTTTTTTTATTTGCTTTGATTAGTGCAGCCGCTGTTGAAGTCGCGTATACAATGTCCGTTTCTTCATTGCAACATGTAATAATCCGGTCAATGTGACTCGCAGTGTCTTTTAAATGTAGACCCCTAGCTTGACTGACATTTTCAAGTCTGACTATCAAGCAAGAATTTCGTGTTGCATTATGGAGAATATGAGGCTATCGCTGAAATTGCCACGAGCCCAACGACGCAGAGAGAGGTTACGAGAGATTGGGCGGCGATGGCGACGTTATGAAGTTATCGAATGAAATACAACCATTCTAACGACGCATGAAATCTAATTTCATGCACCGAGTATTCTGGGATACTCCAAAATTGTTTCGTTTCTGCCGATTTGTTAACAGATGGAGCACTAGCGTGGTTTATAGCTCTCTATATCCCTTCGCTATCAAACCCATTGTTTACAAGTCACATCCAGCAGACCTGCTTCCCAACAACCATTCTAGAACGAAACAGGGTTTGTTCTGTCTCGCCTTCCGTGCTCACATGTTCACCTCCGATCAAACGATATCTGATTACACTGGCTTGCATTGAAGCTCGTAGGAAAACAGAGGCCTTGTGTGCCGCGCTGGAAAAGGCCTTGGGGCGACATCTCATTTTAGAAATGCGTGAATTACAGAGGCGATTGTGTTCGCAACAAAGCAGACAATGCGACGGTAGCTCTCGTTGCTCGGGCACCCGCATCAACGTGCCCCGGAATAGAGTTCAACTGACGCGCCGTATCCATTATTATTGCACTATGCGTCAGGTTTTCAAGACTGCGGTGTTTTGTAGCAGGTAGGTCCTTTTATACGAAATGTTTTGTTAATTTCAGATGCTGTGAAATTAGATTTATTACTGAATTAAACCACAAGAGTAATTAGGTTAGCTTACCCCACTGCAGAAGGAACGAAAATATAAAAATTAAACATAATTTCGTACAGGCTCAGTCACTATGGCTTACGGCTGCTACGCCCGCTGGATTGATGTAGTCGCTGTGAAACTTTAATAAATATGGAATTCTAGGACTGCACTGTGAATTACTCCATCATCCGTAACATCATAGGCAGGGCAGTTTGTGCACCACAGAAATAAGACAAGCCCCCGCCTCGGGGGCTTAATCGTAACGGTGCTCGGCTGCTGAAATATGGAGGCGCAAAGCAGGGCTGATATCGCAGTCTTCTCCCAGTCGCGGTGGCTGCATTCTGATGCTGGTGAAAATCAAGACTGTCTGGCACTATGTGACGATAGAGCGCTTAAAGAACTGCGCATGCTGGCAATTTTTGGAGAACTCCGATACTGCGTTATGTTCTTACTTTGAACACGACAAGTCATAACAATAGCATAATAAATTGCATGCGTCCTGCCAAGTCATGAAGTCCAATGGCTGTGCGCGGCTTTTACCTGGCCAGCCAATGGTCTGATTGTAAGCTGCTAGCGGTGGTTATATCTGGATTCTTCGCTCAACGCAAGCATGTCGAGTTACACAAATAGCAAAGAATGAATTACAAAGAAAGCAGGTGCTATAATAACAGCCAGGAAAAAAGTTCGATCTAATAAGAATTTTTATAGAACAACTTTAATCATTAACGATCTCGGAACCGCGAGCTCTTTGTGATACCCAGAGATGCATTGTAAGTCTTCAGAAAATATATATTTATGATTCATGTCAAAACCACTTACCGCAACACGGGAGCGAAATAACTAGGCGAAGAATAATGAGTGGAACTCTGTAGGCTCTCTTTCTGGCGATGAGACATTCTTAGTATTTGTTCACAAGGGCAAAGTTTGCAAGCTTTGCATTTGGATGGTAATCATCCACGAGTATGAACCTTGAAGGTTAAAGAAAACGGCTAAAATTGAATTGATAGTAACTCAGAGTGCTATGAAAAAAAAAATACATTTGATGCAAATTGGCAAGAATAGACCCTAACTGGTTAGGAAAGGAACGGGAGTTAATGATATTCTGGAAGCCAAGAAAGAACATATAGAGCATTGTAAAAAGACAAGCTAACCGGTGGTCATTACCGGTCAAGAATTGATTGCAGGAGAAGGCAAGTGAAGCAATGGAGGCCTAAGGTCAGGCGGGAATAAAAGGAGATTTCTGAAACTTCCTGCATAATGTGACGCGCTATCTGTCACACTATTAATTTGGAGAGATGTGCGAAAGACTTAAGTTGTGTACGTACTTGGGCTGCTAATCAGGAAGATGATGATATATAAATAACTTATATCTTCGCCATGCTCACTAATATATGCAAGATGAAGTGTAGTAGCCTTTTTGGCGAGTTTTCTAGACATTTTAGAACATAAGCAAGACTTGCCTGCCCGTTGAGGCACTCTTATAATTCGTGCGAAAAATGCTGAATTTAAATTTCACTTTTGTTGCTCGCGTTGTTTCACTTCTGGCTACAATAACGTCTCTCTCACTGACGGAATAGCTACGTCACTAGCCCATCCAAACCCTCGAACGCAATAGCAGATGTTTCTGGCCGTATATTCTTGGCTGCACATACGTTGGAATATAATGCACGCAAGTAGAATGAATCCAGCAGTACTAAACATGTGACTCGTTCATCATGCAGTTGCATTTTTGTAATACAACTCCAATAAAAATCAAATGCTTGAGAATGATTTTTGTTTCTTTCATGGCCCTCTTGTTTTCATTGATTGATAGTATTTTTTATCGTATTCTATACCGTCATAATAGGCAGTGACCAAGTAAGACGGCGAAGTGGAGTACCAAGCAGCGCCTTCCACCAGCCCCGTTACCAATTCCTGCAGTGGGAGAGATTAAAGGAAATTGAAAATTTATAGAATTTTACCGATTATTTGAGGGCAAAACCCAAGTGTATTTGACTTCGCAAACGATGCCCGAGAGCTTTGGAATAAAAGCATCATAATATTTATCGATTAGGAATCCAAACTATAGGGATCTAAAAGTCAGTTCAATATTTATTTAATTGTTCCGTGTGCCAAATAGTAGATGAAAAAACTCTTAACATACGAATATTCTAAGTCAGTCCAGAATTCTTATGCGTGCTTCTTCGCCTAATCGCAACCCATTGTTAGCATGATAGTTAATGGCGCGTGAGTTTAGGAAAGACGTATAGCTCTGTAACTAGAGACCACATGAACAGTGACAGCTTGAGCAGCTGCTTTTGTCTATACCTCGTCGCTATTAGGAACAAGTTCAATGAGGGACTGCTTTTACTGTGTGTTAGCGTTAAGGAAAAGTTCATTATTACGCACTTATCATTACGATCTTACAGGCGGTAATAAGTGAATTGTATTGGACGCTGATCTTCTTGTCTTCTTGGGAAGCGTTCGTGCAGGCTGGCGCTCATCGCCCCCTTGTTGCAGAGTTATCGTAATACGGAAACAAGCGAGCACACATCCGATCCGAATGGTAGGAGAAAGATACTGAAGTAGAACTTGTTGCTGGGCTAGTTGGTTCATGATCATACGGGGAAAGTAAGCGAAAACAAAGAGACAAACTCAAGAGAGGAGACAAGACAACGCGCTAGAAGCGCGTTGTCTTGTCTCTTCTTTTGTTTTTGTCTTTTTGTTTGCGCTTACTTTCCCCGTATGGTAGGCGAATATCGAACCTAAATAGAACGCAGCTTGCACTCCATGCCGAATGAGCGCGCAGTTGTGGCCTGCTCGCATACAGCTATGTAAACAAAAGTAGGGCAGATGTGTGCGTGATGTTTTTTCCAGAGAGTATTCCAGCGGTAAGTGCCAAGCCCCGGGCTATTACCTGAAATATACTTAGCTATTACAGGAACCGTTTTCTAAACAAGCAGGAAACAAACTTGGGGCACTTATAATTACTGCTATTCGTAGGGCACGGATCTATGGGATAATAACTAGCTTGTCATTCGAGCACGCAGCATATCGATACAATGATATATTTTGATGCAAGCCGTGCTTTTGCGTATCCGTCCGCCCCCAGCCACGGCTGTATACAGTGGCCTCGTCCTCACTGGAGCCGTTGGCTACAAGCATAGAGTTTCTTACTCTTACCTAAAGGGAAAGCTGGGCTGCCGTCTATGGGAGTTTACATGGAGTTTCCAGACGGCCAGTTCAGCCACCATGGGCGCTGAAAGCATCATGGGCCGGAGAGCTACCGAGTAAAGAACTACAACTTTTGGCCAGAACTAATGCAAAGATAAACGTTGTTCTACAGTAAATAATGTCCTATCATTCAATATTGTGACTATAAATTTCAAAAAGAAAAAGAAACAGCATGTCAGTGTGAGATTTATCCAATATAAGCGATGGCTCTTTCTCCTATTGGCTTAGTTTTGAGCAGCACAAATACCAATATTTCGTACTTAATAGGCAAACTTTGAAATAAAAAAAAAATGTTATGAAAATATTTATCGTTGTGCAATCACTTAAGGAAGTTCACTATGGCTTTCGCCGTATATATGTACGCACCTTCAGATGATGATGATGACAAAAAAGAAACATCGCAGTAACGCCACTCCATGCATCCGAGAAAAACCGACTGTCCCGCAACAAGTAGCACACCGGCCCATGATTCTTAGCGCGCCCATGGTGGCTGAAGTGCAGCGCCCTCAGCTTTCCCTCTAGGTAGTGTAAGGAACTCTATGGCTACAAGAACCACGACTCAGTAGTGTCATATGGGCGATTGATGTGAAGCTCCGCGTAAATCAAGCAGTATTTACTTGAGCTCTACTGGTAACCCGTTTTTCTTTCCTTCAAAGCTTATATGCTAGCGCATAAAGAAGCATGCAGCGGATAAAATACACAGTGATGGAACAAAGACATAGGCTCGCAGCACGGCTGCGGCAGAATGAAAACGCGAAGGAAATATGCCGCGCTAAGCATATTCAGGTGTCATATTTTAAGGTGAAAGCCTTTATTCCTTCATTGTTGTCATCCGCAAAACTGTGACGCTTTTGCAGCGGCTCTGATTAGTCGAGACGAGATGACGTCATAAAGGTCTCGATCAATCACAGGCACGAATGCGTACCTCATATGCCCATATGAAAATCAATGATTATTTATTAATAACGACTAATTAAATAACTATTTATTACAAACTCCGTACTGATTTATAATTAATGACTAATTAATAACTACTAATTAGTGACAGTTGTGTAACTGATTTCCTACTAATTAATGCCGCGCATTCGGTAAAATCAACCGCACAACAGTAAACGTAAAACAACTGCGAAGATACAAGGAACGCGATCTCGTCGCTGCCAAGCAGAATACACTTAACAAATGCACTCAAACAATGTAAAAGAGTACTTTACTCATAGCAGCATTCATCGCTACAAGCGCCACAGTCGCGTAGCAGAATGCAGCACTCAGGCGTTTTTTAAAGTCACTAGGGAACCCATCGAACAAAGCCTATGTTGGCTACAGGCCACCTAAAAATGCGTGGGCAGAGCACTGCCGTGTGCGTAGTGTGGCAAAGCTGATTACAACGCCGAAACCGCATCGGCATACGCGAGCTGCCGATGAAGATCGGACCAATCTAGCTGCAAGATTTGAGAGCTTCTGTGCCGCATGAACCTTGGACATGATTCCTCGCTCGTCCCGTTTACGTCAGTACACCACCCAGCACGCCTTTAGACATTATACGGGCGCTGTAGCGCACAGCGTACATACATACGAAAGTAGCCGACGCAGATGTCAGTGCGTCACAACTTCTAGCACCAACACGAACAAGGTCACTGCTCCTCGGTATTTATGACGTCTTTTCAGAACTCGCCATGCAAAACCCGGTGGCGGAATCGGTGAGTAAAAGAGAGCGATAATAGAGCATTTGATGCGCATCTATCAGCCCTGGCGTGTATGTCATACGTCGTGGCGCAATATCAATTTCTAAAACAATTAACGAGCAAGAAAACATTTGCGCCTCCAGTCCTGTAAATAATTCAAAGCAAGACGTCCTACTCGTGCACTTACAAAGAAACAAAAGTTGTGGGCAGTGGAGCAACCTTATATGGAGCAGGAAGGAAGTCGTTAGCAGGAATTGCTTGCCTGCGAATCTATAGCTTGTCAAACGGACACCACGTTGCTGAATGCTCGAAGAATTTGATCAACTCTTCTGTTATGTAACAGTTATAGCAATCAATTGAATCCGGAAATAGAACCAGTTGAATATTTTATTGAGAAAGCAATACTATACGCCAGGTCTAACCGCTCGTCGCTGTGTGCCCTGACCGTGTCCGTGTCCGTGGTCCCCTGGCAGGAGCTGCCAACTTGGGCCTCTCGTTTCACATGGGACGGTTAAGTCAGAATCAACCTGCCTAGACACTGGAATTCACGTTCACACTATAGAGTTCTAAGGCACATTCATACGGCTTGGCTAAAGCGGGGCTTAATACGTGGGAAGAAGAAGTACAACAAGAAAAAGAAGAAAAGGAGAAGAAGCAGAAGCAGAAGAAGAGGAAGAATGTTCGGTCACCCGCACCTAATGCTTTCGCTCCATATTCGGTTCAGATGCGTTGAATCTTGATGTTTTTCCGCAAGACGGTGCTAGATTTGACGGAAACGTACTAGACTTCACCAGAAAAAAGAAATAGAACACCGGTGAAACAATGAATGCAGGGAATATAAAACCGTTCATTCCTTACAGAAGCGTACGATATCCCTAAGGAGAAATTTGAACCTTGGAATGTTATAAATTCCGTCGAAAACATCAGATAAGAAACTTTTAGTCCCTATGTTGTCTACCTTAGGACATCGCATATTCAAGGCCAACCATGGAGGCGTGGCAGTGCTGGATGAGTCTGTTCCAGTGCGCTGCAGTTGTACGTTTGGTACCAAAGCCTCTGGTTCCCCACCATTACAACTTGGTCCCTTCAACCCTAAGAGTTCTTACCTCGTCATCTATTTTGCATGTCTCCATTCTGTCAAGCGCGGAGCATATCAACTTGCGGTATGGTCTCCACATCGAGGGCAGAGCGTGCAAACTTGCGGCGTTGATGGCCGAATAGTATAAAAGGCTTCTAAATATACAACATGGTGAGCCAACTTGCAGCACGATCTACCGACACAAATGAAATGTATTTAAAATGAAAAGGGCATAGTGTCCCCCCCCCCCCCCTGTAGAAAAAAGAAACTATGAAACCATGTCGAAAATACGGCAAAATATTCTGCAGTTCTGGCGTAAACATTAGATTTTTCTGTAGTTCTGTAGTACTTTTCGGTAGTTCTGTAATTTTTCTGTAGTGGGTTTCTGTTATCTGCGATTTTGTAGTACTTATTTTTTTGTAACCACAGAAAATTACGTTGTCACAACAGGTTTACTGTCAAAAACAGCACAGAAATTCTGTCTTGACAACAGAAAATTTCTGTAGTTTTTTTCGACAGGGGTGCACTTAACGATATAATCTCGCGACTCTTAATTAAGAATGACATTAAGAGATTCCAGCTATAAACCACATAAATATACACCCTATTAGTGAGCCGTACACAGCACTGAAATGAAAAAACAAAGATGTTAGAGTTGTGCTTCTATTTTTAAATAACAAAACGTAAGTAAATATCGGATTGTAATGACTCTACAAGCAACAATTTTGAATGAGAACATCCAAATTTGCAACTTAAAAGACACCACATTCTTGTGGTGAAAATTAAAAATGGACTGCGTAGAGTAATGGCTTAAAACATCAAGTTAGAGCGTTGAACTAAAAGTTGGGTTGAACTGCGGGCCTCCACGTTTGCAACAAAGTGTTAACGTATGTCGATTGAGAAACAATGGTGCAGCTCTCATATAATAGGTGAGTTCTGATTCGCCACATGGCGCTTGAGGCAAATAAATGGAGGGAAAGTTCGATGCCGAACACACCATCATGTCGGACCTAAACGCGAACAGCAACGTCTGACAGCAGCTTTGTCTTGTTTTAGTTCCGATGTACTTTATTGTTGAGCTAGCAGCTCGAACAGGAAAGGATGTTGTCACTTTACTAATTACGAATTTTCTTACTCCTGGCCTGGAATAGAAAATGGCTAGCGTGTATTATTCATAATAAAAAAAAATATTGGAATCAAAGTAAAAGAAATATGCTTTTAAACGTGCTCGAAATAACCATTAAGACTTTGGGAGCCTTGCCTCTGTGTGTTTTGTTGTTGTTTTTATAACTGCCTCTCCGCGGTCACGTTTGTTCGAGGTTCCCCGCGTGTTCGATGTGCTGTCATTGTTTTTGCGCGTCTGCTTCGCCACGTGATTTGCCTCCCTGTCTAGCCATGCACAGGGCCGTGATGCTAAGCTATATGCGGCTTCCAAGCTGTATTGACAAGCGCCCTGTCGCGTGGACGCCCCCTGCGTGACAGCGGGTCGCCGGCACGAAGGCGCTTCCCTTTCCGGTCGCCGCTGATGTAAGTGTAGTTTGGTAAGCACTTTTCTTCGTTAACTAGAAGGATGCATAAGAACTCCGTCCTAATTCAGGGCCTTCCGTCGAATCCCTTTAGCGGTCATCACTAACAGCACCACTGACAGGTTTTGCTAGATGTGACCAGTAATAGATATCATCGTCACCTTAAATGCGTCCGCTGAATGACCTGGCGAGGCTTTCTAATGAACAACTAACCTCGTCCATCTTTTTCTCGCATATTGGCAAAAATATATCTCTACCATAATCTGCAACCCTCTGCCTCCTTCGCTCTTGCGTTTTCTTGGAACACACTATACAGTAAACTGGAAGCTCGTAGAAGGCCCTTTATCAGATAGCTAATATTTGAGATAATATTAATCGTGCTGCTGTTCTAAATTTCAAAAGAGGATGTAAAATTTGCTGTAGTGGAGGTGTTAAATTTGCAGCGAAAAATACGCAATACCCTCCCGCAGTGTCCTTATGCCGCTGTGTAGCATGAAGTCATATATATTCTTAGACAGCTTATTTCGTATAATATTTCACTACCGTACTTACGGGTCTTCAATATTGTTATTTAGCTAATTATAAAAATTCGAAGTCCGTGCTCCCTTAACCCATATATCAATGAATAGGCCATGGCGAGTGGAATACGGAAGCACGCTAAATTACACAAAACCCTGCATTATCATGTTATTTTATTGCTCGTCTAACTAGATTGAAAAGTGGTTAAATTGTTACGATTTCTTTTTATTTTTCACAATTTACAGTAAGCCTCTGCGTTTCGATGGAGGCGAAACGAAGAGGCGTCCGTGTGCTGTGCGATGTTAGCGCACGTTAAAGATCCCCAGGTGGTCGAAATTTCCGAAGTCCTCCACTACGGCGCCTCTCATAGCCTCAGTCGCTTTGGGACGTTAAACCCCGCAAACCAAACCAAACCAAATCTTTTTAACCCTGTTCAACGAACTTGCTTCGAGCGCGAATCGGTTGCGTGTTCTTCTCTCGATCCATAGTCCCGCTCCATTTTCGTTTTACAGCAGTTTTCTTTTCTGCGCCACTGATTTAGCCTACTAATCCTAATGATGCTTGAGACATGCTGTGGCCTGATAATCACAATATATCTCATATTTTAGCAACCGTAATTCCGCTCGTTGTGAAGACCCTGCGTACCAACGTGAAATTTTACAGTGACTTCCTCACTGTTGCACAGTGCAACCTTTATGAAGTGTGGATTAAGTTATGTTGTTTTGGACGTCCAGACCCTATCGACGGTTCCGGAATTTGTCCACACGAAATCGTACTTTAGTTTCAAGCTCCCCTTTCACCCCATCGCTTCAAAATTCGCTAAGCACCAACGATATTAATGCATTCGCAGGCAGCCGTCGGGGCGCGTTAGCCGGGAAAAAGGGTGAGTTATCGTCGCGAAGCCGTTCCCTTAGAATCTGGGGCTACGAACAAAAGGCGCCCTGGATGCCTCACTTCTGTACCGGAATACCCAGTTTTGAACCCGACTGCCGGCGGCGGTGTTTCGATAGAGGCGAAGCTGAGTGGCGTCCATCTGCTATGCGATATAAGTGAAGACTCCCGGTGAAAGAAATTTCCGGAGACCACCACTGCAGCGTCTCATAGCCTGAGTCGCATTAGAACGTAAACCCTACAAGCTAAACTAAATAAAACCAAATTAAACATTGGTACTGAAACTCAGCATAGTGAGTGGTGTGAGCGTGTTGGTAAAACTGGTAAAATATTTTATAGCAAGGGTGTTGCATCTGTCACACTTCTCGGGGAACACCTTAACAGAGTCGTGGAGAAGAAGAAAGAAGGTGAGAGTAAAATGTGAAAAGTAAAAAGAGCTGACATAGTGGAGGGCTCCGGAGTAATTTCGACCAACTAGGAACCATTATTGTACATACACTGACATTGCACAGCACACGGACGCCTTTGCATTTTGCCTTCATTGAAACGGGTGCGCCGTGGTTGGGTTCGATTACATGTACATACACCGACGGAGTAGCCGAGGGATGTAACCACTGAGCCAATGCGGCATTTAGAATTACACGTCCATAATTACATAAATTACATGTCCTAGTTCTTCCTCGTCCCTCCTATTACAGTGACACTTGCCTGTTCAGTTATGTCATCGGGACGATTGAGTTTGGCGAAATCCTATGAGAGACGTCGTACTGGAGGGCGTCGGAATAATTTTGAGTGTCCGGTAACCTTTGACGCCCACTCTCCTTAAGGCGCAATAACGGACGCCTATTGTTTTTCACCTCCACCGAAACGCGTCTTTTTTTTTTTTCTTCATTGCCGGTCATCACCAACACACAACAAAACCAACAAAAACGCGCTACAATCAAATGCTCACAGCAGAGCGGTTACCACAAGCATGACACTTAATACAGAAGCCGGCAGGCTCATACGAGTTGCCTTTGTCAAGTTAAAATTCCTTCAGCTCGCATAGTGGTTCGACTCTTGAAATCCAGTCTGGCACAGTGGTCTTCAATTTGTGCATTTCAACCAATGCGTGTATACTCTCGCGGAAGTAGAGCCTTGCAGGGCGGGCGTCAGGGTCACAGTGAAAACCCGCCATTCTGGACCGCCATAGACTGTGCAGGCCTATTACCATAACCGTATCGAGTGGAATCCCATCATTATCTTCAGTTGGCAGGAATCTAATCCCGTATGAGTCTAATGGTAATTCTTTTTTAACAGTTCGTTGCAGCACGTCCCAAAAATAGACCCTTGCATACGTGTTTTTTTCCATGCGCGATCCTGGCACCGACCTCCATCTGTGCAAATTTCTCTTCGAAAACAATTCCTCTGGTATTTTGCCCGTGAACATTTGCGCTATCATTCGGGAGAAATTGAAAGTTGTGCATGCAGAGTACAGGAGACCTTGACCTGATTTTTGTTTTTTATTTTTTGCACTTCGTCCTACATAAGTTTTAGTACGCGGATGCCGCTATCGTATATGCCACGCGCTGCATGGCGCCGTAAAGTTGTGGACGATTAGATGGAGTAAAGGCGTGCTTAACTCTATTCATCTTCAAGGAATCAATCAGCTGGTTCTACTGGAGCTGAAGCTCGCGTAACCAGATGCGACTTGAGTAAGTAAACCGTGGATTTCGAGCAATAACCACACAGTTTTTGTTGTGTTGCGTGCAGTCCGTAACGCTGATGTGTTTATTCCGAGTCAAAGGGGGAAGTTCCCGCAAGCGTTAAATATTTGGACTTCTCTCAGACGATAATAAGAGAAAATAGCTTCCACGGGTTTGCGAATATTCGCCTAGCGGACAGCTGTGATAATTACCTGATTCCACTCTTTGGAAGATACGCAAGGGTAGGCGCCCGGCCACCAGATTAATCATCAAGATAACGGTTTCATTCTGCTGGTTCCCATTTTCTGCCGGTGAAATGAAGATTTCTCCCTATGTGGCGCACGTTCGGTGATGGAATTTTATCAGCAAAACTTAGTATTTGTCTTCAACGGAAGCAGAAAGCGCATTGCGAACAAATTATGGTAGTGGGTGTTATCAGCGCGCTGCCAAGCGCGTCGCAAAATCAATTTAGTGCAGTTAGGCCAAATGTGAATTAGGTGCTCTAGCTCTTAGCGTTTTCACTCTAGTTTCAAGGCGCAAGTATTGGCATGCTTCTTACTTTAATGCTTCTGTGAAAGACGAACAAATTACGATAGTGGGCGTTATCAGCGTGCTGCCAAGCGTGTCGCATAGTCCCGCAGACAGCAATACAAAGCAGGCCATTTGTCTTTCAGTAAAGTCATGTTATCTAACAGTTTCCTCCAAGGCTTCTTAGACCTCGCGCTGCTTTTAGACATCATACAGGGCTGCGAAGTTTCTGAATGGGCGTGTCTCAATGACTTTACAGCCCTATTGTGGATTGTGGGGGGGTCTTCTCTTTGTCCCTTCAGTTCTCATCTAGCAATGCATAGCTCATTGCCAACTGTTTATGAACACTGATAAATTACAGCCAGACTTCCAAGTAACAAGTTAGATGTATGTATGTATGTATGTATGTATGTATGTATGTATGTATGTATGTATGTATGTATGTATGTATGTATGTATGTATGTATGTATGTATGTATGTATGTATGCATGCATGCATGCATGCATGTATGTATGTATGTATGTATGTATGTATGTATGTATGTATGTATGTATGTATGTATGTATGTATGTATGTATGTATGTATGTATGTATGTATGTATGTATGTATGTATGTATGTATGTATGTATGTATGTATGTATGTATGTATGTATGCATGCATGCATGCATGTATGTATGTATGTATGTATGTATGTATGTATGTATGTATGTATGTATGTATGTATGTATGTATGTATGTATGCGTGTATTTATGCGTGTATGTATGCGTGTGTGTATGCGTGTGTGTGTGCGTGTATTTATGCGTGTATGTATGCGTGTGTGTATGCGTGTGTGTGTGCGTGTGTGTGTGTGTGTGTGTGTGTGTGTGTGTGTGTGTGTGTGTGTGTGTGTGTGTGTGTGTGTGTGTGTGTGTGTGTGTGTGTGTGTGTGTGTGTGTGTGTGTGTGTGTGTGTGTGTGTGTGTGTGTGTGTGTGTGTGTGTGTGTGTGTGTGTGTGTGTGTGTGTGTGTGTGTGTGTGTGTGTGTGTGTGTGTGTGTGTGTGTGTGTGTGTGTGTGTGTGTGTGTGTGTGTGTGTGTGTGTGTGTGTGTGTGTGTGTGTGTGTCTGTAATAGGGAGCCGGCGAACGACGGGTTGAAGCGTCGTGACGCTGGCCAAGCGTTTACCCGGGGTTAAGCCCTACTCTGCACTACCTCATTTGGCCCGTTTGTGGTGGGTTGTGAAGCTTGTGCTTTTCGAGCGAACGCCGGGCCTACTGGACGGCCCACAGTTGAATGTCCTTGTCTGTATTCTGCACAGCACTTAGAAGTTCCGGCGGGTATGTCCTTGATGCAGCTTCGGTCGGGAACCTGGCACAGTCCCACATGATGTGCCATTGGTCCGCCGGACCCCCTTGACCTACACTGCACATATCACTCGTGTAGATGTTTGGGTGGAGGACGTGTAGCACTGCCGGGGCTTAATGCAGTAACCACATTTTGTAAAGTGTAACATTGTCGGTAATCCATATATTTTGCGTTAAGTAATCGGTCTTACATACTATTTGGAAACCAAGTTAATACCACTGATTCAGCTTGCAGACCCGTATAAATCTGTATGGCGAACACTCGTGTAGTGCGAAAGTTCCCCGTGAAATAGCGATCAGGGCCAGTTGGGGAGAATCTGCGCGCGTGGTAAGGTTCTTATATGCAAGTTATGCGGCCGCATTTGAACAGCCGCGTGTTGTGCGCCTAAGAGTTCACGCTTTAGTGCTAAGGCCCCACGGAATTCCCAGTCGGAAAAAAACTACAGAAAATTTTCCGATGTTACGACAGGATTTCTGTGCGGTTTTTGACGGGAAACCTGTTATGACAACAGAACATTCTCTAGTAGCATCAGAAATTTCTGTAGTTAGAACAGGTGCTACAGAACTACAGACAACAGAAATATACTACAAAAAAAAACTACAAAACGACAGAAAAGTACCACAGAACTACAGAAAAATCTGATGGATACGGCAGAACTACAGATTATTTTGTCGTAATTTTGGCACAGTTCCGTAGTTTTTTTCGACTGGGAATGTATTTTTTGGTGATACTGGGGTTTACCACCTCATAGCGAGAAGAATTGAGATGCCCGGCGCTTTGCGTAACTACGCTAAGGTGCATTCTTGTATTTTTGGCGTAATTTAACGGCCATCCTTGCGGCTCGTACTGTCGAGAGCACCGGTAAAAACGCACCGGGTGATGGCAAACATTCAATGCATTAGCGCCGGGTGTGTAATGAACGCATGAACTGGTAAGCTTGGGCATATCTGCGGCGTCTGTGGGACGTTTCCACCTGCCAAACATGTTAGGAGGAAGGTGGAATTTGGAATAATTTTACTCTCTCAACCTGTCGTCAGCGAACTGCCATTCCAATGCCACCATAACAACAATAACCATCTGCGTGAAGGCTTCACCTGTCAATTCCACTTCTAAATCTCTCCCTGCACCTATAGGGAATAAGAGAACAGACTAAGAAAGACTGCACGAAATTTCGCAAAACAACTTATTGCGAATAGAAATGAAAAAATTACTTTAGAATACAAGCAATCAGAGTAGAATCGAATTTGTAATAAATTTTCTATGGAAAAAAATTGTCATGATTGAAAGAGTATGAATTCAGAATGCCAGTGAAAAAAAGATTTCCCGCATCGCATCAATCCATTTTTTCACCAGTACGCTCACTCTGCGTCCAATTTTACTATGTTCCTCTGCACGTTGGAAATAACTTTTATGATGAACTGCTCCGTCGTGGAACAATTTTTTTTTTCCGTTCCTACTACGATTGAAGCTTCGTGATAAACAAAGGGAGCCTTAAATGGAAAGCACACATGCATTAACGCCCCGTTAGTGGGAGAAAGAGCCATGCGTTGTTATTTATAGCGGCCAACCAGGAAAATTGCCAATAAACACGCTCACCTAGGCATTCTGGTGGGTTAAGCGTAGTATTTTGGCGTACACAGCGCGCCTTTTCTGGGCCACTTTGTTTTCTTTCTAGCCGTGACCTTTGCATGTGGCGCAGCCTGCTGACGCAGATTTTCATATTTACGCTGCTGGCGACAGCTTGTGCTCCTCGCTTGTTTGTTCGTTCGGTAATTCATTGTGTCTCGTTTCTTGTCTTTAGTGGTTGTGTGTGTTTGCGCTCTTTCAAAGTTTTCCAAATATGTACCAACTCGCCCAAAAAGAAGTGTTAATGAGGTAATTCATACTGCCGCCTTTTCCTTTTATAACAAAGCAAAAATATCCACGAGGTGAATTTATGAACTGAATAGGGCCTCCTAGTATATACATATGAAAAAACGTTCCTGTCTGTCGCCTTCATCCGTCGTCATGCCTTTTTCCGTGCGCTGTTCTGCGGTGTCTCCCTTTGTGGATGGTACAGTTGGGTGTAGTGCACGCAGATTCAAGCTCAGCATCGCGGTATGAAAAAAGTTCAGTGGTAACCATGTACTGGCAATGTCTAGTGCACCACTCTATTCTTTTGACATGAATGGTTACATATAATCTTAACATTTTCATAGTTTCCCCTAAACAGAGGAGCGATGCTTCATGCCATTCCCAAATATTTTGTTAGTAAGAGCAAAAGAGAAATGCACATCGCCAAACGTTTCTTCACTTCGCAGCATACATAGTGTACCAGTTCTAAAAAAAGTGAAACATTTCTATTCCACATGCTTACTTCGCAAAAATTTCCTTTCCTCAGGTATTTACGCCTTAAATTCTCTGGAGAAGAAAACGTTCTCTGAATGAACATTTCTGAATACAAATCTCAGTTCACGCTCAGTGTAGCTCACCCGGTGCACTACTCCTTACTGATGCGAACATTCTCAGCCGGTGTTTATGTACCGATACGAAGCATGTCGCTCACAAATGTGTTCTATACATTTTTAGGCGGTGGATGTATAAAGAACCAACAATACTAGTCTTCTGTTGTTGTTAATCCGGTCAGTTCACGATTTCTTTCTTTCTGTATATATTTATTTATATATATACTTCCTGTCCTTCGGTGTTACGTGCGTTTAGTCGCTCGGTGCGTGATCCCATTTCACAGAGCGTTCGCATTCGTGGATGCTCATCCCTAGCAGGTCCGCGCCAACTGCATGCGGGCAGACCACGGATTTTCTACTTCCCAGGTCAGGGACATGCCAGGCGTTGATGATATATGAAGTGAAATAAACAAAAAATACGAGAGATGTAGTTGCATACGGCACCTGCATCTTCTTTACTGAAAGAGAATAGGTCGCGGGGTGAACGACTGTCCTCGTACACGGGAGACACATCATTTTATTTGTGCTCAGCTAACGCAATCCGAGAAGGCCACTCATGTCATACTGCTATGAAACTTTCAAAGAGGATTTATTCCTTAATTTGCTTTATAGCTAATTGCACTTTGCTCGGCACTGCAAATTCCCTGATAGTCGAATGACCCATAACTACCCGGGAGAAAGTATCCAATCTTTGCAAAAAAAGAAAAATGGTTGTGCTTGCTCATTGCAGAAAAGGTCACCTAATTTGTTTCAGTTCCAGCACCACAGTACTGGCAGAAAAACCTGAAGAACAAAACATTACACGGGTTCAACGCCTCTGAACCGAGTGTGGAGCGAAAGATTCGGCTGCGGTCGACCGAGTGTTGCATCGAACACAACCAGCGCCCCTTTGAACGCACCTAATTTCACCGGCGTGTTAGGGGGGGGGGGGGGGGGGGTAAAGGCACTTATTGCATCTAAATATGGGGGACACTTAAGCTTCGCCTTTAGGGGTATGACATGATAGCGTAGGCTACCAACCCACATATAAAGCCCCGCTTTAACCAAGCCGTATGAACGTACCTTCGTGGCCCATAGAGGTAACATGAATACCAGGGTCCTGGCAGGCTGATACCGACATAACCGTCCCACGTGAAACGACAGACTCAAGTTGGCAGCTCCTGCCATGGTGCCACGCCGACGGTTTGAAAACCTTCAGTAGTGTAGCCTTCGACAAAACGAAGGCAGTAGAAATGATGGTTTGTTGCTCTGAAGGTGAGATTGCGAAATAACGGAAGGATGCTGTTTTAGTCTTATTACAGCAGTGTTGCACGAGCAGCGGGGCTGTAATTACATGAGACGCAGGATCCACGAGCATCGGTCACGTGGTCATTGATAGAGTAACCTTTGCTTTTGGGCTTGTTGGTCTTCCATGATTTCAGATGAGCAAGCGAGAAAAAAAAAAACATTATATAAAGAACGAAGGAGGACGACGTCTACAGCGCCCTTTTCGCGCTGGTTCATCTATGAACATTGATGGAGATAGTTTTGCCGAATATCGGTATGCTGAAATCTGAACTTATGAGCAAATTTTCATCTCGATAAGCTGAATAAAGTGCCAAATAGGTTTAAAAAGTAGCAATAATTAGAAGAGCACCCTCCGGAACTTACAAATAAAGAGGGTACGTATAGTTCACACAAAGAACTTAGGTTATATCACACTTCCAATTTTAAGAATACATATTGACCATTCTGATTCGCTCCTCATCTGAGAGCAACGGTGTCCAAGAAACTTTAGCGTCAACGTCGTAGGCGCGGTGGTGTTAACAGAAAATCTAGGGCATTCTGTCGCAGATGATCTGGCCGCCGCAGGCTTTCTTCGGCGCGTTGTCTGATGAAACGCGATTTCATTATACGAGAAAGTCGGGTCAGTTGCAAACTCGGCTAGCTCACTTGAGGTGGGAGAGTTGTGTGGAAAGCAGCGTACCAGGATCCCTGTATGGCTAGCCAAGCACACGACGTCCAGTTTCGCTTAAAGGAGGGCCTTAAATTTCTCCACAAGTCGCTCCTTTTTCTCTTCCCTATTTGCTCCCGTAATTTCCGAGAGACTGTTTCTGTTTTTCCACTTTAACATCTGATAGCCGCGGAAGTAGGTGTTTTGCTCGGTCACTAGTTGGCACGGCTGGAAAAGTAGCATATTACGCTGAGTCCGCCGACGACGAGGGCGATGTGCAATCCAGGAAAGCGCGCCGAGAGGTGTGCTCTACCAGACTTGAGGCATAGGTTAACGCGATTAGTTATTAAGGAAGCAATGAAGTGCGTGTACGTGAACTATGATCCGTATCAGAGCCTGTAGGCGGTTGAAGGTAACGCTGCCCCGTCATATGCTTAAAGGCGAAGCTTACTTACGCCGCTAATTAGTTTTGTTTGTAGAATACTTGGCGGTTCCTCCTATGCTTTTTCCTCCAGTCTATATATGGTATTAATTTTATGTGCTGGGTTTCATTTCTGCGCATCACTTATACTCCCCACGTTTTTCGATATGCACTTTTTATAAATATGCTCTCCCTGCTTCCTTACATTAATATTATTGTGCATGTATTTTGTATGTACAGCCTTTGCCAACAGCATAAAGTTCAGGTAAGCTGCTTCTGAGCCGTGTAGTAGCGCTGATTCAGAATTAGTGGAGGTCCTGCACATTGGAGAGGGTAGGATAAAAAATCGAAATATCGAGGGATTCGTAACACTGGAAATGCATTACAAGCCTCACGAAGTGGCTCAAAAACAGACTCCCTGGGCTCTGCACGTTTTACAGAGAAGTGACGAATATAAAGATAAGACTGGCAGCACTTCATTTTTCTAGCAGAGGTGAAAGGAACTACTGGCAAAAAGGAGCGTATACAGAACGTAGCTGTAACATTCAGGGCTGAAATCAAGTAACAATGCATTATATATGTCAATGATATAAACAACGACCTACTATATATCAAAACGATGATTTAAACCATGTGAGGAGATGCACACGTTTCTACGTCACAGGTACAGATCGAGCCTTTACTTCCCTCGCCTTTCTGCTCCTAGGCGGGATCTATGCTGGATGAATAGTACGCAGAGATCTGAGATTGAGCGAGCGCGTTAAAATTAAATGAAGTGTCATAGTCTAACTTGACGTAAATATCATAAAATGTTTCAGAATATGATTATATCTGCCCAAACATCCGAGTGAAGCATGTCTCTGACAGGAGGAGCTGGTTAGTTGCACATAGAGACTGACCACCATAACAAGAGCTCCTCTTATCGTCCTGGAAGGCTCGAACGCCTTCTCTGTCAGAATAATGATCAACCAGGACTTGGTGACTTGCACACGCGTTGAGTGACAGAAAGCAGAACTAATATTTTTTTGTGCCAAAATCTTCTAAGTCACGGCTAATTAATTTCTACCAAGTTGAAGGCAAGACATTCATGCAGCTCGGTGTATCAGTGCGAGTGAGAGAACCTAGAGTGATTGAAATGCTCCATCGATGCCTCGTTCTCGCTTCAAGCTTTCTTCCTCTTTCTCAATCCTTCGCTTACGGATTTAATTAGCTGTCCATCTAAAATACAGGCAGTTACGTCTTCATTCATACACTCACGATAACTTTTCTTTTTCAATTTCATTACGCAAAAATCCTTGAGCGTACAAGCGATGAATGGTAGAGCCGAGTCACGCTGGGCCGCAGCTGAACAGCAGTCTTTGAAATGTGGGACGAGGTGAATTGAGAAATGTTTGCTTCTAGGCGCTGAACCAAGTGGCATTAGAGAGCGACATCTGGGTACATTTGCGTTTCACACACCGAATGGAGCGCTACTTAATTACAAATGATTGAAGTCTGACATTTTTGCTTTCTTCATTCTAAGCAAAGTCCACATTCCTAAGTATAGAGCGAAGCTCTCTAGCAAAGACTACATTCAGTTTGAAAACAACCCCGAATTATTTTCTCGTACTCACTCAAATAAGAATGTCGTCTCCGGCAAGTACCATTTAAAGTTTCCATATAACAAGAAACCAATGGCACTGGACGCCAATGCCGTTTTCATGGAAAATAAAATCAATTTTTGCGCGTGAAAGTGATATCGATAATAAAAAGGTTTGCAATTCAAGCAGAAGCTAGTGTTGCCGAGCTCCTTAAAAAAGCGGCTTACGAGAGAGGCTAAATGACGTCAATGGCTTGGCAAATTTGGACGCCTCAGGCCCTCACCGAATTAAGATTGTACAACGCTTCTGTGTTTCAAGAACCTTAACTGTAAGGTCTAATCACGTTCAACATGCTCCTATACTAATTTTGTTTTTCCCGTTTGGCTGTGCAGACATAAGAATATTCTGTACTAAACAGTGCGTGAATAGGATTGCTTCCGACTGCACTTTTCATAGCCCGTAGTAAAACAATCCCCCCCCCCCCCCCCCAAGGTCTGCTCTTCAAAAACAAAAACGGCTCTCTTGTGACGTCGGTAGGGATTGCGTGCGTATGGGAGTGCGCCGTACGGCCAACTTTCTAAAATCGTAGAACGACACATACTCCCAGCTCGTTAGCATAAACAAAAGCGCCTGTTCAAATCGATCGACTGTGGGTGTGAAAAGCTCCAGTAAGTGTAGTGTAAGATTAGCTCGCTCAGGCTATTACAGCGCGGGAAAAGGTACAGAAAACCCAATGTTGATTTTGTTCCAGCCTTGCGAAGCATGACTGGAACATGTATGATTGCGCAGACATCGCAGGATCTTTGGAGACTCGGTACTTGGAGAGATTACGTCTTGAGCGCCCTCTTTGCTCGTCGAGGGGAAAGGGCGGTGAAACATTGCCTGCGTTTATTTATTTTTTTTTTCAAGCCTTTTTATGAATTTGGGAGTTAAGCTTCTTTTCACCTAGCCGCCAAAATGTGACTCGAGCGGATTTCACAATCCAAACTACTTGTCAATTTAACAGCCGGCCTCGTTTTAGCTTTCCGGTGTTTATTTTTAGGTTACTCCAACCAGAAAAGAAATAAAAAGCGGGCTGTAGTGTCGGTGTACAATTAGTAATGTCACAGCAGTTCTAACCATAAGGATCCTATTCACTTTATAAAAGAGAACAAGAAATTAAGTACCCCGAAAAATTTGGTTACAGGCTGATAGAGCAACATATATATGGCCTCTCATACCTTAAACGGGGCCTCGATTCTTCAGGTATTTATTGATGATTTTATTAGTTCACATCAATGAAAACAACAACAATGGAACAAGGAGTTTAAAATTTCAGAAATACGATATTTCATCGCAGCTCGATTTCGTTTACTTTCCAATAAGCTGAGTAAACCAATTAATAGGGATATGTTTTGTACATTGTCAAGCCTCCGGCGCCGCCACCACGCCGTTTCTGGCGACGTGTGGGCGAAGTGGGCGTTTTCCTTTCCTGCGCTGTAAAGAATCTGCGGAAAAATCTAGAGGATGCTTAAATTCCTCCTTTAAGAGCGAAATTTTTGTAACGCGATCGCGTTATTGGCTCCCGTCTGCAGCATGCCCTTGAGGAAGCACCTTCGCGTGCACGTATATATCTCTCTACTCACGTAATTATTAGTCGTTTCATTCGCACCAGTATCATCTCACACACACTCCTCTCAATCATCATCTCAACCATACAAAAGTGGCGTGCAGATGTGAGCTACCACGTTGTGCTAGAAAGCAACCGACGTATGGATGTAACGCCCTGCCTCAACAAAACCGTCTGAACATCCTTCGATAGATTAACACATCGCGGGCTAGTTGGTTCATCTTGCTCCTGTGCAGCTTGTGCTATTCTGCCTTCGATAGCCAACTGTTGTAAGTCTGACTTGGAATCCAAGAGTGCGGGGTTCGATTCTCATCTCATATTCCCAGTTCCAACTTGTGCGTTATTCTGTAGCGCCTCTGTGCCCACAACCCGTATGAAGTGTCAACTTGCAAATGCCAGAGACATGCTTGTTATTTTTGGCTCACAATACCAACGAACAATACCGATGCTATCTTTTTCCTGCTGAACTGGATCTGTAGGTCTCTCGAGTTAACATGATGCATCATCCAACGCAAATCAAGCGCCAGCTCTTCTCTGTCGCTTCAATCATACCGTCCTCTTGTGCTTTTTATCTCAGGCTTCCACCATTGCCTCTTATCGCGGTAATTTACTCCATCTCCAGGCCTTTAAATAAACCAGACATAGCCGAGTCGAGGCGCCCTATCGGACTGAAAAGCGGCTGTTTGAGTTATTTGTACGTTAAGGGGCCGAGTTAAGAATTATCGAGTCGGGCTGGCTTAGCCCAAATGCACTGGGCAGGTGGGCTCGGCCAGAACCTCTGGGCAAGCTTTGCCTCCTCGCTTCTCGGACAGAGTCAGGAGGCGGAAATCGAAAGCATTCCAAATTTCCTCTTCCTCCTCTCCCGCTTGCGCATTGTGGCCTCGCTCGACGCTCGTTGTAGCTGTATTCTCAGCCGGACAGAAGTGGGTTCGTGTAAACATGGGCAGGACAGGATAACGCAGTCCGACGTTTGGGTCCTCCGGCTCGAGTCGCTAGCAGCGGGGCATTGTATACACGGCGATTTTCATTCTTCGATTGGTGTATCTCTGCGCCTTCGCCGCAACTTCCTCCTTTCACGGTAGTCACCCGTCGGCTGCTTCTCGTAGCTTCACTCTTAAGCACACGCATTCTTCACTCCTTATGGTGACCTCCTCCTTTCATGGCAGCCCCATTCTTTAGCTTTCAATCATACCATGCTTACAGCCTTATTTCCCACTGAAGAGCACCGTGTAGAAATGTTCAGTACTCCTCCTTTTATGTCGGCGGCTGTTGGCTCCCTCATGTACCTCGTAACTAGCTCCTCATTCTCCCTATATTTTTCTGCTGATCCTACACTGGCGTTTTTGATAGTCTTGATGTCATAGCCAAAGACGGTTATCAGTGCCATCTCTATTAGTGAGATTACGTTACACATGACATCAGACACTCTTAAAGCAAGGTTACGCACAACGCGTATACCTACGAAAGGGGCGATTATAAGAACGGCTGTTACCGTGGATGAGTAGGAAGAGCACCAGGCACAAGCGCAGCACAGGCTCAGCGCAGGCCCAGCTCAGGCACAGTAAAATCTGTTCATGTATAGTAGCCTCAGCTTATTGGCGTGAGCTAATATTTTAGTGCTAGAGAAATAACCCTGAGGCTGCTACCACGAGCAAAATGCCTTGCCTGTAGAGCCATGACTATGCTATAGCCGTGCATGTATGTACCAACAAATGCATAAAGCTATCACAGTTAGCCAAGCATATAAATGGCAGGGTGCCTACATATGATAGACATGACCAGTGCCGGGTGGGGCTTCACCTTTTACTTGGGTCATGCCCTTTGACCTTGACCTGTCACTTCGACATTTACAATGCAAAATTGCCTTCAATGCTAGAGTTGAAGCAGAGGTAACGGCTTGTCCTGCAGCATGCCACTGTAGTCGCATACCCAAACAAGGTGGCGCAGGCCGTGCAGCAAAGGCCATATTTATTCGGCGCCGGCAGTAGCGTGTAGTGTGTCTAGGGATGCCGCAGTGGTAGCAAATAGGCCTGTTGTCTGAAGTGCGCCATGGCGATGGTGTCTGACGCAAGGAGGGAGCAAAAGCTGTTGGTGTCGAACGGGTAGGGGGCGAAGCATAGGCATATGCTGGCTCAGGAGGTGGACTTGAAGTAACTTCGGCATACGTGCGACGCAATACCTGAGGAGGAGCCGGCGCAAATGCTGGAGCGTAGCTCAGTGGCGCAACGCCGGGCGATGAAATTGTGGGCGTGAGGAACGGCATTGAGGGTGCGACTGGAGCTGATTGAGGAGGAGGATTAGGGACGACTTCAGATACATGTTGCTGGATTGCGCGGCGAAGCTCCGGAACAAGGCCCGTTGGTGTCGACTCCTTAATATATGGCTGCAAAGACAGTTGTCGCGCGACCTCCTGACGAACAAAAGCCTTGATGTCTTCAGATAGGCTAGATGACTCCCTCTCCGCGGCTAGTTCAGCAAGTGATGCTTGGGACTGGCGAATCAAAACACGCTCCTTGCGGAGTTCGTCGTAGCTTTGACAGAGGTCGTATATTTCCTTGACCGTAGTGGGCCCTTTGGCGACGAGCATGTTGAAAGCGCCGTCATCAACTCCTGTGAGGACATGACGTATTTTAACAGCCTCGGTCATGGTCGGGTCAACGCGGCGACACTAATCAACAATGTCCTCAATGTAACTGGTGAACGTTTCACCGGGCAGCTGTAGTCGCGATCGAAGACGCTGTTCCGCGCGGAGTTTTCGGACGGTGGGGCGGCCAAAGACATCAGAAAATTTGGTCTTGAAATGCGCCCAGGTGGTAAAGTCCTACTCGTGGTTTCGAAACCACAGATTAGCGACGTTGCTCAAGTAAAAGATGACATTATTGAGCTTACGATTGCCATCCCAGTTATTGTGACGGCTGACCCGTTCGTAAGTGGACAGCCAATCGTCGACGTCGTCATCGCTGCTTCCACTGAAGGTAACGGGGTCCCGTTGACGAAGGGCACCTGTGCAGGTGACTGGCGGATGTAGGTGCGCTGAAGTAGGCTTCGTCATTGGGGTAGTCAACGTTCTGCTGCGAAGTTCCAGGGCGAGATGGGTACAGGGAAACGCAGCTTGACCTCCACCAAGTGAAATGTGGATTTATAGTCGATTGGAACGTTTAGCGCTGGCAGTAATTAGGGCACAGCAGGATCGGAATACCAGCCGCAGGGCACAGGTTCAGCGCGAGAGAGGTGGGCGCCAGAGACCAGCGATGGTGATGGCGATGCCGCAGCGTTGTTTCTTCTTCGTCTTCTTTACAAAGCAAAGATTTTATTGAAAAGCTGGTTTAAGTGTGTTCTATTTCAGCCACGTACGCAAAGGTAAGCGACAAAAAGAACAATACTGTGCAGTACTGTTTTGCTCTTTTTTTTTTGCAACACTGGAGTTTTAGCTAAAGTTCACCTCCTATTTTTTTTTCTCTGCACTCTCTTGTACCATACATAAACATTGACTTGAAGGAAATTAACCACTTGTGCAATGAAAGAGACATGGTTAATCTGTTAGGTAGCAATCGAACAAACACCACGTAAGTACGAATATGGCGCAGAAACAAAGCTGTACATTAGTAAGCTTTAGGATAGGGAAACCATCTGCAAGGGGAATATGGGAAGAGCGGGAGCATGTGCTAGAATGAAAGCCGCAGCCTTCGCCCTTTTGTAGCAGCATTCCGCACGCGTGCATTCTTGCACTGCAATTACCCTATTCCCCTAACCGGTAGTATCCTCCTACCTGAATCTCGCTTATGAGCTCGCCAACTTTGCGCATGCCACAAAAGTGATGAATGCGAAGAGGTTTCATCGCGTCTGGCATCGAATTGTGCATCGGCAAGGGGTAAGGCAAGAAGCTCCAAGCACGCTAGCAAAAGTTTTATAAATAAAAAGACCAGCGCAAATAACACAGACACAGACATAGGAGAAGACAGGACGAGCGCTAAGACAGGACGAGCCCAGCTTTCTGCTTTGATAGCAAAAGTTTATCAACGCAGTCAGCTATTTCATCCAAATAATTGTCGGAATGTCGTTGCGATCAATTTTCACAGGGGTTATCAATGCGCTTCCACGTTTTTTTTAATATACAATACCACTTGTATTCACAAGCTAGAAATAAAGAAACAATATTGAACTTTTCAATACGAGGCATCCCAGATTAGGTTTCAACAAATCATTAGTGAGTCGCTCCAAATTCTCCTTATGAGCAGATGCGAAGTGACCAGCCAAAAGACGAGACACAGGGAAGAAGAGGACAGGACAAGGCTGGAATAGCAACAGAATGTTTACTGAACGGAAGAAAACAACGAAGACTCCTTCCGATTTTCTGCCATTCTACCGGTTGGGTTGTGCGCGTGCTTTTCGGAAGGAGTCTTCGTTGTTTTCTTCCGTTCAGTAAACATTCAGTTGCTAGTCCAGCCTTGTCCTGTCCTCTTCTTCCCTGTGTCTCGTCCTTTGGCTGGGTAAATATGAACCCTTACCAACTTGCCCAGTCGTCAACCATGCAAAGTGACTTTATCACCACCTTTTCATTTCGCGAATATCAATATATTTTTTTTCCTTTGAGTTTGTTTTAGCGGATGAAGAGAAACAGTATCTGCATCAGCTCCTTTAATTCTGGCTTTTCATTCTGCGATTTCGTTAAAATATTTTTCTTTTTTTAGTTGGGTTTTCAGGCAAAAGAAGGCGCCATGTCTAGTCTCTCATTGGACGCCTCCCCTTATCAGAGGTGTATATGTAATTGGTTCAAATCCTATCGAAGATTGCCACCAAGTTCACTAGGAAATTGGCACAAAATGAACAGCAAATAGCTATGAACTCAACTAGCTATGAGCTTCACTAGGTAGAGTTGCTTCAAAATATTTATACCAAATCACCTGCGTTTTTCTTGGGTGCTGCTGTTCCTAATTTGGATTACGGCGACCGCTTTTTGTCTTCCGAATCAGCTATACACTCTCCGCGTAATAAGCCAGTGGCTGTCAAAGAAGAATTTCAGAAACGCTGCGAGATCGTAATGTATGCCTAGCTGCTTACCGCCTTATAAGCATCAGCCTAAATTGGTTGGTTCACGGTACTTGCTATAAAGGGGAGACACACGCGCGAAAAGTTACCATTCGGCATGTGAAAGAATTAGGAGACCCCGCAACGGGCACCCTTGACATCTAATCCGCTAATACCACCCCAGCTTACGAAACGAGCACGAGGACTTTTTTATCCTCATCGAGGACGTGACATCCTTTTGTAAGTAGCCCGGCCAGGCCTTCCCGTGTCCCTATAGTGATCACATGTCGAGCATCCGCGTGCATCGAGGATGCTGGTGTTACACAAATATACACGCGCGCCTCGCATAACTCACTTTGGTAAGCCTGCGAACCTGACTATATATACTCTAGACTGCTCCCCAATGGAATCTCTTTGGTCCTATGCTCTGGAGTCTCTGTCAGTTCCGAACTCGCTGGCCAGAAAAGTGGATTTGGCGCTGTGTCTACTCGGGACTTACTACAGTAAGCCATTCCTATCGTGACCCCGTTTGGCAAGGCTCTCCCTGTGTGCTCTCCTGAGACGACTGATTTAAGCAGGTAGATTCACATTTCTATTTGCTTATTATGTCGCGTTGTGTATGATTGCTGTTGATCGTAATAGTGGATTGGGTTTGACTGCGCAAGAAAGCTTGACCTATGAGTTGATTTTATTTTAAGTACTTTTAACAACCTTTTTAAAACTACTGTTAAATAGCCGGACACTGCTTGTCATAGCGACGCCTCGATGTTAAGATCAGGGAGTTGAGGCTAAAGAAACAAGTACAACGCACCTCTTTGTATTGTGGGCCGCGCATAAGATAAGGCCACACTACCCCGCACGCACCAAGTGAATAACAAATCGCGGACGATGCCCTGGCAACCTTATGCATCAGCAATGGGGTTTAGCAGGACCTGTTTGAATGCTTCAGGACCATCATAACGTGGTGTCGGCCTGCTGCTTCAGCTGCGGTCAAAGTCTGCTTTTTATTTTCAAGTCATTTCATACCTGTGGAACCCGGGCATCGTTCATGTTTTCAGCTTGTGCCCACTGTTGCATCGTTCAGTACCCTGTGGCGCTGAGGATCCAACCTGCACTTCCTGCTAACCAGAGAGATGCTCATTCACTGGGCAATAATTGCGATAGATACGCGTGCATTGTTGCCCCGGTTGCCTCAAGAGCAGTGTAACTGTTAAAAAGAAGTACTAATGCTTTGGTATCATTTCAACAAAGCTCGTGCAAAGATGTAAAAATCAAACCCCGACAGTGTTGTGCAGATAAAGTACCACTGCTCATGCTTCGCTACCACTACGCTCCTTACATTTTGAGCCCTTAATATTGAAAGTTTGGTGCCTGTAAAATCCAACGCCAGGATGCCGGCAGGCGGAGGCCACAGCTTAAAGCGGCTTGTGTTCTGCTCAGTTATCTTTTCGCGTCACTCCCAATCCGTGCCTTTTCTTCTATGAATCTAAGGGCGAAATGAGACCACATGGCAATTTGATTTCTTCGCCTACGCATCCTCATTTATTCTGCTTTTCTTTCCCGCTATGTTATTGTTTGCGTATGGTGTGGCTATTGGTTCTTTGAGCTGTGATTGCCAAGAGAGCCGCTTTCATAACTGCCCTCTAGGGTTCCTTCATTAATGGCTTTTCCTGCGCGAACCGATTGTTTATTATTTATTATTTCTTTCGACATCCAGCCAAGGAAATGAGTGGAGAGGGTTGTTTTTGAATACAGGCTTGGATACCGCCACTGCAGGCACCGCGTGCACGTGAGCACACATTGTATTTGTTCATTCTGTCCCGTCATTTGTTGTGCAATTATTCTTTTTCGGCTCTTGTTTTGTGGTAGCGCTACGATCCTGACCAGAAACCATATCCTCCGCCAGGCAAAGCAGCTCCCCTGGCGCGCATAACGTGTTTACGAAACGGCGCGATCATGGTCCAGCCCACTCGGGGAGGCGAAAGACGCAACGTGGGCCGAACAGAATGCCGGCGAGAGGTCGCAATTTAAGTGCAGTCGAAACGCATTAAGTGCGGCAACGCGTGATTGCCCGATTGGGTCCTTGAATGGAAACTGCATTCTTCAACGAAGAACAGGGCGCTGGTCTGGTTCTCTTGTTATCTTTTGTTATGGACGTTGTCACGTGGCCCTTCAATTAGTTGTAGTAACAGCGTCTCTTCACGCAGCTCCCAGCTGATCATGAGCAATAAAATGTGCATTTGTTTTCTATTTAACTATTAGAGGTGGGTACAACTATGTTAAGTTGGATATTTACATTGATAAATCAATATAGCATGACAAAGAATAGATATACATATAAGCTGAAAAAATGCCATCAAAAGCCCACTCAGCGATTTAAATGTAATAAATAAGAAGCACGGTGAAGGTGTATGCAACATCCTCGAAGAAGTCTAGATTTGAGGCTCGGGTGGCAGAATGCGGGCCAGAGGTTGCATGTTAGAAGGTGTTTAATTCATACTGAACAGTTCGGGAACGCCGCGACATTTTCGGAACAGTGACACTTTTCATGCAATGGTTTGCCCACTATTGTTATCTGTGGAACCTTCTACGGAGCAATCATGGCCGGGAACCGCCTACTTGAACACTTTGGTCCTAATACCTTAAATTAAAAAATGCGGATAGTCATTTCGTTTTGGAATACGTTCTCTTGCATGCCTAGTAACCACACAGATAATGATTTGTTGTTATACCCTTTAACGCGGCAAGTTACAGTACGCCCACAATCACGACAATAAAGATAGGGGGCAAGCACGCAGGATACTGAGAGGAAATGTAGCAGATAAATAACTCAAACAATTATTTCATAGTTACTTCCTTGCAAACGTGAATTTCAACGATTCTCGTGCATTTTGTCACGGGACCAATATAATGACCATTTGGCAATGTGACCACTCCCCAAAAATCAGCTCTGATGTTGTTCTCGACGAATTTGACTATGGCGAAAGAATTTCTTTTCACATGCAACGGATCAAAGCACTGGTAATTTGAAATTTTCTCTTCTAATACCTGCCGAATTGTAAACCACAGAGAATGTTGTGGGTTTATAGGGTAGTTGGTCAGCCAAGCAATGCACAAGGAAGTTGTCACTCCTCTGAGGCGGAGGATGAGCTAGATGGCTTAATTCAGTTCTTTTTAGCATACGTTGCAAAAAGTTGTAGATATGCCACGTCTCTCGGAAAGCGCAACGTCGGCAATCCACGGGCGAGGGTAAAACCAGGGAGGGGGGCGGGGGGAGGGGGGGGAGGGACTTGCAGCGTCGATGTGATCGGGTCTCCACTCAAAGAGCGGGCGAGGGAAAACGCGATGGATGCCGTCAGGACACGCTAATACGAGAGAGAACATCGAGGCTATATCGGGGAAGGAATATTTGTACAAATAATTGTATCTTGAATCCTTGAATCAAGTTTTATGAGCGTTAGCTATTGGTCTCAACCGCAGTACCCGCTGAAGCTTCGAGCTTGGCTCGCTTCCGCACTTGATAAGCTTTTCGGCAACGGGATAGTCTGGCGTCTCTTTGTTTGTCAGTCTGCCCTGGACAGCCTGTCAAGCACGGCTATGGTTAGCGAGATGGCATATGTGCATGGCGTGTTTACCTATGTCAAATGAAGGAACGACACTGATTGATTTCGTGCCGACGATGATATGCAATGCACAGGGCGAGAATGTTTTGCACTTAATATATTATACCATGTTGTTACATGATTTTACTAGTTTTTTGTGGAGCTGTTACGGCAGCAGCTGCAACGCGGTGGGGGAGGGGGAGGGGGCGGTCATTCGCATACTCACATTACTCGAGTAGTGTGGATTTGAAATGAAGTTACGAAATATTTGTAGGTCAGTGTCTCGGATGAGCATGGATTGATGTAATAGCTTGAGCAGGTGCTCATTTAGCGCGCCAGATCTGTTCCTTGAAGACGTGTGGCGAACACGGTCAATGACATATCCGCCTTACTGCGCTGCAACGGGCGAGTTCAATGACACCGTACAATTGTGACTGCATCTCGACAGTTGCACATTGAAGCGAAAGAAACAAAAGTTATAACGGAGCACCCAACACGCAGCATGTCAAAGTAGAAACAGACTGATTCATCGACAATGAATGGTAGGCAAGCGAAACAATAGATGATCTTCCAGCTGCTATTGAAGGTATACCACAGTCCCTGAGCAACTGCCGGCCTCAGGTTAAAGGCTCCTTATTAGTTGTATGGCTGGCGGTCGACAAGTTGTGCAGCTCTATTCTGTAGTTATCTTTCTGACAAGCTATTCTGGCCCTAGAGTGTCTTGCTGGTGAGCGTAGTCACCCGTTCAAGACAGCGGGAGGCTCGAGATGAATTGATACGGGCTTCGTGACTAAACAAGGTAAGTGGATGACGATGGCAGGAAGCTATGTACAGATGTAGCTGTGACATACGAAATCATCAGAATACCAGCCGCTTCGTAGGAGTTCCTACCGTCTAGGCCGAGAAGTTTTCAACCACATTGCAGACATCGAAATCATAATATTAAAGAACGGAGCAAATAACGAAATACTGGCTGCTCCGTGAAGAGGTCACAGAGCGAAGCAATCACAAATTATAACGAGTCAATGAGAATAGACGGTTGTCCACACGGTCCTGCCAGTCTTTATTTGGATTTTAGTTTAATATTTCGCCGCAACACGGTGACAGTTGTATCTGTTGGTCACTACTCCATCATTACAGCTTAGGTTTCCTGTGGCTTTATGTTGCTTCTTTGCTAGACAGCTTGATCGCGAAGTAGCAGCAGAGCAACTAGATTTTGAAATTTAAATTATTAGCAACAATGCTACCTGAGCGCCCATTCATAACGCGTGTATCGTTGCCGTTAGACAAAGAAGCATGGCTTGACAAGGTCCTAGCTTCCAGGAGGCTTTACGCATGTCTCCATGCGGCGTCTTGCTATTTAAAATGCCGAAGTATAAATCTAAAGGCAAGGTAGATCAATGTGAAGTCAGCACGACAAGCAGGTTTTCGCCTCTATGAGAGTGAAATCTTGGCTTAGAACAAAACGTTAAAAGTCATCCTGCTCAGAACTACGCAGGCAACTGAATAATTGCCATACAAAGCTGCATAACATTGACGCGTATGCTAAGTGTAGTGAATGAAATACTACGCTGTGCCTAAGAGAACTGGAGGTCAAAAAATGAACGCCGTGTAAGGTTGTCTTGTGTGACAGTACTCCTCCTAAGGCGTTTGTTTCTCTACATCAACGCTGTCCAAAGACTGCTTTAAAAGGTGTCCGTGCAATATATTCGATGATTCCGTGCTGCAACGGAAGGTTGATCTTTATAACAGATGCTCTCGATCATCTTCCTGTAATTATCTGCAACGTAAGCGTTGAAAGCACCTTTTAGTTTATGCGCAGCAAGGAGAAGCTGAAGGACACTCCTCGACCTTCAAGCATTAGCGTGAAGTCCTCTTCTGGCAGCTACATGGAATAAGAACGGAGTCATATTCTGCGTCGGCCGAATCCGTGTAGATCTGTAAACTATACGGAAAGATGGCAACGAGAAGAAAAGGCAGAGCAATATCAAGCACAAAATAAGCAAACAAGGGGACGAGAGGCAGTGATATCAAGCAACAAATCAGCAAACAAGGTACACGCCTTCGCATGCTCGCATAGTGACGTCAACAGTGGTTCAGGATGTTATTAAAGTTTCGAGCTATTGCAGAAATAGCAAGCAGCTAGAGCCTCTGCTATCGCCGCGAGCAAGATGTAGGTAGCTGCTGTAAATCGATTCTCAAGACATAGTTTTATGACTTTTTTATTACATTGTAGCAACGCCGACGCTCGTCCATATTGCTTGTTTGCCTTAAGGGCAGAAGGAGTGAAGGGCTGTCTACAATTTTGGGAGCACAGGATTGTTAGGTTGAACACGAAACAAAGATTAAAATCAATACATTTGTCGAGAGAAATATCTTGAAGATGAATTATTTGAGTTCCATAATGACTAAAAGAAACTAAGAGATACCTAAATGAAATGTCGCTTTAAATATTACCTAAAACGGAATCGAGTGGACCAGTAAAAAAATTCAAATAATATAATATATAAAATATAAAAATATATAAAAGATATATAAAAAATACAGTTTAACCTATATAAGCCTCCACTTGACTGAGATTGTAATTTCCTTCCTGAACATGGATGTGTTCTTTCACAATTTAGCTTAGCCTCCAGTTGCGTTTTCTATTCCGTTTCGTTCAGTTCAATCTTGTAACCTGAGTTGCATACACGTGTTTACTCCCATAGCAATCACTTCGGACGTCAACAGCACGATGAAATATGCAAAAAGTAATGACAATGAAGGTCGATAAGTTTTTACTAAGTTTATCGCATTCGCGAGAGGACAACTGGCTGCTTTAAAAAGGCCGCATCATTTTGAAGAACATGCGACAGTTTGCTGCTAAAACGCCGCATATCTGGCATTTGTGTCTGTGAAGCTGAAAGTTTGAAAAAGGGTTTCATTCAATAGTGGGGGGGGGGGGGGGGGGGGCGGCACCTGTTGCGACAACTCTCCGACAATACAGTGGGACAAGTAGAACAGGCACACTCCGAAAAGGAAATTTATATGCCTATTACACACGCATTTCCGCCGAAATAGAACCTTCAAAACGCTCTCTCTATAGACCGCCGCATTTCATATCGCAGTTGTGATAGGATTTTTTTTGCTAAACAATTGTCAAGACAGAGCGATACGCAAAGCCTGAGTGTCGGGTTTGCATTGAATGCGCTCGAAGCTTTTATCGCTCCAAGTCTGAAAGTGATGGGGAACGGTAAACATTACGTCAAACCGCGGTAACCTGGTAGAGTTCTCCACAACCTGGTGGATTTCTTCCCGCTTTTCGCGCTCCAGAACGACGACTGCATTTTAGGCGATGGGTTCAGAACATGAAACATGTTTGTCCATCTTTCGGCCTCTGTCAATTCGCTTGCACATCAAATTGACAAGCGAGACATCGACTACCGAGCGTGTTCTTGCAAAACGTATCACTCATTCTTGACGTACGCAAGAGTGCAATTGATACGTGTCTCTCATATGAAAGACGGTGCCAAATCGGTTCCTGCTGTTGAAGCCAACAATAGAGATCATATGTTGGACCCTCTTTCACGAAATAAATGTGTTTCCATGCTGCCACTTGCAAACACAAATTTCGATTCAGGCCGGTATCGACATTGCGAAACGCAGTCATCCCTTTCAGAAATAGGCCAGGTAAGTGACGAAGGGCGGGTAATAAGGCGCTTAGAATGAAAATTCCCGATACAGTTCTCGTTCCATACTTTGGCCCCCAGTGCTACAAGTGGAGGCTCTAAACACGTTGTGTGGGTATGTCGGATTGGGCAACAGAGGAAGGGAACGAAAAATAATAGAATTAGTATCGAACATGCACGAATCAGAGAGAAATAGGAACATGAGTAGGGAAAATGGGAGGGTAGAGAGAGCGGACCTCCCTCGCTGTCTCGTGTGTTCGAGTCGCCCTCGTCATCACGCAACGAGTCACGAGGATTGAAGATCCGGGGGGACACGCGAACACGAGCGAGCGCACGGTAAGGGAGAAAGAGAAAGAGGAGACGCGAAAGTGAAAGTGAAGAGGATTACCGGGAACCATGGAGAAGAATCAAGCGGAAGGAACAGGAAGAGGAGGAGAAGCTGTTGTAATAAGGTGGAGAAAGAGCAGTGAAAGAGCGCGCCCCGTGAGATGCGCGCGCGATGCACGCGGAGCGGCACGCGAGCCCTTAGAGAGAGCGCGTGGGCTTCAGAGAGCTGGAGAGAAGGATTAAGCGAGGGGTAAGCGAGGGAAAGGGAGCCCGCACGCGGGCTCCAGGCGCGGTTTATATAAAGGGCAGGTTAAAGCGCGCTCGGATCATCGTGGCTCCAACAGTCGCAGCGCAATACGCGTCTGTGCTCCATCGAAGCGCTGAAGACTTTCTGTGACATAGTGTTTCGCTCATAGCGCTCGAGTCTATACTTGTTTAAAATACTTGAGAGAAGAAAGAAAAGCGTGCTTTTCTAAAGTTGCCAAGAGACACCACAACGAGGGATATCAAAGTGTAGGCAAGAATCTGTGGACAGAAGAACCTTAAGATGGACAAACGGAGCTCGGCACCTGGAAGAAAGAGCTCGGAATACAAGAGGACGATGCGCAACTAGGATCACTACAAGAAAGAATCTGGTAAGAGTTACATTCAATTCTGGCCCGCGTGGAGTTTCTGCATACACTACAGCTTTGACAGCGCGTAGGATGCCAACTCAAAGAAGCGTAGCGACCAGACTCCACCCAAATAACGCAGATACTGAACACCTTGCGATCACTGCAACGTTTACTACGATTTTTCCGCTGTTGTAATTACTTAGTGTCCTCAGATCAAATGCAGAATACGCATTTATCTAACGGAGGCGTGGTCGAGTTAAAGGAGAAAACAAAGTACCAAGTGCAGTGATAGATACGGGTGTTACCGCACTCATTCCGTTGTTGCGGGGAGAACTGAGGAAGCGTAGAGATTTCATCTTTGACTACTTGACCTGATTCCAGGACGCTCTCTTAATTCATTTTTCTTTTTGGTTAATTTAGCGCTACACACACGTTTCAAGACCAAACTTTGAATGAAGTTTGGCTGCTTGGTAGTGTGGCGCGCAAAATCATCCCAGGAACCGCAAAAGAGGGGATATGCTGTTTTGCTGAACAAAAATGAAAAGAAGCAAGTGGAGGCAAGGGCAACGACGAAGCGTGCATGAGTAGATTTACTAATCTATCTGCGTCAAGAATTAATTGTTTCTGGTTCTATTGTTCGAGAACGATGCTGCTGACTACTGGTTTACGGCTGCTATATCGTACTATAATCGTATGCGTATTAGACTTGTGCTTTTGGGCTATCCTTTCCCTCTTTATGGACTGAGGCCGTGATGAGTGAACTACATGAAATGGGAGGGGACTCTAGGCTATGACTGATGTTCGTGGCTTGTAGCGCAGCTTCAATTTCTCGGGTGTGCCCTGTATTGAATCATCTTTATTGAGGTTATCGGTTTAATACAGTCCATTCCTATTCATCGCCAACATTGCAGTCGCTGACAAAATGTATTCAGCTTCTTATACTGCGATTAGCTGCCGTGCAATATTCATTCAGTGATTTCCGTTTACCGCTTTTGCGCATCTCGACGTTGTCGGCAGTGACTCACGGGATTCGCTTGTGCCGGCAGCTGTTCGCATAACCTACAGCACACGGCATTAAGTGGGCGGCTGCAGCTGCGTATGAACACGGACGTGGTAGGCGCTGAGAAGGAAGAACGCCGTCTTGGCGGCGACGAAAAATTCGTCGTTAGCAAAATATGAACGATTCATTTAAGCGCGTAACGAGAGATTGAAGACGATAAGAGCTCTATATACATAGCTGAGAGTTGTGCGCTGGAAGGCATTCCAGAGCTCGTTTCAATTCTACTAATGAAAGCTGTAGTATTAGTACGAGCGGCCATTCATACAAAAATAGGATTTAAAAAGTGTAATACCGAAGCAGCAATTGTTTATTCGTTGAAAGCAATACAAGGGTTCTACTAAAGGACTCCAGGAATAGGAATACTACTGGTATGATACTCAGATAGCAGTAGCAGTGTTGGTGTTGGGAATAGTAGTAAGAGCAAATACAAAATAAAATAAAAAACATGTAACTAAACCACAATGAAGGCACTATACATCCAAATCAATTTACCATCCTAATGACGAATGAATGCGCTAAATTGGGTGGTCTTCTGGGCCTGAGTGCGAAGCATTTCCTGGTGAATCGAGTGGAAGGTTGAAGTCAGCATACAGTTTTTAAGAGCAGCGACTCCAGCACCGATAGACGACATCTATTCACAGTGGGAGAAGTCGCAAAAATAACTAATCTTGCTATTACAGTCACCCAGCTTTCATTCAGGAGTTCGCGACATGAGTGAACTATGTAGTGTCGTCTGAGATAACAGGGCTGTGAGTCACATGATGCGACATCAGCCTGTCACATTTCGGAGTGATTTATTACTCTCCAGCGCCTATGATATCACTGCTCAACACTTTCCAGTCATCGAAATACATAAAGGAGGTCGAAGCAGCGTGCAACGCCGGCGAGGTGTCATTCTGTTGCGTGCGCGTCGAAAAGCACGCCGTTCAAAACTCCAGCAAGCTCTAAACGCAGGCTTCGAGTAAGGGTCGCATTCCAACATCGTCACCACTCAGACGGCTGCGGGGACTGCGGTTCGCTCGCCCTCTCCCATCGTTGGCTGCAAGAAGGAGAAGTAACAGCTGCTCTTTTCCAAGCTGGGGGCTTTGCTCGCGGACCCGAGCTGCCCATTTGGCCGCTACCGTTGTCAATAGCGAAGGAGGCATAGAGACAGCAGCCTTCACAGCTGTTGCATCAGCACAAGACGAAATAAGAGTAAGGGCGAGGATGGGGAAAGTGAGAGCGCGATCCGCGGCATATCTAAGTGTCGCGTATTTCTCGTAGGAAACGAAAGAAGCAATCAAAACAAGAGAAGACGACGCACCTCGAGGAAAGCGGCAGGTGTTATGATGATGCCGGCTGACAATGCCTCTTATGAAAACTAGTCATTCGATTGCTTGCTCATGGTTTGGTGCGTAGTTCACTAGCCCCTCGCTTCTTTGTTCTTCGCACACGGCTTGTGTTTATGTCTGAGTGAGCAGTGCACCTGTGCTTAGAATCTCGTTTTCAAGGGAGACCACAGACGCTTTCTTGCCAATCGTCTGGATGAGCGTGGTTCGGACATTCGTAGTGGGTCCAGCGCAGGGCGGGCGGAGTTTGCCTCCCACATCGTAGTTTGCGCGACAGATGCGAGGTGTGGTGCATTTGAACCACCGACTATGGTGGGTTTAGAAGCCGCCGATCGTTCTTACGCCTGTTATTTATTGCACCTCTGGGAATGGCGATATGTAGAAGCCGTTGATTTTGCCCTCAGTGATGGTAGTGGAAGTGACGTGCGTTGATGAGTGCCCATTGCGTGTCGCAGAACAAGCAATCGTTGAGTGTTAAGTTTCCTGCTTGATTTCGAGACCCACCCAAGTTCGAAACTATAAGTTTCAGCACAAATACCTGGGCTAGGATTTTAGATGGGTAACTGCTATGCCAACCCTTTCTGCGTGTAATTAGAGAGCTGTCCTCGGATACTTGACCAGGTGAAATAAGCAATGCAATAAAGTAAAATCTCACCTAAAAATGATGATCTTGACAAGAGTAGATGCATGGTTTATGGGATACATCGTTAGATCTGCAGTAGCTGAACTATAGAAATTTATATCATTCCTTTTTACAAAAGATTCTTTTTATTATTCCACTGCTTAAGCGTAGAAGCTCTCTTGGGGCTGTAATAATCTATATGAATGCAAAAGAGAGTTGTTGAGATTATGGAAGCTTACCTCGGGAAGATTAAAACAAAGTTGTGAATATTTCTATATGATATTGAGGTTGCATGCTTTGATTCCTTGTAGCAACATATGCGTTTGGGTTTGGTCTGTTCGTTGATATGTTCGCCGCGTTATCCATATACTGCTTGGTTTTCAATGAATAAACTTTCGCTTGTGCGTCAACGCTCGCACACTGATTCCTCAGCTTCCGTCTTCATCTTCAGCGCTGTTTGCACTTAAGTTGGTGTTACCAACTCAACTGATTGCCTATACACTCTCTACGGTCGTGCCCTGAGTGGCCGTATGCATAAATATTCAATTAAACAAACTAAGAGATGGTGAACGTTTGCTATAACGATGCCATTGTTTTTCAGTGACTTTTAAGCAGCTATATAAAAAGTAACTTTTAAGCGGCTATATAACGAGAGCAAAGGCATTTTTGACATAATTATGAAATAATAGAGATATCCAGGGAGATGCATGGAACCACCGTGTCTAGCAAACGTACCGCCAGTGCTGCATAAGCCATAATTAAGGACGCTTTTTCTTCGACTTGACGCAATTAGCGCTGCGCATATACTTTAGTGTGTAAATGTTCGAGTAGTAAGCAAGAAGAAACGCGCAATACATTACAGCCGAGCGATATGTCTCAAATTGCCTGGCATACAATGGCCTTTCGGTTTGCTCTGAAATATAATCTTTGGAAAGCCTGGCTACAGAGCACAATCATTGTCTCTGGATGGTTGTGACACACAAATGGAACATAAGAAAAATACGCAGCAACAATGTGACTATTACGTCATATGACTGAAACACTCAGTGGCGCCGCCACCTGCAGGCCACCGGCATATTCGTATTGTACGAATATCGCGCAATCAAATGATTCCGTCTGAGCATCGGGGAAAAAACAAACATAACAAGTTGCACTCCCGCCTTTCTCCTACCGCTGGTTGTTCCGCCTTATAAGAGCTGATGACGTAAGGCCGAAGAAGGCTTCACAAGTCGCGGCCACCTGGGGAACATTAGCCCAGCGCTGTTACTGCGTAAATTGAAATGCAGCTATTTATCAGAAGGCAATAGCGGATAAGAATATGAACAAGGCATCATTATAAGAAAACAAAATAGTGGAAGAGGAATCCGATAGTACTTGTGTGCGTCATAGATTCGCAGTAAGGTACGATTGCCTATCTACCACGTCCAGGCAAAGAAAATTACCATTAATATATATATGCAAGCAACCATCAGCACATCTTGGCAACGATCGTCAGGTTTTCTTTTCGCAGAGTTACAACGAAGCAACCGCAGCCGTAGACAAGTGCTTTTTTCTTCTCTAAACCTAGCATATAAGAAGCACGAGAGGAAGCGAATAATGTTCGCTAAATAGCTTAAAACTGGCTCATTGTAGCTTCATTTCTATTCCCTAGAGCTTTTGTTTTTACGCTACTATAACGATTTCATTAGGAAAATTGAGGTAAAGTTTTCTAAAGTGTCTTTTTTATGATATTCTGGAACAAAGTCATTCTCTGATGGAAAAAGAAAAGAACCTATTTAAAACGAAAACAAACAAATGGAATTTAAATTATAAAATAAATCGTAACCTTGTATGAAAGTGACTCATGAGCAAATTAGCGCAAAGAAGTGACTTTATAACGGGAAACTAGCGTTACTCATCGAACGCAGCCTTCAAACGAGCTAGGCAGTAATAACAAGTGTGCCGGCCGAAACATTTGTTAAGGTTAATCGTTCATCACTATTTGGCATGTGCGTCAGTGACGTTCTTGTCATATGCCCTCTAGGGCAGTGAGATCGGGAAATTTTTTTCGCAGTAGGTCGAGGATAGAATTCTTCGAAATGAAATTTAATGAAGATGTTCAGACAAATGCCATAATTGTTTGAATGCCATATGCTAGCCGTCTGTTAAGGTCACCTTATGTTTGTTGTGATTTAACGTTTCTTGACCGCAAACGGACTTATATGGATCTTCGTCCGTATACGCAATACCCGGTTTCTTAGATTCTTATTGCGACTCAAGTTTTCATGCTCTCTACAGTGACGTCTTACGCACAGAGTTAGGTTTCATGTCATGTTAATTATCATACAAAACACATTTGAAAGATGTAAGGCATAAGGAAGCGCCTGACAGCAAATTAAGGCGGCATGAGCGTCACTGACATATTCCAAATCATATAATATTTCTGGATAAATATTCAGCTCTAGAATGTTATATATTCGCCTTACGGCAAAGCTACAGCGGAGAAGTCCCTATTAGCCACGGGAGATGGGCATGCCGCTGTTTCTATTTTGCTCCTTATAATCCGTTTCTTTGAGCGCAGCGCATGATAAAGACTTTTGATTAATTATTCATGCTTATAAATAAGCAAGTGGTAATTGCTATGCATTTCATGTGTTAGGTTTTTTTTTTCTTAAAGCAAAAAATGAGCAATTAGCATCATGAAACAGGAAGGACAATGAGTGGGCTCAGAGTACATGAAAACGGAATATTTTGGGAAATTTTCCGATGATCCACTTCACGTTCCCAGCCCACGTGTACAACTGCGGTGGCCGCTTTTGTATTTTGTTTTGTTATTGTATTATTATTTCGAAAAACTCAGCACGTGTAATGTAATGATGTAATGACTTAGTTACGGATGCTTTTTATTCGCATCTCACTGCTCAATACTTGTATTTTGCTGCGCATTGCGGCTAGGAAAACTTGTCTTGTTTTCTTGCCACAATTCTTGATAGAAGCTTGACTGAACGTTGGATAGCTCCTGCGCGAAGTGCGACGGATTTCTTATTGGAGCCAATACGTCAGGAACTATAATGCTTCCAGACTTATATGGAGGAAAAAGACCTGTCGATCTCAAAACGCTCATTGTGGCATTTCGATGGTAATGAGCTAGGACTAGTCGCGTTGGGTTTGTTCTGCTCTACGTTTTCGATGAATACGCGAGGCTCAATTTGGTGCTACCAACGACGCTGGCGTCACAAAAAAAGACTAGTGCGTTCGAAACTCGGCGAAGTTCCGCAGGTGTTTGAGGCAGCGCGTGAAAGGAGTTCCCGAGAGGAACGCTGTCACATATATTAACGCTTTGACGAGGTCTGAGTCTGCGCCAGCTGCTTACAGAGCGCGCTATGTCACGAGTGCGACGTTATGACTAGGCTGAGGGCAGTCGGTCTCTAGCCACGTCTCAGATATATCATAGGTTACAGTAAGGAATAAGAAAACGCTGGTTAAGGGCAACCATTTTCGGTCGAACAACCAGATAACACCAAGTAGAACATCTGAACATGCTTGGGCGCAGCAATGATAATAAGTGGTAAGGTTTTTGCATTGCCTGTCCCAGGCAACGGTACGATAATCTTTTTCATGATCTTTTGTCTTGGGGTTTGTTGCGACGTATCTGCTAGTAGACGGTGTGAACATTATTGGTATTTATTCTGCACAAACACTCATGTTAACACACGCATCAGTGTGTGAGACATGTTAATACTGGTCTCCCAGATAGAAGGGTTAAGGTGTGGCGTTTCTCAAATCAAACTTCACGCGGCATAAAGGACTGATTATGAATTGCGCTCAGGAGAAGGAAGCAATCTTCGCAATCGCTTTTTCGGTCCAAATTCACTGGCTGTTCAATGTATTCCATAGTAGCGTGTTGGAGGTGACCTCTGGAACAAAATCTTCTGTAGAACATGTCCAGTTATTATTGGCTGACTATTGGTCAGGTGTATATATATTTTTAATTTTCTGCATTGCCTTGAGCTAACATGTATGTTTATCATTTTCCTTTTTTTCTTTGCCCACACAGTTGCGGCCAGTTGAGCCAAGAGTCAGTTGAACAGAGGCGAGCTTCCTGTTCTGCCTTCAGCAGTAACGCATCCAAGCGTAATCAACGCAAGAGCAGCAGCAAGGACCACGTTTCATTCCACACAACAATGCCTACGCTGAACGGACTTCACCTGCCTTCCTCGAGTCCCACCGGGAGCGGCGTCATCGCCGCCCCTTCCATGGGTCCTCAACCGTCTACGGCCGTGCGCATCGCGGTCATGGGTGCGGCTCGTGTGGGCAAATCTTCGCTCATTCACCAGTTCCTATACGGCCGGGTCCCCAAGCAGTACAGCCCCACGATAGAAGAGCTGCACAGGCGGGACTACGGGGCCGCTTCTGGAGGACGCCACAGGCTGACGCTGGAGCTACTGGATACGAGCGGCAGCTACCAGTTCCCGGCGATGAGGCAGCTGGCTATTACTACGGCGCAGGCCTTCATCTTGGTTTTTGCCATCGACGACACGGAGTCCTTTGAAGAGGTGAGTCTTGCAACCACTCATTAAAGCAGGAGTACAAGTGTAAATTTCATTTTGGCGCAGCTAACGTACGGTGGTATTTTTGGATGGCTAATGCAACACGAATTCGTTTGGGGCGCTTCCTTAAGGTATCATCTCATTGGATATATGTCATTTAGGCATTCAACCTGTCTTTTTCAAGAACACAGTTTAAAGCGCACCACGATAAACATTCCTTTAAGTTCGCAAACTTTTGCTTCGACGTACAACCACGAAAGAAAAGTTGACCATCTCCGGTTAATTACAACATTATTGACTATTCGACCTGAAGCATATAGTTATCAATTTGCATTGTATTGTACACCTATAGTAAGTATGGTCTTTAAACGAAATGGAATGAACTTTGTGCAAAAGCCATATAAGCAGAAAGGTTTGACGTTCCGCGTCATGTTCTTAACTGCAAAATCCATAAAGCAATACGGCAATAGACAATATTTCGCACAGCATTTTTTTTAGGTTCGAATTCAAACAATAAATTAGGTAAATGTCAATTTCCCCTTTTACCTGTCACCCCGCCGGGGCGGCGCAGTGGTTATGGCGCTCGACTACTGTTTCCAAGGGTGCGGAATCGAATCCCGGCCTCGGCGGCCGCTTTTCGATGGAGGAGAAAAGCAAGGCGCCCGTGTGCTATGCGATGTCGGTGCACGTTAAAGAACCCCAGTGGTCGAAAATTCCGTAGCCCTCCACCACGACGTCTCTCAAAGCCAGATTCGGTTTGGGACGCTAAACCCTAGAAACCAAACCAAACCTTTTACCTGTCGGAGATAGGTCCGAGCCCGGACGACCTAAAACTCATGCTTTGCACGTGCCAATTTTGTTCAATTTGTACCTAGCTTTCGAAAAACTTCAGATGCGCTTCAATCTCACACGTACTGCCTCTTTTCCCACTCAGGTTCGCAAGTTGCGAAGCGAAATCCTGGAAGCTCGCTCTCAGCGCGGCAAAGGCATGCCCCCCGTCGTGGTTGTCGGTAACAAGGCCGACCTCGCCTTCCGACGCACGGTGGGCTACGAAGTAGCAGAGACCGTGGCCACCATCGACTGGGAGCACGGCTACGTCGAGTGCTCCGCGCTAGAAGGCATCAACGTGCCGCAAGTGTTTCATGAGGTGCTCATGCAAAGCAAGCTGCCCGAGGTGCTCTGCCCCGTCAATCGGAGGAGACAGTCCTGTCCGGCTCAGGTCCACTCGCACAAGAAACTCTACGCGAACGGAGCTAAGAGGCACAGCTGTATCATCTCCTGAGGTGGACAAGCAATCTCGGCCAATTTGTGTTTTGTATGTGTTTTGAAATATTTGCAAAGTCCAAAAATGTCATCGTTTCAGTGATGACCGAACTGTTCCGGAAAGGACCGCAGGTCATCGCTTTTACCGCCCCTAAATGTAACATAAACAGCCACAAATGGGTCACATCTGGGAACAGAGCATTCTGCATGAACAATACAGGATGCATACCATGCAAATTTTCCAGTTTGCGACTTTGTTTTTGTGTTTCTGCGACTCCTTGTTACACTTGGATAGAAGATCTCAGAGAAAGAAGAAAGGGTCGTGCGACTATTAGGCTTGTATCTGGTATTTTACACAATGAATCTGGCGACCTTTCGTACAGCGGAGGCTGCAATTGCTCAGTAGCAGCTTACGTGAAACGTAAGTCAGTTTCATTGACGCCATGAGCAAAGTAAACTTTTTTGCCTGTGCCTGAGCCTACGAGGCTCCTTTGAAATGAAGATTCCCGGATAAACCAGGAAGTACAAAGGGCTAATAATAAGGATACGCGAGGCTGGGGCCCACTATTCTACATTTTGACCTACAGCACAGTATACCTTACGCAGATACGAGATAATTTCAGTAGAAAGGGTGTAGATACGCACTGAGGTACGCGGTGAGAGGTAATCCTATTGATATAGCTGAAATACAAGACGCGTCCTCAAGTTTCCACGTCCAGTCGTAGGTGTCTCCAGTTCAGTTACCAAATCGCCAAGTCAGAACTTCACCCCGTATCCCAGTTTCGTAGTTCTGAGCTTGTTTTGACCCCTTTCGATAAGGGGTCAAGAATTATAGCCCTGGTGACATGATTTGCCAGCTCATTCACGTTGTATCGTGACAGCCAATATGCCTCTACGGGACTCCAACCTTAGTCACAGCAATGCCTTGGTAAAAGGTCACTACAATGATCTAACCAAAGCTGTTTCTTTCTTGTGCCATTGTTCCAGCGCTTGGAAAACGTTTTGTGACTTGTAGTCGTCGAGATAATCAGCTGGAAATGCATTCTCTCATTGTATGAATATGGGGAGCATGCCAGCCAGCAGAACACAGCCACTCAACCTGCTTTACGTACAGCCTTCAAGGCACGCTTGTAATACTATAACCCGCGGCGCGATATGTGGGAATATATGCCGCGTGACTTTGCTTTCCGCATACGTTGTGAACTCTGTTGTATTTTAAGTGTGGGTATTTTCAGCGTAATGTGTTCCTCTGCCAAGATCAAAAATCCTTATCATGTATACTCAAGCTATCCTAAACTGTGTCATCATTCAGCTAGGAAAATGTTGGTCATGGAGAAAAAAAAATCTGTTATTTAGACCCAAGGCTCTTTCAAGCCCGATATAAGCTCTGTTATCATTAAATGCACAGCATATTCTGTAATCGATGGTTTGTAAGAGAAACACATAGGAAACACAGCAGAAGAAATCCATTAGCCAGTGATTTCTTTCCTAAAAAAAAAGTCACGTTTTGGTCTCTTGCTCGAAAGCCAAACACGGAAGCCATGGAGCCACCTAAACGTGCAATTTTCTTGCAAAGTGCAATGGCAACTGAAACATTCGTCCACATAAAAAGAATTTCCATTCTAAATTTCCCTCTAGCAGAGCATAGAGTTCAGTATTTAAATTTAGCACATGACGGTTGTAAACACTATTTTGTTCTTGTTTGCTTCGATCGCGTTTACATGTTTTCAGTGTGCTGTCTTCGCTTTAGCAAACATTTTGGCGTACAAGAATGTGATCAAGCCTTTCATTCCTGCACATCAAAGTAATCTATGTATATACACGCCAGAGGGCAGTCACTGGGGTTTGTCTATCACTTCTACAAAGATGGATATTAACTTGTTCATTCCGATGTACACACTTCAGACCGTCCGCCGGCGGTAAAACCTGTGCGCTATGTGCTTCTTTATAGCGTGTGGAGCTGTGTGACTTGTTCATTGTATACTCGATATTTATTGTGGTGCATAAAAACAGATATTTTTCTCTTTATTCAAGCACTCTACTCGATCCTTCCAATAAAAATAAAGGAAAAAATTGTGTTCATATCTTCTCAAACGCTAATAACCACACTGACATTCCGAAGGAAGTTGGCCAGCATTATCGGCCATGTGCACGAATGGTACCAGTAGGTCGGTGGAACATGAACGCTTTTAAAGGTGTCTCATATGGTGACCGTTTGCAGGAGGGAAAGAGACATTGCGGAAACGTGTCTCTTAGATTCCGTTTGTTATAAGGCAGCTAACCGGGAAAAGGAAAATGGCAGAGGTAGTTTGAGAAGCAACATGAGGACAGTGTGGATTATGGAAGAAACATGACTGAATAGATGGTCCAGCTGAAGTTGATAACAAATGGTAATTACCGAGGCAATAAATTTGAAGCGAATGCAGCTGATAGTCCTTTTTAAGTATGGTGCTCCTTTCAAAACAAAACATAACTGGAGGCGACTGAGATAAAAAAAAAAAAGTTTATTTCATCGGTGCCGCTAGCCAATGCCGGATGAAATACGAAATACAGGGTTACAATGGTTTCATGTACATGTGGTACCAGAGCACAGCATGGAATCTGGGTTCACAAACAGGTGAACATCTGAGAAGCTTCCACGTACAATGTTGCTGCTGTTAGAGCAGGTCAGAGAAAGGTAAACAAAGCTCAGTTACTCAGAATTTTGAACGACGGAGAGGACAGCGCGGCTGATGAAGACACGGCGTTTGAGAAGATTCTCGCATGTAATTGCAAACCTAAGTCCATGCAGCAGCTACAGCGAGGAATAAATATGTCGAAGAATGGAAAAGTGCAAATAGAGAGACCCGAAAAGCGGGTTTCAACATGCTCAGTGTCCTTCCTTTGTATGCACTGACGGATCGTTTATTAGCGCCCCCCGGCAAATGGCGGGCTGCAACACGCTGGAGCCCTAGAGCAGTATGACGTCAATACTCGTATGGACAAAGACATACTGCACGCTGGCACGTTATAACTTTCCTGAAAATTAAATAGACGCATAAAAATCCACGCTAACCGACTGCGAACGTGGCATCGTCATTATGAGGTTCAAGACGACTGTTTAATGGCGAATTGGGCTGCCGGAGACGCGATGATATTAAGAGAGATAGCCGACATTGTTGTAGATATTGAAGCAACCGTGAAAACAATATAATGACGTCTCACGTGTGGAGAGAAATCTCAGAGAATTATAGACTTTAGGGACACCTACGTAAATCGGCTAGGGCACTTGCGAGAGGTTTTTCGTAAGAAGGCCAGTTTGAAATGAAAAGACAAATATCCCCATCGAAATTCAAAAAGGCAAAGTCTCTTGCAAACACATTGCTCGACATTGTTTCTTTCTCCCTCTTTTGTCTGAGGTTTTGCTCAGAAAAATTAATTTTTCCACTTCTACTTTATGTGCTTCATTTGGCGCTGAGTTTTTAGCTATAATGGCAAGCGTTAAGCTTTGCTGCTTCCGTAAAGAGCATAATTTACATTTTAGAGGAGTCCATTACGCTCTGCTTTCAGACTAACCTTACAATTTTCTAATTCAATTAATGCATTGGCAATTTTATGTGATTAACAATTGGTGAACATATGAGCAAAGCAATTGCAGCGCGCTAGCTTTGCAACAGTATTGTTATTCGATGAAAGGGCGATTTCGGCATAGTGGTGAGTTTTCATGGAAGGATTTGCAAATAAATATGATTTGCTAAAAAGCAAAATTTATTTTCTGCCACTTGACTCTGCTGCCAGCTGTTATGACCGGTCTAGAATCAGTGGTAGGTAGTGATAATGGATAAAAATAATAACAACAACCTCATTTCTTGCACGGAAAACTAGGACCGAAGAATTTTGGCAACCCCCTATCATCATCAACGCCATATCGTTCACAAGCACTGCTGTTAGCCATCCCGATAAGGAAGGCGTATTTGTTTGCGAAAGCAACGCCAAGCCATAGACGGCGCAGTAACGTTGTTTCACGACGTGTTGTGCGATGGGGAATAAGCCGGCGCAGTCCGGGGTCCAATGCCTTGAGGCGACGGTTGGAGAACTATCCGGTATTCCACGCTGAATGTATTGAGCACCTCCTTTGTGATTGCCCTGTTTTTGCAACTGAACGACATACGCTGCGTACTGCATTGGATCGTCTGGACGCTCACCCCTTAACGGAAGGGAAGATCTTGGGACCAATGCCACAAACGTCATCTGCGCTCAATGCCTACAAGACACTTCGCTTTTTTAATGGAAACTAGCCTGATTAAGAGTCTCTGACTTTCGTGCATCCTCTCATCTTCTACTCTCTCACCTTTAATCCCCCATTCCCTTTTCCCAGTGCAGGGTAGCCAACCGGAATTAATTCTTTCTGGTTAACATCCCTGCCTTCCGCCCTCCTTTTCTCCTCCTCCTCCTCCCTGTCAGCATATTTTGTTCTCGTTGTTATCAGTTATCTGTAGCCATGCAGTCTACTATTCTTCTACAAAGCTCTAAAAGATAACATGGTGTGGTATTATTTTATATTTTTCGAAGTATCAATCCTGTTCGCATGCCGCTAAAGAGCATACATTCGTCTATATTTTCTGGAATCGCTTACACATGTACTAACGGCCCTCAATGTATACGCCAATGCCAAACTTGCAGGAACAGGGTTACGCGAGAGCACAGGCGACTTGGCTATAGTTGCAAGCTCAAGTTCTATTTAGTGAAAGTGGCATTGATAGAGAGTTACTTCTTACCCAAATGTCGATCACTATTGTCGATCGTATCTTACGAAACACACAAGACAATGAACACTACGAACATCGTGCATGATCACAAGGCATCGGTGCCTCCGCACGAGCGAATATTTCGACAAGGCTTTTATCTCCGAGACAGGTTTCATATAGCGTTGCTGTACACTCTGCTTCGATGGCATGGAATGCGTAAAATATTCTGCAAAATTTTTCAGCTCCTGAATATTATGGAGCGCTTTCGGGACGTTCAGCTGTGCCGCGGTGAATGATAACTAAACGTATTTTATGCCTAATCCCTTGACTGTAGACCACTTCGCGCGAAGATAGAAGTATTTTATGATGAATTAATTTACTTGAGTATAAAATGCATTTTGTGGCTTTCAAAATCGTTTTAAATGGGCTGTTAAGTGCTGCAAAGGTAGGTAAGCTTTTGGGGAAAACAGTTCAACCTAAACAGCCAGAAGACACAGTACGGAGAAGTCGATGTCAATTCCACCGTTAGCGAAACTTTACAAATATGCTTATTTTTGTTCTATTGAAGTTTGTATTGCCCGGCCCTGAAAAGACGCCTTACTGCAGAGGAATTGGATTTAAAGACTAAACGTTTTCTTGGCCGCGCCACAGGATCAAAGTTTGAAAAAGCAATGCCAAACGGGAATAAAGATATCTTTTTCTCTCTCCTCCCTTCCCCCCATACAGACTATTCGTAAACATGATCTCTGACACCGATACCTATGCTGCACATTTTTTTTTACCTTTTTTTAGATTACAAAAAGAAAATTTTTTAGTGCAGTTACCTTCCGTGCCATTAGATAGGTCCAGATCAATTTGTCTCTAAAGCTTCTTGAAGGTGTCTGATTATACTAAAAAATTAAACACAGCACGTTAGCATTAGGAGGTGGGCCACGCGCTCTGATGATCGCACGTGTTGAACACATTAACGCATGTTGAAAAGGAGAGAGCAATGCGTTGAACCCATGACTTGTATGAGGTTTCAGCTCTTCGTGCAAAAGGAAAAAATAAGAAGACTGGTGTGGGGGTCGCGAATGTCCGCTGGTTGCCATTCTTCGTTATAGGCGGCACAAGAAACGAGAGAGCGCCTATAAGACGTGGACGACTCAGGTGGCTACGCACATGTGCGCAGGGATGGGACAATGAAGCGATGCGTCATTTTCTTAGGGCGTCGGTGCATTTCTTTCTCGGCCGGAAACAAATGACGTACGAAGAGGACATAGTGCGCGAAAGAACAAGAGGTCGGCTATATTTAGCCGCCCGTTTATCCACTCGGGGTCGTTGTTTCCTTTCCGCTGGTGATTGTACGAGACAACTTAATTTATGTATTTTCCCCAAAAAATATGTGCACATAAATTGTGAATCAAGGCAGGCCAGCCGTTATGCGCAGGTTTTACTGGCTTCATAATAAATACAGTCACGATATTCTTTTCTATTTGTGGGGCCATTCATTCTCATATTAGTCATACTCAGACCTTTCTTATTTCAACTTACGATAATTTTAATAAACAAATTTAGTGCGAAACACTCATTTCGGCTCCGGAGTCGAGCAAAAGTCTTGGACCTCTTGTCTCAACCTACTTGCCCTGTCGTTGTTGTTGTAGTTGATGTTTCGACTGAAGGAAGAAGGAAAGGAAAATGAATGGGCCTGCTACTGTTCTGTAGCTGAGCCTCCTCCGCTGCCTCGAATGGACAAAAGAGAAAATAGAGAAGAAAAAAGTAGAGGGAGAAAAAGACGCGCTCGCAACCGCCGTCGTCCACGACCGAAACGGTGACGGGAGCAATGACGGCCTACAACAGATAAAGATGCAATGGCAAGCTAGCCCCCGCCGGAACGGCAGTGACCTACCAGTCCCAGTCCCGTAGGGCCTGGCGCAGCCACCCTCCACCCTATAATTTTTAGGGCGAAAGCCTTTCTAGGCTCAGAGAGCGAAACACTTGCGTGAAAGTTATGCGCGAGATTTGTATGTCCGAAATCTGTGCACGAGATTCAGCGAGGTGTTTTCTCCTGGTCTAGCCTTCCTGTCATCTACAGTCCCACGCTTGAACGTGCTCCAAAGGACTCCACACGACAGTAGCGATGGCGTACCGTCCGTACTCGCACTTAGCGGAAAACGTGTGGCAGGTATTGCGCCTTTCCTTTCCTGTAAACCAATTATATTTATATGTAGCAATGCAACGAACGCCTTGGCAAACGATGAGAGGCAAAAGATAGGAGCAGAACGGTAGGTTTTTGCAATTCTTTTCTTAAGAGACGTCTAAGAGACTTCTAAATTTTACCTAGCAAACTCTCACGGTTTATTGGGTATATTATAGGGCATTTCTCGGTATGCCTGAAAACTACGTTAGGGGAAACTAACGTATTTCCTATCCTATCCTATCCTATCCTATCCTATCCTATCCTATCCTATCCTATCCTATCCTATCCTATCCTATCCTATCCTATCGGTATGCAAATTATAATATGCATGACACAGCGCTGAAAATGACCACGAGCCCATGGAATTAAACTGTGGGCCGGTTTTGGTGAAGGACAAAAATTACTGTCTTCGCAAAATATGGTTGCCACAGGTGGTGCCGGAAGTGACATGCGCGACAACGCCTGAGCTTGAAGGCTGAGCTTCATGTACGCCAAATTAACAGCCGCCTGTCTCTACAGATACTTTCCCTAACATTTACTTCAAAATTATTCACATTTATATAACGAAGAAAAATATGACGCGCACTATAGCTGTGTTCCAGGGGAATCTTTTAAACGCATGTGTCGTAAAGTCAATATAGGATATTTATTCTTGAGAACGCTTGTTGCAGCTTGTATATGTCACTGTCACATTTAAGAAACGAATGTACTAACCTTTTCACCTATAAACCGAATTTTGTTAGCAACTGGTAGTTTTAACAAAAAGGAACACTTATAAGTAAAATAACCTTTCAAGGCAAAAGTCAACATTCGGGGCCATATTCCTCGCACACGCCGTTTTTAATTTTTCGCACGTACTCTAATTAATGTAAAGCTCTGAGCGTTTTTTCCAGCCCGGAGCCGCTTTTTCTACAGAAACGATGGCCACCGCTCATACGATAAACTCCGGAAACAATTGCGCTCGGTTTCATGCCGGTTCATTCTGTAACCCATAAACCGGTATAACGAATTCGGTATGAAGTTGATGCAGGAGTTTTCGGTCACCGCTTAATCACCGCTATTTCATGTCACCTGCCATATACCACTTGCGAGAGAGCCTGCAAACTTGCCAATGTGAATAATCGATGGACCTCCTAACTATAATTTGCCGAAACCCCTGCCAACATGACCACGAATGCCTCTTGTTATCTCTAGAGCATTGTGGGTCCCATTCTACCGAAAATCGGACTTCATAATTATAAGTTTGAATGGCGGGGTGTGTTGGCTTCATAAATCCACGTGACACCGCCGAGTTGCCGGAAGCAGCCATCTCGAGTATAGCTCCTGTGAGAGGAAATTCAATCCTCAGATTCTTGTATCCTTGGTAAGGCGCGTTAGTCGTAGACTATGCAGGCATGATTTTACAGATTGGTTAAAGAGAAGTTTTATATCTATCTCGGCCGGCCTTTCACATAATGCGGTGCCTTTCAACTGCATCTTAAAGAGTGTGTGGGGGATAGGGTGCTAATTACGAGAATAATGACTAAGCGACAAGAATGAAAGAGTAGAAAAAGCGTCCGGGTAGGACTTCTGCCCAGAATAAATAGCTACCACCAGATGGGAGGGAGAGGAGGCCTTGCCGGGAGCGTTGGATGGATGATGATAGGTTGATGTGTTATGTGTGAGCCTGGGACACGGCACTCCAGGGTGCGAAGTCATCTGCCTACCTAAAGACAAAAGAGTAAATGAATCGTTTAAGAGTGCATCCAAACAGTTCTCTAATAAACACAACGGTATAACTAACCCCGAATGCCTTGTCGCTGTTAACGGACCTAAATTGCCCCTAAAAATTTGGGCATGGTGGTACTCTACCGCCAATTCATCCCGAAATGTGCTGAGCGTGCTCTACCCCTCCATCAGCTCCTCCGAAAAGGTGTCCGGTGGTCTTGGACAGATGTCATTTCGAGCGTTGTCCACAGACATCCCGGATAATGCATGCCTTTGGCTCCCTGACCTTAACGTATCATTCACGATGCAATCTGACGCAGTGAGCACATAATAATGCGGTATCACTTCAGGAGCACCAAGTTAAAGTTTACCTATTGGCATATGCTAGTCATACTCGTACACGACTGGAGCGGGACTGCTGCGTGACAGAAAAACAGTACCTAGAAATTGTGTTTAAACTAATGAAATCCGACATGAACTTGGATGGAGCGGAATCCACCGCTCAGACCGATCATCAGACTCTGTCACCTGCAAAGCGTTTGGGGTACAGCAAAGAAAAAAAAAGAATATTCTCTACCACCCTAAGGCCAGCATTACAAAGCAAAGCGGGTCACTTGAACTTCAAAAGCATGCTTGTGGCTTTCAAGGAGCGTCACAAAGACTGGGATTCCCGTGTGCAAGAGAAGCACTACAAGTACCTTGTTAATTCGGCCAACTGGCTTTATGCCGGTGGCCTTTCTTCCTAGTCGTGAGCTCCGGTTTCCTACTGAGCATTTCCTTGCGCACGGATATGAACTAAAGGCTACCAGTTATTATATGTTTGCCGAGGATCTTTCCAGTCGTGGAATCCTCAAGGAGACCAGGGAGAAATTTGACCTCGTTCGCCTGTAGCACAACAACCAGTACAAGGACACGTGCCCTGTGTTATTCCAGGTTTGGGACAAAATACTCCGCCGCACACACCCGCTAAGTGGAGCAGCAAAAGGGATTGCAGCCTCTCGCTGCACGGTGTACTGGCCATTTATTATTAATGGAGCACCTTCGTGAGAGTGATAAAGATTAGTCTACAGTCAAGAAGATCCGCAGCCCAAAAAAATGGTTTCGACGCTGATATTGGTCTATCCCATCTTGAATTTTTTCTTCGGATGCCTTCTTTTCTTTCTCTTCTTTTTTTCTTCTGTGTCCTCCTTTTTCCACTTTCTTCTCTTTTCCCTTACTTTTAGTTTCATTTTCTCACAGTGCGTAGGTGTCACAGGAGCGGGCGAGCAATGCCTACCGCACATGGCCTGAGCGCCCCCCCTCCCCCTTACATGTAGCACTTGCAGTCGATGGCAGTCCTTTTCAGCGATTATAGTTGTGTCACTTCCTTCTGATGTTCTACTATGTCTGTTTTTTTTTTAATTATCTTTGGCTTCGTTGTAACGGGTTTGTTTTTAAGATTTTTAAGAATTGTTCTTATCGTTTAGTTGCAATCGTGAATTATCTGACAACCATTGTAATCTGTTCTGCCTAATCCCCACGCTCATACCAAATTATTAGCAATGTTCAATAGTTCCAGTAGAATGGAATAATTATTTTGCTATGTACGGCCTGTGTGGTACAGAGATTGATGAGAATTCGTGCGGAAATATGTAAAATATTGTTAATCGACTGGTGTGTACGTGTGATTTTATCGTCTTGGCTCCAGAGGGTGTCCCCTTTCTCAATGACTTCGTTCTTCAAGTGCTGTTTTTATAACGTGTTCCGTGATAGATGTTTGTACTTCTCTTGTTCTTCTTTCTGCTTTCGCCAGATCGTCTCCTTTATCATTGCCTTTGTATCTACTTGTTCTTTGTAGTATATTAGTTGTATTTTTTGTGTTGTCTTATTGTAGTTTCGGCTTGATTGATTAGATGAAAGTATTGCCGTTTATATTAATTACGGCTTGAAGTGTTTCTAAATCGTCGTTGATCATATATTGTGTGTGCTCGTCATTTTTCGTAGACGTTTTCTATTGCTTTTTTGATGGATGCTTTTTCAGTTCAAAGTTACTGCTGCATTTTGGGTGTGCATGCTGTTCTATGTCTGCTTTGTGAAATGATATTCTTGAATTTCAGCTTTTCCTCGGAGAATATTCCCCTGCTAAGCATTATTTTCCCCTTCATGGATCACTGCCTTGTCATGGCGGAGGGGCTTGCGAAACTCGATGAAGTCGTGAGCTCTGCTGTCTAGGGCCGCCCAAGATAGACAGGCCACGGCAGGGAGTTCTGACAAAATGTGATTCACTGGAGAAGGTAATGGGAACGCACTCCAGTATTTCCTGCCAAGAAACTCCTATGGGCAGTCACAATAGCATTAATGATATGGCGCTGGAAGATGATCCCCCCAGGTTGGAAAGCATCCCACATGTTACTGGGGATGAACAAAGGGCGATTCCTAGTAGCTCCATGACGAATGAAGCGGCTGGGCTAAAGCCAAAAGGACGCTCAGTTGTGGATGTGTCGGGAAGGGACCGGAAAGTCCGATGTTGCAAGGAGATATATCACATAGCAACATGGAATGTAAGATCTATGACGCAAGGTAAACTGGATGTCGTCAAGCGAGAAATGGACAGATTGAACATTGATATCTTGGGTATCAGCGAGCTGAAGTGGACCGGAATGGGAGAATTTAATTCCGGTGACCATTATGTCTTTTATTGTGGGCAAGGCGCGAAAGTCGGCTCTTCGTTCAAATCTCGTTCGGAGAGCGGTTTGTCGTGAAGCGAGTCGCATTCCGGAGTGAGCACTCCCTGTTGATCGACGATTGTCGCCGGTCTCTCCCTCCGTGACGAATCGAGCCGCACGACCTCCGCGTGTCGCCAGTGTGAACCAGCCATCAGAGATAAAGAAGAGGTGGCAGGAATACGCAGAACTGTACAAGAAGGACCCGGATGTGCAAACCCAACATAAGACGGTTGTGATTACTGGTCTCGAGCCGGGCATCCTGAAAAGTGAAGTTGAATGGGCCTTATCCAGCCTTGCTAAGAACAAAGCTAGCGGAATTGATGGCATTCCAGCTTAGTTGCTTCAAAACCTCAACCATGACGCTGTTAACATTCTGCATACAGCATGTCAGAAGATTTGGACAACCATGCAGTGGCCACAGGATTGGAGGACGTCAGTTTACATCCCCATTCCAGAAAAAGGCTGTGCCAAAGATTGTTCCAACTACCGCACGATCGCGCTTATTTCGCATGCTAGCAAGGTGATGTTGAAAATCCTCCAAGGTAGGCTGCAGCAGTATGTGGATCGGGAGCTTCCGGACGTGCAAGCTGGGTTTCGCAAGGGCAGAGGAACTAGAGACCAAATTGCTAACCTTCGCTGGATCATGGAAAAAGCAAGAGAGTTCCAGAAACCCATCTACTTCTGCTTTATTGATTATGCGAAAGCGTTTGACTGCGTAGATCACAGCAGACTGTGGCAAGCTCTCCAAGAGATGGGAGTTCCAATTCACGTCATCTGTCTCCCCAGGAACCTGTATGAAGGGCAAGAGGCCACAGTCAGAACTGGGCACGGTCTTACTGATTGGTTTCCGATTGAGAAAGGAGTGAGGCAAGGCTGCATACTGTCGCCCTGCCTATTTAACCTATATGCAGAGTGCATCATGAGGAAGGCCGGTCTGGACGAGTCTTCAGCTGGAGTGAAGATTGCTGGAAAACGTATCAACAACCTTATATATGCGGATGATACCACTTTAATGGCAGAAAGTGAAGTGGAACTCAAGAGACTTCTGATGCGCGTACAAGAAGAGAGTGAGAAGTTTGGGCTTAAACTGAACATTAAAAAGACAAAGATCATGGCGTCTTGCCCTATCAAGTCCTGGAGCATCAAGGGACAAGAAGTGGAAGCTGTGACAGATTTTCTCTTCTTGGGCTCCAAGATTACCTCGGAAGGAGACTGCAGCCATGAAATTAGGAGACGCCTGCTTCTGGGAAAGAGAGCAATGGTTAGCCTTGACCGCCTAGTAAAGAGCAGATACATTAGTCTGCCAACCAAGATTCGTATAACTCGTGCTATGGGCTTTCCAGTTGTGATGTATGGATGCGAGAGTTGGACTGTGAAGAAGGCTGACCGCCGAAGAATTGACGCGTTGGAATTGTGGTGCTAGCGGAGACTCTTGAGAGTTCCTTGGACTGCCAGAAGATCAAATCAGTCGATATTGTCGACCATAAACCCTGACTGCTCATTGGAGGGTCAAATTCTAAAGTTAAAGCTCAGCTACTTTGGTCATCTGATGAGAAGAGAGGAGTCGCTGGAGAAAGATTTGATGTTGGGAAAGGCTGAGGGTCACCGGAGAAGGGGTAGGCAGCGAACGCGATGGTTAGATGGCATCCTCGAGGCGCTGCAGAAGAAGTTATGTGATGTTAGGAAGATAGTGAGAGACCGGAAAGCATGGCGTGACATGGTCCTTAGGGTCATGAAGAGTCGGATACGACTGAACGACTGAACTGAACAGAAGCATTATTTTATAAACGTTATAAAATAGGCTCTCTTCGATTTGGAAACGGTTTCTACACATATGGTGGAAACAGCGCGAATCACAGCGGACAAGAAAGACCGGACGAGCGCTATCAACTGAATTTATTCAATAACACACATACGTATACACAATGGTCCTGCAACAAACGGGCATGTTCACAGATAAAAGATAACACTGAACAGCATTCAGATTCATCCAGATATGATAATTCACGCTGATGGATATTGACAAATGGGGTGCTGACTCATGTGTCGTGGTTATTATGGTATGAAGGAGCACTGAACAAGGGTTAAGGGGGAAAGTCTCAGTTCGCAGGTTGAGCCAATGTTTCGACAAGTGGACTTATCTTCGTCGGGGCCCAGACAAACACAAGTCCACTTGTCAAAACATTGGTTCAACCTGCGAACTGTGGCTTCCGCCCTTAGCCCTTTTTCAGTGCTCCCTCATACCCTGTAGGCTATCTTCTCCCTCTCATTTTACGTGATTCAAATGGATGAGATAGGCTTCTTTTATTTCGCTGATGGTGCTAACTTTATCGGGACCTGGGGTTACCTTCGTTCTCAAGATTTCCATTGCTTCTGAACTTCCTTTTCATGAAAGGTGTGTCGTATGCAATTTCATAATATTGTTTTCTGTCTACTGCAACTGGACGTCAGTATGAGTAGTCTCCTGTATTAATGTTTAAGGTTAGGAGTGGTTCTTCATGAGGTAGCTCGTTTCCGGCCTTTTCCGGATTTTTTCTCCCGTAGAGCATACTCACATTTTAATATTCTTAATTGTATTTTGTCTGCAATTGCTCCGCCTATTTGCCAATCGTTTTGTGGATTTTGTTTTAGGGTTTTAAGAATGATTACTTCTGAGGTTGTTTCTGTTCCTTCTCTATCCTCTAATGGTAAGAACCCCGTTCTATAGAAAATCCGGCTTCGGCTTTCTCAGAGAGGTGAAGTAAAAATCACAGGTATTATCTGACAAGCGGTAGCTGGCAGACGACAAGTCCAAGCATTGAGTCGTCGATGGATTGTGTGACGTAATGACGCCCCGTTTACAAAGCTGTGGGGAGCTGTCAACCCAGGGTGCTCATTTAAGGTGTGAGATTGGCTCAGGATTAAACTTTCCAGGTCTCTTTGATGCCAAGTCGGGTGCAGTACTCCAAAACAAAGCCGGCATGTCAAGCGGGGCGTAATGTATATTGTTACGATGCGGCAAGCCGATGACGAAAGACGACAGAACATGTCCGATGGCGATGGTAGATGACGTTTAAGGAATATGTTAGCGGGCCTAGAGCACGCTCCTGCTCGCACCACTGCCCTCCTGTTCCTCTTTCGTCCGTAACATATGACCCGGAGCCACGGAGCGATCGTCCCGATCGTAGACGAGGAAGTTTACCGATGATGATTCCATAGCATCCGCTGCTATCTCTCCGCTACTAACCTCTGTGAGTCTTGCAAAGAAATGAATCCATCGATCATTTTTTTCTCTTCTGCCGGAGGTTCAAATCTCTCCGCAAAATTTACTTAGCAACTCCCCTTTCGAGATTAGGCCTTCACTAACTATTCCAGTTCTCCTATCCTTCAGGGCAAGCGTCAAGGGATATGCCTTAAAACCAGTGTGCGATGCTACTCATTATTACATAATTTCAACAGGTAGATTCCTATGCTAGGTGTGATTTCATAGTACCTTTTCTTTTCCTTTTTATTTCTTCCAAATTCTAGTTAAACATCCATATTTATCTGAATACTCCAGTCCGTGAACGTATATATTTACAATCTACAATGCACCCTGGCCAATCCCCCGCCGTGGGTATGTGCAATTTTGTCTGAGGTCATCATCATCATCATCATTATGGGCGTGTCTGGATGCTTGAAGAAGAAGAGGAAGAAGGAAGAATAGAATGGCTTACCGGCACCATGATTCCCGATGAACCTTGGCGCAGGGCACTCTAGGGCCACACGTTGCACGACTCGATGGCGGACGCCATGGCACGCACCGTATGGCATAAGCAGGGATGTGTACAGTGTCCCGGTAGCAGTGTGCCACGAAATGTTCGTAGCACAAGGGTGAGCATCGTTTGTCGACGCGCTTAAGCCGCTATCCATCGATCGCGAAGCTCTTTTTGAAATGTCGGGAGATGGTGGAAACTTAGGCCTCTGGTCCTTTCTGTGTGGTTTGTACAGCGAACAGTACAGTATCATTTCCCACTCATAACATAATTGCGCCCGCAGTGCATCAATATAAGCTTGTATATCGGACGATAATCACTTTGATATCTGCCCGGTCGTCCGCTTGCGCCCAGTCACGTAGCAAGCGCGGGTGACCCAAAGTGGCCAGTTAAAAATCGTAGAGACTAGGGTTCTCGTTCACGACGGGCAATTTTCAAATTTGATTCTAGAAAATCTAATGACACTCGTATTCTATAACTTTCTATTCACGATAACACTTAGGCGGAAAACATACCATAATGATAATCGCGATCAGTGAACTTCACAGTATCAGCGAAGGTAGCCTTTAACGTACCCGGGATAGGGTCTCCTAGGTGTCCCCTTATTTCAAGCATTGAAACATTTGAAAGGCATTGTGGATAGTACTGCTGTAGCCCCTCAAGAGGTAAATTCGTAGCTGTACAGGGAGGTGGAAGTTTGAGGTTAAAACTTGAAAGCGGAAAAGTGGGATTGACCGTTAGGCACAACATAGTTGGCGCGGTGGGTTTGGTGCACGGAATACCACGAGCCTGCTTCTGGTATATAGAAGTATGCAGCCCACATGGATTGCAGACATGAAGGGGGTATATAGAGTTCCAACCCAATGCCCAAATGCTGACTCGGCAGTTGGCAAATGTGACATTAAAAACGAAGCCGGCCCCATTAGGTCCGGAGTCAGACACGAAACATCTAGGCCACGCAGCAACTTGCTCGATTAAAGCGCAGCTGGGCAACTGTTTCGGCCACACTTTACATATTGTGGCAGCTATGAAGTTTATGGTTGTTACTGTACGCTTGATGTGATGATTGCTGTAATAGGGGCAAAAGTTAAGAAAGTGTAATAATTCACCGATTAGCGAAGTTCACGAACCGGAACGTAAATTGGAAAGGAGAGTGGCCCAGCGATCATCATGCCCTTAAAGGTGGAGCTTAATTTAACGAATGCATAAAATATGTACGGAAAAATATATTTGCATAGGAGAGAAAACACCCGCGTAGTGTCCATGCTGCCCAAGGTGATGTTGTGGAATGCGGTCTTTTTCGGTGTCGGTGAAATGCTTGTTCACTAGCCTTCAAATCGGAGGACCAACCATAACCCCGCGTCCCGAAGGACGAATATAAGGAGCCAAAATGGCTGCTGGGCGTGAGAATAATGCTTCCTTAGTTGCTGCCTTGACCATCAGTTGACGTGCCTTGATGACGTGCGAACCCATGCATGAAAGGATTGTCTGCTCTTATGGTGTGTTAGTAAAGCTTGCTCGATACTTTGAGATTGTAGTGCCTAGGAGCGTAATAAAACATATGATGCACCGCCGTCTCAATATCAAAATTCGGCAGATACACTTAAGGCTGCTTAAGCGTAAGAGTGAGAAAGAGACGGATAAATGCTTTTGAGTGCAGTTTTCGACGATTATCGAAGTTTTTGTCGGCTGGCATTATGTTCGGTTGATGCTTTTCTGTATATATAACCTAGACTGGCATGCTTCAGCCGACCTGTGAGGGCAGCTAAATGCCGAAACCTTGGTTTCAAGACAAAAAAAATTAGAAGCAAATATGTCGTCGGTTCAAACCCCTGTGGAAGGTTATCTCCAACTTGACCACCAGATTCTTGCTTTATGTAAACAGAAAAGTTATGACACAACCAAACATCGTGCGACGAACTGCTCGACAAGAATTGCCACATGGAAATTCGCCATTGCTAAGCAAATCATCATTATCACCAATGTCGCAAGCCTGAAATCTTTACGTCCCGGCTAGTAGAACCAATTTTGGTTTGCAAAGCATATCAAATAATTGACCACGCTTTTTGAACAAACTTTGTTCACATATCCCAGTTACTATTAAAATACAGGAAAAATAATTTCTTGGCAAATATATTCTGTCCGCGTGTAGTGCATACAGATGGTTTCAAACTGGTGTTTCATTGATTCCATTGTATAACATCTTGTAGGTGACTGTTACTTGCTTTCATTGTATAATACCTTGTATGTATTTCAGTGAACTTTTTAGTATTTTTTTTCTTTGTTTGTTTCTGTATTGAGTAGGAATCCTTTCTTGAATACGTTCTGCAAATGACTTTTATTGCTGCTTAGAACCTGCCCACTTAATGTATGTTTGTTTGCCAGTGCGGCCATATGTAACCCGGAGTGCTGAGTACCTCGAGCTGCCCTGTGCAGCTTTTCCCACGCCCTTTCTCATCTAAGTTTATTTACTTTATTTATTTATTTATTTCAAATACCTACCGTGCCCATCGGGCATTATCGTAGGGGGTTAGTTGCAAACATAAAACTAACAGAAAAGCGGAAGCGAAAGCATACAATCAGTTCTAAAAAAACGTTTTAGCAAAAAGAATGGAAGCACAATCACTACTGTCAAGTGTAAAAGACACACCCAACAAAAATTTGTGACTTAATTTCACAATAAAGTACACTTTCTGTATTGTAACGCAGATTTATATAATGTTCTCGATGGCAAGTGAAAAATATGGGCGCAGATACGACCTCATCCGGGAGTAAATTCTAGTCTGAAATTGAGCACGAAAGAATGAAAACTTAAACGCATTTATGCGACTTTGATAAGGCCTGATTTTTTTTTTTTTTGCAATGGTCTCGTCTCTTAGACTGATAATGAGGTTGTTTTAAATATGTGCTCCTAACCATTCCCGTGTTATCACTGTTAGTGTTGTTCGAAAGCTTTAATTGGAAGATTTTCCTGCGTGCGGAGAGCAGTTTGCAACCTAGACTTTCAATGATTTCAGAACCTATAATTTTGTAAACTATTGAAAATAAATGAAATAAAGGAAATCAGCTTGACAGCACCCACTGCAGGGCGAAGGCCCCATATTCCTCCAATTAACATTGTCTTGTGCTAACTGCGTCTACTTGAACCCTCCGAGCGATTTAACCTCATTCGCCTACCTAACTTTCTGTCGCCATCTGCGAGGCTTTCGTTCCCTTGTAATTCAATTTATTACCCTAAGCGACTATCAGTTATAGTCTTTTCGCAATACATGCCCTACCCATGCCTATTTCTTCTTCTGAATTTCCACTAGAATGTCATTACCTCGAGACATTTCTCTGACCTATTCTTTACGCTTCTTATCTCTTACGTTACACCTACCATTTTCCGCACCATAGCCTTTTGCGTTGTGCTCAATTTGAAAGGAAACCTTTTCGTTAGCCGCCCCGTTTCAGCCCCATAGTTGAGGCAGGAGAGATGCAGCTGAGAGATATTTTCCTCTTGAGCGATGCCGTTAGCTGCTATTCATAATCTGCGAGTGCTTGCCAAATACGCTCCATACGAATCTCATTCTCTTAGTTATTTCCATTTCATTGTCCGGATATACGGTTACTAAATGTTCTAAGTAGACATATTCTCCTACCACTTGCAGTGCTTCGCTACTTATTGTAGAATGCTGTTCTTTCCCGAGGCTGTTGAACATTACTTTAGTTTTCTGCATATTCATTTCCAGACCTATCTTTCTGTTTTGCTCTCTAGGTCATCAGTAATTATTTCCAATTCGTCCACTGAGTTACTTGGCAAGGCAATGTCATCAGCGATTCACAGATTACGATGGTATTCTCCATCAACCATTATTCCAAACTGCTCCCATTCCAAGTCTCTGAATACTTCTTCTAAGCAAGCTTTGAATAGTACTGGCGATATTGTGTCTTCTTGGTAACACCTTTACTTATGGGAATTTTGTGACTTCCTTTACGCAGAACTGTGGTTGCTCTGCAGCCACTGTACATATCTTCCAACACTTTCCCATACGGCTCGTCTACACCCTGATTTCGCAAAGTCTGCATGACTGTCGAGGTTTCTGTTGATTGTAATGCTTTTTCGTAATCAATGAATGTTATGCGTAAGGGCTGGGTATATTCCTAGTATTTTTCTATCACCTGGTTGATAGTATGGGTATGATCGATAGTACAGTACCTTTTCTGAAACCCTGCTTTACTCTCTGCTTGATTGAAGTCTAAAGTTTTCCTAATTCTGTTAGCGATTACCTTAGTAAATACCTTGTATGTAACAGATAATAAGCTGATCGGTCTGCACGTTTTCATGTCCTTAGCCTCCACGTTCTTATGAATCATGATAATGTTAGCTTTTTTCGATGATTCCGATACCGCCGATCACGCCAGACATTGCGTATACAGGGTGGCCAGTTTTCCTAGCACGACATCTGCGCCGTCTTTCAACAAATTTGTAGTTAGCTGGTTTCCCCATTTCCATAGTTTCTAAAGCTTTCCTTTTTCACTCGTCGGTGATAGGTATTTGTGTTTAGATTATGGGACCGTAGCTTCTGCTTATATCTCCTTGATATTTTAGAACAATATGCGAGTGTACTATATTCACTGCCGGAATTTGTCTAACTGAAACAGCATATATCAGATATATCCCAATTATAATCTTAGCCTCTTCCCCGACAGGACTTATGAGGAAATACCTGGCGATGTCCTTTATCTATATGTCCTGACAGGTTATTCTGTGGATACCCTGTCCGTCCTTAGTAACCGCAATTATGTGTTGTATATTTATTCTTGCAGTCACCACGCAGACGCGAAATATTTGTTTGCCTATGAAGTACCCTTTAGGGTTCGAGAAAATAACATTTCAAGCCACAGATTTAGAAACTACATGTCTCAAAAAGCTATACAACAATGATGTCAGCGGTAGTTTTTGTAAAATACTGTACGTGCGGATAAGACGCTCGTTTTTGCGCAATTACCAAAATTCATTAGCAATTTACCGCCGCGTTCCCAGCATATATAACGATTACGTTCACCACTATGGCCCCACTATGACACATATACACAACCTACTATACCAACTTCCCGCGTCTTGGGTGATGGTACTTCCTAGTAGTTGAAAATTAGGTAAAGCTAAAACATTATTCTGGGAAAGAGAGCAATGGTTAGCCTTGACCGCCTAGTAAAGAGCAGAGACATTAGTCTGCCAACCAAGATCCGTATAACTCGTGCTATGGTCTTTCCAGTTGTGATGTATGGATGAGAGAGTTGGATTGTGAAAAAGGCTGACCGCCGAAGAATTGACGCGTTTGAATTGTGGTGCTGGCGAAGACTAGAGTTCCTTGGACTGCCAGAAGATCAAATCAGTCGATATTGTCAACCATAAACCCTGACTGCTCATTGGAGGGTCAAATTCTAAAGTTAAAGCACAGCTACTCTGGTCATCTGATGAGAAGAGAGGAGTCGCTGGAGAAAGATTTGATGTTGGGAAAGGTTGAGGGTCGCCGGAGAAGGGGTAGGCAGCGAACGCGATGGTTAGATGGCATCCTCGAGGCACTGCAGATGAAGTTATGTGATGTTAGGAAGATAGTGAGAGACTGGAAAGCGTGGCGTGACATAGTCCATAGGATCAGGAAGAGTCGGACACGACTGGACGACTGAACTGAAAACATTATTACACCTTTTAGGAATTTAGTAACGGTCAATTTAAGGTATATAGTAAGAAAATATCAGTAAAATATTGCCATATGTTTGTAGTGTATCTTTACCTTGAGCTACTTTACAGTGCTCTTCGTTTATTTGCGTCGCTGAGTAGTCGATGTGCACAGTGCACGGTGGGTTTGCTCTCAAACTGTAATTTATCGTATTTTGCATTGGCATGCACTTCCTTTGTCTGCTTCTCTGATCCGAGTCTAACCGCGCTGGCTATATCACTATTGCTGAGTGTTTGTGTGTCATGGAATGCAAAAGGCGGCGGCGAAAGTGTTGAAACGGAACGAAGAGTATGTCGACGGCCGCGTATTTCTACACTACTTCTGTATATGCTCGCACAGGGTTTCTTTACACAAGACTCACCGTCTTGACTGTTAATGCACAAGGTGCGACTGTATAGCACGGAGTTCATCATAAGAAATGCGAAATGAACAGTCATGAGAATGCTCTGTGATTTTACTGTTTGTTGTGCGCCTGAACACTTTAATATACCATAAAGAGCGAAAGGAACCAGAAGCAATTGACCCTGAGAAGTATCCATATCCCCTGGGAAATTCACGGACACCCGTGGGCGACAGAAAACGTGGTTATGCCTACGGGATGTCCTTAGATGAAATCAGAACCGACTATAAAACATCAGCATGTTCTGTCTCAACGCTGCACGGATATCGGCGGAAAGTCATTGATGTCACTGGTATTATAACCGTCCTATGAAGGCTTTCGGCTTGAAATAAGCTCAAAAGGATGTTTTGATGTGGCAACAGAGAAGAAAGTCGCCAGTGCACTGCACTTGAGGTGAAGGAGTGGATAAATGCACATGCGAGCTTTTCAGGCTCTGCTGGCTAGAAGTAGTACCTCGATCAAGGAGTAGAACCGGAATTTGTTCGGGTTCGGTTCTGGTTCGGGTTCGTTACCAGCTCCAGAGGCATATTGCATTCCGGTTCGAACCAGTTCAACCCTGCCCAAACTGGTTCAAACGAGTTCTGAAAAGAAAAAAAAAGAAACGCTCGAGCGCAATTTTAATGCACTTTTTAATACTGAGTTTTCCTTCCTGATCAAGCATGTAAGGTGAAAATGCATAGAGTAATCAGTCTGTTGGGTTTGTTGTCAGATGTGACGGGCTCCAATTGGTTTCACAGACCTAAGCAAAATGTTTAAGATAAGTTTCCAACGATTAGAGCAGGATGGGGAAAATTAATTATTATTTTCTTTGGCACATACACTGAAGCTCTCACGCTCCGAAAGCTAAAGAAAAATAATGTTTGCTTCTGCACGTTTCAGGTATACAAAAGTTCGCATAAATTTTAGCTTAGAGCCAAACCTCTACTATTACATGTACAAAACTCTTTTGTCCAGCTCCCACTGAAGGACTCTGATATCAGATCAAGGCCGAACCAAGCACACACCCCCAGAATAACGACGTATATACCCTATGTGTGATAATATATTTCATGCAGCACTCGAATGCCTTTGAGTTTCACGTTTCTATAGAGGTGACACACAAAGGCACCCGTGTGTTGTGGCTCGAAAGGCGCTGACAAAAGTACCTGCCGTTACGCTATGGGGGTTTGATGCATTCTCTTATTTGCCCCAGAACCGGATTAATTAATTGTTTCACTCCTGTGGCCGCTACGCGATGCGATCATAGTCTTGTTCCGTGTCATTGTTACCTGCATAGTCACGCTATGTACAGTCGCGAGCAAAAGTGGAGAGACCACGCGCTTTGAAAAAACTACCTGCCAGCTTTTTCTGACAGTGAAACGGTTATTTCTGAGAAATGCATTAGGTATCATGCTTAATATACTTGCCTTCTTGCCCAAGCAATTTTCTCTGGCACATCTTTTTATAGATAAAAAAAGCAATCGTAGCAGTTAGCGTGGTCTCTTCACTTTTGCTCACGACTGTACATTCTTCTAGAACGACATTGGTATTATACTGGTATGTTCGGATGCATAATTTACAACAAACATGACATGACATCATAGGAGCTCACAAATCTTTAATTACGTGCTCAGTAAATGCTGCCAACGGTTTTATTTGCCAGACGGCTACTGTTCATAAACGGACATTGTGAGCCTAAAAACCAAGTAAAAACACCCCAATCAATAGGGCTCCAGTTACTACAACAGGCAGACATTGAGAAGCATAATAACTTTGATAAGAAAATTAAATGCCCTTTTCTCGGTATTGTTTTCTCGCTTCTGCCTTCATTTTCTTTTGATGCCAATTTTTTTTATAAGCGTTTCGTTTATTTGGAATAACTTTTTTTGTTGAACTCCTAGAATATTCCAGCAGGCAAAAATAATATTTTGAAGGGATTCTTCATATACATTTTCACCTTATCTGGTAATGTCTATGATAAATGCATCATGAAGGCCCAAACTTAAAGATTTTGTCGAGAAAAAAGACATATAAGAATGTCTTAACCTACAACATGCTCGCAGAACCTCATCGAGTGTTGAACCAGCCTTCTTACATATTTTGTGAAATATGCAGGCTTTTTCAAAAAAAAATACAAAATGCACTGTACAAGAGATTGGTCTTCACAAATCACCAAAAATGTCTGAACGTAGTCACAACACCCACATCAAAAAGCTAAAGATGCTTTATGCTAACTTAAGTGGACTAAGATTAATTCGCTTCCAACTAGGTGCTTTGAAAAATAATTTCAAACCAGTAGGAGTAATGCAGGTTAATTATTTTGAGTTGGCTGCTCACAGCTACCAATTCTCTGTATATCATCATTTTTCAAGTTCTCAAGCATTTAACTTTAACTTCTCCTTTGTAGCTGGCACCTAAACGAAAACTAAATGCAGAATAAATTCTCTTAATTACGTGTACGCTGTCCGCGAAAAATGATGTGAAGCGTTGAGCAGAGTGTTTTTATAGACACTTTCGCCATCTATTGAACAAAGCAGATGCTTTTAAAGCCCTGTTTCGCAGCGGTAAGAACAGATGGCGCCAGAGCGTCTGAAACTGGAGCATTCCTCGCTAATCTAGGCCAATACGAAATTATAGATTCATGTTGTTATTTCTCCCATGATCAACGAAAAAGTAATTTTTCCAACTGTTTTGACCACCGAATGCTGAAATGAACTTAAGCGAAAGAGAACCGAAAAATTTAGTCCTATCTTAATAGGGAAGAAATGGGATCGACCAAGATTAACATGAACACCTATAAACGTGTTCGTTTAGCATGAAATGTTTTAGGAAGCTATGCTCTATTTATAGAAGGGGGGGGGGGAGGGGGGGGGGGCGTAAAATGCAACCTGACCTTCACGCGTCTTATTTGCCTCCGTAACATTTGTCGAAAAGTGCACAAGCTGTTGTACAGAATGACTTTCTAAACTGTCGTGCCTTTTTATCTGAAACGTTTGTTGCTTTTAAAATATTGTATTTCCGCTTCTGCAAAAATTGCAATTGTTTTCTCTTTATCTAAAAACAAAATTTTAAAACATTAAAATCCCGTCGGGTGACCGAGAACACAGGGACATAAAAGAGGCTCTTGTCGGACTCCAGGCATCGGACGACTATTATTAATCTAGATAATTTTATAGGAACACTCCCAATCATACCTGCTCTCATTGCCTTAAGACAGTGAGGTATTGCATATGACGTTCTGAGCGGCGGCTAGTTCCGATTATAGCTGCCGCTAAGTGCTAACCTGAAATTTAACACTCTCTGTTCAACTGCGCCTTCTCCATTCGGTCCTCTACCCTTTGTCTTTACACTCAATCTGCTTCTTGGTGTGCTGTCTAGAGTGCTCACCTGGAACTTGATTGGTTGTGGTCCGACAAGCTGCCTACCTTACATCTGCAGCCAAATAAAACTCATCAAGGCTACTATTATTTTTAAATCGCCTACCTCAAAAGCGGTCGACGAGAATGCTGTAGATTCTATAGTATCGCTATTTCCCATTGTTCAAATACTGTACTGATATGTTACTTTTGGTGACCGCTCTGCTTGAGCGACCGGAGCGAGCTATTATTTCGCTCACTGTTCATGTCTCTTGGGAGTACGGTGAGTGGAACGGAACATCCGCGCTTTTTGCCTTCCAATGGCCGTTGTGAGTCAATTTCGGTGTCATTCTCCCAATCTTTCGTTTCCATTGGCTCCCAAGGGTCACTGTCACTTTGCTCAGGAATGCTAAGAGGATTACCGCGGGAGACGGTGGAAGCATGAGGCTACCTTTTATTCGCGAGTCACGGCTCTCTTTCCTACTGCATCCATCAACTGCACCCCATGGTTGCCCTAGTGTCTGAGGAGAGGTGTTAGTTAAGCTGACAACTGTGGATGTTTTGCATGGCGCACATAGCTGCTCGGGCTTTCTTCAAGTTGCTCTTCCAAGGCTATAAATACGAGTAATACAACATGGTGCGCAAAAGATATTTTTTCTGATTAACTGTACATTCTTTCCTGTAGAGTGACAGCATGCTGAAACTACCCAAGCTGCGCCTCGAGCCTGGCCTGGCTCGAATGGCCACTTTTACTATCGCCACACCGCACAGAACAATATTCGCAAGCAATTTTGAGATCCTTGTGGTATATAGGTAATCACAAAATGGGTGCTCTTAGGCATTGATTGAGTCTGTTAAGAGGTTCTCAATGAATGCGTTAAGAAAGGGCGCGTTAGAATTTCAGTATTGTGTCTGCAGTAGCAGAACACATCGCAGACGGCTCTACAAAATAGTTTTGCAGCGGGCTTTGTGATGGTGTTGGGTGTGACATCAATTATTGCGGATGATGCCGCCCTATAATGAGGCCGCTCTTTTAGGAACGCCAAATTTCCTCCCTATTTCGGGATCTAATCAACTCAACCCCCAACCATCTACTTGACGGTTGTAAGCTGTCTCTGCACGATTAACAAGCCGCCTGATAGACGTCGTGCCCGCCTCCTGGGTGACCTCCAAAGCACGCGCAAAATATTTTGACAACACACGCAAGGCATTTCAATGCATTTTGATGCACCCTGAAGCGAGTTTCCAGCTGCACTAATGCTCGTAAGCTGCAAGACACCTTGTAGAAACCTCGAAATGGATTCTATACATATACTCATGTGTCTTCGCAGGATATTAATGCGTGAATTAAAGGATATAAGACAGCTCCCTAAAACAGTCACTATATCATGCATCTCCTTTCTTTCCTATCAGAAAGACTTCAAGAACCTCACGCGCTGTTTTTATCGCGACTTCTGCCAAGTAGCTTTATACTGTCAAAAACCTGCTCACATCTGCACTCTTTGCAATGAAGGGGAAAATTAGGCCCGGTTCCATTCATTAGCGATTTTGAGTGCTCCAGTGCTCTGTCGTTAATGCAACGACCCGTTTGGCCTATATAGACTATGCCGCAGGTCAGTAGAACTTCATAAACCACGCCGGCCACACATTCCACAAAGGGTTGGCCATGCCTCTCTTCGCACTAGGACGTCTTTTTTAGCCCGATGCGTGCGCACAAACCACTCAGCTTTCTCGGGGCTGAGAAGACGACAAGTACATCATACCTAGCAGCAACCTTTTTTAGGCTGTGGGCGACACGGTGCGTATAAGAGACCACTTGTGGTCTCCCTTGCCGAGGCTTAGCTGTTTTTTTCCTGTGTGCGTCTTCTTGGCTGGTTAGTCTTTCTTCAAAGATAGTTAGTTGATACACGGAACGACAAGCCCCAACTATACAAGGATGGTGTGCATAATTGGTCATATCTCCTGACCACGCCTTTAAATCTGGGTTTGTTCCGCAGAAGCTGATTAATTACATTGTCGCATGTATCTGCACGCCCGGAAAGGATACGAGAAGGGTTTACCTTACGCCCTAGCTGTGCTTGGTAAGCCGAAATGGACGATATCCGAGCTCCTTGAGGCTCTGAACCCAGTTCTAAAGCCCTTATATTTTCTAGAAAAGACACCTAGAAAATTCCTCTTTTTGAACACACACAGCACACAATAACAGATTGGAATGAAAGAACTAAAAAATTGTTGCAATAATCTAAGCAAATAATGTGTACTGTTCTTTCTTGTTTTCAAGAAGTTTTGTGTTTCTGTGGTTTCAGTGAATTATTTGCCCACCCTGCTTGGACTTAGTCACTACAGTGGTGTGTAACCAAACAAATAAATAGTATTCAGCTCCTCTAGGTGAATAATTCTGTGCAGTGTTGATGTACACTATTATCATGCGCACAGAAAGCGCGCATCCAAAACTTTGGTGTCTCCATTTCCTTTTATCCCGTTTAACCATGGTTGAACGCGGTTACACAACTGAATTGTTGAATAACAGAAAACATGGCAGTGATTAAAAATGCTGATAAAAATGAGAAGTGTACTGCCGTTCTTCTACTAGAATCTTTAATCAATTTCTGCTTTATTTTATTTTTTACCCAGGCATTTTATATGATTTCTAAAATAGTTTTTTTCCACTTTCACTTTTATTCTGAGCTTTATGCACCAGAAATGGGTGGACTGCTTCTTGTACCTTGAATGACAATGCGCGCTGTGGCTTTCGTTTTTAAAATAAATCTGCCATTTTTTTTTTTTTTAACCTCCATCTTGGGTAAGCTGCGCCTGTTTTTCCTCTGCGTTCTTTCAGAGAACCGGTCGGGAACGGAAAGCGAATAGTGTGTTTTGCCTTGAACCTTACGTCACTTGCTCACGCACTCCCTCACGCCACCGACGAACGTGCCAGAGACAGCATCGCTGCAGCCCCAGATGTTACCAAAGCATTATGGGTTATTCTCTCAGCCGGATATTAGCGAATGCGTGACCGCATCAGAAACTTCGACGTTTTTCATTGTCATAAATAGTGATTTTAGTGGCCTAGTATTTGCTGACAGATTTAGTTCTTTGCCAGTCTAGTTTCGCTTTTTCTTTTTGCATTCATCACTTTGTCGGTGGCGCGTTCACGCGGTTGGTGGCTTGAGAGTCGCTGACTAATGATTTTTAAAATACGGTGATTTTGATGTCACTCCTTTCGTCTCATCAGTAGACTCGCTTTAGTATTTAGCAGTTAACATCAAACACCTGACCAGCGCACTAACGCTACCGTACTACACCGCTCAAGTAACCCGCTTTTCTCTAAAGTTGTGAAACCGTGCGGGCCATGCGCCATTGCTAGTAAATATGTCAGCCTTGATCGAGTCGCTAAAGCACTTTATTGTATATATACTGGGGTCTGAGAAATTAATTAACATTACCCTTAGAGGCAGTCACACGAATCTTCGATACTACTATACATTTCAATCTTAAAATAACAAGAACCACTACATTTCCGGCATTGTTTCAGAGAAACCTTAGATGCGCGAAACATCATATGTGGTTCTTTGCGTCCTGATATGCCTGAATATGAAAACAGTCGCTTTCCAATGGGCAGTGGGATAAAATTTTCGGGCATTTTGTTTTTCTGATCCTGTGCAGCATTTCTTTTTCGCATAATGTATATTTTTGGTCACGTCAAAGTTACAGCTATATCTGCCACAATCGCATTCATGGAAGACATATATGGGATATGTGTCCACTCAGTTCTGAAAAAAATAAAAAAAAAACAAATGTTACGGCCAAATCCATTCGCAAGACTTGAAAGCAGCTATCCTGTATTTAATTAGCGAGGAGTAACAATCTCAGTTTGGGTGCTTCATTAATGTAGTTTAATGTTCCGCGTCTTCGCGTAGTGCTTTTGGCTGCGGAGAAATACAAGCGCACAAAAAGCACGTCGCAGTTTTCTTATCCTGGCAACCCGATTAGGCGACCGACTCCTAGTTCTACCCTTTAATTTATCCTCATAGATGCCGCTTGAAGTGAAAAGCTGGGAAGGCAAGCAACCACGTGTTGGTCGTCTGTGTAAGCTTGTATGACAAATACATATGGCTACTGGAGCTGTTCAACTTCTCGAGGCCGAACCCCTTGTTTCTTGAGCTTCTTGAGATTTGAGGCGAAATCTGAGAGCCGCGCGAGCAGTCACACCTCATGAAGGGTTACCGAGATAAGTAAATTGCAACGGGTTTTCCGCGGTGTGCTACCTCAAACACTAGCGAAATGTTCCACCACTTTCACCCAAGTGTATCAACACCGCGCTCATTCTGACGGCGAACGACAAATCATATGTCACTGAACTTGTCAGCTGCAGCAAACAGAAAGGCACAATTGCCTCGGCTCAAGCGGCCGAAGCTTCGAGGGGCTGGCATCTGTCCATGCAAACGCCGTCCAGAATTCGAGTTAACAGTGCAAACAGCTGTACTCGTTTAATTATCTACAGCATATCCTGAAGGATTTCAAGCGGAAAATATTGGGCACTTAATTATGTGCAGCTGCAGGGTCTCCTGGAGCTGCTCGTATTAATGTGGGCTGTCTTCACCGAATAAATTTTACTTTTTGCTCTTTGGTGCTCCTTGCTGCTGAATTTTGTGACCATTTCATTTTATTGTTATATATTGATCGAGCAAACAAAGTTTACTGCAAGCCTCCTGCAGTTGTCTTTTTCAAGAAGTTTCAGTTGAACAGCAGGCAGATCTGCGATCGTTCCGCCTGTGAATCGTGCCTGACAGCATGCTGCAAGAAGACCCCCCCTCCCCTCTTTTCTATTGCCGGTCTGCTCTTATTATTTATTTAACTGCAGCATTTTGAAGCGAAAGTTTTTAGTCCTTTGTGGAGGGAGGTTCTCTATGAGCAGCCTGTTTCAGAATGCTCTGAGAAAGCATTCTAAAACAGGCTAACTATCCATCTAGTTGTGCTTCCCAATATTCGGGCTGCAATGCGAAAATGCACGTTAACATAAACGCTTTTGATGATTGCGTTATTCATGCCAGTATGTAATACATGGTCTGTATATGCACGCTGTTTGACCACGGTCTACAAAAAAAAACCCTGATATGTAAGCGCCCTGAACGTTTGGCAGTAGTGAAGTTATTATAATGAGAAAAGCGCTTCTTGTCTACATTATCCTTGATTACGTGATTGTCCTGCCTGTACACGCCATGTTTTGCAAAAAGCACCGCGTCTCATACGGAAATCCTGAACTTTGGCGGCTGTTGGAAAATTTTGTCAAAAATAAAAGCTGTGAGGCGCAACTCATTATAGCCTGTGTGGTGGCTGTGTCTGAAACGAGTACATTTTAAAATGCTCCATAAAAATGACTAAATTACGCTTTCATGCAAGTATGATGAATCGGCGATATTGTATGCCTTTTGCCCGACTAAATCATCTTTGATAATACTTCTAGACGCTTTATTTCTACCTCTTGTCGTCAACACTTTCTTCCCCCCCCCCCTTCCCAAACACCCAAAATCAACGAACACTCAGCCATCAGTATGTACGTGCAAGTATTTATTCAGTACCATCATTCATTCGGGTTTAATTCGTTTTGAGGTTGACCATGGACATTTAAAACCTCTTCAACTATGCTCCCTCCTGCCACCACGGGCAAGGCTGCGGTCGCGTTGGCCGGAACCACTATGCTCGCCACCAAGCTTTGTCAAAACAAGTCCAACGACGACGGGTTTCGGAACGGAGAGCTCAACACCTTCAGCACTGTGTTAAAGAACGTAAAGTTCGTCCTAGTCGGCGAAATCAGTATTATGTCTGCGGACCAGCTCTGACGTGATCTACAAGCTCCTTTTATTATACCACGGGGTTACGTCATGCCCCGAGGGTGTCTGTGGTTGTATTAGTTGTCGGCTTCTCCGACAGGGGTAGGGGGGAGGGGCAGTCAAGCGGGTCTGGGTGACGTCAATACTGCGAACACCTGTCACTGCGCATTATCCCCCGCAACAACCTCCGGCTTAAACAGCATCGCTGATACAAGGCCTCCGGGATGGCTTACTTTCCTAAAATTTGAATGGCAGTAAGTTAGTCATTTTAAATGTTAGCGCTTTTAAATTACAAGTTTTGTCTTACAAGAGTTGTCTCCTACAAAATGAGCTTCCTGAAAGTTTTCGCGAGTGTCAGTTAATCCCACTAGAGTTAAGTGCTTTCGAAGAGCACGTTCTTTTCTCGGTGATGGTTTCGCTGGCTGTCAAGTATTTTCCATAAGGGTTAGCGACTTTCATAAGTTTCTTCACGCCAGTGTCGTAGTTTTGTGCGCAGGCTGTGATTGATCGGAAAAAGACAGCCGATTGACATAGGTTACAGAATGTTGGCGGAAGTCAAGTATTTACTTAAAGGTAAGCGCTATTGATTAGTCTAACAGGGCTCTGCTAAACATGCCTCACCAGGCCAAGCAATCTTCACCTTTGGAGGGCAGTCAGGCTATTCTGTGGAATAGAAATGTTTTTAAAGTATACCTCATTTATTCTCAGTGGCGACTGTATCTGTGCAGCTAACTGAAAAATTTGCGCGTAGACACAAGTATAAGTGAGGAAAACAAGGATTATCGCTAACTCCAGAATAAAGTTTGGGCTTGTGCCTTGAATAAACTTTAGATGTGATTTAGCGCTCGTCCTTGTTTTCTTCGCTTGTTCTTAAAGTCTACGCGCAAACATTTCAGTATTCATGTTAACCAACTCGCCCCACTTTCGGCTCTCCTATGTATTCAGTATGTTCGACATGTTATTAAATATAGTTTACAGCTGCTCTCAGTCACTGGATCTATAGGTCCAGTTAGGCAATACTAGCAACGCAGGACGTTTTGATGTGCGTCTTATTTTTGCCTTAGTGCTCGCTTTCTCTGTGAATTCAATTTAACAGTGTTATTCAAGAACACATCATGGGCTGGAAGAGCGTCTGCAGTATCTATTTAAATCAATACGCCATAAAAGACTGGCACCATCGGGATTCTTTCTCCCCCCGTTCTCTTTTTCTGGAGGGGGGGGGGGGGTACAAATTGTGCTTCAGTTTGCAGGCCGCTGGCTGACTGAGATGGTTGAAATTGGAGTGACGGAGTACAACGTATCCAAATACATTGAAGGTGTTTGTTTTGGTAGGCTTCTTTATATATTCGGGCATTTTTTGTGAATATAATTTTCCGGCTGTTCTGAAATCAGTAAATATTTTAAATATTTATGTGGCCAGTTCTTGCAACCTTAATGAGGGGGCCTTAGATCTCTAGAAATAATATATGAGGACGCGCCATGTGCAAGTATCTTTATGAGCAGCTGATAATATTGCTTATCCTGTTTTATATGCGCTTTTTTGTGTGTTCTGTCTCCAGGTTGCTTGATTCAGTCCAGATTTGTTAAACACTGAGGGCAATGGCTCCATTGTAAACTCTGCTAAGTTGCTAACTGCTGGTAAGAACGATTACACTCCAAGACTCTTTTGTCCTGCTATCTCTTGAGCCCAAGTCTTCGACAAGTTGACCAAGGTTTACGTTCCTGGTTTTAGGCCACTGCCTCAGCACATTGTGCTTTTATGCTCCCCGGCGTTGTGTACGTTAATGAAGTGTTTTCATATACAGCTAAAGTTGGCTCATGCTTTAAATAATTACTTTAAACTTCTCTAAGACATGCTGCGTAAAGCCGACCTGGCTTCTACATGCTATCTCCTAAACCCGCATAATGTGAAGCGATTTATGCGATGATCTCTGAAGCGTCCGGCTGAAGTAGAGCACCTTTTACATCCCTAGATCTTATTAAATAATTCCTTATGCCAGAAAATACTAATTTGCTCGTTAATTGCTTCTTGAGCATGGATGACATAACAATCGCTAGCGAAATCTTTTTTTTTTTTCACAGACTACAGAGATCTTTTTTCACTACTTCGTAAACCGGAATTGCTTAGGGAGATAAAACCTCAAGACAATGGGCTTAGGACGTGTACATCTGCTACAATCACATATTTTGAAAAAAACAAAAACAAAAACATTAGCCCATAGAGATGTATTTGGCTAACCATGGAAAATATTCTTGAGTCATCTTTTACCGTGACGTTGGGACTGCTACAGGAAGTTTTAAGGCAGTCCGCGTCTAAACAACGGCTAGACTTGAACCTGTGCGGGACTTTGGCGCAAGATTGTATTCCGCGTTAGACGCATAGAGTAATTTCTGCACCTCACGTACATTCACTAACCGTTGACATACCACTGCTGCCCTCATGATCGCTGCTGACTACCAACCGCTACCAGAGCGACACTTAAGGTCCGTCTTTAAGGGTACGACGTGATAGCGTTAATGGGGCCCGCGTTCGGGCTCCCCTTTTGCAGAGCCTCGGTCATTCGTGTACGCGCAGTCGTCTAATCAACATTTCCTTAATTCCTGCCTCTAATATTCATGTATAAACTTGAGCGCACAGCCGCTTGTAATCCCAATGAAGGAACATCTACTAGACATTGATTAGCCTAGTTATCCCACATCAACACAGCCGTACAAACCTGCTCGCGTAGCCTAGATGAAGTATGAAGGAATCAAGATACAACAATGCCGGTGGGTGGTTCAATTTCCGTCTGACCCATTGATCCATAAAGGAGCTGCTTTATTTGGCAGCTCCTGTCATCTCGGTCATAGTATGTGGTCTTGTGACGGCACAAAATTAACCAGTCAATCTCTAGTACAGTCGGGTAACCAGACAATTGCGCCTGCCAAAGGCACGTTAGCGATATTTTGCTCACAATGACAAGGCGGACACCAAAGTCGCCAACACTGGCTATGGTTTTGTCCGGAAAAAGCGACATTTAATACTGATGCTTTAAAAAGGGACCATGAAATAGTATTCAAAAGTTGCAGTGACGCATCTAGCTACTATCCAAAAACGCCACCCACCAGCCCATCGTGCAAGGTAAAGGGCTACAGATTCACAGATTGCCACCCTCATCCACCTCCCAAGCTAAATGCCACCCTGCTTAAAAATATACCAATCACCCTGCAATTAACTCGTCCTCATAACTCCATGGTATGTGCGAAGTTTGATTCGAGTCAAAGCAACTAAACAATAATCGATGTAAATTCAAGTCTTTTCTCAATCGCTGCATGAGACGCTTGATTGTGTCGTGAAGTACTTCGCGGCGGAGTCCGAACAGATAAATGATATGTCGAAAAAGACAAATAAGAAGAGAATGGTCTCAAAATTGCAGATCGGAGCTTGCAGCGTAGGAAGCTGCGGCCAGAGAACAGTAGTCCGCGCTTGTCGTTTAAATTCACTTGAAGAAAAAATAAGGTAAAGCCAAACTTCGCAACACCTTACAGACAGAAAGTTTCTCATGGATTTAGTTACGTTCGGGTAAGGATTTCTTCAAACCAGGCCCTATACTTAGGGGCTTATGCACTGCGTCACTTTCGCCGCAGTTACCTTGTGTCTAGTTTGCCACGAAAGAGTGTCTCTGTAAAAACAGCGTCCATTCAGGAATCAGAGAACCAGTTTCCCGTATTTTCACTGGATGGCGCCACATGATCACACTCTTGTAAGAACAGACTCCAGAGCGCGTCCGCTCAGCTACCTCGACACTGCATGCAGCGCTGGAGAAGTCCCGCATTATCGACGCGCTCTGCTATCCCCCCTACGGCCGTTTTCGTGGCCGATTGTTTTCGTACCTGTTGCTTGCGGGCTCCTCTCACACTGGCCATCGCTGCATGTGTATCGATCTCGCTGCCCTCTCAGCACTTTTCAGTTATTCCTTCATTCTCCACTACGTAGCCTTTGAGCAGAGGTTATATGTGCGCAGAGGGTTCCGTGGAGTGGATGTGCACACGTAAGGGTGGAAAGCGAAATACACACGAAGGGAACTTCCAGGCAAAGTTCTTTATGCAGTAGCATTTTATCGTGGGATAAGTGTTTATATTAAAACATGAGGCCCTGTTGAAAGAAGGTCATTAAAACTACTTGAACAGACCCGCGTATTTAGAATGCGCCAGGAATAATTAAGTTACTAATTTTCATTACTTCAGAGGATCAAATTTTTAAAATAGAAATCAAATATTATAATGGCATCTAGAATGATAAATCCTTTTGATGGCGGCGAGACGATAAAGTCAGCTTTGGGCCGTTATGGCTACAAATTCAATATTCAAATGTACATAGTCTATTTAGGTAATACTAGAATACTGAGGTGCTGTGAAGGATGCCCCTAATTATAAGCTAGCCTGAGAATTTACCCTGCTTGCGTGACGGCAGTCAGTTAACGCAGGTACTGCAGATGCGGAAAAGCATCATATCAGGTAAAGCACCATATGCCAGCGGGAGTACTCCCTGCCTGTGCTTTATCTTTTTTTTAAAATATAGCAGACTTAGCGATGCAACGCGCCAGCGCTACATATATTCAAGGCAAAACCTCAAATTGGCAATATCAATTATTGGCTATTATTTATTTATTTAATTATTTATTTATACACAGTAGCTTAGAGGCTACCAGGGAGGCATTGTGTAAGGTAACAGGGCCAGAAAAAGTGGCAAAAATGTATGTCTACACACTTGCCTGAAGCCGCTTTCTACGCCTATTTTGAGAGCGTCAAGGGCGTGTCTCTCTTTGCGCTTTTCGGGTATTATGTTGATCCCCACTCGAAATCCAACCGCGAGCATCTTGCGTGTTCGCTCCCCAAACGTTTCATTCTTTCAAATACGTCAGATAACATACAATATTTTGAGCAGATTCTTTAAGTTTCATTTTCTTTTAGTTTAAATGAAGTGAAGTTTGGGGAGGAAAAAAACTTGAGCTGACTGCCATAAATCTGACACCTTCTGCCTGTAGAGATGATACAGAGTAGATAAAGAGACAGTCCAACGTACAGAAGACGCAAAGAGCTTATTACTATAGGATACCGGTAGAGGCTCTGCTATGTCATTCCCCTTGTTTGCCTTTGCTCCAGAGGATATTGGGCGACTGCTATGGGCTGACTCTATTCACTTCCTTTTTATTTAGGGATGTCATATATGGATTGCGTTTCACAGCTTCGTTCGAGATGCAGTGATATTGCAGCACTAGCGGCTTGAAACAGGTGTCGAGTATCGGCACGATGCCCGTTTGATGAAAAAAGGAAGCTTACTGACTGAACACCAGCCACGTTCGTGCTGAAATTTTGCATATTGATGGAGTTGGCAGAAGAGTCTATGAATGCATCTTTTTGCAGCACCTACTTGTACAAAGGTTTCTCAATAAAGTCAATTTGCGAGTCTCAGAGGTGATAGCCTTTAAAACTCCTCAATATTCGTGGTAATGGGCGGTAGCATCATCCATCAGAGTTGCATTAAAGAGACATTCCCTGGCAGGCGCTATAATATTTCGTTGTGCTCAGATGCATCAGCAATGGTAGTTTGGACGGTACGGCCATGTACACTGACAGCTGCGACACGACTATGCTGGAGAATACCTCATACCTTACCGCAGCGATTGTTCATCGTCATTTTCGGTCGCTAAAGCCTTCCAAGCCACTAAATAATTGTTCCGACAGCTTTTTGCTGTTACATGGTTTCAGTGAAGGGTATAAGGTATTGCGCCATCACGTCAAGGGATGAAAAAAAAAAGACTACGCCTGGGGATGATTGGTGAAGTTTTGATCATTATGATCACACTCACTGCCGATATATATCTTCTCTGCGGCCGAAACGGCCGATTGTTAAAATATATTTTTTTTTCAGTCACGACGGATTTGTTGAAGCTGCTGGGCAAGTTGGACGTGGCCCTGCCACAGCATGCACTCCTATAAGATTAACATGTCACCTTATAGGTCGTCAATTATGGTTTTGTGGGGCAAGCAAACTCGGAGAAAATCTCAGTGCAACTCTGGACTACTTGACACGGATAGCAACAGCGTCGGGAATCGGTTCTACTGAGGCCAAACGTCAGTATCACAGATGTACCACACCAGCGTAATTTTCTCCTCTCGAGATTATAGTTGCGCTGGCTGTACAACGAGCTCTAACTCGCTCACTGTCAAAGTGCAAATCATATGCGACCGTATGCTCTGCTGAACTGGAAGATTGCCGGGAATACTCGTCGATACAGACAGGTTCATTGATAAAATGTTGGCATCAAACAAAAACATTTATTATCACCCGATGTTATGGGACCTGCTCGGTTCCTCCCTCCGCTTCCTCATAAACAGGCGGATTGCCTGTATATTGTACGCCACCAGATCAATGCGATCCACCGTGAAGATGTCGTCTCGGATGCGCTTATGGACGAGTAGAGTGGAGAGTTGGGCCAGTTGGTACATATAGGTAAGGATTAAAACCAGCAGAAAGACGCAGACAAAGATTGATGCACACAACACAACGCTGGTTTTGGAGGAGGGCAGTCGCTTTTTAAACGGAACGTCATTTCACGGACTTTGCACGAAATAAAGGCAATGGCACTTACGCGCACGACGAATTTGAGCAGAAGCGATGGATCGCTTCGTTTCCACAGACTGTCAGCTGAACAATCCTATGAAATCTTTGCGTAAAGGAAAAACCACCAGAGTAATCAAAGAATTGTGCCGCGACGCTTTATCTAGCGGCATAAGGAAAGAAGTAATCAACTACAAATTATTCTATAGCGCATTCAATGCTTACCTTGCACAGTATAAAATACTTAGAGCAGGGTGTAAGAGGTACTTGCTTGAGTACGCTTAAGTGCCCGACAAAATACGCTTGCATGGCGAGAAAGTGTGTATCTGGTCCAAATGACGCGGTAATATAACGAGAGATTCTGACGGACGAGGCTTTCCTGTCCCTCATCATTAGTGGACGTTGAGAGAGAGCTCCGCCGGTCCTCGGGAGGACATTTCTCGGTCATAATCATGAAAGCCAGTCTTAGCGAGTATACTCTCGTTCCCAGGTTCTCAGTTCCCGTTATGAGGATGCAGGGTTTCGGTGGTGCCGTGAATGCTTTCATTAAAAAAAAAATGCAGCACACAAGCGCACAGTCAGCTTCTGGCATTAGTGCATGGTGGTAGGTAAATCTTTCATGCATATCGCTTTGAAGTGTGACACCACTTTTGTAATGTTTTAAAATACATATGTTACAAATATATTGAAGGAAATGGTGCAACCTTGCTATGCGTAGCACAATCGTACTTTTAAAACTTTGTGTGCGTTTGCATCGAGTTGTTAAAACTGTTATACAAAACAGCGTGAATGTTCGGCCACAAAATGAGAATAATGCGAGTTACCTGAAAAAGAATGTCTGAATAAGATGTTTGCTATCCTGCAATCTAATCACGTGCCAGAAAACTGACTTCTTAATGGAGACATTTCCTTGCGGAAAATATTTGGCTGTAAGCGTGCGACTGCCGTTCCATGACACAGGTGCACACCGCCATTTTGCCAGCGGAAAGCACCGCTCGATTGACCGCACGCCCAGCTGCCAGTCCAAAAGCTCTCAGGCCATTTAGTTTCTATACGGCAATCAGAAGTAAAGAAATGTAGGAAATGCCGAGTCGATGAATTCCATTCCAGGAGTAATTCAGATGGCCGTCTGTAAACGGCAGCACCGCGCAGGAAGCAGCTGTTGCTCTCTTTCGCGTCCGCATTATTCTCAATTCTGATTGCAAGGTTCTATTGTGGGTCTTTATGGTCAGCAAATTACACATATTAACCCAAATATTAAAATTTGTCCCGTGTTCTAGTCGAAAATCGCGCTTTAGTGATGGTTGACTGCAAAACAACGAGGTGGTACGGTTTCATATATGGTAGTGGAAGTCTAAGTACTAAACAGTTCTAGCGCTGAATGCCGCGCATTTGCCCTTATTTACGCTTATGTGCGGTACAATCTCGGGCAGTAGCTCAAAACTAAAGAGTGTCCAACCATTCAATTTCCAGCCCGACTTTTTATTTAAAACTCCCCGCAAAACAAGTGCCAACAATCGTCAAAAACATGCCGCATATGTTGGTTAGTTGTTTGAAGGACAGTTATGGATAAGCGCTATCTGTAGTTTTGTTTACGTCTCTAAGCAGAATTAGCACGTCCAGGAAAGAAATTTAGCACAATAAAAAAAGTCACAAGGCAGAGACACTATGGCATTCTTTCGGCTGAATCAGATGGAAAGAATCAAAAAGCGCAAGTATTTGGACCTTTTCTGAGTAACAGTATCCCGATAAATATTAGCTCCATACTCGTAACGAATAATGCGAACATTGAAGGGGTGTTTCGATCCCTGCGCCTGACCAATACAGCCAAGTGACAATCTTGAAAAAGCTATGTTTTGTATTCGAAGACAATACATTTGAAAAGCAGGAATGAGCAGCTTTTTTCCAAGAAACATTCATTAAAAATTTCGATGACATCGAAAATCTGCACGCTGTTAAAATATATTCTCGTACAAAATCTGCGAACCACTAAAGGGGCATCTTTAAAAAAACGAGACAAAAATGCGAAGCAACAAGCAAGGAAAAAGAAACACCTGACTTTGAAATGTTTTTGGAAAGATCAAAATGAAATAAATAGTGGGCGTCGAACGCCACAGCATACTTAGGCTCAATGTAGGTACTGCCTAGCTTACTGCCTAAGCTTGAGACACGCGAGAGACGAGTTTAAGTTGCAAGCTGTGGAGTTTTTGAGAGGATAGAATTCTTTCGAATAAGTCTCATAAGTTGAGAAAACCAGCCTGAATTATTCTGGCGTGCCACTTTCATGTCTGTCCAGTTTTTCGACTATTTGGTAACTGTCTTCAACCTTAGTTAGCGGGAACTCTCATAGTTTGTCTGGGTGATGATTCTAGCACGGCTGAATACGGGTTTAGTGTAGACAATGAAAACAAAAAAAAACAAAACAGTCGAGATGAGAGCATACAATTATGTCTAATATACGGTTTGAACACACCCTCTGCGGGATTTATATTCCATGACAGAACAAACAAACAACAAACAAAGAAAAGTGTTGCTAAATGAATTGCATCGAGTATACAACCTGCAAGTGTACGCCATGGTATCAGCATATTAAACATGTAGTGCACGCGAAGTGCTATAATGTCACACAACAATACAGGAGTTCAAAAGGTAATTACATGTTGGGCCGTTTTAAATAAAAAAATACTTAGGTTTCGCAAAGCGTGAAATTACAACTTTTAGCCATTACTAGTCAACGTACTGCATGCGAGAAATTGCTTTGTTTAACGCCTATAATGAGCATCCAACCAACCATTTTCAGCACGACTAAGTCCAGCTGAAGAATGCGTAAAATCGAAAACATTTCTCGACTCTTTCAGAAGCGGGAATAATGTTTTGAAGTGAGGGCAGCTCTTGCAAGGAAAAACATTCACTGCTAAAATTCAAAGCTATAAGTCAGTCTTGATGCTTCTCTAGGCAAGTTGGGCAGACAATCTCTGAAGTATATTCTTGCGGTATGACGGGGCCTACAAACGGTCATGAAGAAAGGTAGCTCGGACGCAGGACAATTTCTGAATTTCAAACGCGTCACAGTCGAGTCAGGTTATCCTATGTGGAGTTAGATTATTTGAAGAATGCTGGAAGACGCCGGCAGAATGTTTTATTTTAGGAAAAAAGCACGGGAATAAAATTTACATTAGGTAAAATGCTAGTAAACACGCGAAAAGTAATGGTACCACTATTAATTTACTTGTGTTCGCGTGTATTTTCACTCCTTTTACAAAGATGAACTGTCACCAATTTTACCAACAACACGTTCTCTCAATAACAAAATTTACACAATGTTTACAAAACAAAAACACAATACCAGCTTTACATACAACGCTTCGCAGTTTACATATCCCTGATGTCAAGTAAGAGCAACAAAATATTTACCTATATTTTGTACTTTCTGTCATACAGGTAAGGATGCATAGTTTCCAAGTTTATAGTTTAATTTAAACTGGAGACAATCAATTTGGAGACACGTAGGACTGCCTACGTGTGTCAAGGCGAAAACGCGCATGATCGCAAACGTCCGGTTCAAAAACGGTTCTAAAACTAAGTCACTTGGTGTAATAAGGTGATTAGGGCAGTTGGAGGCGCAGAAGTCAGTTTGAATCCCTATCTCTAAGAGACTAGCAGATGCATGTCAATACCTGACTATGCATGCGTTTTTTGGGACCATTTCACTAAAAGCTGGCAATAACAAGATAAAAATGGTGCAAACAAAAGCAGTTCGCTTAGTTTACAATAAGCGCACTTCACTGACATAGCTCTTAGCAGAAGCAACCACCCACTGTTAACGCAATAATAAAAACGAGTATCACATCTTAAATTCTAGTTTCTTCTTACTATTAGCCACGATTACATTGATCTTATGAAAATATTTTCTTCTGGTTATGCTACTTGGCAGAGGCACAATCGCCCAACAATCCCATTTACCACAAATAAAGACTGCTTAAAGTATTCTCTTTCAACGAGCAGCACTTAAATGAGTCTTCTCACTAATGACAAAGTGTTAAAATTATCACAGCCGGTATTTGTTACAAGTACTGCCTAAAAACATACCAATCGCAAACATCAAGCTCCTTTCATCTCATTTGCACTGAGCTCAGTGCCTGTGTTATTGTTGTCACTACGCATGTACGGTATCCAGTCTTGCTTAAATTGTGGGGATTTCTGCAACAAAAGGGGAAAATTTGGCATGCATATAGGTCTCTTAGTAATATGTCACGCAAATAGTGCACCAGAGGCGATAAGCAATCAATCAATCGCTCAATTAATCAATCAATTAATAATCAATCGACTGATGGATAAGTCAATTAATCTTTATTCGCATCAGTCAGAGTGGTGCTGCGAACGCAATCAAAAACCCGACAAAGTTGTTGGCTTGACAGTGACCGCGCACCCGGTTACCTTTTTCCGGCAGCAGCAGAATCAAAACCGGCACCAGGAACAAAGCTCCCACAATTTCGCATGTTTTAGAATGAAGAAAAAAAAACGCAAAAAAATATAACCACATCATACATCAAGCACTAAAGTGGCATATCCACTAGCACACAGTAGCCAAAAAATAGAGTTGCAATCATTAGTTGGTAATAGTGCAAAATACAGTAGCCTACATTAGATACATTGCTTGGGAGAGACGAAAGCCTATCGGATACACTGCAATTTCCATGAACGAGAAGTTAGCGCGTCGGGGCGATGTTTCCGGTGTTTGGTTTATTAAGTAATAGGGGAAAATGGAGTCTTAATCTTTGATAACCATAGTTAGAGTCATATAACAAAGCTGCTTTAGTTTTGTGTTTAGCTTCAGTGCAGCCATTTCCTCCAATAGTTATGCGTGCAGCTTTCTTTTTCGTTAACGAGAAATAAGTCGAAAGTGCACATGCATAGGTTACGAACGGAAATTAGGTTAACTAACATAAAAAAAACACAAACGCTGTGGGTGAGTGCTGGGACGTTTGATTATGATGAGTGCTGTTCATTTTGTTGTTGTTGTTGGAGGATCTGTGATATATGTTTGTTAACGCTATAGTTCCCCATACAAGCAGTGTCTAATATGAATAACTAGAGAAAGGAGAATCGCAAACTAAGAGCTTTTTTTTTTGAGGGAGCATGCTCTGGAATTTGCTTATTACAGAAACTTTTGAAAGCTTTTGTTTTAGTGTGCACTCGTCTTCGTTTCATGACATGTGCTCGTTTAAGATGACGCCTAACTTTTAATATCAGGGACAAATGCTTTACTGACACCATCAACGTTCCACACAAGAAGTCTGCCGAGAACTGTATTTCTAGTTCGCAACACTACTGCTTTTGTTTTGTTGGTGCTGATAACTGAACAGCTGCCTTGAGTCCGTTAATAAAAATTTTGAAGTGCAGTGTTGGCAATCCAGGTGAAGTATTGCAGAGTATAAGCGCGAAAAATAGGTGCACTATTGTGGCTATTCTGTGGTACAAGGGGAGAAAAGCCCAGGAGTGTCTGTTGTTGATGACGTCCCTGTCTCGGTTTCGGTTGTGACAACGGCTGGCGTCGCTGTGCTAGATGGCAATTGATGCGTGAGCGAAAGATTTGGATCCTAGATGGTCTCTGGTATTAGAATCTATGACAGACCACTGATCATACTGCTGAAGTAGTAGCCAAGTAATAACCTTCTCTTTGTATTGCCCTTTCTGTTCAGAAGGTACTTGTTTGACGCCCTATAGAAAGGTATGACTCCAAAACGCACAGCCTTGAAAAGAAGAAACGATTGTGAATTTAAGGGTGACATAAGCAGAAACAACAGACTCAGTAAGCATCATGAAATATTTTAGTCGTATTGGCGTTACTTATACAAGATTGCATCATATAGAAAACAGCAGTTCCAGAGTGTAAATGTATGCTACCATACCAACACCTTTGTCTCAAAGAATGAAAATGTGAGCTGCGGCCACTGCTCAATGTAGAAAACCTGGAAACCAACACAGTGAATCTCTTTGTTCTATTCATCAAATATATAACTGCACTGCAAGCGTGATTATTTTATGCTTATAAGCTTACACCACGTTTCTGTCTATCCGCTGAAAAGTGCGGGAGAGTGAATCAGAACGCGACGTGTAGCAACTCAATATTCTGTCACTGAGCCACTACTCATTTTTAAACGGTACCATGAAAACTCAATAGCAATTGTTGGCATCACCCACAATAAGGTAATTACAATAAAGATTAAGCTTGAGGAGTTAACCTGCTTATGTGCAGAGAAAGAAATTGTCATGTGAGCCTTTTTGAACAAGAAAGCAGTCGAAAAGGCGCGTGTTCCCGCATTCCACATTTTCCCGAGCTACTGTCCTTAACAGATCTGGTGCTCAAGATTCGTGTATGAGTTATTGCAAATGTGCGCTTTTTGTACATTGTGGAAAGCTTGTGAATTTTTTACTCCGAGCATAGGCGAAAAGAAATTTTGGTTGATAGAAAAAACTTTTCTGTAAGCTGTCCGACAAAAACAATGTGTGCTCTGTCATGTTTTCTGTTGTTAATTAATTATTCTGTCCATTACCTCTTGTGCTGTTTTCTGCTTTTACTTTTTCTGCTGTTTCAAATGTTCTTCTATCTCTAAAAGTAAAATTTATCTAAAGCTTCATTTTCTTTTAGAACGTTTTCTGTCATTGAACTGCATTTTTAAGGCGAAATCCTTACTAACCTCATTGCGCGAAAGCACTCTACATCGTCAACGCTCACTGGCACCGATAAGGTTGTCTTCGCAACAGTTATTGCATAACCACCGAAGCGGCTAGTAGAACAGTCACCGCTGGGATATGCAGTCAGTCTATTCTCTTGAGGTCCCTTGCTCTTTGGCAGTACTAACGGGCCTCCAGCTGGAGCCAGTTTTAGCATCTTTCGTACCAAAATCATGCAGCAATCGTTCCTCGAACAGCGCGTTGGGGGTGTCTACCACTTGTTTTCGCGTTTATTATGCATCTCCTATCCACGTAAGAGGCAGTTTGCGAAATAAATGTGAACCAAAGGCATATATATCTCCAATTGTATGCCTTCAGGTCAACGCTTCAGCACATACCTACGTGACCGATTGTCGGGTTTGTGAGACAACAATTCCAAAAACACAGAATAAATGTTTTCCGTAAACGTATTTGTGTTAATGGTGTATAAAAAATAAATATTATCTCTATAGAAACAGAAATGTTCGTTAAAAATGCCTGCAATGTCACAATCATTTTCTAACTTGTATTTGAGAGAGAATGAGGTATTGTGGTTTTCTCAACCTACTAAATAAAGATAGCGGCTGCATTTCTTGCTCTAAGGTTGTACGTTTGCTTCCTCCCTTTTTAGGATAATCCTACAGTACACAAGGAAAACGATGGAGGCCAACTTGCCCGCAGTATAATCGACGAAAGCTCTGAGAGGATGCAAGCAGAGCTGATGATACCAAGACCTGTGGTCTTCCAACGACAACCACCACATAACAGTAAAGATGTGAGAACGCAGGCACTGCACAAAATGTGTCGCAAAACACAGCGTCGCACTCTGTCCTGCGGGCAAGAACTACTTATACAACACATTCAGTCTTCCTCGGACTTGTCTCCAATCGCTTTCAAAACATCTCATCACGAGGTAGAAACCAACAGAATTGTATTTCCAGTGGACTGGGCTGGGCGAAAGGACAACAAAGTGTACCTGGAACAAAGTGTACCTACAAAGACCCCAACCTAAATTTGTCTCATGACCAGGCAGCTCGAAAAACCCGGCTTTAGTCTGTAGCGGGTCGTGGAACAGCAGCGCGCCAAGTTCACCATCACTGAAACCTCTGTCATTCGCGAAGGCTCACAGGTATTGTATGGACACCCAGGAAACAAACCTTGCGGCCAATCCTTGCAAGGAAGAATATCATGACTTCAGGAAAACACTTAATTTCAATTTGTACCGTATCTTGTTTAGTACCGCGGTGTAGGTCCTTAAAATCGACATTCTTAAATTTTCTTTCCTCTCCATTTAAAACGAGGTTAACGTGACGCCGGAACGTTATGAAATAATTCGACAATATTCGTACTCTGGTACCTATTCATAATGAAACAAGGCAAACAGCAGCGTTTTTGCAGTGCTTTGTAGTCTCTCATCTTTACATCTTTTTTTTCTTGGCATAATATCAAACCAACAAGCCTAACCACCCTGTCTCCTGTATTTAGGACCCTCCCAGAAGTAAGTATGAAACATTGGCATCGTATAGTAAACTACCAAAAAGATCTTCTTCCACCAAGAGTTTGTCTTGACTGCAACCACTTGCATGCGAGATTAGTATCTGAGGCATGCACATCGTTTTCTCGAGGTACTAGCTAAATAAATAGAGTGCACACAACTTTTCTCTGTGCAAAACCTGATTCCTTCGCACTGGCCTTGTCGACTTACGATTTTTCCCCTTTGATGAATGTGCTGTCATTCACTCACATCCGTTTTCGGCACAACCTGTATTTTTCGTTTCCGATGCCCTTAAGCTTCTCGCGACCAAAGTTACACCACTCTATAGCATTTACTGCAATCCTTGACAGCGTGAAAGATAAAATAAGTGCGAAAAAAAAAAGGATTCCGAATGCGTAATTTGGGAACAAATGGCTTTTGTGCAAGATCACAAAGGGAGATGAGTGATGGGCGTTGGCGCTAAAGTAACTACGGGATGTACGACGTGTGCATCGTTCCCGACTCTTGTAGGGAGCATAAGTACGGGCCTGGATTGCATCCTGCAGTGCATTTTAAAGTCAGGGCTCATTCTGAAGTGCAGGAGAAAAGGTGAGGAAGGCCGAACTTTCTGACGTCGTACAATGAATGCGTAGCTCGCGTTTTCGTGTCTTCGCTATCCCCGTCACCTATTTTCCTATCGTGTTCGCGCTCGCGAATGATTACTAGAGTGCATGTAGTTGATTCGCATGGAATATAGCCTACTTCATCTATCCGGGTAATAATGCCGTCTTAACAAGTATGCCTGGGGATATATGTTCCAGGGATTGCGAGCGGAATATAGATAAAAGAAAGTAAGGGACACCTAAGCTCCGCCGTTAGAGGTATAACGCGACAGCATTTGACAGACACTGACACCGTTTATAACTTTTGTAATCTCAATTGTTGTTTTATTTTTATTGTCGATTCTTAGAGGATTTTTATTATCGCTTCTTAGAAGTTTTTCAACACATTCATATCTAGGATAAGAAAGCACTCGCTTTTCATTTTGACATTTTTCTACCTCCCTTCTTGATTTTTGTTAGAATTTTTTTACTTTTTACACAAAAAGAATAACCAAATGATTACTATGATTCAATTAACTCATAATCGCCTGTCACACATCAATCAATCATCAATCACTAGAACCGTAAATTACAATGATACGAATTTTTACGCTATACCCTCGAGTATTTCTGAAGAGGCCGACTACACCGACGGCTTTCCAACCGAACCCACTGTATAAGCTATCACCTAAAAGCAAAATTGCAAAAAAAGAAGAAAGATTCACATTCAATCCAAAGTGCGTAAATGCTGTAGAGCTGGGAAACGAAAAGTGCTTCAATAAATCTCGCACAAATAAGGAAGTTACGCGAAGAGAGGATCGTGCATTGCGTGACGGACTAAATTTGAAAGCAAGATGGTAACTCGAATGCAGCCGTTTCCCATCTGCTAATCGTTACATTTTTCGACGCATTGCTGACCTCAGTGCCTGGTGGTGAAGGCCAGAAGTTGAGGGAGAATTTTCTACCCACCGGTGTATTCCACACATTATGCATCTCCAGGTCCCAGAGGGCAGCCAAAATACACTTGTCCCACTCCTATCAGCTAGGGTCTCTCTCTCTCTCTCTCTCTCTCTCTCTCTCTCTCTCTCTCTCTCTCTCTCTCTCACACACACACACACACACACACACACACACACACACACACACACACACACACACACACACACACACACACACACACACACACACACACACACACACACACACACACACACACACACACACACACACACACACACACACACACACACACACACACACACACACACACACACACACACACACACACGTGGCATTTTGGTGTGAAATCGATGACACATTTATAAGAGCCGACCAAGAAACGGCTGGTGTGTAAGCATGGCTTCAATCTTCCACCAAAATTTAACACAGGAGATGAATCAATGGGCCCAATTAGGGAGGCACATCATCAGCAGGACTACACCTGCTGCAGGGTAAAGGCCTCTCCCATACTCCTCCAATTAACCCGGTAATGTGCTAGCAGTATCCACTTGACCCCTGTGAACTTCTTAACCTCATTTGCCCACCTAACCACCTACCGCCCTTTGATACGCTTTCCTTCCCTTATAATCCAATTTGTTAGCCTAAGCTGCCATCGGTTGCCCTCTCTATGCAATACATGCCCTGCCCATTCTCTCAGCGTTACGGTACTGCTCTACAGACTCAGGTCACTCTTGTAGACGTTATTTGAACCCATTACACCGGAACCCTCTGCTAGCCCTTTCGCATTGTAACATTAGGTTTGTTGGCTTATGGGGCTTAGCGTCCCAAAGCAACCCGGGTCATGAGAGACGCTGTAATAGGGCGCTCAGTAGATTTCGACCACCTGCTGTTGCTTAACATACACTGCAATCGCACAAGAAAGGGGCGCCTAGCTTTTCGCCTACAGGGATTCTATCCCGTATCCTTGGGCACTGCAGTCGAGTGGCCTAACTACTGCCCCATCGAGGCGGGGTCGTTGCAACATTAGTTAACTCCACATATTGACTTGCTCTTTCGCCTCCATTCGTCGGGATTTTGTATGGGCCCAGTCGATAATTCGCTAATAATTAAGATGTCTACCCCACATTTATGTTCTGTTTGCTACTGGGAATCAAAGAAAAAGCCTGCCGCTTGAATGTACACACCGTTGCACACAACTTAGCGAGAAAGGAAAGCATCTTCCGTGCGCTCCCGTAGTGCTTCTTCAAACTACTTACGTGCGCTCATACGAAGAGCTCACGATCATGCCTGTACCACAAACTCTGTCGAAACCCCAAGTTGTGTACGTTAGCTAACTGGGAGCACCAAAAGTGATTAATAAAATAAAAAAAAAACTGGGCGAAAACTGCTCACAAGATCCATGTCGAGACATAGCTCGCACTCATCTTAGAAGTGGAGCCACCAGCATTCAGGAGCGCGACCGCTACAGAAGAAAATGGAAACTAGGTGAACGCATGGTTCAGTATGCAGTGTTTAACGTCCCAAAGAAGCTGAAGCTATAAGGGATGGCGTAGTAAAGAACTTCAGAAATATGGGCCCCTTTGGTTTCTTTAACTGGCACTGACATCTCGTAGGACACTCTCGCCTTAAGCGCCTTAAGGATTTCATCCCACGTCCCCAGGTTCAGCAGTCGAGAACGCTAACCACTGATTCATTGCGGCAGAGCCCAAGCGAAGGCCGTATGTATAGGTAGGAACACAAGTCTCTGGACCACACGTCTGGCGATTTTGGAGTAGAACCACGATATAAATAAATTAACATCTTATTTCTCCTGCAAGCATGAAATAAATAAAGTCTAACTTCCATATTTACAAGTATTCGACGATTACAAAAGCTACGGGTTTTGGTTGCAATTTGTGTAGTCCGAAGACGTTTCCCCCGATAGTACTTGCGAGCGTTCTTCGCCCAGCGTCTTATTAATTTTTAAGTTCAAGCAAACGTTACATGTGCAAGATTTTTTTCTTTTCTGCTGCTCTTGAATGCATCACTCCTGCGATTTCTGGCGCTGGTGAGGTTACAAAAACGCGACTTTTTTATGGCTCTCTTTCGAATAATTTCTTGGTGGCTGGGAAAAAAAAGGTAAACTCGACGAGACTAGCCAGCTTGCCGAAGGAAATATTTTGTACTGCTGACACGGGAGTATATTTTCCAAAAATGTTCAGGAAAATATTACGCTCATGACAAAAAGCCTAATAACGAAGAACACTGCATTGAAAATCTCGTCCTAAGCGCATCTTAAAAGACCTATTGCGTCAATGCATTTATTCTCAGTAGGCGTTCGAGGCAACCTGTGACCGTCTAGTTGGCAGTCCGTGTTTCAGCAACACCCGTGACAAAATGTATGCAATCGGCCACATACTGTCGCCTTTACGAGACGTGGGATAAAGTGGCGGAATAGAAAAATGTTTAGAGAGTGGATCGAACGTCTTGGGGGTGTAGTGCAGTAGGTGTGGCATTTTATGTGGTCGAGCGGTGATCCGCACTGGATGCTTCTAGTAGTTAATTCCTTTTACTACATTTGGACATTTTGACTGTTCACACTTTTTATTAGTATGCTTATCTAACTGACATGTGCTCGTTTTTCGGCCAATAGCGCTCAGCGGAAGCGGCAAACGCTGCCGTGTGAAATGATACCATAACTCAAATATAAAAGCAGAATCTGTGAATGAGGTTCTTCCGAATGCCATTCGACAAGTTTGTGTGATTTTATTTTCTGGCTTGGTTTTTATTTGGTTGTGTAAAATCATTCGTGTAGAGTTTTTTCACTGTGGTAAAACTTTTTATTCACTCACAAAACTTAGTGCAAAGGCACGAAAAATATTACTTACATAGTTTGAATGAGACAAATAGCAATGCATATATTATCATAGTAAAGCAGAAAGACCATTTAATTGTTTAGCATAATATTTCAGCCATTTATAAGACGTAAATTTTGTCCACTTTCATAAGCAATGAAGAAAGTAGCAGTCCTAAAACATTAAAAAGATGTTTAACATAAAACACAGGTTATTCCAACAGATTGTTTCCTAAGTTGAATCGTGCAATTTTTTTTGTTTCTTAATGTACTATTCTTCCACTTATCAGCAATGCTTCCCTGTTTTTTCCTTCTATTTTTCTGCAGTACCTTCGTGTCAAAAAATAGGGCTTAGTTTGCCGCGTTTTGTTTTACACAGACGTGTTTACCTATTTACATACCAATTGATTTTTCTCCTGTCTCTGCTGCTGTGCCAACTTTATAAGGTGGCCAGGACCCCATCAAGCCGTTTTCAGACATTTTAACCCTGGTACCTTTTTTTCTTGCTAAAGGAATATAAACTTGAACTCGAAATGACAAGATATTTTGCGAAGCAAAAAAGCCAATTGTTTTTCCCTGTCACAAGTGGCGTGTTTTTTAAAACTGCAACATACAATTTTGACATATTGTAAGAGAAAATTTAATTTACACGTCGAAGACGGCGTCGAGGACGGTGAGGAAGCGGGACGATGCAGACCAGCATGATAATATGCGCGACAACCATTCCACAGACTGCTTCTTCTTCGTCAACGTAAAGCGAAGGGGTCCATCTTCTTCTTCACAATTAGATTAAGATCAGTGTTAATCCTCTAGTGTGGATTGTCATGAGTTCTTTCAGTCTGTTTTTACTGCCTAAAAGAGATGGGAGGTAATCGGCGAGCACTACTCACGGAAATGAAAGGCCTTCGTAGAATTTCCTTAGGCAATGTACCGCCACCTTCAATTTCAAATTATGCGTTCCTACTTAGAACGCATGTCCACTCTGTCAGCACTCAAGACAAGTGGAAAAAGTTATGAGTGAGGCAATATTTCGTGTAAGGATGAAATTGGCATTGTTACCACTCTTTTTTAAACAAATGTGTATTAAACTGGGAGCAAAGGATGTGCGTTCAGTCGACAGCAAACAATTTCTTGTTAAAACGTCGCACGCTATTTATACCTTTAAAAACAGGGCTTCGATGCAAAGGTCAAAGTTGAGTCCCATGGTCATCACTTGCGCCTGTGTCAGCAGCTAGAAACCACTGCGTGTTATTGATGTTTCGTCCTACACTCAAATAACTGTGAAAAAGGAGATTGAAATTACGCACTACACTTTAAGTGCTTCCTACAGCGGAATATTGTAAGGTTGCATGATGTTTTGGCCCTTATGGGTCTGTTTAGCCTGTGAATAGCCCAATAAAAGATCGTCAAGCGAAGCTGCCACGTTTATCGAAATCTCAATTCAGAGAACCAGTGTTCTATGGTGTGGCGGTGTATGCGACACTGCGTGGACCTCCTGCCTTTACTGGATCGTACACTCTCGGAATTTCGATGTGCGCAAAAAGGAGAACAGAAGGCTGGTGTGAATACATTTGCTTGTCTGAATATGGTTTTACAGGGCTATATATATATATATATATATATATATATATATATATATATATATATATATATATATATATATATATATATATATATATATTAGTGAGTGTGCCTGTGCCTGCGTGTGTGCATATTGCTAGCGAAGCAGCTCTATTTCCCTCGAAATTGCGCCGCTACGCTTATAACGCCTTCCGCTGTGAACGGTTCCCAACACGGAAAATATTTGCATGAGATGTCGGGCACGTGAGCCAGATTCACTGCATGCGCGTGCTCGGAAACGCATATTCGAAGTCACGACAAGTGAGCGGACCGAAAGCAATCATACACAGTTCGACAACACCAGATGGCAGTACAAGTGTAATGTCGAGAGCGGGGCTCTAGGGAACAACCCTGTCACTCACCCTAGTCTCACATTGCTGTTAAAGAAGCCTCTCGACCTTCGTTGGTATCCTGTGGACCACAAATACATGGAGCTGTATAATGCCGCCTTTACGGTGTTCGTGAAATAACAATCCCTAATAATTGAATGTGGACGTAACATCCCACCGAGCCCTGCGAGAACTTTTTTTTTTACCAGAAATAGATGTTGCTATAATTATCTACGGTTTCTTGTCGCAATGAAATAGCTAGAAAAAAATATGTTCCATAAAAATAATTATGTGCTACTGAAAAAAAAAAGTGCACAATATTTTATACCTTGCAGAAAGCTTGCTACAATGCTGCTGCAAATTAAACTTTTGGTGTTAATAGCTTTGTACAAGGTGGTAAAAGTGGTTCTTCTGGTTAAGGAAATTTTAGCGCCCATTTATGCGTATAGAGAATCCACTATCAATTTAAAGTATTAACCAATTAACATATAAATACAGATTTTCGGATTATCTTTTTACTGCCGTTAGGAGTGAGCTTTGAAATTTTTTATTAAAGGGGGAAGGAAGTTGACATGGAAAAGTGTTTTCCTGCATATAAATACAGAGTAATCAATCAAAGAAAGCTCGGACTTTGTTCTCTTTTGTATTTAAGGGGAATGTACTTTTTTGCCTGTTTCGGAGCTCCTGTTTGAGTCACTCTCTGCCTATTTGGTTCGAACGTTATTTCCTTTTAGTGTACGTCATAAGAGAGAAGAAAAAAACCTTACAGGATGAGAATGATTTTATACTGTGCTCTGCTTGGTACAGTTATGTTGATATTGGTTCCACTTCTTTCATCCTCTTCGGCAGCATCTCTTTCACGAAAACAAATGTTACCTATAAGAAATGTGACTACATCCTCTGAAGCCAAACTAATTTTAATAATCGATTGCAGCCAATGGAAAATGAGGTTTTATTGATAGGTTTCCTGTTTGTAATGTGTCCTTTTTGCCATAACTATTTACTAGAATTAGGAATTATAGGACAAGGCTGATTTGTCGCAGCATCGCTTGATCTATAGCCCATTGAAATAGACGTTGCCCTATTGTAAAATCCTACGCAGCTGGATCCCAACGCCCTACGCCATACCTGATTATGGGCTCAGTATGGCGCTGAAGACTGGGCATACTGGGAGGCGGCATACTGGCACGCTCAGCCCTTATGGCACTGGTCTGCCGGCGAAAGAAGCCTCGGATAAAAAGCAAGAATTAAAACGCAATAAAGCGCCTCAAGATCATTAGGAAAGCGAAAAATGGAAAACAAAAGTGATTACGAGGAAAAAAAAAGCGACAGCAATGGCTGGATTCGAACTCCATACCACGCTTTTCCTTAGCATTCTATACTAAAACACTAGGACATGGCGTTTTTCTTTGTTCTCTTTTTATGTCTTCTTAATTTCTTGTTAACACTAAAAAATACAGCGGGACAAAAGTCTAAAAGTAAAATACCACGAAGAGCGCTAGCACAAAATAAAGCTTCACAAACTTTCAAAAACGCTTTAAGTAAGCCAGTTCGGTCAAAATTGGCACCCATTCAGATTTCTCACTTTGGACATTATAGATGGTGTTCAGGTAGCCTACACTTTCAATAATATACTCCCTCGCCGAAAGAGCATCTACGTCCGTGTGTCTCACAACCCTTCTCGTTTTCCATAGACGGGGGAGGCAGAGCAACATGAATACATGAATAAGTTGTATGGCACACCCTTTGATTATGGAGAGGCAGAAACCGTATACCATATGGTGTAATTGGAAACTCCTTTTTTAAACTCCTCTGCAGGATATTCCACTGGGAATTATATCAATATTTTTACATAATGAATTGTTTCGAAGTGTACAGACCACTGCTTCTGCCACTCTAACGACTACAAGTTATTGATCATTGAAGCTTAGTGCGTACTCTCCCGACTCTAAACTAATGTGTGGAGGCCTATGCGCACTACATTGTGCACTAGAAGCACTTTAACATATGGATGTTCACAGCACTGGCAAGAGCCGACGCTGTTAACAGCGTCGGCTCTGCGGTCATGCTCTGCTACAATGGACGTAATTTTCGCTGAACACGGCGCTCTAGCGCAAACCATCAAGGAAAAAAGAGCGACGGAGCTTCAAAACTGGCAAGCGGAGCAGCGAGATCACTATTGGTCTGATAACTAAATTTTATTTGTATGTAAACACTTTGGGAAGCGTTGCGGTGACCGAGGGCTCTGCTGGTTCATGCGTATAGTGCAAGAAGCGCAATTAACGCTTGGGGAGGCCGTAATGTACTCTACATTACAAGCGTTTTATGTTCTTTTTGTCTCTCATTTTGGCTTATCGCTCGGTAGACTACTCTTTTCCTCGTTTTATGTATTTCTTTTTGCTGTTTATACTGGGGAAGTGGTGCGGGCAACGGCCGGTAATTCGCAGGCCCTGTTTGGAGCCTGCGATTCAGCCCACAGTGATCATTTCCGCAAGTAATCATTGTGTTAGAGTGCAGCCAGAAACAACTATCAAGTTTGCTGAGCATGGTAGCCCTCATTAATCAATTTCTGTTTTAGTTGTACGTTGATCGTCAGTGTGTCATGAGAGGATCAGAGCTGCGTCGACCGTGGTCTCTCTCGAAACACTCGAAACGACCTAACTAAACTTGGAAACTCTCGCAAAATGAAGAAACTGCCTTTTTTTCTATTCAGGCACGCTACGACTTCGAAGCACGAAACGCTTACTTGCACCATTATTTTCATATGCATCTTACTTGTCGCTTCCTAGTTTGTGGACTTCCAACTATTTACAAAATGATACTGGGACCAGTGTAGCCTCCGCGCACACACAGCGCTTTTTCCAGTGCCATGACGGACACCAACGACACACCCAGCGTCAAAACGCTAATCCTACCGTTTCCCTCTGATCATGCAAATGCAACCAGTGCAACCAATGTCTTGCCGTCACTACTGCAGTGAAGTTTGCAGACCTGCAGCGTCCCCATCAAACCCTAGCGCGGAAAACGTACAGCCTTTGTCAAAAGTTTAGAGCCCAGAGGGTTTGATTTTAAGCCCTTCATTATGACTTCTATAAGAATCCTGGAAGTCGTAGCCATTGGAGAGGATAGGACGAAACATATTGTTCTCTTTAATAAGTTTGGAAAGCTGGGAATGCATTACGAGCCACGTAGTATGGCCCAGAAGTAGACTCCCTTGGCTCTAAACTTTTGACAAAGGGTGTACTGGTTTCACACTGGAATACGCTGGTTTCGCAATTTATTTGCCATTTATGCATTCTCTTGGACAACTAGTAGCGACAAGGCCGAGTATCTTGAAGCCATGAAGGAAAGTTCAGTTCAGTTCAGGCGTTCAGTCGTGTCCGACTCTTCGTAACCCTATGGACCATGTCACGCCACGCTTTCCGGTCTCTCACTATCTTCTTAATATCACATAGCTTCATCTGCAATGCCTCGAGAATGCCATCTAACCATCGCGTTCGCTGCCTACCCTTTCTCCGGCGACCCTCAACCTTTCCCAACATCAAATCTTTCTCCAGCGACTCCTCTCTTCTCATCAGATGACCAAAGTAGCTGAGCTTTAACTTTAGAATTTGACCCTCCAATGAGCAGTCAGGGTTTATGGTCGACAATATCGACTGATTTGATCTTCTGGCAGTCCAAGGAACTCTTAAGAGTCTTCGCCAGCACCACAATTCAAACGCGTCAATTCTTCGGCGGTCAGCCTTTTTCACAGTCCAACTCTCGCATCCATACATCACAACTGGAAAGACCATAGCACGGGTTATACGGATCTTGGTTGGCAGACTAATGTCTCTGCTCTTTACTAGGCGGTCAAGGCTAACGATTGCTCTCTTTCCCAGAAGCAGGCGTCTCCTAATTTCATGGCTGCAGTCTCCTTCCGAGGTAATCTTGGCGCCCAAGAACAGAAAATCTGTCACTTCTTGTCCATTGATGGTCCAGGACTTGATAGGGCAAGACGCCATGATCTTCGTCTTTTTAATGTTCAGTTTAAGCCCAAACTTCTCACTCTCTTCTTGTACCCGCATCAGAAGTCTCTTGAGATCCAATTCACTTTCTGCCATTAAAGTGGTATCATCCGCATATCTAAGGTTGTTGATGCGTTTTCCAGCGATCTTCACTCCAGCTGAAGACTCGTCCAGACCGGCCTTCCTCATGATGCACTCTGCATATAGGTTAAATAGGCAGGGCGACAGTATGCCGCCTTGCCTCACCCCTTTCTCAATCGGAAACCAATCAGTAAGACCATGCCCAGTTCTGACTGTGGCCTCTTGCCCTTCATAAAGGTTCCTGAGGAGACAGATGAGGTGAATTGGAACTCCCATCTCTTGGAGAGCTTGCCACAATCTGCTGTGATCTACGCAGTCAAACGCTTTCGCATAATCAATAAAGCAGAAGTAAATGGGTTTCTGGAACTCTCTTGCTTTTTCCATGATCCAGCGAAGGTTGGCAATTTGGTCTCTAGTTCCTCTGCCCTTGCGAAACCCAGCTTGCACGTCCGGAAGCTCCCGATCCACATACTGCTGCAGCCTACCTTGCAGGATTTTTAACATCACCTTGCTAGCATGCGAAATAAGCGCGATCGTGCGGTAGTTGGAACAATCTTTGGCACTGCCTTTCTTTGGAATGGGGATGTAAACTGACCTCCTCCAATCCTGTGGCCACTGCAGGGTTGTCCAAATCTTTTGACATAATGTATGCAGTGTGTTAACAGCGTCGTGGTTGAGGTTTTGAAGCAACTCAGCTGGAATACCATCAATTCCGCTAGCTTTGTTCCTAGCAAGGCTGGCTAAGGCCCATTCAACTTCACTCTTCAGGATGCCCGGCTCGAGATCAGTAATCACAACCGTCCTATGTTGGGTTTGAACATCCGGGTCCTTCTTGTACAGTTCTTCTGTGTATTCCTGCCACCTCTTCTTTATCTCTGAGGCTTCAGTGAGGTCCTTGCCTCGTTTGTCCTTTATCACGCCCAGCTTAGCACAGAAGCTTCCTTTGATATCTTTGATTGTCTTATACAGAGCTCTTGTGTTCCTTAATTGGCTGTTGTCCTCAACTGCTTGACACTGTATGTTCAAGAAGGCATTCTTATCTCTCCTTGCTATTTTCTGAAAATCCGCATTGAGAACCTTGTATCTTTCTCTTTCCCCCATACCTTTTGCCATCCTCCTTTCCTCAGCTATTTGCAAAGCCTCTTCAGATAACCAGTTTGCTTTTTTGCATTTCTTTTGCTTTGGAACTACCTTAGTAGCAACTTGCATTATATCACGAACATCAGTCCACATCTCTTCGGGCTCTGTACATAGCTGGGTACATAGGAAGAACTCGCAAATAAACGTGAAGTTGTAAAATGTGCCGCATTTTTCTTTGTTGGCACAGGCGGAGGAAGCGCAAGTCCATTCCGAATGACATTCTTTCTGCGTTTTTTCGCGTAAACAGCCCCGACCGGTGAGAGAAGCCTCATTGATCATCCTTCGATATGTTAAGGCTGACACATATTAAAATGATCAAGAAACGCGCACAGAAATTTCTGGGCATACACGTTTGTTGCCATTTTGCTTTTTATGGCCTCTGGCTACAGCTTCTTTCATGAAAGACTGGACAGGACAGAACAATGACTTCGGCACGGCTTCGCAACAACGCCCAGGACTTCGAGCTTATGGCGACCTGACTTAGCGGCCTCCTTCCAACGCTCGTTTTATCACAAAGCGCGCTCATCGAATCCCGAGGATCCTGCCTGTGCGTTCGAGATAAGAGGTGTGCGCAGCCTTTTGCTGCTTCATCATCGAGGACCAAAAGTGTGCCCGCCACGGTTGTGTCACGTTCGGTCCTCATATTTCACGACAAAGGCAAGCCATCCTAAGCAGTGCCCGTAGCGCTGCCTCGAAGCGATTGCTGGACTCACGTCAACGTCGCCGGGCCAACAACGAAGTCGGCAGCTGTCGGCGCCGTATAGAAAGCGTCTTCGTGTGTCATGTCTTGACTGGTAGTGTCGCATATCGTAGGCACGTAGATGTAGAAATCCTTTGGTAGACGTTCTATCTAACGCTTACAGTAGTTAGTGTTCTTGCACAACTTAGAAAGCTTCTTGCGGTATACGTGCGAAATCATTGTATGCATCCTGTTTGGCTGTCGGTACCTGCATCAAAATCTCCCGACTCATTCGCATTATTGTAGAGAGAAGCACCCAGGAAACACCGATGCTAGCTAAAATGCATTGACGCGTAACCAGAGTCACCCTGTGGTCTGAAAATGTCGAAACTGTTCTGCGCGACATGGGGTGCTCGTGTGGAACCGTTTGTTCGTATTCCTATAGGCTCGATGCGAGGAGCAGCTCACACAAGTAGTGGACAAGCCAGCACGCACTATGGCGTAGGGCTTCATTCTGATGAGGCACCGGCCACCGAAATTTATTTTTTTGTTTTGGTGGCTGCTGACTGCTATGGGCTACCTGAGCGCACCTTCAGCTAAGGCAAAAGTAAGAACAGCAATTCAGGGACGTACCTAGACGGCCACTTATTCAAACAGGAATGTACGCGTTGATTATAAAATCGACCGCCACCAACGAAGTTTCTGCAAGCTATCGCGCATCTTGGGTACTTGTGTAAGCGATAATACAAATCAGTGTTGTCGCAAATCTGTCACTGAGCACACATCTCTCCGGCAAGCCTCGCGTGTATTTACTAAAAAATGTTAGTACCTGTGTCCACTGCTCTGTGGCTGATGTGTTGTGTCCTGAGAATCCTATCGGCCTCTTATCAGAAATAAATGAGCAATTTAAGAGGGATGCACAAAAACATTTCGTGTCAACTCTGTGTAACCAACAAATGCATGAGCCCTGTACCATGCACGCACATTTTAAAGGGGCGTACGGTATTACGAGTTGTATATTAACGGTTGTCAATGGAGGGCTGAATGAATAATAAGCGGGGAAATAGTAGCCTTGTCGAGACTGCCAGACACTGCTCAGAGAATTCAGTGTACACCGCCTGGTCCACACAATGTGAAATAATATCAACTTGCCGATCTAATCAATGTCGAAAAATGCTTCATATCATATGTTGCCAAGTTCAATAAGCAAAAATTATGCATGTTGTTTCAGGGAAAACTAAGAAAATTGAAAAGAATTTTAGTTCGAAACAGAAAAAAAAAATAATTTGCAGGAACAAATTCTCTGCAGTGGTGGAGACAGTATGCTGCAAAACTCCTTTAATTATCCAGCCTACACAGTTCAGCTATGGGCTTCAAAAATTCAGATTTTCAGCAATTCAAAAATTACTATGGCATCCTTTTGTTCACGAATTCAAACTTCCACTTGGGACCCCCCTAATGCAATAATGCTAAAATTTAATCAGCGAGGCTTGCCATTAAATGGGTAACAAGAGGCACTCGGCAGCATATTGTGCACGCAGCAGAGTGTTTTCCTAGCTGTTACTATTTTTTTTTCTATTTTGAACCCATATTTTTTAGTATTACTTAAAATTTTCTCTAAAGCCCTCGGGCAATCGACATCTTTCATTCAGAAATCCTGTTTTGTGTATCGTTTGGTTATATTACTCATACACTGTTTGTTATGCGTATAGTTTGTACAATGGGATGTGGATTTTAAGGCGTGCGTTGTAGCTGGTGACACATTTTTATATTTTCTACGAGTTCTCACTAATAAGTAACGAGGCATGATTTTCAGTTATGCTTTTCATCGTTTCTATTAGTCCCTGATTAATGTCCTAATGAAACCAGCGCACCACAAACGGGACAAGAACTGAAGACTCATACAAGCACTGCGCTCTGTACGTCCCTTCTATTCTTTGTCGTGTTTGTGGTGCGTGGTTTTCATTAAGTCATGTACCACCTGACCTGGCATCTTTCCATATAATGCTGATTATTGGCTATAATGGATGTAACGGAACACCTCAAGTCATGTGCGGACGGCTCTTTCCTCGGTTTCTTTTGCGCAGCGTAGTGACGAAGAAAAAAAAATGAAGAGATTGGAAAGTGTATTTAATAGCGAGCCCAGCGGCGGGAGAATACTGGAGTAAGGGGGATGAGTGCTTGCAGAACAAGAGCATGAAATTGCGTTTCGGCATAGGAGTCGTGTTTTCCGGATCCTTGTTTTTCTTTGTAAGGGTGTATGGAGTTATGAAACGTCATTAACTCGTGCAAAGTTTCCCCAGTGTCTATAAATTTTGTGTCAGGCTGAGCACAATTTTTCAGACCTACGCAGCGTTTTAGTTGTTAATGCAAGCAGCATTCTTCTGCGAAACAAAAATTTAAACGGCCTATTTTTTCTTAGGTGCCTTCATTGAGATCAAAATTGACATCTTTTGCCTTAGAACAGAACGTAGTTGTTACAAAATAACCGCGACAGGTATCATCTTCATATAAGCGCATATCGTTAGACTTCCATTAGTGACCGATCATAGCGCATTGTTTATTCTAACGCGCTCGCAATTTGCCGCATTACCAAAATACAAACTATACGCAAGCATCGTAAACAGTGCAGATATGCCTAATGTGACCCTAAACAAAAAATATCATTTGTTATCACCGCTGGAAGGCCTATTGTTCGCTAATTACAAAAAATTGGGGGATACTTCCAGCATGCTTCTGGTTGTGCACAAATTATTGATGGTTTTTATTAGTATTTGTTTCTCAAATTTTGTGAAAAAAGGCACGCGGTTTGAAAGCATAAATGCGGGATTTTCTACTGAAGCACTGGTTTCGTTTCGCGGAAATAGGTTATGCGGTAAATTCTTTTCTTGGTGCCAGCAGTATAACAGTGCTGCAACTGTACTAAACAGAGGTTAGTACCTACAAAGTACGACACAAATTTAGCGCACATATCTAGTGTGCAGTCCAGTAAACGGGCGTAAAAAGCACTAACTTTTTTATATAATAAGCTTCTTGCCTTATTCACATTCTAAAAGAATGACATGTTTGTTTTATTTATGCGCAGCGGAAAAAGTACAAAGCGTGTCCGTCCGTTCTTGCTAAACATCTTGCTGTTATAGATAAAATTTGAGGCAGGTTTAAAACGTCTTGTTGCATCACTGACACCTCAAATGCTGAATTATGCGAAGCTATGAAATCCAAATGCTCATACCAAAGGGTTTTGGTACTTTACGCGAGATATCCGGGCCTCGTGTCCGCTTATTGAGGTTCCCTTCCTACAGAGCCTCTCAGTCACCCCGGTGATGGAGAGGAACTATAGTTCCCAGAAAACGGTGGACTTGGTTGCTCTCAGAAGTGCTCACATGATGCCGCAGAAATGGTGACACTCAAATGTTTGAAAAGCGAGAAGTGCAGCATTCATCGCAAACTCGGACGGTTGCTGACAGATCGTCTCCGGCACTTCTCGGAACAATCACACCAGCCGCATTTATCAAAGCTTAGTTTTGAATGCGTTTTCCCTGACACTTCCTCCTCCTTACAACTTTTCTGGTAAATAGTATGGTTTATTTTTCTTTTTTATTTACTTACGCATGTCAGACGTGAAGCACAGGCATACAACTCAAATGGACAAATTTTCGAGAGTCAAGAACGCCGGTTCTAGTTTCATTCGATCCTCAATGCTGAAATACGTGGAAGGCCTAAGGCATTTCCTATCCATTCATTTGTTTTTTGACATCTTCCCTTTCGTTGAAGCCATCACGTATACATTAGGAACTGTCTTTACTTTGCCTCTAAGGGGTTGGCATCCCGCAAACTGACAAATAAATGCACATTTGTGTTAGACGTGGGCGTATTAGTGTCCTTGAAATGGCCTACCTGCGTGCCAAAAATTGATGTGACTGCCATCGCGAGAGGCACCACTTTTATCGCATGGCAAAGTGACGGAGGCTTGATAAACGATAAGTAGTGGTCTTAACTTGACGTCGTATCTCGTTGAAAAATAACATCTTTTGAAAGAAATAGTCCTAGCTAACGGCAGCTGACAGCGGCATAGTTATGCGAAAGGCCTTTTTGCACAAAAGCGGGTTTTTCTGATTGCCTTCCTTAGCCTGTCTGTAACATATTCAGAGTCTCGGATAACAGGTATGCCATATCTGTGCAGAGAAAGTCTCGTAAAGCAACGGCTTCCCGTTCTTCGAAATAAGTGCCATTTTCTACAACCTCTCTACTTTACTGTGGATCCGTCCCCGACACTTTGAACATAGATTTTCTGCCCAGCATTTTTTCTCCGATGTTCGTGCTCTCAACCGCCTCCATTTGGCCCACGGAGAATGCTTATTACACGACCGCGGAAGAGCTGCGCACGAAAAACTATCGCTTTTTTTTTTTATTATCCTCGTTGAACTGCTACAAAGGTCAACGGCCATCTTTGAGCCCAGCGAAGATTCTGAGGATTCATGTCTGGAGTAGAAAATAAATTTCGCTTTTGGCGAAGAGAGAAGAAAGTTCGAATCACGGACTTTTTTAAGGTCTGCTTCAATCATTCCATATTTCATCGACGTTGCATGCTTCAAAACTTACTTCTTTCACTAATACCATGCACACATGGTCTGAGAGGCAATCCGAACGTGAGTGCTCTCTTTCCTTTCAATTAGCTTCGTACATATAATCATGTGCAAACTATGGCGCCAAGCTGAGCACTAGGTAGAAGACGTCGCCAAGAGAGGCTGCCTCGTTGATTGCACCAACTCAGTTAGATTGAGTCGTGTCACTGAATACATGCAATAGATATATTTACCTCAGAAAAAGGTATCTTTCGGTGATTTGTTTTCGGCTGCCACATAGTGTTTGGAACACACGTATGTAGAACCTGATTTTTGTTGTAGTCGGGGTTAGAAGAGCACATTCGTTTTAAATTCAAACCCTAAGAGTCTGCCTTGCCTGTATGTATTGCTTGAAGCCGTAACCTGATTGCAGGATTGCAACGCTTGCTTTTGCTCACTATGTACCCGCTTTGACAAACTGAGGTCAGTAATAATTAAAACAATCCAAATTGAAAAGCGTCCACGGCAGTTATGTCACGCAAATATAAATATATATTGTCCCGTATCAGCCAGCAGCCTCCCACCGAACACAAATCGCAGATTCTCGCTCGAGCTCCGCTTTCATTTACGTGTCACCGCAGCTTGAGTTGCTGCCTTGCTCTGGATTTGAAGAGACCGATGTCGACGTCTTGTATCATCAAGAAGTTCTTGAGGTTGTGACAACTGGAGGAGATGCCGTACATGGACCATGCACCGAACGCTCCCAGACAACCGGGAGCGCCGCCCTCGCTTTGCCGGTTCAGTGGACCCCACGCTAGTCCCCAGATCCTCGCCCTCAATCCTGATCTCGGACTCCTACAAGACAACGCTTCAAGCCTACCACATACGCCAGTCATAGAGGCTGGAAGAGTAAGTTGAGAGCACCGATCATATCTGGAAGACTGGACTGAGAGCTACGAATGAGTCACGGCTCTTAGCAACTGAGATGATTGCGATAAACTTCGTTATGCATACTTCGCCTTGGACGATGCTACACGGATATGGTTTGAAAACAAGGAAGCGCCGCTGATCACATGGGAGATGTTTAAGACGAAACTGCTAAGACATTCACGACCATGGTATGCAAAGGGAGGGCCGAGATTCTGCTTAAAGCTTCCAACAGCTCCTAAACGAAAATGTTTTCATCTTCGGGTAAGAAATGAAGCGACTGTTCCGACGCGCTGATCCATCCGTGCCTGAAAAAAGAATATGCGCTTTCTAATGAGACGTGTGCGACCTTATGCAGAGCACTCCTACCACTGTCAGTCTTTTCGCCTTCGAGGTTTATAACACCTAAAAAGCGTTGGACACTCGCTTCAGGCACTTTGACCGTCCAGGCCAATTTGCATCGGCAGTTTTTGTCAAAGCAGTTGGTCTCAAAAACGACACACTTCGCGAAACTATTCGAGCCATTGTGCGCGAAGTGTGGAAGTTTTTCCGCTCTTGCTACAGTTACAAAGCGACAGGACATTCGAAGAGACAATGTTCTAGGTTTGCGTAGGAGTCATGTTGGTTGGGATAGGGGCGTGGCAAAGTTTAGATGGAAGTGAGGTGTTTCGGAATATATTGAAGAAGGTTACTGTATATAAATACCGCTTGCTGGAAGAGTTATCGGTCCTGTTCAGTGTCTGAGAGCCTTGTGTAGTCGGGTGAGGTCAGAAGTGGGAAGAAACAAGCCGTGAAAGAGGATTTGCGTATATGGATGAGGAGGCAGACGAAGAGCAGTCTTGCAGAGGGTATGGAAGGTGGCTGAGAGCTTGGCGTAAAATATCGTATCCTCTAAAGTGTGATGGCGTATATTCCAGGAAAAGAGCTTCTGGGATTCTCAGCCAGAGCACAGTCGAATTCGGCCACGTTGAAGCGTTCATCTAGGCAATGGTTGGGGCCCCTGAGACGTGGTAGATAGAAGAAGAATAGAAGATATGGAGGGATGTAAAGGTTCTCCAAGGTTTTTCCCAACGGTGATGGGCCTTGATAGGTGAGAAATGTGTCAAAAGGGGTGATGTTTTTGTTTGTTTTTTTTTTGGGGGGGGGGGGGAATGGCTGAGAACCGAGATTGGTGCGGAGGAGCTTCCAGGAGGATGTCTGATCGGGGTAGCATTGATCTGATCACACACCATCTTTACCTTGGTCCTGTCTAGGACTGAACTTGCGAGCCACAATAACGTCTGTGTGTGTAGAGAGCTGCATGCGGAGTAGCGAGTAGGAGGTTTGTTGACTTATCCGCCTGAGGAGTCGCTTACTGTGTTTATACAATCGGGTCAGCAGGGGTGTGGTGTCGTCTGTATGTGTGGCTCCTTTCAGTGCCATGGAAAATATAAAGAGCGGATTCAGTTTTTGCAGGAGGATGTGGAGGCAGGCATGGATTTGAGATTTTTCCGAAATTTTATCCCATTTGGTGTGTTTGATTGCATGTGCGTGATGTTTGGCACTGAGATGAAGTGAGACGAGGAGAATGAAGTGGTCGCTCAGGAGACGCGTGCTTGTGTAGCCCCGTGTGGCATGGGTGCGGCCGAGAAAGAAAATGATCGGTTTAGTTTGATTTGTAGGGTTTAACGTCCCAAAGCAACTAAGGCTATGAGAGGCGTCGTAGTGGAGGACTCCGGAAATTTCGACCACCAGGTGTTCTTTAACATGCACTGGCATCGCACAGCACACGGACGCCTTGCTTTTCGCCTGCATCGAAAAGCTGCCGCCGAGGCCGGGACTCGATCCCGCAGCCTTGGGAACAGTAGTCGAGCGTCGTATCCACTGCACCATCCCGGCGGAGGGGGGAGGGGGGGGGGCTGGGGTTTTGGATTATTGTGTGCCGACTCCTTCCCGAGAATGAGTGTCAGGTGTGCTAAGAATGGCAAAGCGTTGGCCTTTGATGTGGATTTGGAGTATTCGGCCTAAGCTCAGCGTGGCCGTATAGACCCACAGAACGAGCGAAGCAGTGAAGTTGCCATATAAGGAGCTCATGGTTAAAGGCGAGCTCGGCGGCATACTGAAAGAACGGTTTGAATACGGTGTGCTTGATAGGGGATTGTAGAAGTTTAGAATAACCTTGGCTCTTGGGAGGGAAAGGGATAACATGTGAAATCGAGAAGATGCGATTGCAGGCAAGAAGGGAAATCTAGGGGTTCTTATCATTAACCTCGGCGAATAAACGTGAACACGAGAGAATTATCAGTTGGGAGTGGCTGGCGTGCACTATATCCCGGCACATTTTGCGATGCGCAGTGCTCCTGGAGCTACAGTACATGGGGCAAGGGCGGGAGAGTGAGCAGCCATTGATGGAGGGGCATGAGGTTACAACGTAGTATTAGGCAATTCAACTGAATGATGTGGAACGCCGGAGCCGCCGTCTCTTTACCAAACAGATGGCGTGGGAAGATGAGGCAGCGGGCGGGCGGGTCGGGATGGTCTTTAGAGGCAAAGGGTGGTTGTGGTCGCTTAATGCATTGAAGGGTAACCTTAGGGGGGGGGGGGGGGGGGGGGAGGGTTTGCAGTGGCCAAAGTTGCGACCAATTTTTTGAGGGAGAGAGTGCATGAACAAGGTCTTTATTAATGGATCTATGTTTTGGAGTGAATTTCTATTTACATTTCATAAAGGAGTCCAAAAGGCAAGAAGCCGGACGCATTTAATTCATGAAGGTAAGGATTTGACGGAAGTGAACATGTTGTGTGTCATCGTATCGAGAGTGATGATGTCCTCAGTGAGGACGACGATTGGTTTTTCGCAAAGGCTGAGGCGATCGCGAAATGAGGCAAATTTTTCTGAGAACGAAGGTGTGGATGGTGTACGGGTGGGTATGATTTGGCGGCTGGCTCACCTGCTGGGCTTGTCATGGCTGCGATAGAGAGGCTGGTGCCGTTGTTGATGGCGGTTCAAGTTAGGAGTCACTGGAGTTGCTAGGAGGATCAGGATAAGTGCCCGAAAAAGGTGCTTATCGGAAATTGTCATATTTAGAAGGGTTGCGAGCACTTGAGGCCTGCAACGTGTAGCTGCCCTCCGGATCATTTATTCTCTCCACAGTGAATGCCCTCCATAGCTGTTGCCCGAGACGTTCGAGAGGGCTTAAGATTTCTGGCAAAGTCGTCACCATACCACCGTGGTTCACTTTGCTGATATCTCTGGGCGGCGCAGCTCTCAACGAGGTTGACGGTGTTGTGGAAAAACGAATTACTGTGCTGCTGAAGACTTCTATCGCTATTGAAAATGGTGTCGTCCACGTACACGGAAAAGGCAGTGTGTTAATCATAACCTTCAGTGAAAAATATCAGCATATAAACAAAAGCACCGCCGTCGCTTACATCAACGCTATCGATTAGATGCCTGATGGATCTGCTCTGGCGTGCGCCTCGCTCATGAACCTGAAGGATGGCGCCAAACCCCTGCTATTCTATGTTAACCCCGATCTGTCAGACCGGGAGCAACAAGAGATTCGACACTCATGACAGCTGTACACCGATGTATTTTCGTCGTCTTCACTTGTTGGACAGGCTCACCTCACGAAGCATCGCCTTAACACTGACGAGGCGGCGCCAGCTTTGCGGCAGTCTCCGTATCGTGTACAGCCCCACCCACTTCTAGCTATAACAAGGTCCATGCTTTCAAATCGTCATTGCGTCCGATCCAGCCATTTGAAGCAGCAGGTCTGGCTCCCTCTGTGCATGCATCATTTTGCATCGATATGCGTCTGTGTGCGACGGAATGTTGCTTTGAAAGCAGTGACTATGTTATAGCTAGAAGTGGATGACCCTGTACCTCCGTCAGAACATGCATTCATTCCAAAAATGCAAGACATGCTTGAGAACGATGTCATTCAACCGGCTCGCCGTCCACGGGCAGCGCCACTCGTGTTGGTGAAAAAGAAAGACGGCCCACTGCGCTTCTGCGTAGACTACCGTCGGCTAAACAATATAGCAAAAAAAGACGTTTGTCCGCTACCACGAAACGATGATGCTCTCGATCGCCTCTGCAGTGCTAAGCACTCTTCCTCAATCGACCTAAAATAGTTTTTCTAGCAAATGGAGGTTGGCGAGAGAGTTCTAGAAAAGACAGAATTCATTCTGACTGATGTCTTGTGTGAAATCAAAGTTATGCTCATTGGTGTGTTCTCTGGCCCGGCAATGTTTCAACGGATTATCGATATCGTTTTTTTTTTTTTTTTCAGATTTGAAGCGGTAGATGTGCGTTGTCAATTTCGAGAACGTCGTCATTTTCGCTGCCACCTTTGCCAAATAGCCTCGTTGCCTTGACTGTATAAAACGTATGAGGACTTTTGACTCAGACCTGAAAGCAGAAACTTATCTTTTCATTCACAGAGAGCTGAAATTCCGGAGTCACGTCATCAGCCATGCAGGTATTAATACTGCCTCCGAGAAAACATCGGCTATCGCTAACTTTCCAAGCCCTAGAGATCTCAGACAACTCTGCCTATACTTCGGATTATGCACTTATTTTCGGCGCTTCATCAAACATTGTTTTTGCCTACAGCTGAGCCGCTTGCGCGTTTAACGATGCACGATGTTCCTTTCTTATGAAAAGCTCCTCAAGCTGATACGTTTTCTGATCTTTAGCAAAAAAAGCAGTCATTCAACTCCTTTGCTTATCCATTTCGACATCACAGGCAGTGAAATTCACACGGACACGAGTAACGTAAAAATATAACTAGTTCTTGTTGAGGCAAGGGATAAGCATAAATTACTCATAGCCTATACCCGGCTTTCCCTCTCGAAAGAAGCGAATCATTCTGCCATCGAAAAAGAATGCCTTGCCTTTGTGTGGGCGTCTGTAAAGTTTCACCCGTACCTCTACGGCCAGTCTATCAAGGTGGACACAGACTAGCATGCCCTGTGCTGGCTGGCCAACTTGTAGGACACTGGCATCCACCTGACACGATGGAGCCTCAGGCTGCAAGAGTTTGATATTTCAATCACAGGTCCGGGCGCAAACATTCGGACGCCGACTGCTTGTCACGCGCACCTATTGAGGCCCGGCCCAGCGCCATTTAAGACGGCGACATGCATCGGAGTGCCCCTATCAGCGCGCATTCTGGCACACCACTAGCACAGCGATCCATCCCTTACGAATATTTTCGGCTACCTTGAGGAGAAACCTGCTGTCGTCGCTAAACCTCTTTGGCGGTCCGTGTCCACATTTCGCGCCCGTAATAGCGTTATCTACTAAAAAGGTTTACCCGAACAAGACGCGGCATCTGGTCATTTCTCTGCAGACTCCGCAACGAGATATTTCAAGCCAGCCATGGCGAACCCGCCTCGGGACATGTAGATATCGACCGTACTTTGTCTCGGATTCAAGAAAAATAGTATTTCCCGCTGCTTTCTTCCGACGTGTTATCTTGCGATGACTTCCAGAGTCTTTGCGGAGTGATTGCTATCAACCATGCCAGTTAATCGGAATGGACATGCTCGGACTATTCCCTCTTTCAAAATCACGTAACCAGTGGATTATTGTGGCCACTGATTACCTCACGCGCTATGCCAATATAGCCGCGCTCCCAAGTAGCACAGCCGTTGAGGAGGCCCAGTGTTTCATGTAACTGATCGTTCCACGCCATAGTGCCCTCGAAACTCCTTTTACCGATCAAGGGGTGGTGTTCATAGTCTTTCGGATGCACCAGGACACGCACTATAATTGCGCCAGTCATCGTCGCGCTACAGCTCCTCACCTGCAGAGGAATAGGTTGATCGAGCACTTAAACAAGACACTTGAAGATATGATATCCATACACGTGGACAGTAAAATATACGATGGGGCCACGTAATTCCATGTGCCACGTTCGGCTACAACACAGCCGTATAAAAAGCAACCGCTATGACGCCTTACTCCTTAACATTACCACCATGCCAGATGTCACACTACCTCACGTCGAGAGTGACGTCGCTTAACTAACCCCATTCCTGCAATGCGCACAGGATTCCCGACAACTTGCCTGAGCCCGCATTCCGACAAGCAGCGCTCAGATGCCAAGTGCACAAAGCTTCATCGTCGTCACGTCGAATATGTTGTCTGTGATCTCGTCTGGGTCTGGACTCCAGTTCGCCAAAGAAGGCAGAGCGAAATGTTAATACGCAGATACTTCGGGCCCTACCGGGTCATGCGCAGCATCAGGAATCTGAACTATGAGGTGGTCCCCGACTCCCGATGTGTTAGTACTATCGCGAGTACGGTCGCACTCTCAGATCGTGCACGTAGTCCGCCTAAAGCTCCTTTACTCAAGAGCGCACCCTTCCTGCGTCACCACTTTTCTTACGTCCTAACCTGCCCCTGCTCCTGGCTAGACTGCAGCTCGGCGCATCGAGTCAATGCTTTCTCGATGAGAAGGGTGATGTCCCGTGTGACCCAGCAGCCTGCTAACGAAGACGAAGTCGCTGGCTGCTCGTGCCTGAGACCGGAGCTAGAGCAAGAGTCTTCGGTGGCAGGCTGCTGGCCCAATACGAGTGGCTATCACTCACACTCGCTGACCGAGCGGTGCTGCAACAAGTTAGGATCTCACCACCGAGGGCGGCCCTAGCTAGGCTGACCTTGGAATTGGAATTGGTTCATTGAGTCCTCGTACAAGCGAGAGGAGGCAGGGACTAAAGGCTATGTGAAAGCCTGACAGAGGTCCCTGCCCCCACACTGATTCTGGCATTAAAAATGAAAAACATGTATCAGTAGCAGTTTGTCATTACCCAGACCTTACCCAGAAAAGTTGCCTAAGTCTCCGCATTCCTACCCTTCCCAAACGGATGCACTCGGAACACGCCGCCGAGAGACGGACAGACCGTGCACGTCAAATCGAGATATGCTTCAGCGGACGTCCGAATGTTACGTCTACGTATGCTTCTTACCATCTTCGAAGCCAGCGATGGAGGCGGTAGCTCTCGTCCCTCACCGCCGCTGCTACACAGCCTCTAGCATTAGCAATACGGAAACAGTCACCGCAGCAGAGGAGGTTGCCATTGCGCTAGTGTTAGCCGACCCTTATACAAAGATTGTCATCAGTCACCCTAAGCAGGCTATACGCTACTACGCTGCCGGCCGTATCTCTCGCCAGGCGTTACACATTCTACTATCTACTCCTTCCTCTTCCACTTCTCGCTTACTCCTCTAGGCTTCAGTGCATGAGTCACTCGGCAGAAATGCCCAGGCGCACTCTCTCGTCCGAGGTCTCAGCTGCTCAACTGAGATTTACGTCCCTGCTTCCCCTGACACTAATAACTGACACTGCTCTCTACTAATAACTTACACGGACATCCTCCAGCACAACCGACTCGCAAGATGCGCATATCCTTCCGCACACTGCAATTTATCAAGACGCGAGGCCGTCCACTGGCCAAACTACAAACTGACAGCTTTCCACATCCCCTCTTATACAACCTGACCTTTGCGCAGCAAATATCTCCCGTCTGCAATCACTGCTCACTTCCGGCCACCGTCATGTCCATGTCGGCGACTTCTACACACTACAACACAACAACTCAAACACCCCAGATACCTGGAAGTTTATGCTGGGTTACTCCGAGCCATAAGACTAACACCGGCTTATCCAGCGCACGTTGAAGGCCGCGACATCCCAAGGAATCGCTGCCGATTTTCCCAAGCCAGCGCAACCGGTTCTTGGAATGCTTCCCTATTTTGGTCGAAATAAAGAGTTCCGCAACTCAGCTCTCGGTTCTAGTGTCGCCGCCACTTGAGTTGCCGCCCTGCTCTAGATTTCAAGAGTCCGGTGTCGACGTCTTGCACCATGAAGTTGTTTCTGAGGTCTTGACATAGTTATCGTGCACTTGATTTGGGCAAAAGGAGACAGGGAAGAAGAAAGAATAATCGGTAACCGTATAGAAAAAAAGGAACATCAGTAGAAAAAAGGTATTTCCGTTGATAATGGGTGCGGAAGCAGATATTTCCTGCTGAAAATAACATGGGCATAGCGAAATCGAAATGAGCTTGCGTGTTTTAATTTAGAATACAGGCCTCAAAGCAGCTGTTATAATTCGTAAAAATTCCACTTCTTTCCTTATTTCCAAAACTTTAACAGATGGTGAATATAGGCGACAGCCACTCCCTTCGTGCACTAATTTGCTATCGCGTAAGTTCGTATTTACAGACGCCCCAAATTGGTCACCATGCTCGGGCCACATTGCTTCCGCTCCAGTGTCCTCGCAAACCGACCAAGTAGGACCCATTTGAGCCGTCTCTGTATTTTCTCCAGCGGCGCAAGAACAAGATGACCCAACGAGGGCACGATGTCAAAAAAGGAAGCACCCAAAATAATCGGAGGCGCCCTCTTTTGAGAGCTTCCACCGGCGATTCACAGCACACTGCCTCGAAATAGAATCCACTCCATGAGCGAGTGCGTGCTCGCACGGCTCGGCCTGAGCAGCGCTGTGGTCTCAGCCAAAACTACCCGACCGTTAATTAAAGGACGCGATACACTTTGAAAGAGACACGCGTACCGCCACGGTCCTCACTCTCTTCTTCAACGCTCCCTCCCTCTCTCTGTCTCTTTCTTTCTCTGTCCCTCTCGTCGGCTCAGGGGCACACAAGCGGAACTGCGTGGGCTGCCGCGGACGTTTCTGGCTGGAAGCAGAGAGCTGCCCGGCCTTTACACAAAGCGCGAGCGGGGAGGCGTAAGCGCTCAGAGAGGAAGGAGCGAGGGACGAAGTACAGTATTGTCCTGAGGCTGCTTCCTGGGTCTCGTTAATCGCCCGACGCATGGACTGCCCTGTCTGTAGCAATGGTGATAGCACTGTGGCACTGGAGTGTTAGATCTTGAAATGGCACTCTTATCATTGGCGGTGATTAAGGATTGGAAGTGTGCCATCCTGACGCCCCCTACTTAGTGCCGAAGGTTTGGTAAAGTTAAGACAGTTTAAGGAATAACAGCGCGGAGACGAAGGACAAGGCAGTTGCCGCCGTTAAAGCAGTGCTTAAGATATTATATCTGCTTATATCTCCATCTCTACTGAAATACGTCCGTCCATCATTCTGTTTGTCTCTCTGCCAGTCCGTCTGTCTATGCCTCCGTCCGTCATTTTGTCTGTCTGACCGTCTGTCTGCCTATGCGTGTGTCGATTGCATCTGTCCTTTTGTCCATCTGTCTCTGTCCGTCCGTCCGTCCGTCCGTCCGTCCGTCCGTCCGTCCGTCCGTCCGTCCGTCCGTCCGTCCGTCCGTCCGTCAGCCCGCCCGCTCGCCCGCCCGCCCGGCTGTCTGTTCGCCTGCCTGCCCGCCTGCCTCCCTCCCGCCCTCAGCCAGCTGCATGCACTTGATACCGGCAAACAACCTAATCTGAACCTAATCAGGAGTAGCATGCTAGGCTTACCACCAGGCAGACATCTCCTGTTGCCATTAAAATATATATCTCTCTCTCTAATCTGATCCGCCCACCTAGCATTCTACTGGCCTCCATACGCTTGCCTTAGATTGTAATCGGAACGCGTTACCCTTAAAGGCAATCACTTATCTCGACTGCTCAATGCCTAACCTGCCTGTGGCTCTTTCTTCCTCCTGATTTCGACCAAAATATTAGCAACTCGCGTTTTCTTCCCTGACCCACTCTGTAGGCTTTCTGTCTCGTAAGCGTTAAACTTATGACTCCGTACCACAGTTTTTGGTGTTGTGTTAAAGTTAGGCTGAACATTTTCCCTTATTTCCAATTTTATGCCCTTTGGTGAGTACCGACAAAATAGAGCTGCTTTCATCTTGTGGGGTACTGGGAAGCTGCCATTCATTATCCAACAGTATCTGAAAATGCGGCGCCTCGCGATCTTTTATTTCTAGGTGTTTAATTTCGCATTGTCGTATCTGTGATCGCTACCTTTCGTAAATACGCATTCCCTTACCACCTATCAGACGTTTTTGTCTCATTCTGTGGCCGGCCTTCTGCTTATTGTCGAGCAGCATTTACGAAGGCCTGCCGGGCGCTTTGGTATATTTATTGCTAATGATGTTTTTTTTTTTTTTTTTTACATTGACTGGTACCTTAGTAAATACCTTGTACAAAACGGACAGTAGGCTGATCGTTCTGTAGCTTTTCAAGTCCTTCGCGTGTTGTTCCTTGCGTATTAAGGTAATATTAGCTTTTTTTTTAATATTTCGGTACTCTCGAGCTTATGAGGTGATTAAATGTGCAGCGCGGCCAGACTTTCTTAATCTCTCCACAACCCTTCAAATATCTTGTGTTACCTAGCCCTTCCCAGAGTTTTTCCCCTGTTAACTGCTTGCAAGGCTTTTTTTTATTTATTTCTAGGTTATCGGCGGAATGTCTGATTGCTCGGCGCTACTACTGCTACACCTTATCGCCTTGATTCCTTCGGCCGCTATAGATCTCTATACATCTGTGTAGAACTCCTCTGCTACTCTTTTCTTTTTAAACGAAATAAATGCTGCATTTTCATGTAGGGGTTTCGTCAATTAGCTGATTGGTTGAACAAGGTAAGACCGAAAATCACTGGAGCATCGTAAAAGCAAAAAATGGAGACATAAATTCGCACATTTCGGTGCATTTCTTTCACATGTTTTCATCAGCGGTGAAAACGTTATATTCTTTTTTTTTTTTTCGCAGGAAACGCGATGCCATTTTTGTAGTCGCCATACTGCCAAGGTATTTTTGTTTTTAAACGAAGACAAATGAAAAGCATTCATCTGTAGCATCGTGCGTAATAGTTCTTATTGTTATCACGACCGTCATTACGCGAATGTAAGGTGGGACAGGTCAAATTTAGAACAGATAAATGTACGATGAAACTGTAAGCGTTGTAAGGGATGACCGCAGCCATACAATTCCCCAATGTTTACCTCCCCTGTGCACCAATCTGGCTCCGTCTCGGCCATCGCCTAATACCTGCTCACCGTCTGCCTGCATCCTACGCACTGCTTAGTGTCCTACGCAGTAACTTTACATACCACCCACAGAAAGTTTTCCTCTGCCTCCTTGATGAGAGTTTTGCCTTTCGAGGTCATTGTATACCACAACTGCTTGCGAATATCATTGATCTTCTCCTGTTATTTGCTTCACTACACTGCACTAAGCAGCGCAGAAAAGACTGCTTTAAGTACCAAAATGTAATTAGAAAACTGGACTTATGAAAGCAAGAAATAAAAAGACACAAAAAGGAAACTGGAAAGGAACACGTATAAATGACAAGGCAATGACCTTTTAATTAAGCGAATTACATTATTCGCTGGAGAGGAAATGGGAAGTGGTAGCAAGCCCCTCACATCCTAATGATAAAGAAAGGTAGCCTGCTATGGAGGACACGTGCGTCTTCCTATATCCTCCAATTAGCCCTTTACTATGCTAACCACGACTACCCCACCCGCGCAAATCACCTAATCTCTTCTGCCTGCCTGGTTCTATGGTCCACCAGAACGCTTTCCGACCCTCGGCAGACTATAGACTTGCCTAGCAGTCAATCGAATATGTGTTATCCTCATAACACCTCCCTCCTCCCCCTCCTCCCAATCTGTCTACTTGGTGTCTCTGTTTCCAGGGGTGTGCCATTGGCTCAAGTTTGTTCTGTGACTCCTCACCACCTTACGCTCTGTTTTTCCACCTTTTTTTTACTGTACGCCCAGTGGTGTAATCTAAAAGTAGTTTTTATTACTATTCCGCACCGATGCCTTGCAACTAATTATAGCGTCAATAAAAACAACTGCGCATCTCGTAACACCTCTGAGTAAGCAAACAAGATTGAAGCAAATTATATGCTATAAACATATGAGCTAGCGGGACACTGGCACTCATAACGGGTTTAGAAAGTGCTAGAAAGTAGTTGGCTTTGAGGAGTGGATGAAAGGTTATGTATGCTTGCTTTTCCGAAGAAACATTCTTTTTTACATCACTTCATCAGATCGCTTGTGTGCTATGCAAAAAAGGCACATATTTATCTTTTACAGGCGGTGTTGACTTGCTATTAAATGTCTTTTTGCATGCCTGCCCTGTTGGAATTATTCGAAAGCGGGATGTCGACGCCGTCATATCCGCAGCATGCTGCTCACCAGAAGGGAAAGATCTCTATATATTTAGCGACAAAATTATCTGAATTGTGCGCCGAACCGGTAATTATACGACAGAAAATTCTTGGAATACTTTTATATGCCAGGACATGAATAGGGACGCCGAAAAAGAAGTCATGATAGTATTTACTAAGAAAAAAAGGGCAGGGGAAAAGGAATGCAGACTAGGATATCGTAAATGGCATGGAAAGCCGTTCGCAAAAAATGCGGACCATTGCAGGTGTAAACAGAGAGTCACGAAATAGAGAAGGTTGATGTTTACTTTGCATAATACCGCACAAAGCTACAGCGAAACAAATTTCTTCCACAGGGGCTCTCTTCTCAACTTTTCTAGATGAGGGAGGAGGAAAATGCAGGATTTTGAGGCATAAACAGATGAGAGGAGAATATCTTCTTTATTTCTGCATACCCATACCATTTCTGCATACCATTGAACCCACAAGTTTCTCGAAGCGCTGGAAAGAATGAAAATAGCAAAACTGACAAGAAAGCAGAAAGAAAAAAGGGAAGAAATTGGAAAAGCGGAAGAAGAAAAGTGTGCAAGAAAGGAGAGAAAAAGGATTAGAGGCAAATAAAGGTACTTCAACTACTACATAAAGAATGAAGGAAACGAATGGGAGTAAAAATGAAGTAAGGAACAGGAAGAGGAAGGAGGAGAAAATGTTTGAGGGAAGAGAGGCACTATGTATGGATGAGAGGAAAGAAAAGGAGGGAATGAATGAAATGTTGAAGAGAAAAAGAGTAATTTATTAAGAAAGCGACAGTGAAAGAAATATAAAGAGAAAAAGGAGGTGCTACAATAAAGAAAAAAAAAATTCGGAACAAGATAGTAAGGAGCGAAGGGAAGAAGGAAGTAGGAAAGAAACGGGATATATAGTAAAAACAAAGAGGAGGGCGGGAGGAAGGAAAGATGGGGGAATCAAGTGAAGAAAGCGCGACGGAGAGGATAAAGATATTAGGGGCAGGAAAGAAAGAGGAAAGACTTTTACAGAAGAAAGTGAACAAAAGAGAAAAGAAAGAAAGGAACTAAAGAGTAGAAGAGTTTACGCAGAGCAAAGAGGTGTAACGAAAGAAAGAAAAAAAAAAACCATGGAGAGCGAGAAGGGATGGTAGGAAAAACGCTGAAAAATAACGAGAAAATAAAAATAAAAATAAAGAGTGCAAACTAACTACACTGAACGAAATCAAGAAGAAAAAAAAGGCGGTGATCAAGAGGAAGGGGGAAGATGGAAGCAACAGCAGTCAGGCCTGCTCGCCATTAAAAACAAACCTCTCCGTTGTCCCCTTCTCTCCACTTCCTCCTCCTCCTTTGAAGGCTCTAGCGATATACTGATCTCAAAGTCGGTGAGAACGGGGAAAAAAATCAAAGTGAGAGGAGAGCGGTGCAGAAAGGCGCCCGCGCAAGAGATCAGGTTGCCAGCGCCGTGTCGCGGCGGCGCCCCGAAGCGCGTGGCACTTGCGACGGTAACACTGGCCCGAGACCAGATCGAAGACCCAGTCGCCAACGAGCGGCCCTTTCAGAGCGCAGTTCGTACCGCCTCGCGGGTAGCGAATCCACTTGCGCTCCGCCGCCGCAGAGACGCAGCGACGCGGCTGATCCCGTTCGCTTCGCTCTAGGCGAGATTTGCTCCCGAGTTTTCTTTTTTTTCTCTCTCTCTCTCTCTCTCTCTCAGGACCTCGTTTTCTCTGCCGGATTTCCGCCGCTTCGGGATTTTAAGCACCGTGTACATGGAATTCCATAAAGGTGTCACCTGTTACTTTTGCATCATCTGCACTTGATTACCTTCTATTTTGCAGTAAAATCGACGCAGCGTTGCAAGAACACGTCGATTCGACGAGATTCATCTGCCAGGGGAACTGCTTATTAATTGCGACTTTCACATAAGAGAAGGTGCAGTTGTCACTAAATTGAACAGTCAAGTCGAAAACTCTCTGTTTGCCGGCAGTCGACACTGATCGACCAGAGTTCTGAAGGTGCCAACTTTTCAACATCTCACTGGAAGCAGACAGCAGCCATGTGGACATTGAACCTGTCGCCTGCATCAAGTCATCGATTCCAAGCAGTCAAGTTTTCAGAGCGCTGATGGGACCGCAATCAGTGAAAACCTAACGGAGGAGCCTAGCTGAAGTGATATTGTGATCAGTGTTTCCTTTACGGGGGACAACGACTTCTGGCGACCATTCAGCACCTCTGTTTGCAGGAAGCTCTGTGTCCAGGAGTGCGCCACTTACCAATCGATTAGAGGGCAAGTGACTCACGTGCAATCTGAATTTTTGCTTTTATATATTATCTTACGATTGCCGCAGGCTAGATGATGTAAGCGTTTAAGCACATAAGAAGTTTTAAATGAACATCCTGCATTTTTTTTTTCAAAGAAAACATTCCCTAATTAGGTTCCTACAAAACTGGACTACCTGAAAAGATGCTTCTGGTCTGCTGTCGCCTAATCAAGAAAGTGCCAAGTGAATATTTAGAATAGTACAGTTTGAATGATGCTATTTTCATAAAATTAAACCTTGCGCTGAGATGTTCGACCTAAACAGTAGCTTTTTCTCATAACGCAAAGGTAAAGTGGATTCATCGTATGCAAGGGAAGTTACAGATCGCAAAGCAGTTGATGGCCGCAAACTTGTTGCCGCATTTATTCACTACTCATTTCTACTTGAACGCAAAACCAAGTTTGCGGAGTGGCGAAATGCTGTAGTAGTTTCCGTGCTCAGGATTCAGAGGCGACCGCGACACACTAAATAGGACAGTGCATCAAAGTCGGTATTACAGACATCGGGCAATAAGGACGTCCCCTTTTCTTGTTGTCTCTCGCAGAAGGCCTGAAGTGTTGTTAACGGCACGAAGCCGTCGAAGCATCTGAGCGGCCATTGCCTTGTGGTCGTCCTTTGTCTAGAGACTCGGACATCATGGCGTCAGCTGACCTTCATGCCAGAAGACGGAGTTGCGTAGCGTCCCTCACGGGCAAACCTGGGGACCACTCTTCAGCCGGACAGGCGAGCGCTTCTTCTGCAGGCGTCATCCCTGAAGTCAGGACCACAGGAGTGCTCTTTCATGACAGCAGACGTAGCAGCTTGTGTCGCCCCAAGACTGAAACTCATGCCTGGTCCGAAGGGTCGCCCACAAAGACTCCCAGCTGGCGTCTGCACTTGCAACCCAGCAGTTCGACTTCGACACCTTCTTCGCCATCTTCTTCGTCAGCCGGAGGTGTAAATAACAAAGGAAGCGATCAAACCTCGACAACTTCGTCAAGTTCAGTATCTGAAAACAAGGTCTCGTCCTGGATGGCCAACCGGGGTCATCACGTCACTGCGACGGCGGCGACCGCCGCGCTTAATCTGGTCACGTGTCCAGTTCAGCCGGTACAGAATGGGAAAGCGGAATCGGTGAGTGGTCCACGACTTTGCTCTCCACGGTTGATTCTCTGTTTACTCCCGCAAGGTGCCAACGCTAATTGCATAAGAGATATCCGCGCATCTGCCACCTGTACTCTGCGGCTCCACTTTTGCGTCCGAATTCGTTGCCGCGTGTAATGATAATTCTGTTATACCTCGCCTGCATCACATTAAAGTCTATCCGTGCATTTAAAAGCGCTTAATTCATCAACGCCAGTCTGTAGTGCTTACTACATAAACGGCCTGCAGGTAAAAGGACTTGTTGCCCAGTTTGCGCAAGGCAGCCCAAAATTTAGTAGAGTTCAAGAAGTAACAGTAGTATAATCAATTATTTTCAATTTGCTTCAATTTGCGATAGTGGGAGGGCATATCTGCCACCGTTCCGTCATGTGTCCGGAGAGCGTATCAGCAAGGTGTTTTCTTTTATTGATTGCGTTTGTTATTCTACTGGCAAGTTTTGTGGACATCTATTGTGCATGGAACCACTGTAGATCCGAAGCTGCTTACTATTTCGCAATTTAAGCTGTTTTCCAGGAAATGTTAGTAATGAATAGGATTATTATTCTTTTATGGCGCTCCATGTTCACAAGGTTTTATCCATGTTGCAAGGTGTTCTCCAGCCCGAAGCAACTTCGATTTTAGAGGTTATCATTCAGAAAGGAACCATACTGTACACGGGCAGTCATGACACCAGTGGGAAAAGGATTACCAAAAACCAACAATGCTCTTTCTGTACACTACCTTAAAAAGCTTAAAGTAGATATTTACGCGAGGGCAGTTTAGGAGAGCAGGCTTCAAGATGAAAATTGATGAAAAAAGTTCAGGTTCACCCACGTGTGTCAAAAAGCAAATATTTCCCTTAGGATAGTATTTAAAGTTCTTTATTCCTTTGTATAAGAAGGCGAAAGTATATATATTACAATGCTGTAAATCGGCTTTTGTAAATGCAGTGTAATAAGTGTGGGAAAGCAAGCTCTTGCAGCTTAGAGAGAAGTTCGTTTTAAAAGTGAATCTACGCTCAGTTACGTTTTATAAAAATGCAGTGAGGCAAACCTCAGAGCCTCAACAGAATTTTGTTTCAGGGTTTCTTTAGATTCTTCGCTTCTTTAAGGGACAACCTCCCTTTAAACGTTAGGTTTGGAAAACCTTTGGGGATGATTTTTGTATCTTTGACGTGGAGGGTTGAAATCGACTGCCTCACATTTGCTTTATCTGGGAAAGCCTACTATATATTTGTATTTGGCAATGTATTGAGAAGACCGGTATTTGTTTCTATGTTGTGTTGAGTGCGCCATCTTGTCAATTGTGTCAATGTTCATCGCTAAAAGTACTTAAAATATTTATATGCACGTGGAAATCTTTATACTTTTAGTTTGTTGTATCCATTTTATTCATTTGTCAATTTTTGCCTAGTGACACTTCCTACGAGGCCATTCTGGAGTAACAAATGCATAGCACTATTTGCATGGGTAAGGCTTGACGTATATTTTGCTCCGCACACATTTAGGCAATAAAAGAAGAAGAAAACACTCTTTTACATGGAAAGGAGACGGCAAGACACACTCGGCGTAGGGTTATGAGGACAGGTTTTACGAAACCGCGTTTCTTTTATAGGTGGCATAAGTCGACTATGCAGTCAAAGAAATTAGGTTCTGTTGGGACCATTAAAAAATAGAGTGAACTGCCACTGTATTTATACTTTGCGTATGCAGTCGCAATAAAAAACTATTTGAGCCAATAATTAGTGCAATCATAGCGCCACTCAAGACATGGTCATAAAGCACATAATCTCTAGCATAAATAGATCGGCGTCGACGATTAGATTTCGCCTGGTAGTAGTTGCAACGGAGATAGTTATGAAGTTAAGCAACGTGTACCTAGTTAATTCGTCAGGCTAAAGAGCTGTGAAGTGTCGCTTGTACGCTCTTTCTAACACTATCTTGCTAGGTGCTGATATTTGCGCCGCACGGTGAATATCAGTGAGTATCCCGTGGGGGTAAACGAGGAAATGTGTTCCTAAATAGTAACTTGTTGTTATTCTCGTTAAATACTTTGCAAAACATTATTACTCGTACCGGCAACATGACTGCTGTTCTGAAAGTACGAACTGCTTAACAACGCTAGACATCTCTTGCTTAAGGTGGCATTTCAAGATAGGACCAGATTCTGAATACGCCATTTTATTTGTGGAAATGCCGCTTATCTGGCGAACTCAGCGTGCCGCTTAAAACGTTGAGAGATAACTTCAGCTCACGTGAGTGACTCTGAAAATGAAATTTTCAACTGCGGGAGCCTGCAACAGGCAGGTGACACACTGCGTGCGCTATGCTATGCTCCGTGCTTATGACAAACCCGGAGTGCCTATTGTGGGTGTGGAAACTAAAGAAGAGAATAAACTTAGGGATAAAAAAGAAGAATAAATTTTACAAGCGAATTCTCACTTCCCGCTTCGGCTCTCCCACTGCGTAGCATTCCGCGCCAACAATCTCGTCATTTAGAAAGCGGCAGAAAAGAGCTCAGCTCGAGGAGATCAGGAGAAGAAGCTCGCCTATATTTGTCCATTCAGGCAAACCAAGCATGCGCTAACACAAAAACGGCAACAAGACTATAGGAAAGTTTTTGTCAAGCGGAATTGTGCCACATAAACCGTATATGCACCCCGCCAATACATTTTTATCTTTCGAACAGTGCCTGTCGACTCTAAAGTGAAAGCAGTATTTGCTCACACAATTTGATTCAATGTTATTACTCAAAAACAACTGGAAAACATGGCATGTCAACATTTTTTAGAGCTGGTAAGCTTGTTTGGGGTTATGGGAACTGATGTTTTAAGACAGGTTCAATTCGTTCTTATTTTACTGGAGATTATTTTGTGAATAAATGTTTCGTTTTGATTGGCATTTGCACCTGAGAGATGAAAAACGATGCCAGGTATACTGAACATGGTTTGAGATTGGAATGAGTAATTACAAGAAGCGAGCTGCTTGTTTTCGTCTATCTTTACACCCTTCATTTCATTAAAGCTCTGATTTTGACGTGACCGACCACGAGGGTACCTTAAATAATAGCTTACGAGCCGCAATAAATATATTAAGGCCTAGCAGGACGTTCTTCGGTCACATTATGCTTTATTACATTGAATTTATGCATCAGGAGGCAAAACACGATGTAAAACTGCATGTTGTTCCACATATTATCTTCTAGAACAACATGTATATATCACTAGTTGAGCGTTCCCACTTCCTAAAAATTTGCCGATGTTTCATACAATGTTCACCCGGCGCCAGGTAACAATACCCTTTCTGCCAATTACAACTGAGGTTTTTATTCTTACTTTTTTAACGACTGCTGTATGCCCTGGTTATATTAAGTACTTGCTCTTATAAGCGGCTTGTCCTGGACTCCTGAAAAGTGAGGCATTTAACAAATTTGCAGCGTGTGCAACTATATTTGCAGTCATTATTCCAAGGCACTACTGATAAACATACTATAAGGATCAGTTATGCAGCTACAGATAACACCTACACAGCTGTTATTTGCAGCCTAAGTAGCTCCTTGATAAAGGCTAAAAAGTAACTGCTGTCTTGTTTGTAACGTACGGAACATATATAACTACATTGACTGAATTTACTGAACTTCTTCCGCGAGGAAGTTTAGTACATAGCACATGCACGAAATTTAATAAGCGGTAGTAAGAAATCACCAGAAATGTAACTGCGTTTTTGTAATGAAGTTCAATTTTGGCTCTTTAGTCCTCCTGCAGCATGCTTGCTGAAAGCAAATATAAAGGAAGCATGGGCGCTAAACGAAATGCCTTTGTTCTAAATTGACTGTAGTGATTTGAAAGCAGAACTCCAGCTTTCTGGGTACTTAGGATGTTTCCGTGCACATTATTAAATTGTAGGAACTTGTTCGGCACATTATATTTGAAGTAAATTAGTTCAATTTGTCATTCTAATGTACTTATCTTGCACGAAACAGATGAAATAAAAAAATAGACGCAAACCTCTTGCATTTCAAGTGTACTACGATCAAAAAAAAAAAGTTGGAGCCCCATTTTTATCGAGATTACGTGGAATTCACTAAATTTCGATGCCTTTCCTGTAACATGTTTGTCAATAACCTCATATAGGTGGGTCGGCCTGTGCGTTGTTTCTTCAAATAGAAAAAAAAACAACATGTTCGAGCAACCTCGGCATGAAGGCGCATAACCGCGCCGCTTTACAGAACGGAAGAGCACGAATGGGAAATAACAATAAGAAAAACTTTCCTTGTTTACATTTTCGACCCTTGGCACGAATTAAGCACGTGGGAAGCACTTCATAAAACTCATTCCCTGTCAGTCTTGAAATTGTCTTCTCTCGTCCGGCTGGAACCTGTTAGCAAAAGAGGAAGAGGAGATTGGTGAAGCCAACGTCAGCTGAAGGGTAAATAAAGAGGAGAAAAACATCCCCAATTAATTTTGAAACATAATACCACCTCTTTATGGTCACACGACAAGCAATAGCATCGCCAGGATCCATTATAAGCAACACTATACACTGACAACTTGAGGAGGTCCGTATAAGACGAAAGAAAACATAATTTTCCTGTTTGTTTCCCGCGACATATTTTCGCCCGTTCCAGAGACATTCCTACGAGAAGCTCTGGCGCCAAGTGCTAGAGGCTGGAATAACGAGTGACAGAAGGGAGGCATCCCACGGAAGAAAACGAAAAGAAGAAAAAGATGACTGAAAAAAAAAAAACCTTTCAGGAAAAAAAATCATTCTTTTTAGCGAAAACAACGGCGTGTGTGCACAGGCTATAAAGGCGAAGCTGACTCGGAGAAGGGAGGTTGCGTGTGAAGAATGCGCTCCTCGGCTCGAGTTACCCAACCCAACTACGCAGTTCCTGCGGCTCGCGGGTCTTGCAAGGCGATACTTTCGCGTGTGTGCGCGGCGCTCTACTCAAAGTCTCGAGCACACAGGCAGTGATGGTGAAACCCAAGAGCCTAGGTGACGCGTGTCAGCCGAAGACAGTACATGAGTTCCTCAGCCGCTCTGGTAATGCTTGCGGTGATGGAGCACTAAGGTACTGGCGTCAGCTTACCCTACTGGTGCTTTCGAAAATAATAACTAAACAATAAAGAATGCACGTCCATATATAAGCGTTTGTGTAAATCGTGTTTCACTTTTTTTGAGCTGTTTTGGTTTTCTCGCTTCTTTATGCCACCCTCTTTTGTTAACCTATTTCATTTTTCATTTCGTCTTTACCCTGCTCAGTTCTTCTTTTGGTAATTTTAGTATCTTCCTTCATGAAAACGACTGCCTGAAATTTCTGAAGGTTGTAGTAGGACATGACATAACTCGCTCTTGCAATGCTCAATGCCCCAACCATTTGAGGGTTCGTTGCACCCAAAGCGAATAACAGGCGACGCTCATGAGCTGGGTTTCAGAACGCAGTTCACGAGAGCCCGGTCCCGTATTCCAGGCATTCAGCGTAATAGTCGTCGGCGCAACCTGCCAGCAGTGGTTTTTAGCAGCGGGGCGAAGCCCCACTCGCAGCGGAGTGTAGGTAGCAGAGTGGAGAGAAGGAAATCCTCTTGACACATTCAAAGCAGCTTCAAGGGAGAGAGAAGGTGAGAGGCGACGGTTGGATTAATGGCTATGGCGATAGTATACAGGAATGCAACAACAGAAGGTGACTGCCCGGGCGGTGGTGGTACCCGGACGGGACCACCTTTGAAGGAGGAGGTTATGACGAGTGCTGAAGTATGCGCTGCCCAAGTGTAATTGTAGGGGAGGTTACTGAAGGGTGGGTACCATGAAAGCAGAAAGTTATGGCGGGAGCGCAGGAATGCACGAACGGACGTCAAAAATGAATTGTCGAGATGGGGACGCTGCTGCACTGATAGGAGGGCAGCACCGAAAGATGGAAAGAGGGAAGCGTAATGTGGAAAGTGGAGGAAGGCACGACTGAGACATGGAGAGGGATGGCGCTTACTTCTGCTGTGATGAAATATGATTGCAATGCAGAGGAAACACGCTCATGTCTTCCATGCTTCGCTCAGGACGATGTCGACCAAGCATAGTATGTGTGTGTGTGTGTGTGTGTGTGTGTGTGTGTGTGTGTGTGTGTGTGTGTGTGTGTGTGTGTGTGTGTGTGTGTGTGTGTGTGTGTGTGTGTGTGTGTGTGTGTGTGTGCGTGTGTGCGTGTGCGTGTGCGTGTGTGTGCGTGTGTGTGTGTGTGCGTGTGTGTGTCCTTTAAAATTTTTTTTACTGATTTGATTTTACCTCAGCATATAGTAAATCCACAATGCGCCGCGATCGAGTCTCGAATACAGAGTTTTATAATCTCCCACCGTTTTTTCCAACTTGGCGGTGACGTCTAATAGAGTACAAACCACGATAACAAGCAGCGTGATTTATATTTGAAGAAATAAAAAGGCAGCTTGTTAGAACAGAATTTCGTGGCCACAATTTACTCGCAGGGAGATTTCTTTCACTGAGTTTTTTTTTTTGTGTAAATATTGAGGTGTGTAAACTTTAATAGTTAATTATCTGCTTGTGGCACTCAATAAGCACTCGTGCAAACGTGACACTCCTCTCGCGCGAAGCCTTGTGTAGCATTGTAAAAGGTCTTATTATCCTACCGGAGATATTGTTAGCGCAGCTATTTCTTGCGCTATCTCACTCTCTCGGCGATTCTGCTCGCAGCAGTGTCGCTTTAGAAGTTCAACCTGATTTGATGCCGTAGATTTCATATATATAGCATTAGTTTCTGTTCTTTCAGGCACGAATGAAGAAATAAATTTGGCGGCTAGCAAAAATAGGGAACATTTTTCTAGACTGGCCCGTGCTTTTATTTCTTATTGAAGATGTCATTTACCTGTGCTAACATTTGTACAATGAGTACGACACCTCCTGCAATTTTTACACTCCCCACATTGTGATAAAACAGTAAAATATAAGAATGGGATCAATTTCGCTGCGAAATGTAACAGGAAAAATAGAAAAGATGTGTGTTTAAGCTTTCCGACTGTTAGTAACACTTTATATCTTTTACGGAAAACAAAAAGCAGATATGTCATCTATTTGCCATAAATAAGACGGAACCAGTGAAAAAAGGTTGAAAAGGTAATCAGTTGTACAGCCTTTACTATTGCTTCTAATACCGCCAATATCTTAAATGTTACCGCTACTGGAGCTACTGTTGCTGCGATCTCTGCTAGTGGTACCGTTACTGCCACTATTCTTACCCCTGATACCACACGCAGACAGCACACGTAAACTCCGCTGCACGAGTTCCCAGTAGAACTGAATGTTTTCTGCGCGTCACTTTTCAACCTATATATGACTTAACGCAAGTTCCAATTTTCAGTGCCTCTTTGTTGACGGCTTTGTATACAGGAATTTGTGACGCTGTGTCATATGTCCAAAAACAATTATTCCTCTTGTCATCTCACGCAAAATTTGAAACTGCATTCTCGTGATGGTAGCCTTATGTAAGGGGTGACCCTTCACAGTGCTTTTATTTCTTCCCCGTGCGAACGTCCGCTTAGAGCACATGTATAGATTCGTTCCTTCCGTTTCGTTTTTTAAGGTCTTATGACTGCAACAACCAAATATTATTATGGCTGGGATTAAATTGAATAAATGCAGTTTCACATTCGCTCATATTTCAGGGACTAGTTTACGTAGCTCGAGGAAGGTGCCGTTTTGTATCATGAAAATCATTTGTCGAGGCTTGGTCGGGCTGGCTTACAATGAGCAATGCAGAAGTGAGCATGAACTGAGTATCGATACTTGCGCAGCCAGCTGGGTCTGGGCGGAAGAAAATTAAAGATTTTTCTGAGGCGTTGTAGAAGATACCTTGAGATAATAAAGAGCACCGTAGTCTCCTTGTGAAGTTACGCTTTCAGCGAATTCTGGCATTAGTGACAGTTATGTCTGTGTTAGAGAAAATCAAGAAAAAACTAGAGGACTTACGGCGTGATATCATGATGAAAGTTGGCACCCCACCTTCAAAGAAATAGAATTAATATAGTAAAAAATATTGGAATTATAGAGATTAGATAGGCAAAAAGCACAAAAGAAAAAAAAAATACCGAAAACAATTAAAATGACTGAAACAACTAAATTATTTAGTATTAAAGATGGCACTCTCCACTTTCCCGATTCAGCGAAAGTTAGAATAAGACCCACTTGCCTACGGCGAATGTAGAGCTGTCCTGGCTCCTGATTAAGACATTGAAGTTTTCCGAGAGGACAACCGCAAGAGTGCTTACGGCATTTTACATTTTTATCTCGCGCATCTACTTTCTTAGATATTGAACTAAGCGACAACCAAGCACCCCGCTGTGGCCCATTTACGATGTGCAAGCGGTCAGGCACCATGAATGATAAACACTGGTAAACTGGAGTTGACCTTCAAGTTTGACCGCATTATGCAGTCTTTATAAATATGAGAAGTAACAAGAAACGAGAGAAAAAGAAAAATCTGATTGATTATTCATATCTAGAAATTGGCAAGTTTATTGGATGCAAAAGCTAAACCTAAAATCTAAGCCCAGATTATCCCCGCGAACAATGCCCAGTATGTGAAACGCGCATTTCATCCTCGCGGTTCTTTCGGCCTACCGATTTGTAGAAACCTACATATCTCTCTTCGCGCCGTTCATTCCCATAACGCATCGGCCATAGCCATAAGTTAACTGGAAAAATATAGCATATAAAACGACGCCAGAAGTGGACGCACGACCATAATTCTTCTCGTTTTTATTATTTAGGATGGACTGCCCAAGCCAGATACGTATTTACCCGCGCGAACGTTTTGCCAACACCGAGCAGACCCTTTAGCGACTCGCAAAATACCATCCGCATGCAGGGAATACGCCGAAATAGGGCATTGAAGTATTCCCGCAACAAATGCGCTTTTGTATATATGTGTGTACTTCATGTATGCGGCATAACTCAGTGGAACGGCAGACGCTACGTTTAGGCGGAGGGAAAGATTTAGGATTATGTTTTTCTTCGCTTTGCGAGATGCGAGGGCAAAGCAGACTGTAGCTAGCCTAGCTGGCCGTCCAGGCACTGGCGATGACGCAACATGTTCACCGAAATAGGCTTCGCCTTGGCTGACCGTCGGCCGGCTGCAGGCGGAGATATGCCGAAACAGCCGACAGGCACATCACGCTCTGGTGGCCAGACGGCGCGCCAACAAAAGTGCCCCTGCCTGTGTCTTTTCCATTTTGAAACCCTGCATTTTCTTACTCCAGGAATTCACGCTTGCTAAACCTTAGATGCTTTGCCAGGATCGTCATTGTAAACATCATCTCACTTTGCATATTGGTAGGCTAGACGACTGCGAAGAAACAGCTTTCAAATATTGTGACTGAAAACACCGTCTTATTCTGGTGATTTCGAATCAGTGATAATAAGATGCGAAGAATTTCAACCAAGATATACGGCACCCCACATTATTTGACTTCTTGTACGTCATTTTGCTAGGATATGCGTTGCAAAAATGTAGGTGCATTAACAATAGTAATCTCAGAGATGAAAAGGGTAGTAAAAAAAAGGCATCGACGACTGAACCAAGGAAACGGAAGACAACAAAAATTCTGGAACTGTACGAGCGTGCACGTACAGGGTACAGATCTTAGCAGCTGTTGCGTGCAGAAAAATGGTATTTCCGGATAAGCAGGCGCTTAAACAAGGAAACCCTGATGTTCCGAGTGACGTCATGTTTCATGATTTCTACTGAACAATTGCTTTACTTCTCTCCGTTAACTGGACTGGGTTAAAGGCACGGCGTACTGCAGGCGGGTGCCTGAATCATATCCTAAGGATCCTATATATGTTTTATTAAAATATGCCAGTTTAGAAGTAGACTGGAAATTACAAATCTATTTCAACTTCAAGAATTTTCCTTAAAGATTGCAGTAACACTGATAACACTTGGAGCTATTGTTCCATTCGCTTTTTCCTGCGTATCTAGATTCAGCCATCCTAGTTAGCTGAGTTACTAGAGCGATTGTCTCTGACGTGTGGTGGTGCCGGTTTTTAACCCTGGTCTAGAACGAATTTTTTCTTACAATGTGTTTGAGAAAGTTGTATAGATATCTTTCTTAGTTGCAGTATGACAGCGCTCTTGTGATTGCTACAAAGGAATTGCTCCCTTATTACGGAGCCTAACGGAGCATACCAAGCACGTGCACAAGAGAAGGGGCAGCTGTCTTGAACGCCGTATGTGCAATAAGGTGCTAGGAGTAAAAATTAGAGTGACATTCAGCTTAGCCTTAGGAGTACACGCCTTAGAGCCTTCAACACTGCATTTTCATTCGCCGATGTTTCTCTCTTTTTTGTTTAAATTATTAATACTGTAACACTAGTACTCACCATATAGACGTTAGTAAGTCCTACGCACCATAAGGCATTCACTACGTATCGTATGCTTGGTACCAACGAGCTTTCTTGTCCTATGCGTTGCTTGTCCCCCTGGGATCTAACCTTAATTGCAATAAATACATGTTATTAAATTGGGTATTTTTCCGACATGTTTCTTGGTTACGACGACGGCGACAACTTTTCGATGGAGCCCTTTATGTATGCTATCGAGCAAGTTCAACGTCAGACTCGCACGGGAAAGCAAACATCATAGAAACTTTATAAAGCCGGAGAAATGTTCCCCAGCAAGACGTCAGTATTGTTCATTAGGACAATAACTATCTTAGACGTAGCGCGAGGACAGCGTTTATTCACTTGCCCGTCAATGGGCAAACGGAGAAGTATCAAAAATATATCATGGTGCTATATGTCACGTTTCTCTTTGTTGGGAAATAGTAATTGCTCTCCAAAATTAGGTATTTTTTAATAAAAGCCAAACTTGGTAGTCGTGCTGTTTCGCTTTTCCTTTTTGATAGTTTGTGTTGCTTTTCCTTTGCTTTAATCGTTTAAGCTAAGAGTGCAGCTGCTATAGACTGCAAGCGTGCTCTAGCATGACAAATCGCAACGCAAGTCGGGGGCAGAGGGAAAGGGAGGTCACTGTTTTGAGATTGCACTAAAAAAAGTGGTCCAATCACCTCCAGCATTGTGCACAGGTTCTACACGTGCTCGGCTTGAAGAGTGTTGACGTTGCTCTCCGTCTATTCAGGAGTATACCAGGAGAATGTTGCGGACGGGGATTTGTCGAGTACGTTGCTAAACAAATGTTCCACCTTTCTTACACTATACGCTTACCATTGGCGACCTCTGATATTTTGAGCGAGAAACGTAACGTTCGCTTTGTGCGAACTGTCCCGCGCGGAAAAGGCAGGCAAAGGAAAGGACTTGGAAAAAAATTATAAAAGATATAAAATAATCTGAAGGGAGGTGAAAGAAAAGATTAGGGTTTAGCTTAACGAGTGCACCCACGACACAATGTCACCACTGTATCACTACCGTAAGTTCGTGCCAAATCGGATGTCACTCGCTGAAATTCCGACAAATCGCATTGTGTCGTCATCATTAAATATTTATAAAAAGTGTTTTGTTTCGAAGCTCTTAAACTGAATTAATGGGCAGTTTTGACTGCCCACCTGCCCGTAAACGTTCTCAGAGCTTCTAACTTAATTTTGAAAAATATTGGCTCGTGGGCGTCGCGTGGGCACCGCGAAAAACGGATGCTTGCTTCGACAGAACGGCTCTCGCTAAAACCTTCGTGAACAGCCTTCTACTCTTTAAATAATTAGCGTATCTGTTAGGAGCGTGGCATTTCACCACCATCTAGGCATGAGTAAAGAGCCAGGGGATTTCCACGCCTTCAAACTTCGCCTTGTTAGTGCTTATTTCGGACTAGTCGAGTACTTTGCTCCGCGATCTAGCGCAAGCCATAGTTAGCGCTCAGCGCGAACTGTTCCTCCGTTGTCTTTGTCTGGTTTCGAGTCTAAAACTCTGAAAGCATTGCAAATCTGCAAATTCGGCACCCGAGAAATGCGAAAGCCTTAGCGTTGCTGCTGCTGTTTTGAAACTAGGTGCACAGGCATAATTGCTTGTTTCTTTTTTTTTTTTTTTTGTTCTGTCACGCTGCCTGGTGGGTACCCCCGACACTACACTCGCTGGCCTCGCCCACATACAGCAGGATTGCATATGTGTATTTCATATTTACCAAGATAAATGAAGGAGCGGTTCAGATTGAAGTTCATAAGGCCGAATATGTTGACTGTGCATAGCGAGCGTGTGCTGCAGTTGAAAGCTGATGAAGGCGACGATATTTACAGCACAGTGCTAGAACGTGTTAACAGTTTTAAACGAGGCGTGATCGGCTACAGCGATAGCGTAGTTGTTTTTTTCTTTTTTCTTTTTTTGTCGTGCGTGGGCCAGGGAAGCTGATCTGTTCGTTCTACCGTGAGATCAAGGCCCAGTCATGACATTGCTTTCATATCTTAAGAGTCAGCGCGGAAAACCTCTCGACACACTCTGATGACAGGATCCATGTACACATTCTGGCTGCGCCCACCATTAGACAAGAAAGACTTTCGCGTTCAGAGTTTAAGTAACTTTACACAGTCATTTATCCATTGAATCAAATGCCATCGCTAACACAATGTAGACATATGTCTCACTGCTGTCTCGAGTCAAGTACCCATGACGGCATAAAAGTCGGGCCAGTTTTAGGCTCCATTCATAAGGGCCAGGGTGTTCACCGTAAATGTAGCTTCTTAAAATTAGTACAGCGTCCGGGACGGAGAACTACTGAACTAAAAGACAATCACATGGGCAGTCAGCTGGGGAGACTATAAAAGAGCGCAATCGCCAGAAATCATTAGAAATATTGAAAAAGTGCAACTTAATGAATCCAAACTATTTTGCACAGTTAATTACATTGAAACTTGCAAGATAAAAAGGTACCTAGAAAAGGGCTATCGTCTATGCAAAACTGCTCTTAGGAACTCTCAGGAAAATTACCTGTATCGACCAGAAGCATTTTAAAAATTCGCAGGGACAGGACTTATAGACTGCTTCGATAAATGTTTTCGCGGGAAAGGCGTATTAGGCAGGGAGTTGGCTATTGAATATTGCAGATTATGGTCTTCGCGTGCGCCCACGCTTGAACAGTTACGTTGCAGTGGAGTCCTCTAATTGAAGTAAATGGACTAATGCTCCTTAACACCCGCCGACATCGGTTGAAAAAATAAACATTGGTAAGTGTTCTTTTTTCATGAGGCGAGAATATTTAGATTTATTTTATATTAAAGCTGTTTTCTATTTTGTGGTAAAATATTTTAAGAGTAATCGCGTCGTAAGGATTGTGATCTTAGGGTGCTATTGGTCCCTTCTGGCTATTTTACCTTTCTGTTTTGGCTTTGTTTTGTCAACTACCACACACCATTTTTTAACCACTATGCGGAAGCTATAATTAAAGTACTAAATTTAAGCCATAATTATTTACTACATTACATTGCATTAATTTTCTAGTGCTATTTGAATTTAGAACTGCTGTTCCAACAAAAATTTTTCATTTCTCTAACGCTTCAGTTTTGACCACAAAACTATAATTGGCCTAACCCAGGCAAAACTTAGAAAAGTGCAGCGTTCTCGTGGAAAGGGACAAACCGTTGGGGCTTCTGATGAGCTGATAAATATTTCGGCTTGCTGTTATCACTGACTTACATAGTAAATATTCGAAAAGTTTAGAGGGGCAAAGTAAAAGGAACTTTTACATTTTTGAGGAAAGTGAAAGTGAAGGAAGGGGGGAGGGGGAGCATTTAAGCTTTGCCTTTACGGGTATGACGCTACATCGTTAATGGCTCCCGTTTTCGAATTCCGCGCTGTTGTTTGTTTGTGTACATCCACAGTGCCACTCAATAAATCACGAATTTCATAGTTTGAAAACTCCTACCCACAACATGCATATTTGTAAGCTACTACATTAAGTTAATGAGCACCTGACACTGATGTAAATTCCCGCTTGCTTTAACCAAGGATCCAAGGTTCCTCCAATCTGATAGGAGCTGTTTGAGTTGGCAGATGCCGCCAACTCGTCCCCGTATTGTTGTTTCCTGATGTTATAAAACCCTGTGATCAATCAATACCAGGTCATGTCACCCACGAACTACCAATGTCCAAAGGCATGATATCCGCATTTCGCTCACGACACCGACGCCGTATTTTATGGAAAAGAAGGATTTAACTTAACGTTCGCATTAAAACCTGGGAGTTCTGTCTGCTTTTTCGTCGCAAGTAACGTGTGCTGTTTCGTTTAAACATCCACATAAATGTACGTCCAGATATTTTGTAAACTTAACGTACCTCTATATGCAGCAGCAGCAATGACTGTTCCATCCAGCGAAGGCCTCGGCATTATGGGCTCTCGACTGTGGGTCTAGCGTCATGAATGCAGGAATGCATTTAACAGCCACATTTTCAGCTCTCAATGTCCGTCACTTATTCACCCACCGAGACAGATCGACCTCGCAATATAGACCGGTTACTAACAGAGAGTTTTAGAAGCTCTCGTGCACTGTTGTAGGGAGTGTTACTTCAGAATAATGTCAGGTGAAAAGGTACTAATTGTGAATAATCTTTTTGATTTTCTACCCCCAATAATACATTGCGAAGGTACAAAATTGTTAGTCTGGAAACAATTTCTACACGGTGCCAAGTATAGACTAGTGGCGCCAGTTAACGCGCACCGCAATTTTGTTTGAATCGCGTTAATGCCACCGCATGGCGCCACTCGTTCAAAAGGTAGCCGTATACAAGTGTATGAACGATCATTTTGCCTTTTGAATATCCCACTCCTAAACTATCACCTGCATTGCTAAGCCACTATGAGCTCGCTAACATAATGGCATCGCCATCGACGAAACTTTCCGCAAGTGCCATTGCCGATCGCCAAGAATGCTTTCGATGAGAACGCGACCACTTTCGGAAACGACCGGGGAGAACGCGAATGACGGAAAAAGACCGGATCCGCTGACCTCGTCGTCTTCGGCGACTTTAATGTCGACACTAAGAATTCGCCGTGAATGAATGAATGAATGAATGAATGAATGAATGAATGAATGAACGAACGAACGAGTGCAGTGAATGAATGCCAGAATTCATGCCAGAACTACTTTAGGACACAACTGTTTATAATTCACTTCAATCCACTACCAGAAGAGTATACGGTATTGATTATTAAGGCAGAAGTCTTTAATGGCTCATGCTGTCGTGGACAAAATGCGTCCCGCTTTCGTGATAGCTCTGATTGGCCAAGGCGGGATGACGTCATAGAGGTGTCAACCAATCACAGAGCACCCCCACTGTATGCGCGAATGCGTGCATTATATGGCGATATGTCAATCAATGATCAGTCACTAATTAAATACAAAATGATGAAATAATTATTTACTAATTGTTGACTAAATAATTCATGCATTAGTTTTCCAATTAATGAATAATTATTTATTTAGGTGAGTAGCGTTTTGCCTACTTAGTGTCTATTTATCTACTTTATTATTTATTCATTTAATTATTTATTTCATTATCAATAGGCATAGCACAGATTAGACAGCCAACTTTCCCCCTTATTTTTGAAAATAAAGTTCCGTTACTCTTTCTCTATCTGCCTCGAAGTCAGCAGCACATGAGGGAACGAAAGCGAGTTACTTCTGCTGCAGAGTGGCAATAGTGTGCATTTAGAGAAAGTGTGTTCCATTATTTGTACTTATCCGCGCTTGTTAAATCAATGGGCTCATTTTACAAGGTTTAGCCACTCATACGCACTGTTGCAGTGGTGAGGCCAACACAATACTCGTAAAACACGAAAATATTTATGTAATTTATTCTTTAGACCACATATTTGAAAGGTCGTAAACCACGTGAGATAAGTGCGAAACAGACTTCAGGCGAAAGTGAGAATTGCCGTAAAGGCATTCATTACTCGTTACACCTTATACGGCGGACTGCAATCGCGTATACGGTTAATAGAGATCGGCACTGTAACGTATTTATTGGAGCGTGCTTTGTAGAAAACTGTGCAGAGCAAGTCTGAGAAGTCTGGACATAGCCTTGAAACCGAAAGGCCAGTGAGCCACTGTCAGTGGCCACAACCTTCCCTGAGTGAAGCGCCTTGCTCTAGTCTTGCTGAAGGTTTAGCGTGAAGGTTTAGCTCTAGTTCGCGTCATTCGCGTAGACATCAGCGTAACGTGACAGAATAACACAATCGAATCTGGAAACTGTTTTCCTAATTATACATTTAGAGAAAATGTGTTTCATTATTCGTTTTTAACCAAGCCCTTTAAATCAATGGGTTCACTGTGCACTGTTTAGCCACTCAGACGCATTGGTATCAATGAAGAGGCCAGCATAATCCTCTTAAAACTAATAATAACGTAAATAACGTAAACAACGTAAAACTTATAACGCAATAATGTAATTTATTGTTAAGACCACATATTTTGGAAGGCTGTAAACCACGTGACATAAGCGTGAAGCACACTTAAGGTCAAATTTGTTTGGTTTCGTTTATTGGAGTTAATGTCCCAATGCGACTCAGGCTATGAGAGACGCCGTAGTGGAAGGCACCGGAAATTTCGACCACACTCGATTATTTAACGTGCACTGACAACACACAGCACACGGGCGCCTTGCCTTTCGCTTCCTTCGTAATGCAGACCCGAGGCCAGGATTCGATCCCACGTCTTTGGGCTCACTAATCGAAGTCCCTAACCACTGCGCCAAACCGGCGTTTTGCAGGCGAATTTGAGAACTGCCTTGAAGGCATGCATGGCTCCTTACATCTTAATACGGTGCAGTGCAGTCGCGTGTGGCTGATAGAAATCGACACTCTAATGTATTTATTGGAGCGCGCTTTGTAGTGCACTGTGGACAGAAATTCGAAAAAACTTGGATATAGTCCTAAAATCGAAAAGCCAGTGACCCACTGTCAGTGGTCACGACTTTACCTGGGTGAAGTGCTTTGTTCTAGTTTTGCTGAATGTTTTGCATGAAGGGTTTCCTCTAGTTCCCGTCGTTCGCGAAGAAAACATCCATGTCACGTGAGTGTATAACACGATCGTATCTGCAGATTATAATTTGGCTTTCTTATCATCTGGTCTTACATATTATTATTTCAGTGATTATTTCATATAACCTTTATTTAAAGTGCAGCTTCGTTCGAGCCGGTACTTTCCCTCTCCCTACATCTGCAACCATACAGGTAGTCATAAAAAAACGTCAGCCTCAAAGTCTTTCCCGTTTACTACTGGTTGCGCTGGACTGGTTGCGTAAGCCGTGAATACGGAGTGAGCTCGGTTGCGAGATACTGGATGGGTAAGACCTGAAGCCATTAGACGGGATGAGCGTGTAATAAGGTACGCTCGGGTGTCTCAAGAAAACTGAGTGGCTTAACTTTCCTCTCTACTCAGACACCTCTCACATGGAGCAATGACAGAGTCAAGGGACACTGAACCATCTATTAGCCCGTATACACGCCTCGAAATGGAGCCCAGTAAAGGTTACTATCCGAGAAATAATTACTTGAGCAGCAAAAAAGTGAATAACCGCCTGATTTGAGTACGGGCAATTTCCCATAGTTAATTTCCTTCCCGTAAGAAGATGGGAACACTCTCTTATACTCAGTGCTTTAGGCACAGTTTGTTCTGCAACGCCCTGGGTGTCAAGTGGAGTGGCTTGGAATTAGAAATTAGAGCCGAAAGTGGCGCCACTCGTAGGCAAAGTGATTTCTCCCTTCTTCTCTTTTTTTCGGCACCAGACATAAGAGTGAAAGTGGGTAGGAAGGAGGGGCTGCGAATGAAGAAAACTTCTAGCGAGAAGCGCCCTAACGAAGTTTTCTCCGCCAGCAGCAGCCCCATCGTTGTCGACAAGCACAGGGCTTTTTCCGTACACTAGGCTGATGTCTTGCATAATGAATGATAAAGACATCTCAGTTTCGCTCCCTATGCAGTAACCCTATTCCCTCGACGGGGAATTGCCGCCTCCCGTGCTGCTTCGCGTGTCCGGTTATTTCCCGAATAAAAGATACAAGTTGAGCCAGTGCACGCTAGCGTAGCCTCCATTGTCTCTATTCCCCTTTTATTATTTCCTCTCGGTCAAATCCGTCGTGGCATAGTTCAACTGTCTAGCCTGAGCGCAGTACGTTTAGTTTTACTGTTATTGTGTACTCTCATAACCGCTGCTGATCATTAACTTTGAATGACACTTAGGCTGAAAATTGAGCGCTTATACGGCAGAAAAATAAAGAGTCACAGATGGCTTAGAATAGTTGAGCGAAAATATCGCGGAGTGGCACCACTTGACCTGACTAGTGTTGCTTTGCCTTGCTGAGCCAGGATCTTACGACCATTTCGCTTCCACTGTAGCCATCGTCTTGACCGCTACCATTGTCGTCGTCCAGCGGTGCGATACTCTGAGTTAAATAGAATATAAAGGCAGGACTAAGGAGACCTCTTCAGCACCACTGAAGTATCACGAGTTCAGCGTCAGACAATTCAATCAAACGAGCCAATGTTCGTCTACATGCTAACCCTAAAATGCATACACAGCCTCTTGGCAAGGGTGTAGGCTGTGCTTCTAGGCGGATTTATCCTAGACAGCTATCAATAAGGCAGGAAAGCCGGGTGTTCGCAGAGCAAACACAGGTGTGAGACTCTAACTTGTCCACTTCATGAGCCTTATTGAGTTCATGTATCAAGATACAGCCACATATTCAAAGCGACGACTACCTAACTGTTCCGGTCTTTAGCGGTCTTTAGTGTGACTTTGTTCGAGGAGATAAAGGTGACGACGCCTAAAGAGCAGCGTGAATAGTAGACAGTTTATAGTGCGTGAACTGACCACCTGCAATGGTAGCGCCGGCGTTATATAAGGCTTTATAAGGATAGCGCAGGCGCTATATAAGGCGGGTTCACAGGATGTAGCCCGGTTAAGTAGGACTAGAAGAGTGTCAGCGTTGTCGTAACTGACTTTAGAGCGTTAAAGTCGCGTTCCCCTGAAAATGCAGCGTTGGCACTGTGGGGGAACAATTGCGGACATGGCTCCTCCACACGCAGCTGGCAGGTTACATGAGCGTGCACTAATTGGTGTTCGGGTTGTTCAACGTGACGAAACCGCGTGATATCGTCGACTTGGTAGGCGTTGCTAATTCGAGGATCTCATTGCAGGTGAGTGGGTGATATGGAAGTCGAGCTTTCTAGGGTACTTCAGCCAGGCTAGTTTAAAACTAAATTTTACGGAATTATTTGGGTGACCTTTCTAGGTAGCTTATAGCAGTATGCTAGTGAATGTGCAAGATAATAAAGGCACAAATGGGTTTAGAGAGTGAGGAGCGAAGTGGACCCGCAAACGACGACTCACAGACGAGAAACATTAACGGTATTGCGTCATTTATTTAAACACGGACCTTAACGGGAAATTGAAACTGTTTTATTAAACAGAGTTAAAGAGGTCGAACCTGTGAAGGCGGATGTTAAATTATGACAATTAGTTTTGCACTAGCATTTAATATAATGCCGTAATCCCTGTATAAAACAGTTTTGGCATTCAGGCGTCTTCGCAGCACACAGTGCCGAGTAGGGACCCCAATGATAACGTCATCTGCTAAGGGGATGTATTTAGGTAAGGAGGTATTTAAATGCTTAGGTAAACCCGCACAATTTGGCAGTATATGCACCGGTCGTTCTCCGTAATTATAAAAGCGCTTGTTGTAGTTCGAGGAAAAGCCAAAATCTCGAACAAATCCAGTGCATGCGATGAATCTGTTCCTCTAAAACATTTAATTTCATCATAAATTCGATAAATCGCTAGGCGCCACTCCGTGATGCCAAGTTAGTGTCACAAATTAGTGGTCTGCCAGTACAGGCATGCAGTCAGTTTAGTATTTCATTTTCGTGCTGCAGTCCAGTACTAGGCATTTATAGGGCGATGAGCGTTTTAGAAATGCATTTTATTTTTAGTATTAGTGCAAAATCTCTTTTTAGAACTTTTACGCTAGGTTTCCGCGTCACCAACACCTTTGTGTCACATTGAATAATCCTGGAGCTTAAACGTTAGCGGTAGAAAAATAAAGGAATTGCTGTTTCTTATATGAACAGATATCACACACGCGATGATGGAGGTCGATGAGTTTTCTGCGTTGTAGAGGTGGGCTGTGAAGAGTATGAAAACAACAAAGACGAAAGTGAAGTAAAAATTGGAATTTAATTTTATAGCAATCTGGAAAGGAGAGGAACACATCTATAAATATAGCTACGCAAAAGCTAAATTCGCAGAAAACTGCATCAAATAATCTGAGCAACCATGTGCTCAGTCATCGGTGAAGCATTAGCACCAATAACACCTTGCGCTGCGTGCGGACGCCTGCCAATAAAAACGAACCGGTTGCGTCAGATTTGAGAACATTGTAGCCCAACGCTAAAACTCGCACCCTTACCGTATTGATCTAGCCAACAAGCGTGCAAGCTGCCGCACTGCGATCAAGCGCATCGAAAGGTTCGCATGGTGCGTGACGTCATCACACATTAAAGAATCGAAGGTGGTCAATTATTATACTGCAGTGCTCTGCTTCGGTGCCCCTGATATCCTGCGTGAAACCATCATTACCATGCTATTCGCCTGACTGCACTGGCGAAGCAGGGTCCCTCAGCTCGTCGGGTCCAACTGCTGAAACAGCGTGAGGCGCCCCGCGAGAAACGTTGCCTAAGCGATACGTCAGCGTTTTGCCTTGGCGTGTTGAAATAGGGCCGTGATTTAAACCAGGGAACGATTGGCGCACAGGCACGTGTTGTTGAAATTGATTCGTACGCGGTTTCCTCTGCATTCAAGTACACTTACAACAGTTTTTTACACATATAGAAAGCTTTATCTTCCAAAACTCCCCACTATCCCTTTGACAAGCGGTATCGCCCTTGTATTAGGCCATGCCATAAAAATATGTCGTTCAGTTTGATACGTTGTAAGAATTAGGTGCGATTATGCTTGAACATTAAACTTCAGAACTTTTCTTTTCAAGTGGGGCATTGTGTGGGAAGGAAAGACCTTTGTGTGTAATAGGCATGCAGCATAATGAGAAGGCCGCCAAGTGTTTGCAATGTCTCCTCAGTAACTTGATGCCCTAACGGGAACTTCATTTTACAATGATACCATCCCCCTCCATTTGCCCTACAAATCCCTTTTACCTCCCCTTCCTCCACTGCAGAGTAGAGTAGCAGACCACAGTCTCTTTATCGCTGGCCGACCTCTCTAACTTTTCCGCCATGAAATTACTATCTCTATTTTACTCAAAAAATGATATCGACGGGGATGAGTTTTGGCGAACTAGAGGGACAAATTAGTTAAAAACAAGGGGGAACACCTAAGCTCAGCCTTAATATTTCACCGCGACGCCACAGCTGTTTTGAAGCTCGTGTCTGAATAATCGAACCCAGCCCTCTGCCTTGACAGCTGTGTGTAGCTTGCATTCTTTGTTCGCTAATTTGAATCCCAGCTGAAACCTATTTTTCTGAAACTTTTCATTAGGCGAAATCAATTACATATTGAAGTAAATCATTTCGAACTCGCAGAGACTTTTTTGTAATTAATGTCTCGTTTTATTCACTGAAAATCAGCGCGTGATATTACGCTGGATGATATCGCGAGCGTTATTTAAAATTACCGCGCTTATTCATGCAGCTACGACGTAGTGACAATGTTGACCAATCGCAATTTTTTCCCATGGCTAAGAATGCCGACGCTGGGTTTTCGGCGGTACAGTAACTAACTTTAATTAGACAGCTTCAATATAAACGTTTATACTTTTCATTTCATGCAGCTTTTTTTCTTTCAATTGTGCGAGCTGCAGTAGTGTTAACTGCACAGTGCCATTTAGTATCCAAAACGCCCCCGTCACTTTTTAGGACCCTCAGTGATTGTGGCTTCGACTATCCTGGTGGGTGTACACTTCCGACTCCAAATCAAAGAACGAATGCTTCCTTCATCAGCTGCCCACCAACTTCCCTCTCACTGACTACCCATTAAAATATCTCGCATGTGTCAACTCTTAACTTAAGGGGAAAATATTTATTTTTGTAAAGGCAACAAGTTAACCATCAACAGTAAGTTCGAGGGATATCGCAGGTTTTGCGCCTAATATCAATTTTCACGACTATTCTTTTAATGTGTAATAATGGTGTAAGAGCCATGAACTATCGGTTCCGAGTTACGCTATTTAGACGGATGGATACTCTGGTCATGAAAAATCAATTCATAATAACAATATTTCAATTCCAGCTGATTATTTGCCGCCGCTTACCTTAATGTGGTGAAGGAAATGAAAAGCACCATATATATAGCAGTAGAACACAATGTAGTAAATATTTATCGTTTCAGTTACCATTGCCAAATTACATACTATACGTTGACAGTACCACGGCTACGTCTAACATAGCTGCTGTTGTGTGGCATTTAAGACGTCGCTGAAGTTGACAATCTCTATTTGTTGAGTACTAAGTTCCGTACCCTAGAACAGTTGATGACCAGGAAACCTTATTAAAAGTGGCTATTTCGTTTTTTATGTAGGTTAGGGATGTATGCGTCTCATAGTGAAGAATAGTGACAGCGGGATATCATCTGGAAAGAGTGAGCCTTAGATCAAAAGAAGTAAAAGCCCGTAAAAGACCATATTCTCTAAACATTTCTCATATTACGTGTTCAGCAAATACCAGTGTCAATCTCCCGCATGGATTGTTACTTTTTTTTTTTTTATTTAATTTACTTCCCCTTTTAGTTTAATTTCCTCTATGCTTCTAATCATTCTCTTTTACGACATGTAAGTATACATCTAAATCTCTCTCTGCTGTTCAATTCCTGGCCAGTCCACCTATGTGTGCATGTGTCATTTGTGGTGCGATAAACAATAACTACAACAACAATATTCCATAGAAAACAACGGAGCGACACTGAATCTCCGTCATCAAGGGTACGACATAAAAGCGTTAACGGCTCCCCTCTGCACTAGATCTCTCTGGGGTTACGCGTACGCGAACATGTACTATACTATTTGCTTTATCTCTAATCCCTTACTTTGTGCCTTTGTTATCGCACACGTACTCGTTGGCATGCGGTGGCAGGCTACTGCAATATGTGAAATACCTCCCTAAATCAATAGATAGCAGTACAAAAGTGCTTTGGAGGTGTATGCGCCTAGGGGCTCTAAGTTGGAATCCTGGGCTCCTTACGAGAACGATTGCGATCTCATCACAGCATCTCCAACGATGCTGTCTAGTTGACAGTTCCTACCAGCGCTGCATGTCATCTGATCTCGTGAAGTCATCGAGGCGACATTCAATTAGTGATCGGCCATCCAACGTATCCAACAACAACCTACCAGAGTCGTACGCGTGACATTTCGCTCACAATGGCCAAGCCAGGTTTCCTGGAGAACAGAAAACTTGGCGCAAAATTTATTCTGCTGTTTCCATCGACGCCGAAAAGCCCGAAGGGCTTCAATATATATCGGATGCCACCTATAACATTTATTTATTCATGCTATTACATTCCCTGCAGTTTACTATAATGAGCTGTGCGGAGATCTTTGGTGCAGGTTGGAAGTCGACGACTTCGTAATAGAGCACCTCCGAAGCCAGAAGCACTAAATATATATCTCAAAATGCGTAGTGAAGGGATTCGACCACAACAAAAATAAGTTAAAATATATTCACGTTTAAATAATCACTGGAGTTTAGTTACATAAACTTACACAATGACATTACCAACCTCAGTAGAAGTGCGTGGCATCCGTACAGTAGTGGCGACTCAAGGTTAAGGGCAGTTGACGCTGCCCAAAAAAACAACAGGAACGCCTGAAGATAGCAGTCCAGTAAAAGAAAAAGGCGCCAAAAAAAAAAAAGAAGCACAAAAAGAAAATGACCTTCACCTTCATGGATTTATCACATAGACGATCCGACGGTGACGAAACAACGAGGTGACAGAGATTGCGAAGCGAGGCAGGTCAGCGACTGCTGGGCGTTATGCAAGAGCTCGAAGGGGCAGCTCCCTTCACCACCTTCCTCACTAAACACATTCGTCTTCGTACCTCGTGACTGTGTAGACACCTCAGGCCGATGGCCGTCAAAGCTTGATTTGGCACTGTGCCGCGTCCTTTGGGCACTTGCCGAGACCCTTCGGGGCCTGCTGTGCTTTATTTCATTGTGTTTTCTATGCCCGCCGCAAGTAGGATAGTCTGTAATCGATCCGCTTAACAGTGATAAAAAAAGAACTTGGTACGTTACAATAGAAAAGAAAAAGATCCTCTACTTGAACTGCTTCTTTCATTCCTTTCTTTTTATCGATCTTCTTCCCATTTGCTTCGAATCAGGAAACAACATGTTTGCCATCAATGATTTGTTATGCATTTGTGGAACTGCTTTGCAGAAGCTTGTGTGTATTTTTTCTTTTGAAACTTAGTCGCGATAAACTAAGAACTACAAGGAAATGAAAATGACAGATACAAACGCTGACGACTAAGACCACTTCCACTCAGCTTTTGTGTGTCTCCTCTTACGTATCGTTTCCCTTCTTGAGCTAGGTGTTCAAAAAAAGACGGCTGCTTCGACCGCACAGAGCCATCTTCCGCTACCTATTCCCACTGTTATTTTTTCCTTTGTGTCCTTCTCGTCCTAAGAACGTTTCTCAGCTCTCGATAAAGCAATGCGTGCATCGATCGGCAACCTTTCCTCATGCGACAAACATCGGTGCTGCGACCACAGCATTTTCATACACACGCAAGTCCGCGTATCGATCAGTGCGCCACACATGGCACACGTCAGGACCGTGTCCACATATGCCGACGCTTGTGAATGCGGCTGCGTGGACACGGAACCTACTGGGCTTGGCTTCGGAGCAATTTATAGCCGCTGGCGGCCCAGGACAGAACCCGTAGCTGTCCCACGGGTGTCGTTGACCTCAATCTCTTCAATAAGTCCCCGCTGCTGTTGAGCCTGACCGCAATTTGCGTTGTTGCTGTTGGCCACGCTTCGTCCTATGTCGGAGGAGCGATATATAATAACGCTGAACCTCTTATTTTATCTCCTCCTCCTTACCCCCCTTCGTCTTCGGCAAGCGCAGCTTCCTCTGTCACGCATCCATCGGGTTCTTTATACCTGTCGTTTCACAAGGCACCGGTCATTGCGTGGAGGCCTTGACATGGTGCAAGATGGCGTATATCATAGGCGTAGCCCTCGTAATATGTGTGTGATCGCGTTTATTTATCTATATCGGTTAGTTCAAACAGGGGCGCAGAAAGACGACTTGCCTCTTTTTTCGTGTCTTTATTAAAGTGTCTCTAAATGTCATAAGACTCTTTGTCGTTTTTTGCGCTCTCCACGTATTTGAGCTCTGAGGCCGGGTACTTAGTGAAGTTTTCTTTTACTTATTTATTTCATGTACGGACTGTCAGTGTCACATGGGCTTGAAACAGGAAATGCACTGTCTGACCAATCGAAATAAAAAAAGCAAAATAAAGCAAATCAGCACATTGCAAAGATATAGAGATAGGGCTACGAAATTAAGGTGCTCAGGAATGATTATCAAATTGAAGTAATGCATTATAAATTTGCGCTCACGCAAATTAAGCGTAGAAGTGCTAATGAACGCTAGTGGAAAAGTTGAGATGTGAAGGACTCTGCAGAGAAATTATTAAGCAACAAATCAGTGCAGCAAGTGTTTAAGAAAAGCAGTACACGTGCAATGGGCTCCATCTGTAGGGCTCTGGAGCAATCTAGCGGTAGCGTAAACAGCAGTTGAATGAAGGTTACGGTACTAGAGCGAACGGTATAAGGAGGCATTTAATGAATGTAACGTAACATAGACGCAACAAATTATTCTCATTGCTGTCTATTACGCGGAGCATACTGTAAAATGTATTCATCTTAAATTTAATAATCAAATAGAAAGCTGCAACTTCGAATTTCCAAAACAAAGTATCGCACTTAATCACAGGTATATACCTTTTTTTTCTGATGTCACGACTACGAAATATTTATCATGGATACAAATGAGCGTAATTCAGCACATCCAGCATAACAATCTTCATTATTTTTCTGCTGTGGTATAAAACACTTGTACACCACTTTCCCCATTGATGGCTTTGCGAGGCTGGTCCCCGAAAAGTGCTCTGCCATCTGATTACTGCAGTACGGCGTCATGTTCTCAGAACAGAGGCCGTGGTCTGATATGTCTGGTGACTGGCGATGTCGCATCTAACGCGTTGCTGCTAAAGGGGTGGGCGAAAGTAACGTTGGCTAATTGTGCTTCTTCCATAGGTAATACAAGCCTCATGGCGTCGCTTAGTCGTCAATAGCCATCTTCCATGTTTAACAAAGACACAAATTTCAAGTATTTACTGGGGAAGAGTTTTTGAATGTGATATCACGATAACGATCGATATATCCACGGACCTTCATTCGGAAGGCTTCTCGACCTTGTTATCGATTTTCAAAAAAAAAAAAAAACGTGTCCCGTTGGCATTCTATGGCAGAGCGACTTGGTTTGGTTAGCGCAGAGCGAACATCAAAATAAACTTTTGGTAGGCATCGGAAGCTTAACATCTTTCCATCAGTATGCTCGACAAAGTGCCTTACAATTTTCGACATTGCCTTAAAATATTTCTAGAAGACTTATGCTATCGATTTTTAAAGGCGGAACTAGCTGCAAGTGTGATAATAATACATCGGACGATTAGACCATTAGACGGTTAGACGACGCGCGATTAGACCCATCAACATGAGCATAAAATATATGATATCTCACAATCACCTCAAAGCTAAAAGATGTCCCGAAATCCTGCTCTTATTCACTGAATGTTAGAATAGTTAGTTGCGTTTGATTCGGGGTATAGAAAATAGTGATGAAGGGAGAAGAGCATGCGACGTATTTATGGAAGTGTAATTATTCTGAACACGAAGAATAACGCTAAAAAACTGAGTAGACGAAGCTAAAACACGTGACTCATCCATGGAAATCTCAAGGACACTCCAGGCGGGTCTGGATGACAGGAAGGTGTCGAGGGAATTTTGAACGGCAAGGTTATGTGTAGGGTTTATCCGTTCAGCGACGTTGTTCCGGGCATAGCGGGACTATATCCTTCAGTATACTTTCCTTACAATTATAGTGGGTGCAAAGATGTCAAGGGAAATTTGAAGGTGGAGGTCCGAAGAAGCGAGCCAGATGGGAAGCGGTGACGGGAAAGTGTAGGCAGGGGTCTGGAAGGCTACGTGGCATAGTGTCAGGCAGTGTTCTTTATATTTGTGGAACTAGGTACCGGTACAAATGAAGTTGGCCAGGTGTGTGAAGACGAAGGAGCTTGCGCCGCCGCCTGCGTGTGCCACTCGTGGGAAGAACGGTAGCAGACAGCCACTGATTTCAAGTAAAGCACAGGAAATGTTTTCACGTTGGCCGGAGAAACATTAGGCTGATAACGAAAAAAATTGTTTGGAAGTAGAATAAAGCGCTCCCATAATAATCCTCGTAAGCTGTATGACACGAAGGCTACCGGAGTCTATGGCATCTTTAGTCTAGTCAGCAAGCAAATTGTGGAAGAATGAGAGTACTTGATAGGAAATATACATACAGAAACTGCCTACGGCTACGTCTCGATGTTGCCATATAATTTAACAAAGGAAACGGGAATGAAAGAAGTATTGCGAACCTCCTCATTAAAAGGAGGCGCGATGCCTTTCTTAGCGTGATGCTTTTTTCCCCTTGTTAACGATATGAAAGCGCATTGCTTTACGAACTCACTTACATCTCGGCAGTGAGAAGTGATTTCATACTCACTGGCTTCTTTCCGAGCATAAGCGTCGTTAGTACAGCAACGTTGTGGCCTCGACCTGACTACCAGCGCGGAACAACATTTTAACGCGATGGTGTTAAGGAGTCATACAGCCGCAAACATGCCGGAAAATGAACAAAAACTTTCATTCGTTTAGGTGGTTTCAAGTCACGTTTGGAGTGGCGGAATTAACAATGAAATAAAACAATACATACGTTCTGGTAGTAAAGCCAAAACGAGATTATAACACCCGCAGGACTTGTACGCGTATAAAGGGCAAGATTTTACTGACGCGAAATGGATGTAATTAGTCGAATATCGGCCCCCTGAACCTTGGCTCGTTAGTTTACGGCCCTACCCCTTTTGTAAGGCCTGGCTGAAGCCCGGCTTTATACGTATGTCGAGTGGTATTTTTTAAAATGTGTCAGCTTATGGCTAGACGCAAATGAGTGTATGTGTGATTAGAGAGTCACTGGTTAATGAGCATTTATGTAGAAAATGACATGTCTGTGATCGGTGAGCGTACGAGAACGATTATACTCAAGAGGAGTGGTTGATGGGACAAATTAAGGCTGCCTCGTCAGGCGTTGAAATGTGAAGCTTACAAGGTGCCCGAATTTTTTTCTCTTGTGGTTCCGAATGCTGCACGTGTAGTTTAGGGTGCAAGTATTAACATTTGCATTTGTTAGATTCAGCTTAATCGTTGACGCGGTTTACTTTTATTTTCTCATTTCTCCTCCATTCAGCTTGTAATGGAGAACTTTTTCATCATTCATCAGCCCTCACGTCTGTTTTTCTTTGCTGTCGACTTCGGTCAGTTAACGACAATCTTGATTAGAAAACCTTATGGGGAGTCTTTTGTCATCATTGTGAACAAGGCTACTGTGGGGAACTCGAACAGTTTAACACCTTTCGTCATGTACTATCTGAACCAGCAGACGTAATATCGCATTATCACACGTTTACATGGCACATATTACCCAGGTGTGCTGCAACAACCATCGCTCAGACATGGTCATTGTGATAGAGGCACTTATAGCCATCTGAAATGTCTTTCGATCCTCCTACTTTTGGTCAGCGCCACTCTTCCCTTGCAACATGTCTACCAGACGCAATTACGCCAGGCTTTTGACTTCAGTCGTGAGAAGCTATTTTGCAAGCAGCGATATAGTGATTTCGTTATTTTCTTTTCTTGACTCTGTGAGATCGTTATTAAGAGGCGAGGAAAAAGTGCTTGTTCCAACTTTCTTCGAGTTCGATGTTTGAATTTCATTCTGAGACAGATTAGAACAACAAAACAGATTTCGCAACTACGCTTTCAGAACTAGTTTCATAATGCCTTCAATAAGTAATGGTCATCATTGTTTCATGGTAGCACTGTATAAGCGTATTGATTTCGTCTTCCGCCGTTTCCTCATCAATGAAATTGCATGACGTAAGGCACAGAAGATGCAGAGAATGTATTTAATTTATATGTATTTTTGATCCAGCCTCCTTTGCAATGCCTCGGCCATTTTTAGCCTTTCATTCTTTCCTTAGATAAAGACTTTTGCCTAATAGAGAATTTTATTTCAGCATCTAGGTTTATTTTTTGCTACTGACAGCGATGGGGGTATTTAAAATTGAAGACAAAATTTAGGGGCACCGTCAACCTTGTCATTAACAGTAGACTCGATAGCTCCTTCAGATTCGCCTCTTAATGTGTAGTGTAGTGCTATTGTTGTTCTTGTGTGGCTTTGATTTTGTGTATTGATTAATGCGCTACACAGCTTACCACTTTTTTTATGCTTATTTTTTTTTTGGTTCAGCTTTTATTAATATAGCTTTAAATTATTTTGTAGCTTTCTGTTTTGGCGACGCAGTGAAATGACCAGTGTCATTGAGGGCCTGCAACCTTGTCAAGCTGCCTTTATGACTTGTTTTCTCTGCAGACCTCTGCATCCTAAGTTCTGCACTTGATGCAAATAAGTAACTTTATTATTCTTAATAATATTTTACCGCAAGTTTATATATTTTTCTAATGTTGTTATTCGAGGAAAGAAACGCGCAATCTTTGACGCAGCGGTGGACGCCCACACATACAATTATTAGCATACAGTTAGAGATCCGTACATCGTCAGTTCGAATCCTTATCTCAAACTGGCCTCAAACTTGACTAGCAGATTCAATCTAAATGATAAGCGAAATCGTATGTTACCACACTGAACATATCATAAAAATGGTGACGTCATAATATTGATAAGAAATTACGTGCGTATTTCTGGCTGAACCTCCGCAAGGACTCCAAGTTTCTTTTCGACCGTTCTAGGGTATACGGCGACGTCTTTTCAGCACAAGCCATGTGCGCTCTCCCGTAATAAACTTGATTCAACTGAGCGTAGCTTAGAGTAACTTACCCGAAATAGGTTAACTTCGTGAAGAGGCAGGTTTTGATACCAGCCCATGATTCATGAATTCAATCTATCGTTTAGGTGCAGCCACCAGTCGACGCACATCCTTGCCCCTCGTGTTGGAGTCTTTACTGTGTCCAGTTCATATTGCCCACAAGATCTATGGAGGCCGCTCTCTTCGAAACAGCCACGCCCGTTGCAAAACACCCATGAAACATTGTTCGTCTAGACGAGCAATAACGTAACTAACATGGGCGTTTCGCGTTAGTGCTAGCTTAAGCAGACACATTTTCTCATAACCTATGCCTCCAGCCTCATTTGGCTCGGACGCATAGATGACGTTTTTCTGCTTTCCACACCAGAACGCTTGGGCTACTAACGTTGATGGGCACAATGTGCTGGGTGTGGTTATTGGCATACGAAAGACAGGAACAAAATGCAGGTAATAATGATGAGCTGGAGGGACGTCGCGTGCAACTCTCCTTTTATGTTCGTCCATCCCTTCTTCTTTCTTTCCTTCTTTTTTCTTATTTTTCTGACACATTCTTCTCATTGCAACATCTTAGACAGTGTCACTGTACAGATTCGAGAAGTAACGCCCACGTAAAGAAAAGATATCCAAAAAAACAATAACCAGGAACCATCTTATCAGCTTGAGCGCCCATTCTCAGGCGTTTCATAGCAGAACCCTGACCAGTATTTTTTCTTATTCGCAGTGCTAGCAACCTCCATTTTTCAGCGAGAAAAGAGAGGACTAAGCCATCATGCAGTGGTTGCATTGACACAGTCAGGGATAACAAAAACGCCTCTTGATTACAGCCTATTAAGTGCAACAGGAGCACGGCCGTTGCATGGTCACTGTGTACTGTTGTGCCAGTGGATCCCACCGCTGCCACCAATGTTGTGCTGGTGGGGTTATCACACAGTAGCCCACCGTCAACAGGGTTGTGCCAAGGAGTTGGTAACGCAGCGCTCGTCACCCGTTTCGTGAACGAGGGCTGTCAGCTCCCTGGGCGGTAGCGATGAATCCGAGTCGGCGTTGGTGAGATGAAGAAAAGGCTTTATACACTATTTACAGGTACTCAAACAAGGAGTTCGGCTCTGGGGCCGAAAGCTACCATAGCCGTACGCGACTGTTCTCGAGCAGCGACGGCCGGGGAGATTTCGCCGCGTCCGCACTGTCAGGTGGCGAACTGCTCCCGATGGACGCTCGTGACGAACTCACACTCGGAGTCTCGAACGGAAGCACTTGAGACTCCGTCGCCGAGAACCGTTGACGCTCAAAATGGTCCAATCCGACGGCAGCACTTTCGCAGGGCCAATGGGAGAGCTTGCTGCGCTCTCGCTTCAAATATGCCGCGGGGCGAGAAGGGGTTCACCGTCAGGGCCACGGCGCGCCGTGCTGTCTGGACATTCAGCTCATGTTGAAACACGTCGCTTCTCTTCCTTTGGTACGACTCGCCTCCAGTGCACTGGTGCTTTGCAGAGAAGTATCCAGAGTTTGTGAAGGAGGCGTTCGCCGAAGAAGTTTGGCGTCCGGCTGAATTTCTGGGCGGCTTTGGCCAGGCACAACAGCACCCCCGCCATCAGACAATGCGCCGGGAAGACGAGCTGCTCGCATGTGGCTCGGATGCCGGGCGCGCTCGTTCGCCAGGTTCCTCCAAGCTCACGTACAGTGTCCGGGCGCCAGGTAGCCTCACGTGCCTTGGGTTCCACTCGCCAGGTCAGGATCTCTGCCGACAGCCTTGTTGCCGGGGCACGCCGATCAATTTCGCTCGGGTCGCTCCGATGCCCTTGCCACTCGCCACTGGTAACGGTAGACTTTTCTGCGGCTTGCGAAACCGACTGACAACAGGCAACACCCAACACAAGCAAGTACCCTCGGTCACCCGTCAAACACCAGACAGAGGCAAAATTTCAAATTCAGTTAGCTAAATTGTTGTCCCCTTTTTGCTCCCACTACAACAAGAGACAAGTGTATAGGATGCAGTGCACAAGGTTCAAACAACAATTTTGCGCATTAAGGATACATTAAATAGCAAAGAAGATTAATAATCAGTAATGGAAAAAAGTCTCCTTGAAATCACTTAGACCGTAAACCACAACTGAGGAAGCAAGGAGGTCATTCAATTTTGCCCCGATCTGCCTACAAAGTTACCGTTAGCGACGAAACGCTCGTCGAAGGTAGCTATGTTTTGAATGCATGACTCAAAGCATCCGATTTCGCATTGTGCTGCTCTCTTCCGCAAGCGGCAGAACGCGAAGCAGTATTCGGGCGGTTTGGCTCTCCTACCTCCGCTACAGCCTCGGCTGTCCATTTCTCTACGAGACCTTTCTTTCCACTTTGTGTGTAAAAGAACAGACGAGCACAAGTTACTCGCTTTGTTGAACGATCTGTCTCGTTCCTTACGCTTTGCGCACCAATCGCGCATTTTCAGAGCACGGGTGCATTTGTGCCACTGGGATCGCCGCTTCTTTTCGCGATCGTTTGCGTTTTCTCACCTTTCGATGAGAGCATTCTTTCATGCACCTGCCTTTCCGCTCTTTTCGGTGGCGGCACTTGAGTTTTTGCTTACTTTCTTTTTGTGCCAACTCTTTCAAGCTGCCGGTAACCGGAGCTAGTATGGCGCCGACATCGTCGGAGTTCGGCGCCGCGCCTGCATCGCGGCCAGCAGCGCATGACTCACTGCCAGTCGCGTCCGAACAAGGACAAGGCTCTCTCACGCCAGCCCCTAAGCTAGGCATATCCTCTGCAGGCTCGCCACTCAAGTTACACTGATCCGCCGGTGTGCAGCATCGCTCAGCGCTAACCGGCGCACGATCAAGGTCGTCTGATAGCTGGGGCGTTTCGGATCGCGTGAGGTCCATGTTCGCACCAAGGTTGTTTTCGCCAATACAATTGAGCGCGTCAGGACAGGAAGATTCATGGCTCCTGTCTAGTCGCTCGGTGTCGACTTCACAGGTGTGGTTCTCGACAGCGTCCGCGTCATGGTTCTGCCTTAGCTGTTCAACACTTGTGAGCTGCGCAATTTCCATGAGCGCAACTTCGTTTTTCTGTGTGTCCTGATCTACGTCGACTCTGACTTCGGAAATTGCCAATTTGTCGTCTCCTAGCCTGACTACATCTCCGCCACGCTGTACAACTGCTGCTTCTGAGTTGTCAGGCGGTTGATTTACTGCCAATTCCCCACTCTCGATTGGTGCAATCGGATTGCTTACAGCTACGTGAGGCGGCGTGCAGGACGGTGTCACTGCGGATTTCTCGCCGATGGAGTCGGCTCCAACCGTCTCAGCTGCCAGTGGCTCGACCAAGGTAACCACTTCTGTTCGAGGCTCGATCAACTCGCTGCTGCGGTCGCTTTGCTCGGCCGCTTCCCCAAGTTGTGTCTCATTCTCTGGTGCAAGTACAATTTGCTCCGAGACTTCCTGACTGTCTAGCCATTCGGTTACATCGGCTTTCAATTGATACGCCAAATCAAGGTACGACTTGTAAAAATGTTTCTCGCTCTCATATCTTTTTCGAAGATCCTGAGGCGTTATCTGATATCGTATCAGCAATGACTCTTTTAGCTCATCGTAATTTTTCAAGCGGTCGCCAACCAATCGCTTGATTTCTTCCGACGCTTCAGCGGAGAGAAGAGCCACCAACTTCTGCGCCCAACTATCTCGCTCGAAACGTTTACTTCTGCAGACATTCTCGAAGTCTGCCAAATACACTGCCATATCCTCGGCGATGAGGAACGGTGGTGGACAGTCTCGCGGTATTGAACCGTTACAATGAATGGCATTAAAAGCTTTAATCTTTTCCACGCTCATTCTATGTGTTGAAACCTCCAGCTGCATCAGTTGCCATACGCGGGCGTCCTCTTTCTCGTGACGTTCCCTACGTTCACGCATCTCTTTCTCGTGACGTTCCCTGCTTTCACGCATCTCTTTCTCGTGACGTTCTCTACGTTCACGTTCCTCTTTCTCGCGACGTTCTTTCTCCTCCTCTTTCTCGCGATGTTCTTTCTCCTCCTCTTTCTCGCGACGTTCATCGCGCTTTTGGCGTTCTAGCCTTTCACGCTCCTCGCGCTTTTGGAGTTCTTGCATTTTGGCTTCCTCCTTCCCTTTTCTCTCTTGAATATCATCCCAGGCCTCTGCGGATTCCTCAACCGTCACTTCTTCTGCCTGCATGATCTCAAGAATTTCCTTTTTTCTTTTTGTTGAGCCCAAATCGATGCCCAACTCATCACAAATTTGGAGAAGTTCTCTGACCTTGTAACTCTCCATCTTTTACACCGGCCTCTTGTTGATTGCCTTTTTAGAATAGTGTACTATACGTTCGCTATCTCGCTCCTAGCAAGAGATGCGCAAGCCTTTCTCACACTGATTCCCCTCTTAGCATCCCCTGGTTTTCAAAACACTTCCTGTAGGCTTGAAACACGCAAGGTTAACACAATGCTACGCTCAGCCTTTCTCTAAGCTACCCTGTGTGTTAGAGAAGTCTGGCGTTTGAGGGAAACTTCAGGTACTCACCGCGCCGAGGTGCCTGACGCCGGTCGATCCCGCAGCTGCCATCCAATGTTGTGCCAGTGGATCCCACCGCTGCCACCAATGTTGTGCCAGTGGATCCCACCGCTGCCACCAATGTTGTGCTGGTGGGGTTATCACACAGTAGCCCACCGTCAACAGGGTTGTGCCAAGGAGTTGGTAACGCAGCGCTCGTCACCCGTTTCGTGAACGAGGGCTGTCAGCTCCCTGGGCGGTAGCGATGAATCCGAGTCGGCGTTGGTGAGATGAAGAAAAGGCTTTATACACTATTTACAGGTACTCAAACAAGGAGTTCGGCTCTGGGGCCGAAAGCTACCATAGCCGTACGCGACTGTTCTCGCGCAGCGACGGCCGGGGAGATTTCGCCGCGTCCGCACTGTCAGGTGGCGAACTGCTCCCGATGGACGCTCGTGACGAACTCACACTCGGAGTCTCGAACGGAAGCACTTGAGACTCCGTCGCCGAGAACCGTTGACGCTCAAAATGGTCCAATCCGACGGCAGCACTTTCGCAGGGCCAATGGGAGAGCTTGCTGCGCTCTCGCTTCAAATATGCCGCGGGGCGAGAAGGGGTTCACCGTCAGGGCTACGGCGCGCCGTGCTGTCTGGACATTCAGCTCATGTTGAAACACGTCGCTTCTCTCTCTTTGGTACGACTCGCCTCCAGTGCACTGGTGCTTTGCAGAGAAGTATCCAGAGTTTGTGAAGGAGGCGTTCGCCGAAGAAGTTTGGCGTCCGGCTGAATTTCTGGGCGGCTTTGGCCAGGCACAACAGTACCCTGCTCGATGGAGTGCGTCTTCAGCCGCTCTAGATTCCTTTAGTGGACAGCTGATGGAGGTCGTAGTTGAAAGACAGCCACACTGTTGTAATTTTGATTTTTAGGATGCTGAAAAAAACCATAAACTGAGGTTGCGAAGAACTCGCCCGCAGCCCTGGTGGAGTCAATAAATATTTAAACAAATGACTACTTCTGAGAAGCTAGCAGGTTTCATTATATAGCTCCAATAACACAACCTGATTGAGCACGCCAAACGAACAAATGTGCACAGTTCAGAGTAATGTCATTCATTTCATTCATGCCGCCCGCACAGCTCAGAAACAAGCCCAAGATAGGGCTTGTTTATATATATATATATATATATATATATATATATATATATATATATATATATATATATATATATATATATATATATATATATATATATATATATTTATATTTATTTATTATTATATATATTTTTATAAATTACATCTGAACGTAACATTTATTCAACCGGTTATAAAAGGCAAACCCACGTTTGAAAACAAGGTTGCATGTTGTGTTGCTGCCGGTGCGCTAAAAAAATGCATGAAATGCTTTAAGCCGAAATCTTGACGGCGCGTCAAAACAGCACTGCGGAGAAACGATATTCATTCTTTCCTGCAATTTTATCAGTAAAACAAATGTAAATTTTGTGTACCAAACTATTTTCTCTTTTACCCGACCTGCTCCGTGCATCTCTGCATAGGGATGAAAAACTGGTGGATTCACATTCGCAGCAGCAACTTTGTCGATGTCGCCGTCAGAGTCGAAACTATGGTAACACCTGAAGCTGCAGCCACAGCCATTGTCTAAGCCGCTTTTACTATAAGCGCGTGAGAGCAGCCGGCATCTTATCTTTAGCAGTTTTATGTCCATGTCCAGAATAATCACATAATATAGAATATCATCATCAGCCTGAATATACCCACTGCAGGGCGAAGGCCTCTCCCATATTTCCTCAATTAACCCGGTTCTGTGCTATCTGCATTCACCCCTTGCGAACTTCTTAACCTCATCCGCCCACCAAACTTTCTGCCGCCCCCTGCTACGCTTTCCTTGCCTTGGAATCTAGTTTGTTACCCTAAGCAACCATCGGTTATCCTCTCTTCGCACTACAAGTCCTGCCCATGTCCATTTCTTCTTCTTAATTTCCGCTAGGATGTCGGTAACTTGAGTTATTTCTCTGACCCACTCTGCACGCTTCCTATCTCTTAATGTTACCCCTACCATTTTTCGTACCGTATCCCTTTGGGTTGCCCTCAACTTATGTAGAGGCCTCTTGGTTAGCCTCTACATTTCAGCCCCATAGACTATACATATACCTGAATTAGAGCTGAAAATAATTAATTAGTTGTAATCAGTTGGGAGTAATTACTAACATTTTCGTTCTTGTATATCTCGAGAACTTAATATAGCGGTTTTATTTATCAGCAATTATCCTCACTAAACTGCTTTTAAACATGATGAAGAGAACAGCTTAATGCTGTTCAAGGAAACTATAATAAGCTTCCTGCAAGACGGAAGCTTCCTAATGCTTGGTTATTGTGAAGATCCTATATTCAAAAAACGTAAAGCACCTCGCTTCAGTGCGAATTGAATTGGAATACGCTTTGCGTTTGCTGCACTAAAGTAATAGAGAGATGAAATGCTAAATATTTGCAGCCCAAATTTATGAGTCATATCAGGAATCTCTAAAAGAATAGGTCGTAATGGTACTTCATATTTTCACCTAATCTCATCGTGGGTTTCCTAGCTTTCATGAATGATATCATATACTTCATTAAATCATTTCGTTGCCCCAAACTGGGAGCTGTGGTCGGCGCTGAAATTGCCTGCATATTGTCAACTTACATGTCTCTCGTGACAGCCACTAACCACCGTGTAAAACATTAGCATCCTCACTTTCTGTATCATAGCAGTTTCGGTAATAATTAGGGAAGAAACAAAACTCCCGCATCATCGCGAATAAGCTCTTTTTTATGCATATGCATGATTCTGATTTGGCGCGCAATTTTAAGAATAACATGATTATAGCTTTCGCTGTCGGCGCGCCGCCATGATCTTGTCGCCAGAACGGAGGAGGACACGAGAGTAAACCACAACGTAGTTTTGAAGGTTTCTGGTTCGCCCCCTGGTGTCTACACAATGCCCTTCCGGTTAAAACGCGTATGCATACCCGATTGTCTTCGTTACTTGTTGGGCGAAAGCAGTTCGCGGCACGAAGGACACCATGATCTGACCCGCCACTATTGCGTGCATGCGTATTCTTAGGGGCATATTACCGGCGAAGAGGCAGGGCAGCTCGAGTTGCTTTCGATCGAGAATGCGCGGCCAGGCGAAATGTATATCACAGGTCTCAATTTGTCATTGTTATCACATATGCTGGCTCGACGGCGTGACAAGGAGGAAACGCAGCGATGTTCGCAGCACGCTGTCCAATGTGCGATGCCAGTCACAAAACAATTTCTTGCTTATATCTAGGTTCAGTTAGGCAGTCGTTTTAATAGTTCTTTTTTTAAGGTGTCGGCGGCCCCTACGTCGCCTTATAGTCGACAGACAGGATGTGAACGCTATTGTTTTTGCGACGTAAAGTTGATTACAAATCCCTAGGCTCTTTGTGCTAGTCTTTAGAGGAGGTTGTCGGCTAACGCCAAGTTGATTTTGGCTCATGTGATTCTTAATTGCAGTCTCTCCTATCACTGATGGAAATAATTGTTATCCAGGGCTTTATGATTATTGTTTTGTTACTTCTCTTTCAGGTTCTGTAATTTTTTTTAATTGTTCATATAACTAATATATTTGATTTCTTTTACTTATCTGCCATGGAATTGCAATATGATGCTATGCGCTGCCGGTAGTGTTATGAAGCTTTCCATTTCCAGCTGTCACATTCATTCTATGTAACATGATTTATTCATGTAACGCTACATACTTTGTTTAGTTTTACCTGGTTTATAAGGGTTTAAAGTGCACCTGAAAGGGAATAAGGTTATCAGACACGCCGTAGTAAACGAATGCAAGCATTTCGACCACCTGGGTTTCCATGACGAACACAAGCATCATACATAATACGAGTGCATTTCTTTTCGGCGCAATGGAAGAATAGCCGCCACCGCCAGGCTCGAACCCGCGTCCTTGGGAAGTTGGGGTCAGTAGTTTCGCGCTCTAAGCACTGAGCCACCACGGCGGGCCTATATTTTGTATGTGTTCTATACACTCCTTTCTTTCCTTTTATTATACTTCAAAGTGCGCCGGCAGAAAGGCTTTGCCTTAATTCTTCTATCGGCTCTAAATGAAAAAATGTGAATTGATTTAGCCGTTACGTTTGGTAAACGTAAGCATAGCATGAATACGAAGAAAAAGACTACATTCTAATTCTCTTCTTAGCCCTGTCTCATCTGCATTCTTTTCCCATTTCTTTCTTTTCTTTCCCCCTCATTTCTACATTCGCCTAACCAAAGCCATTACTTATACCCCTCCTTGCATTCTTACTTCAAGCCAGCGAACATGTTCTTTCCAGGAAGCAGTCGCCTCATGCAGCCCGTTTTGTTTATCACCGCTCTGCTTGACACGGAACCAAGCTTCCTCTTCTGACACAAGACAGCCCAACCATGTCTCGTACGAATTGCGTGCAGTGCGGGCGTCAACAGGGAGAAAAACAACCCGCGGGTCTCCTGCCAAGTGGTGTAATGTAAAATGGTTGCCTGGCAGCCTCGCTGTCCTGCATTTGTTGCTGCACAAAGATGCCGTTACTTTCGGCTAAGAATGACATTAGTGAGAAAACAGAGTGCTTTCACTTGAAGCGTGTCCACGGAAAGCAATAAGGAATGCCTTCTGTAGCGTCCATGATAGTAGCGGTGTTTCCTCAAGGCTGTAGATTGTGCCAAAGAAGCGAGGAATGTACTGGGAGAAAAAAGGGTATTGTTCATATCAAAATATACTAAGAGAAAAATACCGTAAAATTGTTTTTGTGTCTAATACTATGGAAATTATGTATACTAGCAAATCGGTGCGCGCACTTCTTTTTTAAAAAAGTAACTTCCTTCCGCTCTCTTTCTTTGCGGCACAAAAAGGGAGACCAAATGCGTTTAAGATGCGGCCGCTTGTCTTACGTACGTGTACGTGATATATGATCGCGTTTAAATATGGAGCACTTTTTTGTCTTTGTTTATTCTCAAAAGAGCGTACCGTGAAGAAAACGAATTTCTCGGACAAGTGTAACGTGTGTTGTTTTGCTATTGCCATGGTTATTCCAACCGAAGAGTGAAAATGATTCTTTGTCTGCGTGTCAGCAATTCACTTTAAGCAAGGTACCTAAATATCAACCACGAAATTCAGATAATCACTTTGTTTTGAGGACGAGAGCGACACAATATATTGGTTTGGTTTTGATTTTGTGGGGTTTAACGTCCCAAAGCGACTCAGGCTATGAGAGACGCCGTAGTGGAGGACTCCGGAAATTTCGACCACCCGGGGTTCTTTAACGTGCACTGACCTCGTACAGCACATGGGTGACACAATATATTGGCAGCGTATTCTCAAATGCTATGCATTATAGCTCTTGACTATGCATTTTTTAGTCTGTGCACCAATTCGGTATACACTAGACACAAAGGCTACGAAATGTCCCCAGAGCGCTTTATAATCCTAGTATTTTGATCGAAATTTGAAGAATTCAATATTTCGAAACACCGAACGTTGAAGGCTCAGAAACTTCTCCGGTGCTGAGCCCTGTCTCAGATGATTTGAAAAAAAAAAAAAAAAAAGCAATGCTGGTTCGTGTAGTCAGTGTAGTCACTGCAAACAGGTGTGGTCACGTTACAGCAATTACAGTGGTGTAGTCGTGCGCTTTACCAGCTGCTATTTCTGGAGAAGAACTCATTCCAACCTTAGTGACATCCTCACTAGCTCGCATCAGAATAAGGAAGACATCCCTCCTGAAAGGATGCGTAACGGCGACATTGTAAATTCCTTCAACTCATCACGTGACATCTCGTAACCTCTTGGTAGTCTATAGATAATCCTTCGAGATCGGCCCGGTCGGTCTAGTAGCGAGAATAGATGCGGAAATCTCTAAAATAGCAAAGTGACCGACTCCAGAACGTGCTAAGGTAATGTGCTGCTCATGAAGCTTTATAGTAATCAGAAAGCAGTTTATCTAATGCTGCTGCAACAATGCTCATACTTAAGTGTACAGCTTCTTTCTCTAATAGCGGGTTCTAAAGCGCAATCAACGCTAACGCAACCAAATTCTAATGCACCAATGATGATAGTGCATCAAGCACTAGTGTGCAGCAAATTGCTCTAATGTGCAGGTAACTTTACTAAAGCCGCGTTTTTAGCTCACATGATGATGCTGAAGCGAGATAAACATGCAAACGGTGTTACTGGAGTAGAATTGCCTTGTGGAGGTGGTGTTACAGTAACTGTTACAGCCAATATGTGCGGCTGGTGCTACTACAGTTGGATTTCAGCTTCTTTTCTGTGAATGCCTTCATCTACGGCGCATCTGTCAAGTGAAGTAAACTGCGCCGAACAAAGCGGACGCTACGATGGAGCGCCACCATCTGGCCTGTCTTCCCACAGGGAATTCTGCGACACGGATTCCATTACGGAACGCTGAACGCCTCCCCATGCGCATAACAGTAAAAGGGCGCACTGCGGCTCTGTGGTGGCGCTGTCGACCTTTTCCCCGGAGCTTTCTATAGAAAGCTCCGGGGAAAAACAAAAAAGTCGAAACGTGCGCAAATACAACGTGCACATAACCGAATATGGTTACAACGAATAGATATAACAGAGCCTCGTCGTCGGACGGAGTTCCGATGTTTCTGAGTGATTACCGCATAACAGGCTCCTCTAAAGTCATACTGCTCACAGTCTCCTTGTATTGTTTGTTTCCTTTACTTAGCGAAACGGGAAATGATCCCGGCTTGTTATTTTTAGCATAGTTAACTTTTGTTCGGTGCTCTCGCCATTCAAAGCCGAGTACCCGGAAAACGGAAACAACGAACAATGTTCTGGAAGAACGTTCAAAAGAAAAACAAAGAAGGATTGACAAGAACAAGGCAGTTTCAGAAGCAGCAAGAAGATAGCTATCAGCTTGCTGCTAATCGTGTTGACCATATTAACTATTACCATGTTAAATATTTTTTTCTGTAATCTGGGAATGGCGAACTCGGGAAGAAACGTCTCAATGGAGACAGAGTAGAGTTTCAGAACAACTACTGGCGCCAATATATATCCCTCAGTTCCAGGAATTGTCAATGATTTGGTGACATTGAGTGGGGGATGGAGCGGGTTAGTGCCGGTATAACAACTGCTCGGAAGGTCTTCCCTGGTTGACGCGCTCATTTATTCTCAAGTTTGACAAGTCCAGCTCTGCTCAGGCAGAGCTGGACTAAATTATGTCCAAATTATGTCCAATTATGTCCAAATTCCAAATTATGTTCACGGCAAAAATGTTAGGCGTTCTTAATGAACAGCACAACAATTATAGTTATTTCCGTATAATAATATTTCCTACTTCTTTTAAAATAGTTATATTATTTATCTTCAGTAAAAACGCCTCGTATTCGGGAGGCACTAGGATTCATCTCTTGTGCCGTCGGGTACCCAGCTGTTCGCAATGGGTGCAAGCTTTCCCCCGGCCTGGTGCTCGCTCGTTTGAGGTAAAATGTTAGGGGTCATAAACCAAAGAAACAAAAAAAAAACGAAAACAGACTAGTGCCGCAAGAGGTGGACTTATTGCTATCCAATGGCGGATTGAGTCACTGACCCATTGGAGGCCGCCATAATCATTTCCACCGCCATGACTCCTTTAATGGGCATCGGTAAATTGGCGTTACTCCACTCGTATTCGATCTAAATGCGACAGCTCGGTCACCAGAATTCAAACGCGCTACCAAATGGGCTATAAAAAAACCTGCATGTGACACTGAGTCACCGCTGTTGTAATGCCTATGATCAGCTAGTCGACCTGATGATTATCCA